>NC_069390.1:46302500-46902500 GCF_027475565.1 Acinonyx jubatus | reverse complement strand
AGCTCAGGATATTCTGAGGAGCTAAAGATACTGCAGAGACATAAATGTGTTCTGTAGCTCAGTTCTACAAGAATTAAGACCAGCAAGGCCTTTTTCCTGCAGAAAAAAAAGTTATGAAATTTTCCTTTTAAGCGTGTCCTTCACCCAAGTCAACCTCCACTCCCACACGTGTTCCTGCATTTAATAGTGTATTTTTGAGCAAGAAAAAAAAAATAAAGCTGTTCTGGTGATTGATTTAGAGGGCCCGGCTCTGCTGAAATTCCCAGTATATTAACACAGTGCTAACCTCAAGGACTCCACTAACGCTCTATGCTGGCAGACTAATGCACAGCGATGAACAGATTTCAGAAAAAGCAGCGGGGACAAAGGCTGTGTGGTGACAATGGAGTTAGTTGGAAAAAATCAAATAGAAGAACCCATTTATGCCCATAATACATTCTGAACACATCTCCTTAGGAAATTTCTTGAAATAGGCCAGCATGTCCACAAGCTGCCCTGATCTAAACACCACTCAGACGTCCCCACTCCATGCCACCAACCATATCCTAGTCCTGGAGCCTCGTTTCCTATGTTCCTTATCACATTCTCAGCCAGGGGTTGGTACCACCCTCCTCCAGGGCACAGGGAAATGCACGGAGGTGCTCGGGTCCACACTGATGCTACTGCTGGTTGATCAGAGTCCAGCGAGGCTGAATGTCCTGCACGGTCAATGGGAGAAAGCTCTCTTGCCTGAAGGTTGAGTCGAAAGGGAAGGCAGTCTGCCTCTGTGTGCCAGCAAGCATGGTGGCAGGGGAGGCCTTGATGGCCGGGCTCTCCTTTCCCACTCCTGCCCAACCTGCACCCACAACAACTGGACCTCACCAAGAAAAAGGCCCTGGATCTGGCTTCCATTTCAGTGGGGGTACATATATCTCTCAAGCTCCTGTCTGTAGGTCCCCACAAAAAGATAGTGGGTCTAAAAAGCGATACTGAGCCTGCCAGATCTTGACTATTAATAACTTGTATTACTAACAAAAACAGCAACTGCTATATAGTGACTGCGGATTTACAGTGTACCAGGCGTCGGGCTGAGAGCCTTATGTATTTCTCCACCTAATCCTCACAAAACCTCTATCAGATGGATGTCTGTAACTCCATTTTACAGAAGAATCAGGCTTCGGGTGAAGGCTGGTAAGTGGCAAAGCCAGTGCGGCTGGGCAGGCTGCTAGGAGGTCTTTGTTAGGAAGACTACCTTCAATTACCCAAAAATCCAACTTTATGAACCGAGTCATTTACTAAGTGGAGGCGCGCTGAGTGCCTGCTCTGTGCCAGGCAGTGTGCTAGGCTCAAGGGATTCACTAGAGGGACAAGCAAGTGCCTGCCCTCAAGGAGCTTGTGATCTAGTGGTAGAGCATAAGTCTGTTTTACAAGGAGACAAACTGACGACTAAGCGCCCACTGTGATTAGGATCACATGCGTCCAGATACTACAGGAGCTGTGAAGCAATCAGATGGTTGCCGAGATTTGAGAGTAACTAGTGAGAACACCTAGGATAGGGTGGTCTGGGGAAATGGACTTTGGCTGAGATCTGAAGGGTAAGAACGGGGGAGAAGTGGATTGACGCTTTGCTCCTGGAATGCTGAGACTAGATGTCTTCCAATGGGGAGGAAGGGGGAACCCCAAAGGCAGGAGGCACATGTAGGGAGTCCTCATGAGTCAAGAGAGGGCTATAACCCACCTGCATTCTGGGTCAGAGCCCAGGGTGGATGGGGAAGGGCAGTGCCAGCTGGCTAGTGTTTGCCAATCGCCTTCAGCCTAGTCTCAGGAACCTGCCATAAGTCCCTTCAGGGAGGAAACTGCAAATCAGACTCCCTTTTCCTTTAGATCCTAAGAAGAAGAGCAGGCCTGGTGGTAGGTTAAAACCTCCCACCCCTATAGGGTCATGGCAGCCTTTATTCGTCCTGCAAGGACACTCTGAACCCCTCCAAGGGGCAGCACCAAACTGTGGCGGCTTCTTGTCCTGTCTGCCCAGAGAACTCCGAGAGCAGAGGCCACAGTTGACGAAAGTAGGGAAGCAGTCCTCAGGCATGGCTCTGGGCATCGGCTTGGCATCTGTGCCAATAAATGCCACCAGCTGGGAATCCCATGACCCTGAACAAGTTACATTACTGCCTGGAGGCTGGTTTTCTCCACTGTACAAATGGGGTAACAGCAGAACCTACTTCCCAGGGCTGCTGAGGGCGTTAGCTGAGATTATGCACACAGAGCATTTAGAAAGATGCCGAGGAGCAGTAAACAAAGGTAAGCTGTTGTCAGTATTATCTCTAGGCAGACTAGCGAGTTCTCAAAAGTGTGGGGACACTGCCCTAATTAGAATAGGAAACCCACCTTACTGAGCAGGGTCCTGTGCCAGGCTTGGAGTGAGGCACGTATGGGTGTGCTCCTTCATTTAAATTTGGCATCCGCCCCATTTGATGGATCAGGAAGCTGACTCCAGGGGTTGGGGGGCGGTGAAGGGATTTGTCAGCACAGAGCCAGGTCCAAGGTGGGATCTAAGTTCAGCGGCTCTGATGCTGGTTCAGCGACCTGTCCCCAAGCTAGAAACCTAAGAAGCAAAGCTCTCCAAAGACTGGAGAGTGGAGCGGGGGGAGGTTCAGCCTCTCTCCGGGTGGTGAGCCAGTACTGTTTTCCTCTGTGTTGGCCCACCATGGTGCTGCTAATGACTGCTGCTTCCCGGCCTGTGGGAGCTTAATAAAGTCATGCAAAACTCGCTGTTTACCACTCTAACTGTGGAGTCTGGACATGAAGTGAAGAACATCACGTGGAATGAATAACAAATCAAGCGGCTCCTTTTTTTGTTTGTTTTAGCACCCAAGCTTAGGAGCACTGCAGAGTTCACCATCCCTCTGTGTGGCGTCAACATCTGTGCGCGAACATCCCCGGCGGTGCTCCACTGTGTGCCCGCACCCCCACCCTGAGCTGATGCTTCGGGCTCCGAGTGCAATCGCCAAAAGGGAAACGGAGATGGGTGGTTTCCGAAAGCAGGTGCCAAACCGGCTGCGCTCCCCCACCCAGCGTGGGGACAAGCTCCAGGCTGATAGCCCCTGGACCCACCTAAGGTTATCTGCGATGGAGCCTTGTGATGGGTCTGTGCCCTGGGGAAGCATCTAGAGCCCAAGAGAGGCAGTACCAGGAAAGAAAGCAGCACCGGTGGTCAGCATGCCCTTCCCAGGTTCAAGCCTCTTCCTCTGCCCCGGGAGAGGGGTGATATAATTGCACCTACCATAGTGTTCTGGGCCCTAGGGGCCTGCATCTACCACTCACTGTGGTGGGGACTTGGGTACATCTTTATGTCTTTGAGCCAACATCTTTGAAGTGGGAATAAGGTGGCAATGGGGCTTTAAGATGAAATGACACCTGGAAGGTATCTAGGGAGACTAATACATAGCAATCACATATATATGACGTGTCTTTTATATAGAAATACATATATATAAATACAATGTGTATTAATCAAACTAGTAACATAACCTCCTATAGTTAAGTAGTTTTTACTGTGAACTAGGTTTCAAGTTAGATATTCCAGGTAAAGAGAAATTAAGTATTCTGTCCCAGGTGACACAACTTCTAAGTGCAGAGTCAGGATTCACGCTCAAGTAGCCCCCACATGGCCCAGGACCGGCTAGTTACTGTCCTTTAGTAGGGCTGTATGGAAGAAATGAGATCGCAGGCTGGATTGAAAACCATGCACTCACTCCTCACTGAGGAGCAGACAGAGTGCAGTGAGTTCTTGAGCCCCGGGACGCAGGAAGGATACATTAGACACCAGGTCTCCATGGATGCTTCTAGGGCTGTAAGGATGAAGGGAGCCACTCCAGCCCTGGGGGTTCGGGGTCAGGGTGGGGTGGCTGGGATGACTGCAGATGCCAGCCCTCCCCATCCCAGCCTTGAGTGTCCCACTTTTGCACACTTGGAGAGGCCACCCTCGGGTGTGATCTAGCACCTGCAGGCATGTTCTATGCACGGGGTCAGAAGCTGTCATGCACAGGCCATCAGAGTGTCACCAGTCATTCTGCCAGAAGTACCACTTACTCTGCCTCCTGTGGAAATGACGGCCCTGGAATATGAGATGTCACAGCTCAGGGGCCAATAAACCTCTGATGAGGCCCTGCATCATGCAGACCTGGAGGCGTCTGCCTAAGTTGCAAGGCTGGTTGAGGCTCCCCTCAAACTGGAACCCAGTTAGGGCACTGTGCCAACATTTGTCAGCTGGTACCTGGGCAGCAAAGCCACACACTGGGAGGTGCGTGGGGCGCACTTTGATCCTAGCAGAGCCAGGGGGTAAACTCAAGAAAGCTTTTCAAAACCTCACAGCCATTCAGTGCCAGCCATTATGATGTACTGATAAATAAAAATCATAGAGAAGTGGAGAAACCTTCCAAAGGTCACAGAGAAGCGGCTGGTGATTTAAATTCTTGCCGCACGAAGTAAGACTCTTCAGTTGTCTCTGAGGTGTTACTTGGGAGATCTGGGGGATGTGTGCACAGTCCATGAGAGGCCTCTAATGTCCCCCAGGAGCGCCCGCCAGGGCGGGAGACCTGGCTCCATTACAGCCCCACATGGGAGTGGCACGTATATATGCACGTACAGCCAAGTTAGAACTTTAAAAAATGAAGAAGAAATTCCAAAAAAATCTAAAAACGCAAAGGCACCAAAGTCCATCTAGAATTCCACACTTTTCTTTTATGAAACCTAGTACCCGATCTAACGTGAAAGCTGTCTCTGGGTAAAAATAGAATACTTCTTTAAACTCTAATCTTTATATTTCGGAGTCAAAAAGCACTTCCTGAAGCACAACGTGGCGGTGTAAGTATTTCCAAAGCTTTAGAGGGAGTTAAAGATCCTTTCATCTTTCGTCTACAGCCAGGAATTCACATTCCTGTAGGAAACGCACTGTTTTCCCTGGGCCTTTTGTAGCCTAGAAGATGGAGGCAGCAAAGAACAGGAGAAGCCCCCAGACCCTGTCCTGTGCTATCCATCCTTTGACGGGCTGATGAGAAGGTGATCAGGGGCGGCAGGCTGCATCGTATGAACTATGACGATCCCAGTGCCTGGCTTCCTGTCCGCACTGGGACCCCTCCAGATGTGGGGCCTGGGCAAAGTGCCTTTGCCACTCCCAATTCGTGGCATAAAGTGTAATGCTCCGTGCATGTTTCTTGAATGAGCGAATGAATGAGTGAGTGAAGGAGTGATTGATCGAATAAATATGGAGTCTGTGGGGAGACCCTATTGTTGTATTTTTCCCAGCAGAAGAAATTTTCCAGGCTGTTACACTAATTAGGGCTAATATTCTCAGTTATTTTGAGGATAGCTTGAAATTTGCTACTAATTTAAATAAAATGGTTACGTTTACTCATTAACCAATTAGCATGCTTCCCAGCAGCTTCACCTCACTAATTTGATTAGTTACACTATGCTTTCTCCTACCCAGAGCTGAGAACATCACAACTATATCAGAGTAAACTTTTTAAAAAACACAGAAGCAGAATCTCTCACAGGGTTTAAACACGGATGTGAACCCAGTCCCTCTTTCCAGCTCACTGTGTCCCCACTAGAAGTTGCTCTATGTTACCGTTCCTATCACTAGACTAAATTGGTTTTTCAAGGAAAACAAAACTTTCCAAACTATGGGGACTTCCTGAAACGCAACCTGTCTCCTATGTTTGAAGAACGAATGATCGAAGCTGGAGGAGAAACTGGAAGCCAAAATACAGGCCCCCTTCCTAGCCCTGTGTTTGTCAGTGACCTGCAGTACATACGGGCTCAGGCTAGCCTGCTCATATCATTTTCCTGTTTTCTTATTTGTCAGAGGTGGAAGTGATTTAGCAAATATCTAAGTTTCTGTGGCAGAGACCGGCTTCCTGGGCCGGAAAACCCTAGCTTCCCACACCCTTGGTAGTTAGCTGGCAGGGCTGTGTGACTGGCTCTGGTGAATCAGACGTGAGAGGAAGTAAGGTGAGGCACTTTTCATCTGAGGCATGAAAATCAGAGTTCCAAGCACACTCTTCCCCTTTGAGGGGGGGTTGTGGGTGGAACTGTGTACCTCAAAAGTTCGTATGTTGAAGTCCTAATCCCCCACCCCCCAGTATCGCAGAATGGGACCTTCTTTGGAAGTAGTCATTGCAGATGTAACTAGTTAAGTCAGGATGAGGACACACGGGAGTAGGGTGGCCCCTAATCCAGTATGGCTGGCATCCTTATGACAAGGGACAGAGACCTGGGAGAACACCACACGAACGTGGTATGCTACCACAAATAGAGTTCTTGGTAGCCAAGAACTACCAGAAGCTAGGAGAGAGGCCCAAAACAGATCCTTTCCTGGTGCCTTCAGAGGGAGCACAGCTCTGCCAACACCTTGGTCTTGGACTTCTAGCTTCCAGAACTGTGAGACGATATACTTCTGTTGTTTAAGCCACCCAGGCCGTGGTCCACTGTGATGACTGCCTTAGTAAATAATCTAGGGGAAAGGCCACGTGGTCAGACAGCACATCCACAAGGGATGTCACTAATGGCCTGAAGAGGCACTCTGCCTTTAGCCAGCTTTGTGAACAGAGTAAGAGAAATGTCTAAAACCTGGAAATAAGGCAAAACGGGAGAGGAAACGGTCTGTCCTTTCAATATCCTACTGGGGCATGAACAAGCCCACCCAAGGGTATGCAATTTTCCAGGAGAATGTACCTGTGTTTGACTTTGTTATTTACCTTTTGACTGGTACCCAAACACTAGGAAGTTAAATGGTAACTTCCAGATTTGTCTAGTAAAGATCACACTAAAGGCTACGATTTTATTTCCCTATAGGACATTGACTGCTTTTGTATCTAATCTAGCAATCTTATTCTAACCTTCTTTTTTAGAAAATGCCTAGAGATCCTGAGCTCCTCAAATGCTCTCCAGAATTGCTTAACCTTCTTACTGGCTCCCTGATTAAGGAATTAAATAAGTTTTTGTCACCTGTTCATTTTGATTTTAAGAATCATGTTTTACTTTTTTGAATTGACAAAATAAACTTGTTTGATTAATGGCAATGAGGCTTGAGGATTGTTTATTACCTGACTGATACAGATTCTTTCTGGTTTTAAAACCCCAAATGGAATAAGTTAGAAATCTGAAAGAAGGAAATGAGAAAGGGAAATGACTCTCCGGATCAGCAGGATAAACTGGATCATCTTGCTGTCCTGCCTTCTTGACCTTTTTCTTCCTTCACCATTCTTGGCCGTGCTTGGCTGAAATCCAAGCCACACGGCTCAACTCTGGCCACATGTGTAATTCTTAGGAGAGAGAAGAGTTCAAGCCCCGGCTGTGGTGAAGACTTGAGGATTAAAAAATATAGAACAGTCTGTCTCCAGCCCTAGAATGGGGACTTAATGAGGGCAGTGACTTCCATCTGGCTCATGACTGTTTCCCAGGGCCAAGAACATGACCTGGTACATGTTGGACTCTCACTGATTTCAGAAGAAAAAAAATGTAATGAATTAAAAAGTCATACAATTCTAGGGTGGGAGTGCCCTTAGGGATTTCTTAGCTTAAGCACCTACATGATATAGGAACCTTTCATAATGCCCCTGGAGTCCACCAGAGTTGACTTGGACACTTCTGATGATGGAGAGGTCACAGTATCATCAGAGCCAATGACTGGGAAGAGTTTCTGTATACTCAGCCAAAAATATGTGCCTTTTATAATTTTGGACATTTTCATGTCTCTCTTAGATCTGTTCCTCTCCAGGCTAAACAATTCCCGTTCTCAAGGACACAGTCTTGAGTTTCTTTACCAATCTTGTAATAATAAGAGCCAATATCTAGTAAGCAATGACTGTGTACCAGGTTTGTTGTCTCAGTGCTTTATGTGCATTGATTGATTTAATTCTTATAATAACCCTGAAGGTAGGTACTGCTATAATCCCTATTCTAAAGGTGAGAAAATTGAGGCACGAGGAAATTTTGACACCTACTCAAGGAACCCAATTGGTAAGTGGTCTGACTGGGATTCGAACCCAGACAGTCTGGTTCTTGACCACTATATATTGCCTCATCGTTTGCTTTTCAGCATTTTCAAGCTTCCTATCAAGGAAGGAACTCCTAGCAGAGTCTAGAAAGACTGTAACTTTGGGCTGATCTCTACTCCCCAGACAACAATGTGAGGTGCCACATCCCTCCCCTGGAGTTGTGCAGTGTACCACCTGCACAGTTGTACGTGGCAGTCTCATCTGTGCATAAGTGAACTTCCCTGGTCTCTCTGTGGCCTCTGTGGCCACGGTAACAAGAGATTTTTCCAAGAGCTGTCAGTGTGTGTGTGGGGGGGGGATGTTCCTGGAAATACATATCAAGGGTCTGATTTGGACCAAGTCTAAGAGATTCAGGCTCTGTATTTGTCCACAGTCCCCTCATGAGGTGTACCCTGACCACATACTAAGGTGATAGCCCTAAGCCTCTCCTTTTCTCCTCCCCATCCAACCCGCCCTGCCCCACCCCCCAGGAGCCAGTGAAGTTTTTAAGGGCTAGTGGATACCTTTGGGAAGGCTTGCCAGTCAGAAGCCCTGCCTTATCATCCACTGCTTATCCTGTGCACCTGCTTCTATGTCTGGTGGATGGAGGAACTCTACCAAGGACACATAGCCCATCTCCAGGATGACCCCATCCTCTTGGGCCACAGGGCAGGCCAGACTCAACAAATTCCCGCCATGGCAGGTTACCTACCACCCTGTTCTGGGAAATGTGTTTGATCTGAGGTTAGTCTCCAGCCTCCTTATCTCTGGGCACTAACAACTGTGCACCTCCTCTGTGGGCCTGGCGGGAAAAGGCAACTGGGACCCTGTGCTCCCTGTACAGCCTAGTACAGGAATGGGGAGGGGATCCCAAGTCTTTAAGACTTGCTGTATATCTCCATGAAGGAGTTGATTCATAAAGCACCGAGGGAAGGCAGCTCCCAGCCTTCCTGGCAAGCCCAGCACAAACTCACAGCTTCTCAGGCCTACTAAATTTCAGAAAGAAGGAATTGAAGGTAAGTAGATGGAGCTGGTAGAGCTGGGCCTACAGCTGGCCAGCACAGCTTCTTCATTTGCACAGAAGACAGGCCCAGATGAGACGAATCAGTGGTGCTAGGGATCAGAATCGCCATTACCTTTGGGTGTAGAGTATTGACCAAGAGGAGGAATGAGGAAAGCCCAGTGGGATGACAGGCTCAATCTGGATGCTGCCTACGTGGTTGCCTGAAAATATGGAAATTCACTGAACACTTCAGATATATGTACTTTAGTGTACAATCATGTCTCAATAAAATGATAAAACAAAGGCTTAGAGAGGATTAAGGTGACATTACAAATGTGTGGCAAGACCAAGCCTAGAACTCCGGATTCCCGAAGCCCCCCTTTCCATTATTCCACTGTATTTTTGCTGCCACAGAAACTCAGTGATGCTCCATTAGTCTAGGGGTAGGCTTTTACCAGGGCAGGAATCCATAGCACATGGCCCATGAGGTCAAGGAAAGTCAGTCCAGTGTGGGCTGGAGTTAGAATCTTGAAGGTATTTATACGGAGCAAGGCTTAATAAGCAAAAGCAATAGTAATAGTATAGCACTATCGCAACATTAACATCTAATATTTATTGAGTGCTTACTATATACCATGCACTATTTAAAACATTTTTTAATGTTTATTATCTTTGAGAGAGAGCGAGAGTGAGAGAGCAAGCAGGGAAGGGGCACAGAGAGAGGGAGACACAGAATCTGAAGCAGGCTCCAGGCTCTGAGCTCCCAGCATAGAGCCCGATGAGGTGCTCAAACTCACAGACCGTGAAATCATGACCTGAACTGTAGTCGGCCACCCAACCGACTGAGCCATCCAGGTGCCCCTACCAGACACTATTTTAAATACATGTATTAAATCTTTACAACAACCTTGATGGTATATACCACTATGAATCCATATTTTACAAAAATACAATAGGCCCACCTTTAAAAACGTGCCCATTTAAAAATGTGACAACTAGAGAGCATTGAAGCTGATATTTGATTCCACACGACCTGATTCCATAATCCATGCTCTTAGCCACAACACAGACTGCCCTATATTGAACCAGCAGCAGCTAGTAGACTGGCAGCCTTTGCCCAAACTGACATCTGCTATCCCACAGAGAAAACACTCAACATTTGTCCAATGATCCAGATAAGCAACAATCCTGCAGATTTCCATGTAGACTTGTTAAAAGCAAGTTCCTTCATTGTCTCCTGGACTGCATGTATTAAAAAGCAGACAAGGAATTGACAAAAAGACAAAACTACTTGTGACCTGGCCATGTTGGCCCATACTCAAGAATAACCTGGGGGAATTTCTGAGCTGAAAACTCCAGTGTCCAACTGCATTAACGATCAGAGAAATGCAAATTAAAACCATGGTGTGATACTATACACCTGCCACAATGCCTATAATTTAAAAAGACAGGTAATACCAAGTGTTGGCAAGGATGTGGAACAACTAGATAACATGTGGTTGGCACGAGTGAAAATTGAACTAATTAATTTGGAAATCTGTTTGACAGTATATTGGGTTGGCTTGGGTTGCCACCACAAAGTATCACAGGCTGGGTGGCTAAAATAACAGAAAGTAATTTTCCCACAGTTTTGAAGGCTGGGAAGTCCAAGATCTAAGTGCTGGTGCCTTCAGGTTCCAGGGAGAGCTCTCTTGCTAGCTTGCTAACCACCTTCTTGCTGTGTTGTCACATGGCAGAGACAGAAAGATGAAGAGAGAGAGAGAGAGAAACTTTGTAGTGTCTCTTCTTACAAGGACACTAATTCTATAAGATCAGGGATCTACCTTTATAACCTTATTTAACCTTAATTGCTTCCTTGCTCCAAATACAGTCAGGGTTAGTGATTCAACATATGAATTTGGGGGTGACATAATTCAGTCCATAGCATTCTTCCCCTGCCCCCCCAAGTTCATTTCCTTCTCCCAAGCACAATGCATTTGTTTCACCCCAACAGCCCCTGAAATCTTAAGTCATTCCAGTATCAACTCTAGAGTCCAAATGTCATCAAAGTATCATCGAAATCAGATGGGCATGAGGCTCAAAGTGTGATTTATTCCAAGGCAAAACTTCTCTCCAGCTGAGAAACTGTGATATCAGAGAAGTTATGTGCTTCTAAAATATGGTGGCTGGGCAAACACCGGTTAGACAAGTGTGTTCCAGAAGGGGGAAATTGGAAGGAAGAGGTGATGGATCACAAATGAGTCCAAAACCCAGCAAGGCTAATTCCATTTAATCTCAAGCCTTGAGAACGATCCTCTTTGTCTTGATGCTCTTCCCTCCAGGCCCACTGGGGTGGCATCACCCTATGGCTCTGTGGAGTTGCCTGACCCTTTGGCCTTCTGGGGTGGCCCTGCCCAAGTCACTCATTGCTTTGACCCTACCCCTGAGGTCCTGGGAAGGGTCATCCTGGACCACTGAAACCAGAGAGGTAGGCCTGCCCTTTGAGGTGACAGCCTTGCCCCTGGGTCTGTTGGTGGGTCTGGCCTTCAGCATCTTTCTTCTCTTGAGGAATAGTGCATGTTCACAGATGAACAGCTCTATGCTCCTGCCTTGTGAAATCTAAGAAACCCATCAGCCTGCCTTCATTCTGTCCTCTCTTCAGGGGAGGCTGCCAGTGTCTCTGCTGGTATAAGCTCATCTCTATTTATGGCTGCTGCTGTGATAGCCGATTGAGTCCACGAGTCCTACCATGGTCTCCTAATCAAACAGTTGTTCAGTCACACTCAGGGTTCTCTTCAGAACATGCCATATGGACAGGATGAGAATTTTCCAAATCTTTGAGGTTAAATGGGGTCATAAGGGTCAAGCCCTGATCTAATGGGATTAGTGTCCCTTCAAGAAGAGACAGCAGAGGGCTCTCTCATTCTTTCTCTTCCTGCTGTGTGAGGACACAGAGAAGGTAACCATCAGCAAGTCAGAAAGAGCCCTCACCAGAAACCACATCAGCCAGCACTTTGATCTTGAACTTCCCAGCCACCAGAACTGTGAGAAAATAAATTCCCGTGACATTTTGTTACAGCAGCCCCAGCCGACCAATGCAGGCATTGTCTGCTAAAAGTAAACACACATCAACCCTATGATTCAGTGATTTGACTCAGGTATAAATCCAAAAGAAATGAGTCCAAATGTGCACCAAAAGACATGAACAAGGATGTTCATAGCAGCAGTATTCATGATACTCTCAAACTGGCAATTTCCCAGGTGTCCATCAGCCATAAATATATAGGCAATACTGGATATTCATAAAATGGAAAATTACACAGTAATGAAAATTACAGCTACATGTAGCAGCATGGAGGAACTTTACAAATACGATGAGGAAAGACAGAAGCCAACATGAGAAAGCATACACCCTAGGATCCTATTTATATAAAATTCAGAATCCGGCAATAATGCTCTTTTTTTTTTAATCTAGGGGCTGGTTATGTTGGTGCATTTGCTCTGAAAACTCGCTAATCTGTACACTTACAATTGGCTACTTTCTGTACGTATGTTGCACGTCAATAAAAAGTTTACATAAAAATAGTCATCTGTGAAAAATATCGCAGCATTGTAAGAATGAGGAATGAGCTGCTATACTGTGTGGTGTGGGGAGAGTGTGATCTGCTGACTTACAACTGACCAGTCAGTGATGTCACAGCAGCTTGGCCCCCATAAAGGATGAGTGGGTGGAGGTCACAGTGGACAGTTGCTGTAAGTCTCAGCACACACACATCGTGATAGCCTTCAGTTGTATGTTTAGGTGGGTAACCACTCTTTTAAACACTCAGTTATAATTGCACAAATATACACATCTTCTATACCATCTTTTTAAAAAAAAATCATCATGCCCTTCTGGAGGTAAGATAAGTAAACTCTGAAAGTGTCAGAACAGGTCAGTCTGTGGCATCCGTGGAAAAATGGCTGTCCGTTGTACTCTACTGAATAAGCCATTTCTCTTGCCTGTGTTTCAGCACCCTCTTTGGATATCTGGAGCCTGGGCTATGACTGGCTAATTTTTCCTAGGATAAGTTATTTCCCTGGTAGCTTCCCCTCATTCTCCACCAGGAGAAGGTCCTAAAAGCTAGAAAAGTTCTCCTGGCTATAGATCTTGGCTCCAGCCGTGATCTACTAAAGGGCAGAGCCCAGAGGCCATGAAATGGCACTGTGAAGAGATTCTGAGATGTCAGGGAGCTTGGGGGGACCTTGGGTTCCCACCTGCTAGGGAAGGGCATGGCTGCCAGAGCGAGGACTGAGATTTACCCATAGTTTCCCCAATAAGGCAGGCGTTCCTCTTTAGAAATTTATCCCTTTCCTTGCTCCCCACCCCAGGGGATCCAGGCATCCCAGCATCTGCTCCCCGCCCCCCACCTCCTTCCAGGCAAGGCAGGCATGACTCTCCTCTTCTACTCATGACCATACTCTTATTGAAGAGCCCTGGAAGCCTCTGGGCCTACAGTAGCCACAACATGACTTTAGCTATCCTTCTCCACACTGGACATACATGTGTACACCCCCAACAGGAGCCTCTCTCAGGGAACTCACCTGCGGTGTCATCCCGTGGCAGATGTACACGATGGGAACGTTCTCTGTGTCTGGACCCTGATCAAGACACAAATCGGTCTTCAGAGAGTTCTGCAGCTGGACACCAGAGGAAAGGTAGCCACACCAAGGAGAAAGGAACAGAGAAACAAATGCATTAAGTCAGGAGAAGCCAGCATTCCACTGAGACAAGTCCCATGTCCATAATCGCCCCACGGCCCCTTGAATACTCTGGAGAGCAATAACCACCAGCTTTTGCCTTGCATGAAGGTGCTGAGGGAAAACCAGCCTCCAGTGAAGGATAAGCATTTTTGTGTTGTTAAACTGTGACAGTCCAGGTAGAAATAAAAGATATTCACACATGCACAAGATGGTGCCAGGTTCTTTACCCTGTCTATTTCCATAGGGGTGGCACCATGGCTTTCAATAGTCCTTGGTTAGAAGTCTTTGCTCTGGAAGGTTGGGCAAAGTGGGCAATATGTTAGCTGCCTTCAGGCCTGAGATGTCCTCTGGGTACTTTCTGCCTCCTGCAGATCCAACAGGGGCTGGCTTGGCCCCTGTGGTGCCCAGATGATGAATCTCCAGAGTGGAGGTCAGACAGGTGGATAAGGGGTCCAGGATGGGAGTAGGGGAAGAGAGAGGTATCTCTTATCCTCACCCACAGGCACATAGCAATCAATAGAACCAGTGCCTGGGTACCATGGACCAGTGTCTTACCATGTCTGGTAAGAAAGCCAATATTCAATGTTCCTTTCTGGCATATGTCTACTTCCAGTCCTGGAGAGGACAGGTTATGGTCCACATGGCCCTGCTCACCAGCTATAGCTGAGTAGACCATGGCGGGCACCAACATGCAGTTTAGAATGAGTTAATTCTATTTCTTTCTCTATTCTCCACCCTTCTCCTTCTGGAATGTAACCATCTCATCATCCTCGTTCTCTGTCCTAGAACTCTAGATGAGAGAGTCAGTGTGGTCAATGGGTGGTGGCCACAAGAATTGTGAAGCCATTTAGATTGGGTATGGGGGATCTATCGGGCCATATGTAAGCTGAGAGGTCCAATGTGGCCAAGGAAGAAATGAAGCATGAGACAGGATTAGAGAAGTTCTGCCCCTGCTATGGCTTTAGTGGCTTCCAGGCTCGGGTGCCCATGTCCAGCACTTTACTTCCTGTGCCCATTAGAGTTTGTGGTATCGTTAGCCACCTCAACTTGAGCTAGCTGATACATAGCTCTTGTTAGCAACCGAAGCACTCTGCTTAGAACAGAAGAGGGATGTTGGAATTCAGGGAAGACCAGGGCAATGGACCACACAGGTGGGGCATCTAGCCAAGGAGGCCAGAGACTGATGGCGGCTGAGCTTTCATGGTCTTGACAACTTGTGGCAGGAAGGCAATGGACCCAATTAGGGGTGCAAAATGCAACAACTAGAGGCACGTGTGTGCTCTGTGAATCCCCTGTTCTTGACAGGGGACAAGGAACAGAGTCAAATTCTTTTCTCTTGAGCTTCCTCTCCTCTACCAGGCAAAGGCATCTCAATCCCAAACTTGCAGTTTGGAAGTTCTGAAGAAATATAAATGTGTGCCAGCTCCCTAGGCAGAGGCTCCAGAAACATCTATGTAGCAAATCCTCGTTTATAAAAGAACTATTTGGCTTGCCTGTGTGAGGCAGCATACGTAAACACTCTCTGAACTTCTCCCACAGCCTACAGAGAGGTGGGTGTCACATCTAAAGCTGAGAACTGTAATCCATTAGTGAGACCCGCTAACAGCTGTCGCAAAGCAAAAGCAAAAGGTCCATGGAGCCCTGATGTCAGACTTGGCTTTCTGCTAGGTTCTCAAAGCCATCCCCTGGGTGAGGAGGTAGGTGGTGGCTTTTGATAAAGTGCCCCCAGCTCTGTGTCATTCCTCCCCCATTAAGCAAGTGGTCTGTTGATGCTGTTGGGAGAGACAGGCTGGGATGGAATCCTGGCTCCAGCTGTGTGGTCTTGGACAAAGAACATTTACTCCTTCTTGTCTGTTTTCTCCTCTCTAAAATAGGGATAATAATAGTGCCTACCTCACAGGGTTGTTATGAGGGTTAAATAAGACACTACCTACGAGTACATAGCATGGAGCCTGGTAAATAGCAAATGTGCAACAATTGTTAGCTACTATTATTACGGCTATAACCTTCCTGAGAGCCATTCAGGGAAACTAGCTTTTATGGCTGCATCTATGTGCCAGCTACCATGTGAAGTGCTTTCCATGTGTTATCTCCCCTAATCCTCAGAGCAATGCAGCCAGGTAATATGATCTCTTTTAAGGGTGAGGAACAGTGGCATAGGAAGATCTGCCTCACCTCGTCGTCTGTGATGCCATTTCCATTGCATGGGCCCTTCCCCATGTCACCTCTACTTTTGCCTTCATTTTGTCAGACGAAGTCCTCATCTTCCTTCTGCTCTCAGCTTCTCTGTTGCTCTGGAAGTGTTTCCTGACCCACATCTGGGTGTAAGGTCATGGCCCCATGCTTCATCATCATTTCCATTTCTCTTACTGTAGCGCTTGGTGTGCTGTGTTCTTACTGCTTCTTCACGTGCCTTTCTCCCCTGTCTGAGCAGGCTGGGGCTATGTCTTTCTCATGGTCTGTGACACGGGCCAGTCCTGGCCCATAGCAGACAGTAAATCCATGTGGAATGAGTGAATGAGTGAAGAAAATGAACAAATGGATGGCATTCCCAAATGAACAACACTGGCAGGTGGACAAGGGTAAAGTTCTTTCCCTCATGCAGCTGGCGACAATCCTGAGACTGAAAACTGCCCCCTCAGATGATGTAACTATAACTTCTAAGGTTTTATAACCTGCCAAGATCACACAGAGTAAGTGGCAAAGCTAATGTTCGGAAGCTGGGTGTGTCTGTTTCCAGATGCTGTTCCATCTTCGCTGTCCACACTAGAGCTGGGATGAATCCAAAGACCCCGCCTCTTGGACGTGGAGCTCCACCATCCGGGGGAAACCCGTTCCCACACAATGGGGCCCAGAGGCCCTTCTGCCTGTGGCAGTCATTAATGGGACCTGTGAGTGGATTAATGGGCTGGGTTATAGACTTGACCCAGGCCCCACTGAGAGTTCCAGGAGGTTATTTGACCTGAGCAATGTAGTTTGGCGTAAGTTAGCACGGAAAAAGTAAGAAGAAGCTTTACCCCCAAGAAGACATCTGGTCTCTGCATTTCAGAATAAAAATAATCACCAGGAAGAATGATTCAGCCTCAGCAAATCCTCTTGTGGCTGCATCTTGCTTTGCCCATCTTCACCCTGTTGCCCCCATTAAGAGTTAATTATGCTCCTTGACAAGCCAGCGTGTCTCTACTCTGTCAGAGCCCAGGCTGTGGAGGAGCCAGAAGGGAGGGGAGGCTGGCTGGGCTCCCTGAGCAGGGGCTGGCAGATGAACATGTGGGTGTGGGGGTCAGAGACCTCTGCTAGCCCCAGGGATGGTTAACACTGCTCAGTCCTTTTGGGATGATGAGAGAATGGCTTTTCAGCACACCAGAGTAAAAGCAGCTCTAACTAAGGACTCAGATCCAGATCTCAACCCTGTATATGCCACTTACTATTTGATCAACGAAAGGTTTCTGGGTGTGGTGGTGAGGGCTACATGGTAAGTCTGCTGTACATTTCATTAAGATGAGACCCTTTTGCTTGGAAGACAAGAATGCTTTTGGTAAGGCCCAGTACTGCAATGGCCGTATACACAAACCTCCACTGTTGCTTTCCCGCTGTAGTTAATACTGTTTGGCTGATACTGTTCAGCTATAGCTGACAGCTTGGTGAGAACATGAATGCAGAAGCTGGCCCTAGCTCACAGGGGTTTGGGGCCAATGGTTTCTCCAGAGCCACAGTAGCATAACCCTCCTTTTTGGATTGGGTCCAACCATGGCCAAGCATCATATACAACTTGCTATGGGCAGAGTGCAGGGGGACCAGTAACAGCTGTGTCCTCAATATGGCCCTAGGGAGATAGATGGGGTTGATAGGTACTTCATAGTCTGGTGTGTTTCCATGGGAACAAGAGGATGTGAAGCTTCAGGTGAGAAGTTTTCTGGCACCCAAATTACACCAGCCTGAGAAATGGAGATGCAAGGGGCCACTGAGTGATTTCCTCAGGACATGTCAACCATGCCATGGAAACTCTTATGGGAGGATCTGACTCCCTCCTATAGGTTGGTCTGCTGGACAACAAAAGTCTGATTGGGGGACAGGATTCCTGGGATCCTGGCTCTGTGTCTTATAGCATCCTAGGATGTCAGAGTTGGGAGGCCCACTGAGAACATGGAGGCCCATCCTCAGCAAGCATTTTCCTCTCACCCCAACCCAAGCAGATGCTATGCCTGTTATATTCCTGGCTGAGGCAGGCCTTCAACTCAGTTTTGACCACAGCTTATTGGAGGGGAGGTCACAGTTCTTCTGAGTTTCATCCTAGAATATCAAAAAGGTCTGCAGGGATTCTCTCCAAAGAGAGGGAGCAGAGTGCTATCAGAAGCTGATGTTTTAGAGGGTGCCTGGGTGGCTCAGTCGGTTAAGCATCCGACTTCGGCTCAAGCCATGATCTCACCGTTCGTGAGTTCAAGCCCTGCTTTGGGCTCTGTGCTGACAGCTCAGGGCCTGGGGCCGGCGTTTGATTCTGTGTCTCCCCCTCTCTTGGCTCCTCCCCTGATCACACTCTGTCTCTGTCTCAAAATAAATAGAGATTAAAAAAAATTAAGAAAAAAAGATGATGTTTTAGACTCAGTTCTGTGTTAATGACCTATGTGAACATGGGAAGGTCACTTTGCCTTTTTGTCACCCCCCACCCTGGAACAAGGTGGTGAGAAATCTATGTAGTTTTGGGGGCTTGTAGCTGTCAGCAGAAAAGCTCTATGTGTTCAGGAATCAAAGACCAGATGAGATATCAAAAAAATCAATCAGGTATCATTGAAAACACTTTAAGAGTTGAATCGTCCTGGGAACATTGGGATAATGGTAGAATTTACCATATTAAAGGTATTTTAACCTTAGAAAATACAAATTGTCAGGATATATATTTATATAGCTGAGACATTTTTCTATTCTAGGAGTACAGCATTATTTTGCCCCATTTAACATAGGGAGAAACTGAGGCCCATAGATGTTAAGACACTTGACTGAGAAGCAGCTTGGTCAAGATTGGTTTGGATCCGAACCACATCTGTCTGCATCCAAACCCTGTGCTCTGCCCTCCATAAGGGTAACTGCTCTGTGCCAAACAACAGGGGGTTGGCACCTCCCCCCAAATACAGTGAACTCAAGAAGGTTGTGTTCCAGAACTCCTTTCCTAGAGGCTGTGCGTGTGAGTGGAAAGCATAAGCCCCTTCGGTGGGGGAGGCATACAGGCTGGTCACTAGAACCTCAGGCACCCGTTGTTTGGGGAACAGTGGGTGATTGGTATGTTACCTCGCAATCTTAACCTAACTGCAGGGTTTTGTTTTATTAAGTAGCACATGCAGGTTTGAGGCTAGAGCTAAATTGCTTGAGGCTCCAGAGGAGAGACTAAGCACCTCTCAAGGGAACAGAGAGGTTCTGTCTATGAAACCAAATGCTGCCTTTTGCCCGCTGGTCTACCAGAGGTCCCGTGGAGTCAGGCTTTCCCCTGACTCTATACCTCTCTCTGGCCTTGCTCTCTGTGTCTGAGTGAACCCCAAGGGGCAGGTCCTTACCACTCCATAGGCAATGATGTCCGAGTACATCCTCATCTCCGGGTACACGCTGACCAGGTACCACCGGAAGGTCTTGCACTGCAGCTGTTTTCTCAGGGCCTTCCTTGCGGTGATGTCCCCAATGTCGATTCCAGAGTCCTGCGCGGGTGTGCAAATGCAGAGATACAGCCACCACCAGGACATGGCTTCTCCCCAGACCTCCCAGCCAACGTTCCTGGAGACTGCCTAGTGAAGGGAGGATGTGGGACCTTAACTCCTTCATTTCCCCACATGTCCTTAGCCCCATGACTGTCCCCATGTGGGCACTGAAACGTGAGGTTAGCACTGATGGGGACTGTCACCAAAAGCCTTTGAAAATAAATAGAACAAGGGGGGCCTGAGTGGTGCAGTCGGTTAAGTGTCTGACTTCAGCTCAGGTCATGATCTCACGGCTTGTGGGTTCGAGCCCCATGTCGGGCTCTGTGCTGACAGCTCAGAGCCTGGAGCCTGCTTCAGACTCTGTGTCTCCCTCTCTCTCTGCCCTTCCCCCACTCATGCTCAGTCTCTCTCTCTCTCTGTCTCTCTCAAAAATAAATAAACATTAAAAAAAATAAATGGAACAAAAAAACCTGTGGTCTTGGTGTAGGTGGAAGGAGCTGGAGCACACAGTTGGAGTACAGTTTTTTCTACCTCATGCTAGAAGATGAGAAGTTCTGAGCTGTGGGGGGAAAGAGGGAGGGAGGGAAAAAGTGGAAGGTGGAATAGTACTAATTCAAATACTATTCCTAATAACTGCGGCAGAAAAGTCTTTGCAATGCTAGCAATGTGGTAGGTTCTGTCCTGCATGAAACCTGCACAGAAGTTTATATGCATGTATAGCGGCCCACTTAAACCTATGGGGTAGCACTGTTTTATAGATGAGTTGAGACAAAGAGAGGTTCAATGACCTCTTGCCCAAAGTCCTACAGCTGATAAATGGTGGAGCTGAGAGTTGCACCCAATCAACCCAGGTCAGGAGTTCGCATTTTTAACCTATGCTATGCATCTAGAAGAGCCTGCCCTCTGCCTCCTAAGACCAGGTCCTTGTGGGAGAAGCAGACCCTCTCTTAGCTTGGGGGTCTTAGTGTAGAGAGTAGTTGTGTCTCTCACTTCCCAGGTATATCAGAGTGGTGGCCTCTGAGCCATCAAGGTATAGCAGGCAAGAAGTGGTAATGGAGACATGGATGTGTCCTTGATTTAGAGAGAGGCCCCCATATTCCTTGTGGTCTCAGAGCAAAGGGGAGAACACTGAGTCCCTGGGCCTGAACACTGGCTGTGGAACAGGGCACAGAATCAGCTGAGAAAGAGTTGATGTCACAGCAGAAGATGGTGAGGAGTCTCTCTAGCTGGGGATCAGGTGGAGACTCCGTGACATCTCAGAGGATGACACCACGGAGCCAGGGACCAGAGAGGGCACGTGGTATTTCATAAGCCCAGAGTAGGGAGAGAGGAAGACAGGGAAATAACAGCTCTCTCCCACTGGCACTGGCACTTGTGTGCTGGCTATGTGAACCTCCTGCTTCTAGCAACAGCTCTGGGGATCAAGTTACTGGGGTTGGGAAGATCATGAAATGAACAGAGTTTGAGTTTGAAATGTCTGAGAAAAATCACAAAGATGGCTGCTGCACGAATCTGCACGTGATCAGGAGAAGTATTTGGTATTCGACCATGGAGGCCTGAGTAACAAGAGAGTGTAGATACAGAAGAAATACATTTATTTTTCCCACCAGAATTTAGGTAACATAAAAATGTGAACCTACTACAGCCTGAAGTTTAAGTTCTAGACTGCTAAGGGGCAGTGTCTTCTGAGTACTTCTAGATGACCTCATCTGTAATTTGCCTATTCCTCGGCTCCTGCCCAGAGAACTTTCCAGCAACTGCTACTTGGCCTTTCTATGCTGGATCCAGGAAACATGTTAGACTAATCTCCGTGCCCCGGACCTACCGCTGAGCCTGGACTGTATTGATGAAAACTAGGTTGAGAAAATATTTATGAAGTATTACAGATAAAAGCTGGCAATAAATGTAACCTGCCACTCACCCCAGCCCCAGCACCAGCCCCACCCCCACCCCAAGGGATCTGTTAAGTATTAGCTCTTTAAACTTCTCTGCCCCTTATCCTGATATCACAAAGGTATTTGCTAGGACCCAGGCCTTCCCCTTCATGCTATCGTCGCCTTTATCTGACAAATTAACACTGTGTCTCAGCATTTACGGGGAGCCACTGGAAGAATCTGTCTCTAGAAGGCCCCCGTGCTTTCCTAAAATTCTGGGTTCCCACAGGAAAACTTTCTTTTTACATTCAGGATCAAGGGAAAGTTGGTCTCTCTCCTTATCTAATCGAAGGTGGGAGAAATACCCATCAGAGGCTCATTTCTACTTCTAGAAGATCCAAGAATCAGAGCTTTGCTCTGCTTATATTTCTGGATATCATGCCCCATCCCCTTTCTGGATATCTGCCTTTCCATTTTAATGGTTCAGGACATCTGTACAGTGTATTTACTGTAAAATGCATCAAACTGTTTTCAGATTGGGGGAAGAAATTGAGAAATAAGCAAACTTTCTCAGAGAAGGTCACCTTGACCCTTATTATTAGAAAACAATAAATGTATCACCCCCTTTGCCAAATAGTTAGTGGATTGAATAGAGTCCCCTGTAAAATTCGTGTCTACCCAGAACCTCCAAATGTGATCTTATTTGGCAATAGGATCATTGCAGACAGAATTCATTAGAGATCTGCAGATGAAATCATTCTGGATTTAGGGTAAGCTCTAAATGCAATGGCTAGTATCTTCATAAGAGATAGGAGGGGGGTGGCATTGAACACACAGAGTCATAGAGACAGAGGGAGAGACTGGAGTGGTGCATTTACGAGACGAGGAATATGCCAGGAGCCACCAAAAGCTGGAGAAGACGAAGTATCCTCCCCTAGAGCTTTTGGAGGGAGCACAGCACTGTCGTCACCTTGATTTGGGGCTTCTGGCCTCCAGAATTGTGAGAGAGTAATTTCTGTTGTTTAAAGCCACTCAATTTGTGGTAATTTGTGATGGTGGCCCTTGGAAACAAATACACCCAGCCCCACAAAAAGCTGGCCAGTATTCCCACCCGTGTGTACAGCCACATACACAACATCTTGTAGCTAAACCTAGAGAAGGGCCATCACTTGTGTGCCATGGTGAGTCATCCCTGGCACTCAACCTGTCTTTGGGCAAGAGAAGGCGGCGGGGCAGGGGGTGGGGGTGGGTGAGGTGGCTAGAGTTCCCTAACCTGGTGTAAGAGAATGTTGATGCTTTGCTGCAGGCTGACTTCCTGTATGTTGATAAACAAACTGACTTTCAATCAAAGTAGAAAGGATGCCAGAGCTGGCAGCTCCTCTGGCCATCCCAAAGCTTGGGACTGAACGTGGAAAGGAAGCAGGTCATAGAGCTGGCGGACCTGGTTGGTGCACGGCAGGGGGAGGACTTGGCATAGAAGGCGACCGGGCAGGATAAATGCCCTGCAAGGGCATTTGAAAGCTGGGGTGGGAATGCAGAAGGCAGAGGCAAGACCACCCACACCGAGAGGTAAGACTTATCTGGTGCTTTTTCTACTTGCCGAGCACCCATCAGAGCCTTTATGTACATGAACTTATTTAATTTTCAAGGCAGCCACTGGGCAGGGTTGTGGGGTCTGACTCTCTACCTGCAGCTGGGATGCTGGAGGCAAAAGGTTAAGTAAACAGGTAACAGATGTGCTGTGGTTGAGCAGAAGGTCTTGATATAGCACCACAGCAAGGGCAGCCAAGAAAACTCTTGGGGAAGGCACGCGGGGCATGTGGCATCCACACTTCCTCCCTCTTTCTTTTTCAGCTCATCTTAAAAAAAATTTTTTTAATGTTTATTTTTGACAGAAACCGAGCATGAGTGGGGGAGGGGCAGAGAGAGAGGGAGACACAGAATCCAAAGCAGGCGCCAGGCTCTGAGCTGTCGGCACAGAGCCCGATGCGGGGCTCGAACTCCCAGACCGCGAGATCATGACCTGAGCTGAAGTTGGACGCTCAACCGACTAAGCCACCCAGGTGCCCCTTCAGCTCATCTTTAGTACATGCCAGGTGCTGTCCTAAGCACTGTGCATCCAAAGAGGAAGAAGGCACAGACTGTGCTTGAAAGGAAGGCCCAGACAAGTAAACAGACTCTGTACACAGTGTGAAGCACAGAAGCAAACAGGGTGTTGAGGGAGAGCAGAAGAGGAAGGAGCCCTTAGTCCATCTCACTGTGTGGGGCAGCCAAGATGGTGGGGAGGGAAAGGCGAGCAATCAGAGAAGGCTTCCTGGAGGAGGTGACATTCAAGGTGAATTAAAGACTAGCAGGATTAGTTAATCTAGTATTACTCAAATCTGGCAGCCCCAAACCGGCACCCAGAGAGCTCTGAACAGGTTCTGGGACCACTACATACCTACTCATCACAATCTCTGAGGATGAGACCCAGAATTAATCAGCTGGTCTGCAGATCTGCTTTTAGGAGCCACTGACCGAGGGAGAAAGGAATTACACACACTGCCAGCAGATCCATTTGTTAATAAGCATCGGCGAGGTTTCCCTGAGCTCTGATCATGTGCCCTGGCTTGCGCTAGGCATGGTGACACAAAAATGAAGGATACAATCTGTCCCCAGGAAGCCTGTGGTCTAATGCAGTGGCTCTCAGCCTGGATGGATATTAGAATCCCTGAAGAGCTTTCCAAAAAATGATCCCTGGTCCCCTTCCAAACCAATTAAGTCATAATCTCTGGGGCTGGAGCACAAGGGATTTTAATGTTCAGCCAGATTTGAGAGCCCCTGGGGGGGGGGTAGAGAGAGAGAAAGAGAGACAGACAGACAGACTTTTACACAATAGAACATTCTTTCACAGGATAGTGATGCAATGACACAGGCATACATGCAAAGGGGGCACTTTCTGTAGCTGAGGCTGACTTTCTAGAGGAGGGGTCACTGGAACTGAGTCTACTAGGATGGAGGGAAATCGGTAAGGGTGGATGCTGGGGGAGAGGCAGAGGGTAGGGAGGTCCAAGCAGAGAGGACAAAATGAGCAAACATACAGAGAGAAGAAATAGCATGGAATAGATGGGCAACTCTGGAGCTCTCACTGTCCTGCAGCCTACGGAAACTATAATACAGAGTGGGGGCAGGGGGTTATGGGTGGGCAGAGGGGTTTATGCCTGATCTGGTGCACAGTGGAGAGTCCGTTCAAGATTTTAAGCAGGGCAATGATGTGGTCACTGTGAGTTTTTAAAAAAATTTTTTAATGTTTTATTATTTTTGAGCGAGATAGAGTACGAGTAGGGGAGGGGTAGAGAGAGGGAGACACAGAATCCAAAGAAGGCTCCAGGCTCTGAGATGTCAGCACAGAGCCCGGCGCGGGGCTCCAACCCATGAACCGTGAGATAATGACCTGAACCGAAGTCGGACACCTAACTGACTGAGCGCCACCCAGGTGCCCCACTGTGTGTGTGTGTGTGTGTTTTATTTTTATTTTTTAAAGATAACTTTGGGTAGTGTGGAGGATAGATTTGAGGGGGTAAGTCTCGAGCCAGGGAAACCAGAGGCTCTTGTGCAGGAAAAGACAAGACCTGAACTCAGACGTGAGGTGGGTAGGAACGGACAGAAGAGTTCAGTGATGGATTGGGAATGGGGCTTAAGGGAAAGGAGGATCAGAGGAAGACGTGTTTTAAGCTCATAGATCTGGGGAGATGGTGGTATCCTCAACTGTAATGGGAGGGAGAACAGGAGCAGCTTTGGGGGGAAAAGATGTTCTCCATTTTTGGCAGATCCATTCTAAAGTGCCTGAGGGAGCACTCAGGAGATCGACGTGCAGCCACAGGTCTGAAGCTAAAGGCAGAAGTCAGGGCTAGAGGTATTAGTTAGGAAGTCGTCAATGGATAGATGGTAGGAGGACCCAGGAATAGATGGGACCACCAGGGAGTAAAATGAGAGTGGTTGGCCAAGGGTGGATGCCTGGGTGCACTTAAGCATCCAGGGGAGGTAAGCATTGCCCACAGGGAATTAGGAGCAATCAGAGAGAGGTGGGGATATCCTGGGGTGTAGAATCAAGGAGCCAAGCAAGTACAGAATTTCAAGGAAAAGGTGGGATCCTGGAGGTTAAAGACTTTAAAATGTCCATTAAGCAGTTAAGATGCTTTGTCAAAAGCAGTTTGGGGGCAATACTGGGATGTGACTTGAGAAGTGAATGGAGGGGGGAAAGTGTTGATTGACTCTTTTCAGAAGTCTCAGAAGAGGCAGGAGATGGAGTCTGGACAAAGCAGGGAATAGTGGGGGTCAAGAGATAGACTTTTAGAAAACACACTGACCACCTTCTCCATCTGAGGCTTTATCCTGGACACTCCCACTGCTCATCTGCCTTCCCTTTTTTATTAAAAAAATTTTTAATGTTTATTTTTGAGAGAGAGAGAGAGCGAGAGAGAGAGGGAGACACAGAATTTGAAGTGGGCTCCAGGATCTGAGCTATCAGCATAGAACCTGATGTGGGGCTCTAACTCATGAACTGTGAGATCATGATCTGAGCTGAAGTCGAATGCTTAACTGACTGAGCCACCTAGGAGCCCCTTATCTGCCTTTCTTGAGTTCACTTCCCTCTCATCCTACCCATTTGACCGGGTTTGAACTACCCTCTGAGAAGTCACAGACACACACTGAGTTTCATCATTTTCCAGTTACTTTTCTCTCTTGGTTCTCTGCCATTCATTGGATTTACTATCCACTTCAACATCTATCAGCCACTATGAGGGGAGAGGGCTAAAAGATTGCAGCTTTGGGGTACAGAGAGAAGGGGGCAGGAGTGTGGACAGGACTCTAAGAGACTACGGATCTATGATACTTCACTGCTAAGTTCCTGGGGGACTTTCCAAGTGTTCTTAACATTTTGCTATCAGAGGACACCCACAGTGGGGCTCAGCATGCTCCCAAGAATACTGTGATCCAACTCCCACAGCCACAGATGGGTCTAGAAGGCACTGCTGTTTCCCTAGAAACACTCCCACTGTCAGGGATGCAATCCTGGGGCTGGTTCATTAAGGTTGCTCACACTCTGGCTGGTACTTCTTGGCTCCTCTTCTCCCTACTGGTGAAATGTCACTGGTCGTGGGAGTACACATCCCAACCCCACCCCACCCCACCCCACCCCCCATGATAGTGGAGGTGATGGGGGCTGCCTAAAAGCTCCTGCCCATGGTCCAGGTAACCTTCAATCACTCCGCCAGGGCAACATTAGCTGGGTGGAGAGGTCAGGGAACAGGACCTTCATATGGAAACGTTAGGCAAAAATCAACCATTTCTCTATTAGGAAGAGAGAACTGAAGCTTTTTAAGGGATTCCCAAGGGGAAAGAAGGTCATGCAGTCAATGGCTATCTCACATAGTGCAACATAACCAATGATCTCCAGGCAGACAGGCTGGTAAGCAGGTTGGGATCCCGTGGCTGGCATCTGTTGGGGTTCTCCCAACTCAGTGGTCCAAGGTCATTTCCATGTGACACATGACAAGGCAGAACCATCTACTAGAGAAACATTGCTTTTTCTCTGGCATTTCTTAAATGTAGGTGATAAGAGGGATAGAGGACAGTGGCAGGCAATGATGAGATTCTGTGATGATTAGAAACCATCCAGAACAGTTCCCTTCTCCTCCTGAGGGTCCTGTGAGAGTGTATCCCCTCCTCATGCATGTGGTTCCAGAAATCCCAAAGGCATATGGACATTCCTATTGCTCTGGTCACAGGTTCGATGGAGAAGCCTAGATACAGTCTACAGGGAGATTAAAGGGAACTTTGGTGAATTTTGGTAATTGCTGGTATATTTGTATAGCAGAGAGGCTGAGGACCTAGACATGAAGTAAAGTTGGAGCCACCCGGTCTGATGTTCTCATTTAAAATGAGGATAACTGAGGTCAGGAGAGAAGAAGTCTTTCTTTAAGCATGCTGACCAGGGACAGGGGTGGGGATAAGACATGGCTTAGTGCCTCACAGTCCGCCTCTTTTCTCCCACATGTAGTATCTTTTGGGGCTGAGAGTCTACTCTACCATGGATAATAAGACTCTGCCTGATCTATAGGAAAAGGGGTTAGTCCCATATTTTTTGTGTTTTAATGTTTTTTCCGACCAACCCTCCCCCAAACCCCATCCCCACAGGGGCTTCCTACCTCTTGGGGTATGTTCCATGCCATGTAGACATGGCTTTTAAATTCATCCATCCAGACTTCAGCCACCCTGAGGGCATTCCTGCGGACATGGGCTGTGAGGTCCTCGGTGTAGGGCTTGTGGGCTCGCTCAATGTGGGCAATCCGAGAACAAGGCAGGACTTCCACACTCCCGCCACACTGCCACACCTGTAGAAGACACAGAGTCACTCACCAGTGCCCAGACCTGACTCTGAGCCACTAAAGTAGGCCTTAGGTGACCATTCAATCTGAGCATGAACAACTCCAGCTCTCTTCATCTTGTCTCTCCAGACTACTGTCTACAGAAGGGGTGAGCTCTACCTTATTTCTACTCCTATAGCAGGAAGGTTATTGAGTCATTATTTTGTGTCTTGTTTCTTGTTGCTGTGGATTTACCAGCAAAGAATGCACCTTCTTTTTCCATCCCTTTCATTCCTGCAAAGAAGAGACTAGACATTGTGTGACCAATGATCTGGGTTCTCCTAGCCCCTGACAGAGAAGTTAACAAAAATCTTCATAATGGTCTCTGCAGCAATGCTTGACCTAGAGGAACCAGTAGAGACTCCCAGCAGAGGTATCATCCTAAAATGGCCCACATGGGCCAGACAGAGATTAGTGATCACCAGAGGGAGTGAGCCTGTTGCCCTTCTCCTGGTCTGTCTTTTCCTGGGCCCTGAGTTCTAATAGAACCCAAGAGAGAGGGAGATACAAAGAAGGCAATCATGTGAAACTTCTCGCTGACATCAGTGACTAGGAGCTTGAATCAGATGCAATTTGACTTCAAAAAATAAAGAAAAATGATCTTCTCTTCTGTGATCTTCTCTTCTGAGTGCCAAAGGACAGTGTCTTGGAGGTCTTGCCACAAATGTTGCAGCCACTCTGAACTTCCAATGTTCTGGGACGTGCACATCTTTTTGTCATTGTAGAATGCTCCTCCTTCTCCAGCTGAAAAAATGTAATCTCTCAAGATCCTGACCACATGACTTCTCTGTTGTAGAGTCTTTGCTCAATTTTGGGGGCAGAGCCAATTTCTCCCTCCTCTGGTCCCCAAGCTCTTGATATCGCAACTTCCTGCTTACCTGTCAGCCTCCTTCCCTCACTTCGTGTTCCTAGATGGAAAGAACTCCTGTCTCCTTCATTTCTCATCCCTAGCACTAACACAGGCTTGGTACATACAAGTAATTAGTAAGTACTTGTTGAATCAATATACGGATGATGATACTTAATCACTCAATCACTATATGATTGATGCTTAATAAATGTGGGATGAATCCGAAATACCTGGCCAGAGCTGATGAATGAGGCTTCTGAGGGAAAATAATCATTATTTCTTGGTGGATAGCAGTGATCACCTGTCAGATACTGTCAACCAGATAATTTGGTAAATAATGTTCACACTTATAACCTGTATCCATCAAGGATAGGTCTGCATCTAAGATAAGGTCAACTTTGTTTTTCCTTTTTTTTTTTGAGTCTAGTTAACATACAGTGTTGTATTAGGTTCAGGTGTACAGTACAATGATTGGAAAATTCTATACATTTCTCATTGTTCATCAAGATAAGTGTTCTATAAGGTCAACTTTGGATTTCACTAAGTTACTGTGTGTGTGTGTCAGGAAGAGAATGCTTTCTGTTCCACCCGTCTGTTTCACAACAGTTGGTCCCTACAGACTGTCAGAGTTGGAAGGCAACTGATCGCCTTTCCACTCTCTGAAATTGTCTTGCCTTCAGTATATAATTTATGGCCAATGGAAAAGACACGAGCGTTCGCACTGAGGGTCCACCATGTACCAGGCACTGGACTGTGTATGTGGGTAGGTAGTATAGTGTGGTGGTTATGAGCAGAGGGTTTGGAACCAGACTGCTTGGGTTCAAATCCTGGCTCTGTTTCATGCTAGCTGTGTGACCTTGGGTACGTCACTCAATCTCATTGTGTTTCAGTTTCCTCCTCTCAAATAGGGATTAAAATAGTACCTCTTTCATGAGGTTCCCGAGGAGATTAAAGTGATTATATACAAAGTGCTTAGGAACGTGCCTGGCACATAATCATGTCATCAGCTCAGCTCTTACTAAACAAATTATATTCAGCAGGATCTTTAGAATAACCCTGTGTTACAGTGGTTATTGTCTCCAATTCCAAATGGGGAAACTGAGACCAAAGGCTGTCCCTTGTCCAAGGCCACACGGCTGGTACTGAAGAGAAAAGGATCTGTCTGACCTCCACTGAAGCTTAGGCAGGAGAGGAAGCCATGGAAGGCCTCAGGCTGTGCACCTTCATTTCCATGACCCGTACATTCTGGGGCTCATGCTGATTTCCAATTCACTTTGCCGAGATTTGCAATGAAAGCCTATGAATACTGTGAACATGTTACTGACAACACAGAGAGTCAGGGTAATTATTCTTTTGCAACCGGAACGGAGGCTGTTACTTGGCATATTTCAGCAACACAACACAGAACATGATTTGTAACAAAGCTCTTTTATTACAAGACCTGTTTCTCAAAGAGTCGCTTCACCATTTCGCCTTAGAGTGGGTGCCTCTGCTGTGGTTCTGATCACAAGGGTGGCAGCTGTACCTCCTATGCCCTCTAAGCGCACGGTAAGAGGAACGGTGTGAACTCACTGTTGGACTCTCGAATCCACTCCTGTTTTCCTTTTCTTTGACCACGGCCCTTGTCTAGACCACTGTCATGTCTCACTTGAACTCTGGAACAGCCTCCAAACAACCGATCTCCCTCCTGCCTTCCTCCTCCAGCCTCTTCGCCTCCCTGCGGCCAGAGTGATCCTTTTAAAGTGTAGGGTGGATCACATCCCCTGCACCACACATTTCCCAGCATGGCCCTGAGGCCGTGAGGCCTCCTGGGGCCCAGCCCTGCCCTGCCTGTCCCTCCAGCCTAGTGCTGGCTCCCCCATATGCTCTATGCCACAGCCACGCTGACATGTTCTACATCTCCCAGCATGCATGTTTGTCCTCCCATCTCTGGATTTCTGCACATACAATTATATACCCCACCCCTGCCAAAGCTCTCCTTTAGACACGTGCTAAATGGTGCCTGGACAGATCATGGGTTTCCAGCAGAGTTGGAGTGGCTGGGCCAGTGGGAGGACATAGTGTTTGAAAGCACAGCTTTGGAGCCAGCGAGAACTAAATTCAAACATTTTGCCTCTGCCACCTGCTGCAATTCCACCTTGGGCAGGTCACTTCTCCCAAGCCTCAATTTCGCCCAGGAGAAGAGGGGGATGTGCAGATTCATCATGTTCACCCTGGTGCTTCAGTCTGAGCACCGCATGGATGGCAGTCAAGGAGGTAGGGGCAGGACATCTGGGCTCATTCTGTCCCCACTGCATGCCTGCTGACGGGTGACTGTGGGCCACTTAACCTCTTGTCTATGAAACACGTATAATAGGTTGTTCCTGCACACGGCTCTGTGGGCTCAGGAAGCCTTGCAGTAAGCCCTCAACGTGCACACATTATTATTTTATAATAACCTTATCATCGCTGCTATTTGGCTCTTCCTGAACATCCACCTCCGGGGGAAAAAATGACTGCAGAGGACTCCCACGTCTGGCTAAAGCCCAACAGAGAAGAGATAGGCTGACTTCCAGAGTGCCTGGCCCAGTGCAGTAGGGTGAATCAGGCTCCTCCTTAGAGACTAGGAGCACTTGTTAATCTAGAAGTCACTCCCACTCTCCTACCTTCTCTGCAAAGGAATTCATCTATAGAGGGGGTGACGGCATCTGTCTTGAATGCAGCCTGTGGGTTCCTAGCAGTCTCTGGGCATTGGAGCAGAAGATGTGGATTTGGCATGTTTACCCTGCTGCTTCTGGACCCTGCCCAATGACAATGAAATACACAAGAGGAAGCCCATGATCTCTGATCCCCAGGTGGTAAGTGGCTCTGCTGACCAATGACTTGACACAGAGAGACTCTCAAAGGTCTGACCCACAGCTGATCTTGGAGACCCTGTCATGGAGGGTAGACAAAGGATAGGAAGGAAAATCACTGGCATTTGGACCTTCTGGAAAATGATATCCTAAAACTTCCATGGAAGCTTGGTGTGGGGGAAGGCAGGGGTGAGGAAATGAGGAAGGGGAGCTGCATCTGGGACATGTCACAGCTGGTGTGAAGTAGAAAGACCCAAACCAGATAGAAACTACAGACAGGAATGATTGTGCCAGAGAAGCAGGGCCACTGGATGGACGGTAAAGGTGTGGGACACAGTGATGGCTTAGCCTTGCAAGCTAAGAGGAGGGTGAGGGTGCCAAGAGGAAAGAGGGCAGGAGAGGTGGGTACCAAAGACATGGCTGAGAAGTGAAGGTCAAGGGTCAGTAACCAAGAAGGCAGATGAGGTCACAGGGCACAGGAAGCAACTACAAGATGGAGAGCTTGGTTTTTACATGGGGTGCATGTGACCCCAACTTGTTATCACAAGTAAGACACGTGCTCAGTCCCACAGCTTCTGGGGATACTTGACACATGTCAGCCCTGGATGTAGGCTAGATCTTGTGGCTTCTGGATGGGCCCTGGGAAATATAGTTCTTGACCACACCAAGTTTCTTCCTGTCTCTGTGCCCTCGCACCTGCTACTCCATCTTTCTGGGATAAATCCCACCCCCCCCCCCCCCCCCCCAGTTACCCAGCTCAAATATTACCTTCTTTGACCTGCCCATTAGATCCCCTCAGAATACTTACAGTGCCCCACCCTTTTTCTTGGGAACACTTATTCATAATACTCCCACTTATGTGTTTATTCAAGTCTGTCTCCTGCTCCCTGCTAGACTATAAGCTCCAGGAAGACAAGGATCATGTTGTATTCACCAGCACCAGGCATATGGTATACATTCAATAACATAAACTGTTATTTCAATGAGTGATTCCAGCAATCTCCGAGTCCTGGGCTTTCACTAACTATGGAGAAGTGGTTTTAACTCGCTCAGCTGGATCCCCTAATAAAGGCCATAAACATAAAATGTGGCCAGATTTGACTGAACACAATGACTTCCTTCAGACCCAAGCAGTTTTTCAGCGACGCTCTGACATTTAAGTGCACACTGCTGTAACTGAAGAGAGTCACTTTGGCTGCAGAGCGTAAATGAACGTTGTAAAACCTGGCAGGGCATCAAATGAGTGTGGTGGAAAGCAGGCGGCTTCATCTTGTGGAACGACGAACTAGTGTGGAGAAAGCCCTCGGCCTGGCCAGTGTTTGCAAACACCCACAGAGGAGATGCTGGGCTTGCCCTCAGGTGGGACCAAGAACGGAAGTAGATGGTAAACAACAGTTAAGCAGCATGAAGTCTCACTCACCACCAGCCCTTCCCAGAGAGCCCTAATCCTATTAGTGTTTCCAGAAAGATGCAGCATCCACCTGGGAACCATCTGGGAAGGCGGGTCTTGGGGGCTGATGGAAGAGGGTTTCCATCCTGCCTCTGTTGCCCATTAGCCTTTGACCTGAACCTGTCTTTGGGTGTCAGTTGCCTTTTTCTTGGGGATAATGATACCCTGGCAGGTTTAAAAGAGATGCTGTATGAAAAGCTGCCACTAGCAAAGACAGGCATGTAGTGGGTTCTTAGGGAAAGGTCAGGTTCCCTTTCCCCTTCCAGGCTGGGAGCTGCTGCTAAAAGGTCAGGGTCAAAGGATTTGAGTTTATGTTCTGTTTGTCACTTCTATAAACAAGGCTGTTTCCCTCCCAGGCCTCAAGTTTCTCCTAGCTGCCAAATGGAGGAACGGAACTCAGTGATGTGATAGATCCCTTCTACTTGCATTTTGTGAGTCTACGTTTTCTTGCCAGTACCTCAAATGATGCCCAGTATTTTGAGACGTGACTGGCAGAGTTGTAAATCCGAAGTTGTAAAATAGAGAGACACTGGAGGGAGGCGACAGGATACAGCTTGACCATTTCTCCCACTCAGACTCATGATCACTCTGCAGTCTATGTCAAGGAGAGCAAATAATACTTCCATGATAAATGCATTTGCTTGTTAATGTCCTTCTGAAGCACCGTGTTGAGGATTCTGAGGCTCTGAATCCTTCTGAGAAGGATTCCCTGGGCTCAACGGAAAAGTGTGCCACAGTTTATTAGTGATGCTTCCTGGAGGCAAGGGATTGGGGGTGGTGGCATCTCAGACTTGTACTCCATAGACCTAGACCACAGGACCCCAAATCCTGTCCAGCTTTTATCTCCACATGACTTTTAATGAGCTCTTTGCTCTTGGCAAAATGTTCCCCCTATTCCTTTAGCATAAAAAGCCTCCTTCCTGCTCTCCATCCATCCAAAGCCAGCCTGGCCCAGTTCCTCCAAACTCCTGAAACACATGATTTGTACCACTCCTGTGGTCCGTATTTCTTGGCTCATGTTGTTAATTATCTTTTTTATGTGTAACTGTTTCTCCTAACTTGGCTGTGAAATGCAGCGACCAGAGTAGAAAGCCAAACCAAGCAGGCTCAGGGAAGAAAGACAAGGAGGATGGAGGTTGAGGCTGAGGCCTGAGAATAGCTGGCAGAAGATGAGAAACTCATTTCCAGGGTGGTTGTAGGGTCAGAAATGCAGGCAAACCAAGACGCTGACCAGGGCTGTGCAGGGCCCCTATTCCTCAGGCGTCTTTCCATTCTGCACCCTGGGCACTTGGCTCACCTTGGCCCTAGGCCTGGTCCTGCATGGGAGTAAGAAGGGAAGAGGGGTCAAGTCTGGGCAAAGCTAAGACAAACGCCAGAAGCCACCAGCAAACTGAGGTCAAGGGCGTGAGGCAGAAGAGGAGCCAGGATGGGGACAATGTAAAACATGGAGCCAAACTCCCTCCAAAATGCACCTCACTCCCATACTTGCAACTTTTAGTCTCCAGAGAAAAGACCATGTTCCTTAACATGATTTGCAAGACCTCTGAGACCTGGTCCTTTCTGTTTGCTGCAGCTTCATGTTTCATGCTCTGCTCTCCTGTTACATCAACTTCTCTTAATTCCTAGGATAGACCTAGGATTCCTAGTCTCGGATTCCTGCCCTGCACCCCATACCATTCCCTTTACTGGAATTTTCCTCCCCTCCCCCTGCCCGCAGCAATACATTTATTTGCCTAGTGATTCCTACCTACATTTCCTGGCTGTCCTAAATTTGCTTAAATACCTCTGCTACTCATTGCCGTATTACCTATACTTCCTCTTGCACAGCACTTACAATAGCTGTGTGCAAATGTACAGTTTAAAGACACATAATATAAGGAAAATCTATTTACCTAGCACCCTGCTTACAAAACAGTACAGTAGCAGTAACTCAGAAAACTCTGTGTGCTCTTCCTTCCTCCCAAAGGTAACCCATTATCCTGAATTTTGTTAATTTCCTTGCCATCAACCTAAACTATCTATATTTGGTTTTATCTGTTTTTGAATGCTACATAAATGAAAGCATATCGTCTGCATTCTGCAACCTGCTTCTTGCTTCATTTATTTTCATCACCATGGTGTTCCACTGTATAAATATACAGCAGTTTACTTATGCATTCTCTTGTTGGTCGACAGTCTGGTTGTTTCCAGTATAATGAGGAGCGCTCCTTGGAACATTCTTACGCACGTCTCTTGGTGCCCAAGAGCAGGCGCCTCTCCACGTATTTACACTGCGGTGGAATTTCTGAGGCACAGGTTATATACACATTCGACTTTCCCCAGGAAGGTGAAAATCTTCCAAAGCGAGTACACCAAGCTCTGCTCCCACAGAGCAGATGAGCACTCCTGTTGCTTTGCAATCTCGCCAACATTTGGTTCTGTCCAACGTTTTAATTCTTGCCGATGGGTGTGGAATTCGCTCTCACTGGAGCTTCAGTTTGTAACTCCTTGACTTTCAGTGAGCTGGAGCCCTTCCTGTTTACAGATCTGCACTACCAGACTGTGAGAGAAGACCCAAGGCCACCTAGCTCTCATGAGGGAATCCCTTGGGCCTCCACGATAGGTGCTTGATAAATCGTTCCTGCATGAACGCAGGATCAAGAACCTGGCCTGACTTCTGAATTATCCCCAGTGCACTTTACTTGGTGCTCTTCCAGGATCACAAGGGTTGATATTGCATTATTTTAGAGTGTAAGAAAACATTTTTAAAGTCCATGCTTATTCTTCCACTGGACCCCATGGAAAAACACTCCCTGGGGATACAGTTTCCCCAAGCCCTCTTCTTGTCAAAACACTGCCACAGAGTCCTCTGGACAGAATTGATGCTTGGGGAAAAAAAATGATGCTTTTTCTTGGAAGGTGTCCCTGAAGGGGTCTGATTTTGGGTCAACCCTAAGAAGCACTTGAAGCACTTTCCCTGTGTGAAAGGGAGTCTTCATAACTATCAGAAAGCAGCAGGAGGATCCATCTGGCAGAATTCCAAAAAGAGACCAGCTGGGCTGGAATGTCTGGAAGCTTTTCATGAAGAAAAAGTTAAAAGGCTGTTTTGCAGGGTCTTGAGATTTGCTGAGATAGCTGCTTCCCTACAGGAAACCCGGGGGCCGCAATGGCCCCAAGCTCAGCAAACTAACCCATCATACACAGGGGACTCTGCTTTTCCTCAGACGCCACTGCTCTATTAAGATTGGGGCCATGGGAGTTCACTTCCTCATGGGAAATTTCACGAGGATTGCTTTGCAAATTGAGATCAGAAGGCATCTTTTAATGGTTCCGACCAAGTAGAGTTTATTCATGGTTACTTCAGGTCTCCTTCTAGCTAACAGGCCTGGTTAATATTGCCCACACTCAAGCTAAGTTGGATTCATGACAAAATGGAAGGAGCTGGGCCTGAACATACGGAGGCTGGCAAAGCTGAGACCGGAGTAGGGTGGTCTTCAAGGGTGTGGTAGACTCGTACTGCTCACTAATATGTCTGTGCTCCTTTACATCTCCCATCCTCCCTTGCTGTCAGGAGGGACCATGTGAATAGCTGTGCCCAATGAAATAAATAGCTGCCACTTCCTGGCCAAGGGCAGTAAGTATCCCATGTGGGAAGTCCATGAACACGTCTACCTCCCTCCCTCCCAATCTGCTGGATGTTTAAAGCAGGATGAACCTGAGGTTCAAAGATGGGTAACCCCCCAAAGGAAGCTACCTGAGTCACCACGTAGAGAATGGCTGCCCAGGACAGCCTCCCACCTCTCAGGAGACCGATGTGAGCAGCAAACAAACTCGTCCTGGGTTAAGCCTCTGTGGTTTGGGGGCTACTGGTGCAGCTTTTGATCACCTCCCTGATGAATACAAGCTGCCAAAGAGGCAAAGTGACCAGAGAGGCTCGGCTTCTGCAATACCGATAATCAGGGGTTCAGTCTACTGAGTGGGACTTCATAGCAGAAAGTCCCAGGCATTGGGAGAGACTATTCAGAAGGCAACAACTTCCCAACTGCAGGTGATAAGTGCATTCCGAACATGACGCCACCAGAGGCCGAGGGTACAGACAGTAGATCTAGTCCCAAGGAGTGGGAGAGGGAGCTAGCTACCACCGGCAGGCAGGGTGTCAGACCTTCGCATAACAGGCTGTAGGTGAGAGTCTGCTTCATGTTCAGAACAAGAGCAGAGGTCAAAAAGCTAAGAAGCCAGCAGGGTGGAAAAGGAAAAGGTTGGGGTTTGGCGGTCACACACAGTCCAGAGTTCCTCAGACCGCTAGACAGCAGCCCTGTGGTGGCTCCGCTAATTCTGGAGCCGGCCAGGTGAGTCTGGGGCCGGAGCTGCACCCCAGCCTTGGTCAGGCAACACCGTCTTGACAGGGCTGACCCTTACAGCTTCCCAGGCACGGCAGACAAGCCAGGCTCATTCCAATCCAGGCATTTCTATAGAGCCCAAACTATAGAACCCCCCAAGCTCTGAGAAAGAAGTATTGACTAAGTTCCAAATCAGGGTCCCATTGACACGTGTGCTGTCTACTCTAATCAAGTCTTTGTTTTGAGCTAAGATCTCTGGCCCCATTACCATCATGGATGCTTCCAGAGAATAATAATAAGCTTGAATGTCACGGGGACTCGGGGAGCAATTTTCTGAAATCCAAATAAAACTCTTCTCATTGCTAGTCTGAGAGTCATTTTTATCAGATAACTTGGCCCATCCATTTACTCCAGAGTGCTCAGTGCCCTCTCTGGTGCGTTAAGTCCCTTTGAATTGCTGTGAGCATCTTCTCCTTGTGGACATATTCAGAAAATCCCACTCTATCCAGCTGCTATTCAAAGCTGAGCCCCTGGACTATGTTTAATTTATACTTTGCTATATGAAGATGAGCCACTTACTCATTTAAAGTGTTTCCTTTTTTATGTCTTTAATCATGGCTGTTTCTTTCCTCTCTGAGAAGCTTAATCTAATCAGAAACAAATCCTACACATATGAATGGCTCATTAGCATGTCCCAATCAAATTCAAATTGACTGTCCATATCAGATGCCCCCTCAAAAGGGTGACACTGGCCCAAAGGATGACTCTTTGGACTAGTGTCTGAAGAATATAGCCCATGGTAAGTTAGGGGGGGTCCTTTCTGAAATGCAGGGTAACCAGGAACCACTGGAAGAAAGGATACACTGTGTCATCACTACCTCCCTATCCCCAGCATATTGGTGGGCATATGACTCAGTGACATATGAGATGGCATAGGTGGGAAAGTTTGGCAGACCCTGGGCACAGACCTTAGAGGAAGCTATGTGTCTGGCTCAAGCATTACCCTCACAGTTGGCTCAGTGGGACCCTTGAGGAATACTATTCAGATAATAAAAAGGAATCTGAGATGCTGAACATTCTCTCACTCAGAAATGGTATTTGTTCTAAGCAACCTTCCTCTTGCTCCATTCGAATTCAGATTTAAAAAGCTGGTGTGCTGGGTCTTTGCTTAAAGAGATTTGCCCTTTTCATGCGTGTCAAAATGAATTGTCAGCTTGGGCATCATCTCTGAAAGGTACCTATGGCAAACTCACATTAAAAATGGGATTTACAAAGGAGATCGGCATTGCAGTATAGAACTGAAGGAGCCCATCATTTCCCAGGCGAGCAAAGTGAGGCTCAAGGTCGCGTGATAACTTAGAAGCAGATTAGGAAATGTACCCAAGACCTAGGCCTCTTGAGAGACAGGAGGTCACTGTGGTTCAGAGGCCAGGCTCAGGGGTTAAACCGTGTTGGTGTCAAATCCCACACTTCTCATTTGCTGGACTGGCGACTTTAGGCAACTCATTTCACCTTCTAACATTCAATTTCCTTGTCTGTGAAATGGAGACAAAAATGACACACTGAAAAAACAGTTGTTGTGACAATCAAATGAGCTACGTCCCTCTGTGCTCGAGATTTATATATCCCGCTGCCTACACGTTACCTCCACTTGTGTATCTCTGAGGCGTCACAAGCTTGCCTTGTGCAAAACCAAGTTGTCGATCTCCTTCCCTGCCTCCCCGTCATCCCCTAGTCTTCCCCTCATCCAACTAATAGCCCAAGCCTAAACCCTACATCAATAATGACGTAATCCATCTGTAATCCCATCCTCTTTCTCCCCTCCACGACCAATAATACACCAGCAGTCAGTTCTACCTCCTAAGTATAGCTTAAGGTTAATCACACCTCTCAATCTGCAGAGTCAACAGCCTGGTCTAAGCCACTATTATCTTTGTGTAGACAACCCTATCAACAGCCTCCTAAAGTCTCTTTCCTTCAATCCTTGTTGCCCTGCAATCCTTCTACAACTATGAATCCGATCATGTCCCTTCTCTGCGTTAGTTCAATTCAACAATCATTTATTGACTACCCACTCTGTGCCAGGCACTGTTGTACGAGATGGGCATTTTGTCACTGAAAAACACATACAAAATCCCTGACTTCGTGGAACTTACATTCTGTGTTTTGTTGCCATAGCACTTGCTAGGGACAGAATTGTGTCCCGTTCCACCAAATTCATATCCTGAAGCCCTAACTCCCCCATGTGACTATATTGGAATAGAGCCTTTTAAGGAGGTGATTAAGTTAAATGAAGTCATAAGGGTGGAACCCTGATCAGACAGAACTGGTATCCTTATAAGAAGACAAAGAGACATTAGAACACTCTCTGTACCATGTAAGGACACAGTGAGAAGGTGGTCGTTTACAAGTCAGGAAGAGAAGTCTTACCAGAACCCGACCATGCAGGAGTCCTGATCTCAGACTCCTAGCTTCCAGAATAGGGAAAAAATAAATTTGCATTGTTGAAGCCACCTTGGTATTCTGTTATGGCAGCCCAAGTTGATGAATAGAATAGCACTTACTGAAATTTGTAACTGTATATTTATTCTGTGTTCTCTTTTATCAGCTGTCTGTGCTATTATGCCATTAGCTCTAAGAGGGAAGGGGCTGTGCTTATTTTCAAACACTGTATGTCCAATGTCAAACATTGTAGGCCCAATGACACCTACAACAGCCACCTAGCGACGTGAAAGGAGAGAACTGCATTAGATGCACACATCCAAGTATAAGTCAAGTGACCATATGTCCTGGTTTGCCCCTGATAATATTGGTTTTTACCTGTTGTTCCAGTGTAACTGCTGGTAGTACTTTCATTCTCAAAACTGTTCTGGTTGGGATAAATTGTAATTTACTTAGATATTTATTATTTATTTATATATGCTAAGCTCATAGGGCACGACTTGATTTCAGAAATGCTGAAATCCAAGAAAAGCAACTCTCTTGAAATCATGATTCATGTTTTCTCTCCCCTACTTCAGGATTTCTTTCCATCGCTACAATCCAGTGCAGAAAATTACACAAGTCACTGACGAGCAGCATCCGAAGCAGGCATAATGAATACAGTGGGGGCACAGCACATCCGCGGTTCCAGCACCTGCTGGGTCCTGCAGCAAGCAAGGACAGGGACCGGGGCCGGTCCCTTGAACTTTCCACAGCTAGACAGCACACACTTAGAGTCAGGATCTCTGGGAGTAAATGTTGTTTCCTGGGGTATTTTACACCAGGGGTTAACTCTGTCTTCAGGACTGACTTTATGTTCGGGAAGTTTTGCTTGATAGCAAAACTTGTGTGTAAGGGTAATTTCTGTGAAGAGTCACTCACAAGCACTGGATACTTATCTGTATCCTGCCTCTTGCATCGCTTTACAAATAAAGAGCATTTGTAATGGGAGTAGATGTCTCTGAATTCCCCTTCTGCAATTGCAGATTTATGAAGATCAGGTCTCATCAAAAGAACACAACAGTGTCTGGAAGAGGAGGACAAAGAGGAGGGGGAGCGGGAGGAGGGGGAGGAGCCCTGGCTCACTTGCTATCTGTCATTCTGAGGGACTGAGTTTGGTCTCAGCTGATGGTCCCTTCCTGGAAAAGTCGAGCTACAATGTAATGGTGGCAGCAAGGCTACCTTCCAGGGTCTGATACAAAATTGCACAGAGACTGGGCTAAAACAAAAACAAAAACAAAACACAGAAAACAACAGGCGGGGGGTTGCGGGGGCAGGAACGAATGACTCTCCGGAGCTTTAACATACATTGCTGGCTCCCAGGGTTTTTTTTTTTTTTTCTCTTTTATTTTTTTTCCCCCGTACCAGGAAATTAAACACTGATACATTACTATTTAATCCACAACCTATAATAAAATTTCATTAATTATCCCACTAACGGCCTTTATAGCTCTTTTCCTCCTTGGTCCCAACTTTTTAAGAAGGTAAAAATTTCCTTCAGTTTAAATCTCAAAACCCTTTATCAATTGTTACCTTTTCTATGCATCTTATGAATCTCACTCTTCTACGGCTCCCTCATCGAACGCGATTAAAAAAACGTAAGTGTGAAGTCCCTTCCAGAGTAAAATTGTCCGTGGGCGTTCTCCCTTTCTTGCTCCCCACCATTTCTAGCTAATTGCTTCATTATGTACTTTTTTAATTGCTTTGTTCTTTAGGGATTAATTTTGCACTTATCGTTACTAACCGTAAAACTTTTACAATGTACTGTTAAACTGCGTCTGTTCAGCGGCTGGTTTGTAATTGCAGTCACTCATGGCTGGTGTGCTAAAGATAACGTGCTATGGCAAAGACGCCTTCTTCTCTATATTTTCAGATGCCGTCTGGCCACTGGGCATGGCAGAGTCACTGGTTCTGGGCTGCACGGTGTACTAAGCTTCCCTCATGTATGCACATTGCAAGCAAGGGAGACCCCAAATCCTGGGGTTTAGGCCTCATAGGCCCCAGGTTGCTCAGACCTCAAGGGCCCTGGACATTTCAGGCCCCATGGGTTCCAGGAGGCCACACCTGGTGGCACACATTCCAGCACAGCAGGGCTAGATATAGCCAACCGCCTAGAAGGAAACAAAAATTTCAACCACTCTCCTAAGGTCAAGTCCATACTGTCCCAGGGCGCTGGCACTTGGCTTCTGCCTACGTGCAAACACTAGGTTACCCTCTCCCTCCATTCATGGTCGCATAAAATCTCTAGCCTCCCTGCCTCTTATCAGTTTCCATCCACTCCCTCCATAGCCCTTTGGAGTCTGTCTCCTATAGCCACCCTTGACTCCACCTGTCCCCTCAAAGGCCGCCTTCCAGCTGCATCCATATGCCCTTTCTCTGCTCACATTCTCTTAGTACAAGATGGGGGCTTAGAGGCATTGGCATCAGACAGAACCATGTTCAAATCCAAGCTCCACCACCCTTTCCCTGTGGGACCTAGGCAGGTGACTCAACCGCTCTAAGCTTCTGTGTTCTCTTCTGTAAAAGGAGGATAATAATTCTAGCCTCTCATGGTTCTCAGGAGGCGTAAATGACAGCACAAAATTCACTAGAATGGAGGTGCTATGGTGGTAAGGCCTAGGCTATCCCGCTCATCTCTGTGTACCTAGCACTTAGCACAGCACAGTGTCTAGTATTAAATAAGTGTACGAAGCACAAATGAAGTGTTCAAAAGACAGCAGCTATTGTCATTAGTATTCCTCTTAGCTTAGCTATGGCACTCCTGAAACACTGTCTTCCCCTGACATCTCTTATTTTCCACCAATCCAGCTTTTCTCTATCTGGCTGATTCCTCCCTGTAACTATGGGCACCACCCTGTCACCCACCCCCTACTCAATGCCCGTGGTCAATTCCAAAATCTCGTTTCAGTTCAGACTTCATCATCACTGGGCTCCTCCATCCTCTTGCCTTGAGTGGGCACACAGAGGGCACACAGAGGGCACACAGAGAGCCCCATCTCCCCTCCAAGCCTTCTGTTTTACACAGTGCTGGCTTCCTGTTGAAGTCAGGATCCAGGCACTCCATTTTCCTGTACCCTACCACCAAGCACATAACACAAATGGCATAAGAAATGCTCACTGTATGAATGGATAGACGCATGAATAACGCAAGCTTTTTGGTCGTTTCCTTTGTTATTTACAATATCAAACATGCCCCATTTTCCCCTTTAAACCAATTCTCTATCCGAAATGCCCCTTTCCTAGCAAATGGTACCCCCAAATCTCCCATCATCTTGGCTTCACAGCTCAATGCCATCTTTGTCAGACTTTTAATAACTCATTTATAAAGATCAGAAAAGGCTAGGTCTTGACCTCCAACTATCACTCAAACTATTATTAGCATCCAACACAGTGCTAAGGGAACATGTGGACAGTGCCTCAGCTAAAGCTTTGAGTCACTGGGAAAATTCCGTTAGGAAGTATAAAAGCCTGCAAAGTGGAAACCTGTGTTTGGTGTCTTTTGAAGTCCTTGGCCTCAGAAGACTGCACGGATGAATTCTTATTCCACTGACAACTGTCAGCCTCCTAAAGGCTTTACCCCGTGACAGTGGCTGAAGGACAATGCCAAAGCAGATTCCAATTCATGACAAAATGATATAAAACAGTGGCAGGGCTCACTGCCTCACCCCAAGTGCATGCGCATGCACACGCGTGCGTGCACACACACACACGTGCACGTGGATGTGTGATTCCAAGTTCTCAGATTATTCTGAACTCTAGCTCCAGCTGGCTTAGATCAACCATAATGTTTAGAAGTAACCAGAGAAAAATCCAATTTAAGGTGTTTCATTTTCTCGGTCTCCAGGGATGGGAGGTAAGAGAATCTATGCACAGCTTTTCTATGAGATGTTGCATCTGGCGGTTTCCTGAGACCTTCTCAGCTGAGCAGGGAATTCTGGTGCCCACACCCTTTCTCTTACTTCTCAAGTCTCTCTGGCTGTGCTGGCAGATGAGTTGATTTACTTGAAACTGTGGGAGACTGTGTTTTTTAATATCCTCCTTGTGGCTGGGTGAGAACAGCCCTGATGTTAGCAGTGAGCTGAGATTACTGAGACCTCTGAGGCGTGGCCTCCGGGGAGAACCACATAGTCTGTCATATGCTTCAGCACAGTAGGCTTAGCAAGCACCCATTAGCCCACCAAGACCTCTGTCACTGGTAATTTTGGCGACGTCTGTAGCCCTTTAACCAAAGATCTATTTGTAAAAGTCTCAAATAATGGTGATGCCTGTTCTAGGCAGTTGCTACAGACAGACCGTTCTTTGCTTTCTCTTCCTCCTCCGTGTCTCCGGCTTCCTGAACACAGATTTCTGACTTCCTGTCTGTTTTCTGGTTCCTCTCATTTGGCAGCTCCTCCATATACTCCTTTTCTGACTCTCTGGACTCTGGCTTTTGGCTCAGTTCTTGTCTCTGTCACCCCTCCAGTTTAGAAGTCTGCTGTGACCTCCAGTAAAGACATTGTGTAGTACTTTCTGACCCAGGGCCCGTCACCCATCAGGGATTTGGGCTATGTCATCAAGCCCTAGAACAGTACTGTGGTCATTTTCCAAAGCAGTACCATTTTCCAAAGCTGGCCAAATGCGGAAATTAAAATGTATGCCATGGCTGAATCCTGAAGGCAGAGGCGGATAAGCATCATGATACAATGAGAAGGTCTTGAAGCCACTCAGGCTAGTTCTTAGCTTGAGTGATTCGGGGAGATATTTTATCCTGTTTTATCCTCCAGGTTCCTAATTCACAGAATGGGGATAAGCATGCAGACCTCACGCGGCTCGTGCAAAAATTAATGAGATAATATATACAGAGTGATGAGCCAATCGCATATAATAAATGGAAGTTCTCATTATTAGTATTATCACCATCCTCCATATTGGTGGCAACTACTCCTACCAGCTGTGGAACATGGATCTGCTTTAGGAAATCATAACTTTCTCCTGTTGCCCAAGAGTTTATGCCACCAACCAAATCGTAGATGTTCCAGAACTAGAAGGCGATGTTGGTAACCAAGGAAATGTTTGTGTGAAACCTCTCAGCTCCAGGTCGTCTGCCATAAGCACACTTTTTTCCTTTCACTTGAGTCACCAAGGAAAATGCTGGACATTTTGGATGGCCTTCTGGACTGCCAATAAATGACCAATTTTTCTCTCCATGTGATAGCTCTGTCTTCCCCGTCTCTGACTCTCCGTTTCGGCCCGTGCCTGGTTACAGACCCCTACTTCCCAGCCTGAGGGGTCAGCTGGGGTCATGTGTTTTCCCCACTGTCACTGTACATGTCACCCCCATTCTCTGTAACACCCATAGTCCCCTTCCCTGCCTGAAAACGCACACCCTTTCTCTGGGGTCCCGCATAAATGCCTCCACTGCGAAGCCTCACCTAGCTCCCACAGGGAGAGGGGTCGCTCACTCCTGGGTGCTACTGTTACACATGCAAGATCTTTCATGCTTGCTGTTTTGATTCTGAGACAGGTGTGCCTTACTTAGTACTTTAATGCAGAGTATGTTCACCGTAATGAATTTTTATCCAGAAGGTATTTTTTGGAATAAATGTCACTAAAGCAATTTAATCCTCTTGGTTAATTTTTGATATGATTAAAATATATTTCCTTTTATACTCATTTTCCAGTTTTATTTTTTCCAGAATTATTTTCATTGGGATTAATTTTTTTTGCATTGATTTAATAACTGACATATGAATATCAGTACTTTTTTTTTATTATACACATCACATTTTACAATCTGTCACAGGGTTTTCATTTGTCATCGTTATTTCAACCAAGTTTGGTTTTCTTGAATCAAATTTTGCAGATATGAATTATGTTAATATTTATTTCTTCAATCCATTTTTTAGTTTTTAAATTTTTTACCATATTCAGTTTGTGTTGATTATCTTTGTGTTGATTAACTTTACTCATGGTTTGGCAAAAGAATAATAGTTTATATTTTTTGTTTAAAAAATAATTTTAGGATTATCACAAGACAGGGGCACCAGGGTAGCTCACTCAGTTAAGTGTCTGACTCTTGATTTCATTTCAGGTCATGATTTTGCAGTTGGAGCCCTGGATCAGGCTCCATGCTGGGTGTGGCACCTGCTTAAGATTCTCTCTCTCTCCCTCTCCCTCTCTCCCCAGCTCATGCATGCTCAGCATTCTCTCTCTCTCTCTCTCTCTCAAAAAAAAAAAGAATATCACAAGACAGAGTGATCAGGTTTTCTGGGTTGTATACTTACTATAGTTACCATTGGTGGATCAAAGAACACAGAAGTCCTTGGAGTCAAAATGGAGGAAGGAGTCAACTCATCCTGTTTAAGTTCATGACACTTCCTATAATTTTCTATAAGACTAGTACTTAGAAAATGGTAAGGAGGGTTTGTCTTTACTGCTAGACTGAGAGCCACTCAAAGGCAGGGTCTGTGCCATTCACCTCTAGTTTCCCAGCACCTGGCAAGTGGATGTATGAAGAGTGAATGCATGAATGAATAAAAAACAAAAAATTAACCTACAAGAAATTTGAGAGAAATTTTGTCAGATTTCTCACGGAAGGCTACTAGACAGTGCCTACCTACATAAGGCATAATGGCTGCTGAAGCCATTCTTCTTGGGTTCAAATCTGTTTTTCCATTTATCAGTCATGTAACCTAGGGCAAGTTACATCCCTGCTCTGTGCTTCAGTGTATCCACCTGTAAGTGGGGAGAATAGTAATATTTGCATCTCAAGGTTGCTGCAAGGATTAAAGGAGTTAATACACATAAATCACTTAAGACAATGGCTCACATATAGTTATTGCTGCATCACTATTAACACTAGTATTATGGTCATAAATCGCATCTATCTTTACAGTGATACCAACAGGTGGTGATGTTCATGTCATATTATAAGGAGCTCATTATTCTATTAGGCATTGCTCCCCCTTTTTTTTAAGTGACTCTAATCCTGGTTTCTTATATTGAATTGATAATGTCCTTACAACTTCTACCCCACCTCAGAAGGTCATAGTTCTGACCTTTTCAGTTATATAGAATATATTCTCTTATATTTGTCTGTCCTTCAATTTCAAAACCTGTTCATTGAGCACATACTAGGTTCTAAGCATCAATATGAAAGTTAAGTAGCCATAAATCCTGATAGCGAGCATTTTAAAGTCTGTTCAGGAAAGAAGGAATGATGACATTGTTTGTCTCTTAAGGATCTTCTCCTTTGAATCCAAGATCCCCATAACACACAGTTGGTAAGCCAGAATCCAACTCACAAACATAACTTAAAACATTTTTAAGGTTAGACTTACAGACATAATACAAAGTCTATATATAATTGAAACTCTGTGATATCAGTACATAAATATACCAATAAATCAATGGAAATAGAACATAAAATCCAGAAACAGATTCAAATATATGTGGCAACTGAATGTTTGATAAAGGTACTACTGCAAACCAGTGAGGAAAAGATGGCATTTTAAATAGAAGGTATTAGAATAACTGGTTGACCATGTTGAGAACTAAGACACTTGGGTCCATTCCTCACACCATACATCAATATCAGTTCTAAATGAATCATATTAAACATTTGCAATGACATGGATGGAGCTAGAGTGTATCACGCTAAGCGAAGTAAGTCAATCAGGGAAAGACAAATACCATATGATTTCACTCATTTGTGGAATTTAAGAAACAACAGATGAACATATGACAAGTGGGGGGAAGAGAAGAAAGGGAAACAAACCACAAGAGACTCTTAATGACAGAGAACAAACTGAGGGTTGATGGGAGGGAGGCGGGTAGGAGATGGGCTAGATGGGTGATGGGGATTAAGGAGGGCACTTGTTGTGATGAGCACTGGGTATTGTATGTAAGTGAAGGATCTACTGAATTCTACTCCTGAAACATATTGTACTGTTAACTAACTAGGGTTTAAATAATTAAAAAAAAAAGAAATGAAAAAATTGTGAAAAATACAGTTACACAAATATTGGAAGAAAACATAGATGAATTTCCTTATGATCTGATAGTGGGTAAGTTTTCCTATGACTAAACTCTGAAAGCAAGAAGGAAAAAGATACGTTTGCTTACATTAAAAAAAAAAAAAGGAAAGAAAAGAAAGGAAAAAAAGCTTTGCATGGCAGCAACAACAACAAAACAAGCACACACACACACACAAAAAACAAAAACAAACAAAAACAAAACGCCAGAAGCAAAATCAAAAGACAAGTAACGAACAGGGAGAAATTATTGGCAATTTATATGCTAGGCAGACTATTAACATCCCTAATGTGTAAAGAAGTTCTAAAAATAGAGAAAAGACTAACAATCCTATAGGAAAATAGGCCAAAGATATGAAAAGCTCACAGAAAAAAATGCAAACGGTTTTAATCATATGAAAAGCTGTTCAACTTAGCTCTTAATAAGAGAAATGCAAATTGAAACTACTCTGAAAGCCATTTCTCATCTGGAAGATTGGCAAAAACCCAAATAGTTCACAACATACTTTGTTGGTTGACTCCAAGGAACTCTTCATTGTTTCTGGCGGAAAAAGTACTACCCCTCTGGAGGGATATTTGATGATAGCCTACCAAAATTACATACACATTTGCCCTTTGACCTCACAATTATGCTTTCAGGAATCTGTTCACACAATAACCCAGTAAAATATGAAAAAATGCATGCACAAGACTATGAATTATAGCACTATGCCCTCAAAAGGAAAGTGGCAGAAATGACTATGGAGCATTGTGTGCATTGGAGTACTATGTAGCTATAAAAAAGCAATAAGGAATAATCTCTCTATTCTATTATAAAATGATCTTCAGAAAAAATATACATATATTTTTAAAAATACAGTACTGAAAAGTGTAGACAGTGTACTACCATTTATCTAAGAATGAGGAGATGTGAATATATAAATGTGTTTCCTTAGATGTTTTTGATGTGTAAAGTAAATGAACAAACAAAATGTTTACGTTAGAGGCAGTAAGAACACAAGATGGAGAGGACAGTGATAAAAGGTAGACTTTTCTGAATATACTTGATTTTTGTGGATTTGACTTTGAGATTATGTAAATATTTACATAATTATAAAAAATTAAATATGAACAACAATTCCTAAAAATCAAAAGTGAAATGAAAGAAATGAACCTGTTTATTAGGTTGGGAATAATAACACAGAGGGGAACTATTCTAGATGACTTCAAATCACAGTAATTTGACTGTAGATCTCTGGTGGAATATAAACAACAGAAAGAAAGGTCAAAAATTCAGACTGTTTCTAGCAATCATATTGAGGGTGATAGGGTTGTTATTAGTATCCTGAGACAGTTGTGTGCATACTGGGGAATAAAATAAATAAGTAATTGTGTTGGTGTCATTAAGAATAAGAATTTTTGACATGGGAGAAAGGAAATAAAGAGGAAAGATTGATAAGGTGAAGTAAAAACTCAGTAGTCCTACATTTGAATCAGAAAGATCATAATGAATGCCTAGAAAATTTTATCTCTACAAAAATAATAACTTCTAGCTCTGACTACTTAAAAGACCTAGAAACATGAACCAACCCAGTAGCAATGAGCACCCCTAGTACCCAGATCGTGATTTTAAGTACCATTTCTCATGAAAAGAAAGCTGGGCTCCTTAGGGAAATGGCTGGTTATAGGTCTGGAATAGGAAATGTATAGATGAACCTGGAACATCTTGATGGCAGGGAAGCCATTAAAGAAACAAAGGGACTCAGGAACCAATGTCAGAGGCTCTCAATGGCCAAAGGTGAAAATATGCAAATCAGTAGGGATATTAAATATAATAAATTAAAATACATCAAATATATTTAAATCCATAAGTTCATAATAATACTAAAAAGGAATAATTGGTTCCCTTTGGAAGATGGTATAGAATCAAATCATTATTTTGAAAGCTGTTATAAAATTATTTATTCTGATTTTTCCAAATGAACTTTATCATATTTCTAGGCAACCAAAAAGTGGATGAGTATAAACGTCTCTTTATATAAATCACAAGAATAAAAGGCACAGCATAAGGAATACAGTCAATGATATTGTAACAGTGGTGTGTCAGGACACATGGTAGCTATGCTGTGGTGAACACAACATAATGTGTAAATTTGTTGAATCACTATGTGGTATACCTGAAACCAATGTAGCATTGTATGTCAACTATACTCAAATACAATTACATTATATATTTATATATAACTATGAATAACTATATATATAAATAACTATATATAACTATAAATTATATATATATATAGTTATTCCAGGTATTAAATGAGGAAGGAAAAAATAAAAATATCACCGTTTTGCAACCTCTAATGAATTATTGGATCCAGGCAACATTCAGCAAAGAGTGCTAACATCACAAATGGGGAGACCACTAGACGTTCTGTACCTCATGATGGAAGCACACACATACTGCCTATGACATATTTTTGCTACAAAACTGAACCTACATCCCCAGATCTAACTACCAATTTAGAAGAAATATACGGGGTGGAAGGACATGCTAAATGACACCAGGGGGATTCAATCGGGAAAATCTGGACTGTGGGAGTCTGTATAGGACAAATGACCTGATCTCTTTAAAAATAAACTACAAGGGGGAAAAAAGATGGAGAGAGAAATTCAGTAGATTAATAGACACTTAAAGGACATATTAAACAACTGAATTCTAATTCACGCAAATGATATTTTTTGAAAAACAAAAAATGATGAGACAATGAAGGAAATTTCAACACCAATAATACTTGATGGTATTAGGGAATTCTTTTCAACACCTTTAGGACTGAAAATAGTATTCTTTAAAAAGTCCTTATCTATTTTAGATGCACATTGAAATATTTTTGATGATACAATCTCTTGGATTTGGTTGAAAATAACAAGTTGGGGGAGGATTGCATAAGAGTAGAGATTAAAACCAAATTATCTGTGCACTGACACCATTGAAACAGGGTGATGGCTGCATGGCAATTTATTATACCATTCTATTTTTGCATATGTTTGAAACTGTCCATAATAAAGAGGTGTTTTTGTTTTTGCTTTAGATCCCATTTCTGATAAACTATCTGTAACATGCAGCACAGTACCCTAGATATCAGAAGACTTGCTGTTGAGGACTTTTGAACTCAGGTTCTAAATTCCCTTGCTATATAAGGGACCACATCATATGTAGTTCTTGAGCCTAAGGAAGCTGAAAGGAGGCATATATGATCTGCCCCTGTCCTTGGAAGCATGAGCATATAATCTAGGTTTAGCCAACTGTATGCTCTCACTAAGGACTTTGAATCTTGGTAAATGTCACCAAGACCCAAGCAATGGTGCCCAGTATCCAGTGGCAGGGCCACCTAGTCACGGCAGTAGAGTCAGTCCTAAATATACTATTCTTACCAGCTGGTTTTGGCTATGGTTCCTGCTGTCTAGTCTCTCTTGGTTTTTTCTTGTTTTCTGAATCTGCATCTATAGAGTCCTTATTAATTCTTTGAGCTATCCAATGACCCTCCAATAAATTCCATTTCTCTTTAAGTTAGCCTGATTCAATTTTCTTTGCTTAAGACCTAGATTCTTGAGTGTTATCCAAATAAATAGCTCAGTAGGACTATATAACATAAATTAAAGCATATTTTTAAAAAATAAAGCACTAAATAAACTGTATGGTAGCATATTAATGTAACATATATATCTACATGTATAATGCAATTGTAAGTTTTGTATAGAGCCTTTTATAGTTTACAAAGTACTTAAATTGATTTTTTTTGCTATCTTTGTTAAATAATGATTATAATAAAGAGATAGTATAAGAATTTACTTTTTTGACCAACATAAATATTTTCAATCTTATAACACTTTCACTTATTTATTTTGAGAGAGAGAGAGAGCTCGTGCATACAAGTTGGAGAAAGGCAGAAGGAGAGGGAGAGAGAAAATCTTAACAGGCTCCATGCTCAGCATGGAGGCTGACACGGGGCTTGATCGAATGACCATGAGATCATGACCTGAGCCGAAATCAAGAGAGAGACACTTAACCAACTGAGCCACCCAGGAGCCCCTAATCTTACAGCACTTGAAAAATATCATGTGGCTTGCCAATAACACTCAATTGCTGTGTTCAGTAAATAGGATAATTATAGGGAAAGAATTTTGAAAATACATAGCAAAGGCATTGCCATTGTTTCTTAGTTGATTATAGAAGCCAGAGATGAACCTAGTCCAGGGACTAAGGAATTTTTGAAACCTGGTGACTATGCTGTGTCTATAACCTTCTTTGCTTGTGTTCATCCCACATGCCCTGTGGAATAGCCATTGGCATTTTCTTAGGGTATAGAGAGATACTAGATTCTTCTTGGCTAAGAAAGAAGGTTTAAAAGCGGGCATGAAAACTGATAGACAAGGGCAATAAAAAGATGTCACAGAAATAGAATAAAGGCACTGTCTGAAGTACTGAGAAATCTCCAATGCAAATTTCTGTTTTATTAAGCTATTAAATAAGGATACCCAGATAAGGAGGACCTTGATCGATTCCTTGGTGATCCCAAGGCCAACAAATGGAGTCAGTCCACTGGACCTCTTATTGTCCTAGATTTTGCTCAATTACACAGGGAGAAGAGGCAGAATAATTCATAGGGAGAGATGCTACACTCAGCTAGACCTTAAGATGAGGTTAAGCAAGAGTAGTTAAAAGAGGCAAGGCTGTCACAAGGGTTTGGGTAATCTGGCTCAGACGGAATAAAGGCAATGATCCCGGCTTTGGGGCAGGTGGTAAGAGGTCGGTTAGCCTAGAGGATGAAAAAGCTGTTCAACAGGCATTACAATAGTAGACCATATTTTAAAGAGAACGACAATAATGAATATTCTAAGATGAGAGTCTAAAATGCCAATAAGAAACCCAAAGTGAGGAAAGCTTAGACATCCAGATAAGGAGTTGGTGACTGGAAAGTATGTCTAAGTGGGTGTCCAACATAGTCCTATCTGGAAGACTCTCTTCTCTGTGCTACGTTCCAGAGAGCTCAATTCAGTACAGTTGTCTACAGCTAGGGCAAGATGGAGAGGAGAGCTCTCTTTCCTCAGATTGCCTCTGCCCTGGACACTCAGAAGGGAATTGGCATAGTTGTGGTAGTATTCTTTCTCTGCCTTTCCTACTTCTATGGTTTCCATGCCAGAAAGGTGGAGATAGCTGTTACTTACATTGAAGAATTTAATTTCAGGGAAACCTGGGTGTCTCAGTCCATTAAACATTGGACTCCGGATTTCAGTTCAGGTCACGATCTCACCGTTCATGTTATTATGTCCCATGTCAGGCTCTGCGCTGACAGTGTGGAGCCTGCTTGAGATTCTCAATCCCTCTCTCTCTCTCATTCACACACTGTCTCTGTTTCTGTCTCTCAAAATAAATAAACATTTGAAAAAAATTAGTTTCAAAGAATAATAAACAGGCTAGGCTTCCAGATATTTCCCTATGTCAATTTCACATAACTGAGGAACTGTCTCTTCCAATATTAGAAATTTAACTGGCTTTACATTTTCTAAAGAAATTTTTAAACATGTGTATGCTCTTTCTGTTGTATTGAACAGAGTGCCTGTTGTATTCTGAATACAATTTAGAATACAGTTTAGGCTTTTCTTTATGACTCAGGCCTGTTATTAAGCACCAGTAATTGTGCTGTACGTTTTTGTGCTCTAAACCCAGGGATCTGCCTGGATGTTTGGCCCTAGAAGAGATCCAAGTCATTGTGCTTTTGGTCATTACTAAGACTCTTCTCTTTCCTCCATATCCTTGCCAACACTTATTATCTCTTGTCGTTTTGATAACAGCCATTCTAACAGGTGTGAGGTGATATCTTATTGTGGTCTTGATTTACATTTCCCTGATGATTAGTGTTGTTGAGCATCTTTTCATGTACCTGTTGGCCATCTGTATATCTTCTTTAGAAAGATGTTTATTTAGATATTCTGCCTATTTTTAAACAGGATTGTTTGGGTTCTTTTGCTACCACATTGCATGGATTCTTTATATATCTTGGATATTAATCTCTTATCAGTTATATGATTGGCAAATATTTTCTCCCATTCAGTAGGTTGACTTCATTTTGTTGATGGGTTTCCTTTCCTGTGCTGACTCTTTTGAGTTTGGTATAGTTGCACTTGTTTATTTCTGCTTTTTATGCTTTTACTTTTCGTGTCAGATTTAAAAATCATCACCATGATTTATGTTAAGGAGCTTACTATCTACATTTTCTATGGGTTTTATGGTTTCAGGTCTAACATTCAAGTCTTTAAACCATTTTGAATTATTTTTTGTGTATGGTGTAAGAAAGTGGTCCAATTTTTGCATGTGGCTGCCCAGTTTTCCCAATACCATTTATTGAGGAGACTGTCCTATCCCTGTTGTGTATTCTTGGCTCCTTTGTTGTAAGTTAATTGACCATATATGTGTGAGTTTATTTCTGGGCTCTCCATTTTGGTCCATTGACTTATGTGTCTAATTTTATCAATACCATACTGTTTTAATTTACAACTTAAGTGCTGTTTTAGCTGTATTTAATATAATGTAAAATGTAGCATATTTGGTATACTCAGTTTAAAATATTCTCAAATTTCCAGTATAATTTCTTTTATGACCTATGCGTTTAGAAATGTTTCATCATTTCCAAAAATATGGCTTTTGTCTATACCTTTTAGTAGTGGGTTTCTAATTGAATTCTATTGTAGTCAGAGAACATGTTCTATATAATGTTAATCCTTGAAATTTGTTGAATCTTGTAATTGTTAGATGCAGTGTTCTCTATATGCCCATTAGATTCAAACTATTGTGTTGGTCTATCAGTTCCTTGGAGAAATGTATTAAAATATTCCACTACATTACTGGAGCTGTCGATGTCTCCTTGTAATTCTGTCAACTTTTACTTTATATAAATCAAGGTTGTGAAATTAGGTACATAAAAGCTTATAATTGTTATATATTCTGATGAACTGCACGTTGTAGAAACCTTTATTTGTACTAAAACATGTTGTAATAGTATTTTTTCTAATATTAATATAACTATAGCAACTTTCTTTTCATTGGCATTTGCCTGTCATGAATTTTTCTATCCATTTAGATTTAACCTTTCTATATTATTACATTTCAGACATGTTTCTTATAAATAGCCAACAGATAACTTAAAAAATCTAATTTTAAAATGTTTGTCATTTAACTTAGTCCATGTAAACTTACTGTATTTACTCATATATTTGGATATATTTCTACCATCTATGTTTTCTCATCCTTTCTATTTCTCCCCTTCTTACCATTTTCATATTTCATTTGTCCCCTTTACTTCTTTGGAAGTTATACTTTCTTTATCTATGATTCTCATGGCTTCCCTAGAAATTTTAATGTGCTCACTTCATCAAAAGTGAAAGTCAACTAATATCCCTTCCACCCTCATTAACATATAGGCACTTGAGAACACTTTCATTACAATCACCCCCTCCCAATTTATTGGCAATTGTCATCACACATTGTAGTTTTAATAATCCCATAAAACATTACTATAGTGTTACTTACCATCAACGTGTCTTTATATTTCCTCATATATTTTCTACTTTTTGAGCTAAGTATTCTTCTTTCACCTCAAATTTCCTTCTGGGGTCATGTTCCTTATACTTGAAGTGTATCCTTTGTAATTTATTTTAGTGAGGATCTATTAGTGGCAAACCCTTACAGTTTTTGTGTTTCATAAAATGACTTTCCTTTATATATATATAAAAGACACAATTATTTTCTTTCAGAATATTTAAGATATTATCTCATCGTCTTCTGGATTCCATTATTGCCACTGAAAAGTCAACTGTTACTCTAATTATCATTAATTTTTCAGTAGTATATCTTTTTTCTCTGGCTGCTAACAGATCTCTTTGTTTCTGGCATTCACTATGACATGTCTAAGTGTGGATATATTTGTATTTATCTTACTTTGGACAGGCCGACTTCCTGAATCTGAGGGCTGGTGTCTTTCACCAGCTTGGGTACATTTTTAGTCATTATCTCTTAAAATAATTGCTTTTGCCTAATCCTCACTTTTTATTATCTCCTTCTGGAATTCTAAGATATTAGATCTTTCCCCTCAATTCTACCTGTCTTTCAATCTTTTTTTTTTTTCATATTTTCTTCTTTGTATTCCTGGGATGATTTTGAATAATCTTTTTAGGTATATTTCCCAGTTTACTATTCTTCCTTTAAATAATATCCATCTGCATTATTTAATCCACCCATTAAACTTTTAATTTCCATTTTTATATTTATGTTTAAAATTCTATTTTTATCCCAATATGATGAGTCTTGTTCATAGTCTCTTTCTTCTTATTTATATCTCCAATTTCCGATTTATTTAAAACTAGTATACAACTTGTTTCATACCCTGAGTCTGATAGAGTCAATACTTGAAGATTTTATAGAACAAATTTGGCTGTCCAATGCTTTTGCTGGTGTTTGCTCTTGGCGCTCTCTTTTCCCCTTGTTCGTTTGTGGTTTTTTAAAAAAAGATGAACTCCTATTCCTTGAAACTCTGGCTGTGGGAAGTTTTATGGCCTGGGTTAAAAGGGTCTTTCCCCAGAGAGGGTTTGTATACATTTTTGCAGATGCTTAAGAACTTCCAACAACTTTAAGTTAAATTCTACTCTTGAGATTTTTCTGGATCATGAAGTATTTTGATTTTATGTTATAAATCCAAGGGAGAAACTCACAGAGGAGAATTCTTCCTCTCTTCCCAGCAGAAAATTGAGATAGGCAATTTTCACTCTATCACTGGGGGTGAGGATGGGAGTATTTCTAGCTCATCTTTATACTGAGCGAATACGCCTTTGGAGTGACCAGTTTTATGGGAGGTGAGGTTGGGGCTGGGGGGTTATTTTATTAGACTCTTCAAGCTGGGAAACCCTTAGGCTTTGTATAATGTCCTCTGTACTCTGAAATTGAGAAATCATAAACCTAAAGTCACCAGGTTCTTCAAATATAGTAGATGCAGACTTTCTCTAGGTTCCTACCTATTTTCACTCACACTTTAATTTCCTTATGTTATAACAAAGCACAAGTTGCATCTTCTAAAACCACAGATTTATTCTCTCATAGCACTGGAGGCTAGAAGTCTGAAAATAAGCATTGACAGGGCCATACTCTCTCCAAAGCCTTAGGACAGGATCCTTCCTTGCCTCTTCCAGCTTCTGGTGGCCCCAGGCATTCCCTGACATTACTCCAATCCGTGCTTCCATCTTCACATGGTCATCCTCCCTCTGTGCCTATCTGTGTCCAAATATCCCTTCCAAAAACACCAGTCGTATTGGATTAGGGCCACCACAACCCAGTATGACCTCATGTTCACCTGATTACATTGGCAAGGACCTATTTCCAAATGAGATCATATTCACAGGTACAGAGGGTTAGAACTTCAACATATTTTTGAGGGGAGTCCATTGAATTTATAAGCGTCTCTAACAATTTCTTAATTCCTTACCACTTCTTGAATGCTTTCTACTTATACTTTAGCATCTTTATAGCCATCGCCTATACAATCTTTCTGCCTTTTATTCTGTGTCAGCTCTTATTGCTTGTTTTCATCTGCTTGCCCACAGTAACTCCCTTCTTTTTTTTCCCACTGAGTTGTGGAATTAGAAATCAGAAAAAAAGGGGGGGATTATTGGAAAAAATACAAAAAAAGAAAAAGGCTTTACATTCAGTAGATATGACTGAATAGAGTAGAAGGAAATTACTGCATGGACACTGTAATACTTTTCGGGGTATGCTCAAAAGACTTTTACCCCTAGATCACTGTGGTATATCTTTAAAAAAAATTTATTTTGAGAGAGAGCGATCATGCATGGATGAGTGGGGAAGGGGCAGAGAGTGAGGGAGAGAGAGAATCTTAAACAGGCTCCACACTCAGCTCAGCACAGAGCCTGACGTGGGGCTTGATCTTACGAATCATGAGATCATGACCTTAGCTGAAATCAAGAATTGGACGCTTAACCAGTTGAGCTACCCAGGCCTCCCTCACTATGGAATATCTATCTAGGCTTTCTAATCATAAAGATCTGGGGTTAAATCTTTTCTCTACCTCTTCTAAGCTATATGACTTTGAGAACACATGTAAACTCTTTAATTTCACAATTTTCTCATCTGAATAAAAGGGGTATTATAATAACAACTACTTTTTAGGGATATAGATGGATGGCATGGTAAGGTGCCAGAGCAGGTAGCGAATAATTGTGCAAACAACTCTTTCTGTGTTCCAAATGGGCAAGGACTTTGAATATGTTATCTTTAAATCAAAGAAATGAGAAAAGCAACATCTCTCCTTTTTACAAACACTCCTGTGGAGATCCCAGATGATGAAAGTGAGGCACTGGGATGCGAACTCCTAATACATGAAAGGAAAACACTAATAACCACACAAAACATTAAAATCTATTTTGGCGGTGGCAGGTGGTGGGTAACTGGAATTCAAATGAACTAGCCTCTCCTTCTGTTCTCAGCTCTGTCGGCCAACAGGCCGTTCAGTCCGTGCTTTTATTTTTTTTTTATTTTTTTATTTTATTTTTATTTTTATTATTTTTTTTAATGTTTGTTTATTTTTGAGACAGAGAGAGACAGAGCATGAACAGAGAGAGGGAGACACAGAATCTGAAACAGGCTCCAGGCTCTGAGCTGTCAGCATAGAGCCCGACGCGGGGCTCGAACTCACAAACCGTGAGATCGTGACCCGAGGTGAAGTTGGACGCTTAACCGACTGAGCCACCCAGGCACCCCAGTCCGTGCTTTTAAAAACACCACCTTTCCTTCAACTACAATGACATTTCGTCTCTGTCAAGAGGGAGGGAAGAGACGGAGAAGAAGAAAAGCCAGGCAATGTTTTACACCCTGAACACAAACCCCCATAATTTTAAACACTTTTTGAAAGCCTCACCCAAGCCCACACTCCAGAACAGCTTTATAATCTGGGCGAGGAAAAGCCAGAAGCCTCCCACCACCCCATGACTGTCCCACATACGTGTGAGCTCAGTCTCTGGGAAGACCTCACACATCTACTTCCTCTCTGAGTCCTCAAGCATCTCTACCCAGAGAGCACACATACTGGAGGGGGCCCCACCTGCTCCGCCAATTCCTGGCAGCAGCTCCTTGTGAAAAATAGTATGTTTGGGGACGACCATTTATTTAGGAGTGGTGCGGAACTGAGATGGTGAGGACACAAATGGTGAATAAACGACTGATGTAGGGAGAGCTGGAGGAGGGAAGGTGATAACGCAGGTGCTGTCCTCTATGAATATATTAGCTCCCTACGAAGCCCATGCATTTTGACTGCCTTCAAAGCAATCTCTCTGGATTTCAGTGAATTCAAGTGTCTAGAAGTGTTTTCTAAGCTCAGCTGCAGATAGGCTGCTCCTGCTGCCAGTCGTCAGAGCCTTAGGATTAAGGCTGGGCAGTAAGTCAAGCCCACACAGTGCTGGTCAGACCATTGTAGATGTTGTGAGATGCTCAGCAGAGATGCCTAGTCTCCCTTCAGGGCAGGGCAAGGTCTGTTCAGGGTCAGATGACTTGCCCAGTGGGGTGGGAGGACTAAGGAAGTTAGAGGTAAGAGGAGGGTGTGTCCAAGCTGGAGTCCTGACTGAGAACTGGAAATACAGACACTGAAGCCACAAGGCCAAGAGTGGGTCATTAGTAGGAAAGAGCTGGATGCTGGGGTGGTTTGCATGGAGAGCTGGCAGTGATGAGGAATATCTTGGATGATGGCCACGAACTCCAGCAGATACAAGGTCCTCTCCAAGGGCTGTCCCACATGGATGTGTCAGGCTGCTTCAATTACAATGCCCATGGAGAGGACAATGGGGACCACTGTAGGGATAAGTCACAGCTTGAATATTGTTTTTCTTTTGTGAGGGTAGGACCACAGCCTAGACAGAAAGGTGGGCTTCCCTCTAGGATGAGATCCTTCATTGTCTCCATTATTAAATTCTTGCCAACCACTAGGGCACCGAATGTGTCCCTCAGACATGATGGGGGAGGTATCCTTTTGGAGTTATCTTTTCATGGGCCCAGGAAAAAGAGCCAGAGCCTAGGAAATATTCCCATGGGATGAGAAATTAAAATGATGCCTATTGTGCATTCACACCATGTGTCAATAGCTGCAAAAGACCCTCTATTTCGGGGAAGGATGGTGGCTACCTCTGAAGAGTGGTCTGAATAGGTCTGAGTGTCTGACCAGCACATGGTGACATCAGAAAACAGAATGGAGTGAGCCTGGCTGTGTTTTGCTCTTTATAGCCCACGAGTTTTATTTCCCTGGAGCTCTCTCTTGGTAAAGTCTTTAGGAAAGTTCTCTGGAATGCTGTGGAGGAGGCAGAGAATATGAGAGTGAGAAATTCCAAGGGGAGGTGACTCTAAGGGTCACTCTGGTACAGCCACCCCTCGATGCATGCAGGTCTCTTCCTGGAGCACACTTCTGCTCAGCCCTGAGGAGCCTATGTTTGGTTTTAACAAAGAGGTTGTTCCCATAGTTGGGAGCTCTATTCTCCCATGTCCCCGGCCCTAGCCGAAGCAGTTTCTGAAGTCCTTTTCTTCCTGCAAATTCTATAGGTCCCCTCTTGTGTCTCTATCCCGTCCTCAAGCAGCCCTGATCACACACACGAAGTAAGGTTAAGGACTAGACAGTCAGCAACCTGGAGCCCCATTTCTCCACCTCCTAGGCCCATTCACCTTTTGGGGAGCTGAGCCAAGCCTCTGGGTGAGAAACCTTGCTTACCCTGATCCCCAGCTCGACATTCTCGCCTCCGTAGACCTCCATGCCCTCGTCCAGTAAGCCGATCTCCTGGAAGTACTGCCGGTCCACAATAAAGCAGCCAATGAGGGCAGGGCTCCTACAGGGGTGAGGAGAGATGGGCCAGCAGTTAGCAGAGGGGCTGCCAGAGGAGTCAGAGTGGTGGTGCCTTCCTATCAGAAGGATCTGTTCCTCTTCCTTCTTTTGCTGCTGAGCTGGAGTGGGCCTTGTTCTCTGCGGGCCCCTCCCATGCCCACCTTCAACAGAGGCTGTAGAGAGGCTGTTTCCTCAAGGTGGCCGTGGGTAGCTCCCCACCTCGGGGCCTGCCATCATTCCAGGTGGCAGAGACCTGGTGTGTTAGCCCAGAGACCGAGTACTCAGTCTGCGGGCCCAGGCTGCATGTCTGCTTTTGTAGCTTCCCCGATGCCTGAGCTCTGAGCTGCACAACCAGTCTCTGTTTCTACCTGGGTACCCATGCTACCTCCGTCACCCTTCCCCAACTTGGGTCCTGCGTGTTAACCTTGGTTCACTTAGAAAGATTACCTGGGGCTTTGGACAGCACGGTAAATGATTTGCATTTTATCTGGAGGTAGAGGAGTGTCAGTGAGGAATTTTAATCCGACTTTGGTAGGAGCAGAAATAAGTCAGCCAGAGAAAGACAGATACCATATGATTTCACTCATACATGGAATTTAAGAAACAAAAGAACAAAGAAAAGAGAGCCCCCCCCCCCAAAAAAAAAAAAACAAAAACAAACAAAAAAACCCACCCCAGACTCTTAAATATGGAGAACAAACAGATCTGTGCTTTAAAAGGAATCCTGCAGCAGCTGTGGGGTGATTGGGTGAAAACTGAGGAATCCAGTTGGGAAGCTTGTTGCTATGTCCTGTGAGAAATGATGAGGCCCTTGACCAGTGTATCAGGAATGGACAGACAGTTTAAGGACACATGTTAATGTAAATCAACAGAACTTAGAAACAGGTGAATGGGTGTGAGAGAGAGAGAGAGAGAGAGAGGGTGGGAGGACTCTGGATGCCCGCTGGCTTTGTGGTTTGCATGATGGTGGAGTGGGGACCACCCATCACTGTGGGCCATGGATAAGCTGGCTTCAGAAGGAAGAAGCATTCTCTACTGGGAAAACAGATCTGAAGGTGCCTGTGGGACACTGGAGGGAGATAACCAACAGGTAGGGTTTAGTACATGGCCTGGGTCTTAGGCCTGAGCAATTGGGTCTTAGGCCTCAGCCAATTGGTCCAGGAGCTGGAAGGTCTTTCCTTAGTGACAGTGTGGGCTCAGGGTTCACAGGCCGTGTAAAGGCACTCACTGAAGCACAGGACTTTGCTAGGAGTGATTCGTATTAGGAGAATCAGCATGAGCACATGTGGACTGCCTCTCTGCTGAGAGCATTAGCTTACACAAATGACTTTGAATTGTTCCACTGCACACTGCTACCATTTCTAGCCCTTGTATATAGCATCTTATCAGCTGGTGGCTGAAGGATTTGGAGGGGAAGAGAAAGAAAAAGAGAAATGATGAATCTTCAGTGATGAGAAAACTGTCAGTCACATGCAAATGGACCCATCTTTGAAATTGGAAACTCATCAAGGTGGAGAAACCGCTATTTTGCAGGCCATTTCTTTAGACAGTGTTGATGCAGGAGGCTGCTCAGGCAGGGACTGGTGCCTTCGGGTCCCTGGCCCCCCTCCTTTTAAATCACAGCATTTTGATCTGGATGGGCTCACCTTCCACAGACCACAGGAAGCCAGGGAGGACAATCTACTTCAATCCACTACTCCTAAAGCAGGCGGAGATCCTGCTGTAGTGGAGGACGCTTTGACCCTGGCCTTGGAGGTGCATGCTATGGGAAAAATTCCCTCCTGGCTGTGTGTCACTGAGAAAAGTTCCCTAGCCTCTCTGAGCCTCCGATTCCATATCCATGAAATAGAATCAACTAGAACCTCATAAGGATTAAATTAAATAATGTAAAACCTTGAAAACTTGTGGGACAGAATTGTTACTTTAAAAATCATTTAAAAAGATGCACTTGCACAATGAAGAAGCCTGGAGAATCCCCTCCGTGAATTCCTGGTGATTTAAAAACATCAGTCCAGAAGAGTGAGCAGAGTGAGGTCTCAACCTTTTCCTTGACGTTCCTGAAATGTTGAGTATTTCCACATGGTGCTCCAAGACCTGCAGGAAGGAGCCTTCCCCATTTGGCCAAACCCACTCAGGGAAACAGCAGAATCTAAAACAATTACTGTGGAATGAGCACAGGCCACCTCAGGCAGTCTATTACTTATTAACTAGCTAGGGTATGAAGTAGACCCAATCAGCCTGGAAGGGTTATTGATTTCTACCTTACCTCATTCCCAAAAAAGATCAGAAAGAGCTTACAAAAAAAATGTCCAATACATTGAAATACAAAATACATAAATGTCTGAAAAGACCAAGAGTTCACAACAAATTAGGAGCCAGTCAGGATGCATGTACAGTGTTAGGTCCTCCTTCACAGGTTTTAAAGTAGACCCACGGGGGCACCTGAGTGGCTCAGTTGGTTAAGCGTCCGACTCTTAGTTTTGGCTCAGGTCATGATCTCACGGTTTGTGGGTTCGAGCCCCACATCGGGTTCCATGCTGGCAGCAGAGCCTGCTTGGGATTCTCTCCCTCTCTCTCTGACCCTCCCTCACTCACTCTTTCTGTCTCTCTCTCAAAAATAAATAAATAAAAAAATTAAAGTAGACCCACAAAACTGACACTGAGCTTCCTGGAAGCCAACGTGAAAATGAACAAACATGTCTTAGGAATAAGAAGTACTGCTCCCATGTGAAAATATCACAATAATTCCTTGAGGATAATAAGATTTTCTTTGACTAGCAGTCAGTTTGAAATAAATTTCTCATGTCAGTATTCTTAGAGGTCACTCTGGGACATAGTGAACAACCATCTCAAAAATGTCACTTTAGAATGCAATAGAAGATACCTCTGGGCTCTTTTGATAGCTTACGTCATATGGACAAAGCACTGATGTACAGCTCCAAGGAAATAGGAGCCAAAGTGGGCAAGGTATATTTGTATAACTCACAGTTTTCTATGAGGTTCTATTCATCTAGGATTAAGTCAGTATTGTTCTTCCAAAAACCTTCCATGAATATAATTTTCTCTCAGCCAAGTTTTTGACAAAAGTTAGGTAATGAAAACTTTGAGATCCTATTCTTTGTCAAGGACCTAGAATTAGGTTTACTATGACCAGGTTGACACATTTCAAGATGAGCAGAACAAAGCAGCGAATATCAGTGCAGTCTTCTGCAAGAACACTCCTTGTATGACAGTATACTTCCTTCCAGTAGCATTCAGCTCACCTAGGGGCAGAATTCAACCATGGCAGTTATGAGCTCAACAGTGGGAATCTATGTGGATGACAACTAGATGTGGAATCTAGCCAACCTAGGTTTGGATCCTGGCTCCACTGCCCACAGCCTGTGTGGCAGGGACATTCTCCTTTGTCCATCTTATGGGCTGTCCTCATCTTGTGAAACAGGGATGACCCAATGAGCTGTCAAAAGGTTATAATGAGGAGCAAATGAGACTGTGTGTGTAAGAGACCCTTGCACACAGTGACCTCCAAACATATATTTAACAACACAAAATTGTGGCAGGGGCTAACAGGTGGGTAACAGGGGTAACTGCAGGAAAGCTATGTGGTTCTCTTTCACCTTGTTATAAATAGGACTATGGTTTGTTTTCTGGCAAGAAAAGATGTGATCTCAGATATTAACCACCCACTTTCAATTAAATTTTTCATAGTCTTTCTCCCTCATGTAATACAAAGCAACATCAGTTTCTAATCTCCTCTTTCATTCCAAGAATTTTCCCCTAGGCCACCTCTGGTGCCATCTGTGTGTTTAACGAGCAGGACTTTGCAGAGAGCATAAAGGCACCTGATCTGTGATTAACTGGACAGAAATAAGGGCTGGTGGGGTGGCTGTTTCAAGAGTCCTGACCCATGGAACAGAGGCTGCACAGTGGAGTCATTTGGGTGTCTGTGAAGGCAGTGGCAAAGGCAGAAAGAGTTCAGAATCTTTAAAATGCAGTTTGAAGCCACTTTTGACTGAGTCCTATGGGATTAACTCGAATATCAGCAAGGCATACAAGGCGGGTGAGGTCTGGTCTTGCCTCTCTGCCCCTCCAGCCTCATTGCCTGAGGCTGCCTCCTCATGGTCCTCCTCCCAAAGGTCCCTTTAAACCTCCTCTGTGTCCACAAACTCACTCTGCTTCTTCACATACGAAGGTCCCTGCCCCAGCTGGCAATCTCCTCTATGCACTTAAAAACAAGTGCAAACGTTAGTCTCTGAAAAAGATTTTCCCCACTTTCCATGCAGTTTCCTCCAGCAACAATTTGTTCTTCCAATTATTTTGTCTGTCTTCACTAGACTTCAGGCTTTTGGGGGCAGGAACTGAGTCTTAATCCCTCTGGATCCCCAGCACCAGGCACCGCAGCTGGTACCCGGCGGGTGTCCCATCACCATGTGTGCAAATGAATAACGCTGAGCCTCTGAATGGATGCTGGTGCCATAGTTCTTTTGGAAGGGCTCATCTGTAATTCCCTTCCAGCCCCACCCCCCAACCCCATCATCCCACAGTGGGGCTGGAGTTTGGGGAACAAGTTTGAGCTGGGAGGCGAGTCCCTTCCTGGAAGACAAGGCAGAGAGAGCTGCAGGGAAGGATGCTTTACCTGATTGGGGCGGTCGAATTCTCCAGCTTCCACCAGGCCTTGGGGGGGTTCAGGTAACGACACCACAGCTCCCAGTCAAAGCCCTGGGCGGCCAGCGGGTACTCTTCTATCTCAAAGTTGTCATATTTGATGTTGTCAAAGGAGGGGGAGATGATCCGCTTCCGGTTCTCCTTTATGCGGGTGAGCACAGGTTCAGCCCTGAGCGAGAGGAGGGGAAGGACGGTAACTGCTTCCAAGGTGTCCAGCTGGCGACCCCTAGAGCTCCTTCCTCCCCCCACCCCTGCAGGAAAATGAACAAAACGCCTGGCCATCTGCTCCAGGAGCGCTGTTCTGCCCCAGGGAAGGAGTCCCTATTTAACCTCCACCCCTCTCCCTAGACTTGTGGGTTGGCAAGAGGCCTGGGCACTCCTGCAGCTTGTCTGGGGCTGAGCTGAGAGATTCTTCGTGCCTTAGATATTTGTGTCTGCTTGCTTTCACTTTTTCTACTAGAAAAAAAAAATCAAGACCCAAGAAAGAAGAGAGGAGGAGATCTGAGGTTCTATGGGAAGCTTTCAACTCAGGCTTTGATTTTGCTAAAATTCAGTGTATCAACCAGGAGGAAAAGGCAGATGACAGTGGCAGAAGCATGGAGGTGAGAAGAAACTTACTTGATGCTGCTTCAGTCCTTCCACCCCATCCCACACGCCCTCCACTGCCCAAGGAGAGGCAGGGGGTAGGACTTCCAGGCAGCCAGGAGGCCCCCATGGGCACCAGGCACATAAAGTGTTTGCAGACAGGAATGATGAGCTTCTTATTAATAATGCATTTGTTGCGTAATTGTTTATTCAAATCAGCTTGAAATAGTAAGTGTCCCTCTCCTCTTCTGGCCATAAATCCAGTGAAAATGCTTTTTAAATAGTCACAAATGGCAAGCAGGGACTTCAACTATAAAAAACAGCTTCATTGCAGCCTTAATTTGGGCCTGTTATATAAAAGTATGCCCAAATCTAGTCATGCTGCGTGCATGCCCGGCAGCTCCTTCCTGCTAAAGGGCCGTCCTCACCCTGGGTCTCTACTAAGCCACACACAGTGGGCCAGCCACAGCACACCCCCGCTGGCCCTGCAGGGATGTCAATGTCCTATCCCTGATTGGCTGCAGCCACTGAGTCCATATGCCTTTTCTCTTGCCCCACACAGCACCTCAGCAGCCCTGACCAGAGAAAGAAAGGTTTTCCAAGACACAGTTTCACCAATAGGAAGAATCTGAGATTCTATGCTACGTCTGGGTTGGCATTTGGGGGAGCCCAGGCCACCCGTGGTAACATCAAGCTACCTTAGCCCCTTCTCACCACTGTCTGCTTCATGTCTGGTCCAGCTGTCCCTTGCCCAGCAGTTGCAGCCCTGTCCTGAGCTGGGCTGGAATTCTAAGCCTTGCCCTTAGTATTTACCCTCTCCCAGATCCCGTCTCCTAGAGGAAGACACTAGCCAGAGTCACACCTGATGTCACCATACCCTTTAGACACTGTGTATTGACCTGTTGGCCCCTGACTCTCCCCCCACCCTGAAGGGCCAGCCTGGTGGCCTATGTCAGTCACACATCCAGACCTCATCTGTTTCAAGAATTCTCTCCTTTCCCGCACTAGGACTGAGATCCCAGCATGCTTTGCACTCATTTGCGCCAAAGCCCTGGACCACACTGGGACTTCTCCTCCTCTCCTGATGGGCACTTACCAGCCCACATTGAACTCCACATGGGCATCAAAGAGTGCCACTACGGGGGCGGTGGCCACTCTCCAGCCGCTGACTCTGGAGCGGATGAGGCCTTCCTGTTTGCTGTGGCGCACAACCTTGATGAAGCCCGGCTTCTGGCCATTCACCTTGTCTACGTACTCCGTCAGCTTCTCCTTCAGCTCCTCTGGAAGGGAGAAAATGCATCGTTAGCATGAGGTGGGGAGGGGCGATGAAAACATTCACCCTTTTAGGTGAGAGGCTGGAGGGTCCATTTCCCTCCCCAGGTCTCCTTAATGTTCCCCAGGATGGCCAGGGCCGCTCAGCTTTGAAGGGAAAAATAGAGGCGAAAACAATTTTTATTGAGCCCGGCAACTTGCACAGGGTCACATGCTTCACACATACTGTCTATTTAATCTTCACAACAAGCCCACGGGAAAATGGGGCTCAGAAGGGTTTCTCAATTTGTCCAATGCCATGCAGCTTGCGAGTGGCACAGGCTGGTTTCAAGCCGGGTCTAATGACTTCAAAAGCCGTATTCTTCTCATCAGCTCAGTGGCCTCTTTCTTCCCCAGTGCCCTCCACTGGTTCTCCCCTAATGCCCAAAGAAAGCTTCCATCTGCGAAGATTACAGCCCGGGACCCGTTCCTGCCTGGATCTCCATCCTTCCGGGAAGTGGACGACCAGGCATTATGCCCTGTGAGCAGTTGGCATTGGTTTGCCGCCTGCTGGTGCCTGGCTAAGCATCTGATTCCCCTGCTACTTCGTAAATGTAAATGGGTCCTGCGGTCCCCTCGCCCCTCAGCCAGAGACGGCACGGCAGCCACGCTCGTTGGGTTTTCCACAGCAGTTTAGGCAACAGCCTGTGACACTCCTTTTCCCAAAATGACCCTAGTAGGCTGCATTCTCCCACCTGCCATCGCTGCACCTCCCCAGCACTCGATTTCCACCCTTTGCCTGTGTTCTCCAGGACCGCCCTGGCAGGAGTCCTCCTTCTACCTGCACAGCCTGCCCACGCCATGGGATAGACCCATTGGGCTGAGCCTTGTCCTCATCAGAGGACAGCAGGAGCTCCGTGTCCCTTGGTGCCCAGTCTGGGGTCCTGCCAGACAAGCAGCCTGATGTGAGAAAAGGGCAGGAGGCGGCCAGCACAGTGCCTGGTGCCTGGCAGGCGTGCCCCAGAGCAGCAGCCCTGTGTAGTGGAAAGAGGGTGGTATTTGGAGGCAGCAATGATGCAGTTTAAATCTGCTTTCCAGGTAGGAGCGTTATGATCCTAGGCCTGTTCCTCAACGAGTTGTTGATGTCTGTGAGGATGTGGTGGATGGTGGTGGATGTATTTCGTGTGTGGTAAGGACACGGATTTTGGGGAACCACAGGGTGGACTGTTAGGGATCAGCAAAAAGATACGCTGAAGCCTAGCCTCTAGTACCTTAGAATATAACCTTATTTGGAAGCAGGGTCTTTGCAGATTTAACCGAGTCAAGATCATTAGTCCCATGACTGGTGTTCTTATAAAAGGAGGAAATTTGGACAGAGAGACAGGTGCAAAGAAGGAAGATAAGTAAAGAGACATAAAGAGAAGATGGTTACCTACAAGCCAAGGACCATCTGAGGGCACCAGAAGCTAGGAGAGAGGCCTGGAACAGATCCCTCTCTATCACCTTCAGAGGGGGCATGGCCCTGCTCAATTTGGACTTGGTTTTGGACTCCAGAACTGTGAGACAATAAATTTCTACTGTTCCAAGCCTCCCAGTTTGTGGTATTCATACAGCAGCTCTAGGAAACTAATATAGTTGTTATGAGGATTAAATGGGATTGACATGTGAGAAAAATGCACAGCATATTGTAGATGCTTAAAAAAAAAAAAAAAGCTCCTTTCCCTCCTTCCTCGGGTCCATCACATTGGGAGTTTTAAGAGAAGAAGGGGCCGCAAATCCTTCTTCATGTGCTCTGGTCCAGGCCCACCTCTTCCTGCTCTGCCCTGAATCTAGGTTAGAAGTCCATAAGCAGCAAAGCCCTGGCGGCCAAGCAGGAGATTGGAACACGTGCAGGGACCTCATGGTCAGGGCAGGCCTCGGGGCATGCCGGCTACTGCCAGAACTGGTGTGCCCTCCTATAGACATCGATTTCAGATCTTTTTACACATGATGGTGGCCAAACAGGGCTGGCTGGATGGGTAGGATGTCATCCCTAGGCATCCCTGCTCAAGTGATCATCATGGAAGTGAGGAAACTGGGCATCAGAGGCAGAAATGCTTAAAGGGAGGCAGGAAACGCAGGTGCTACACAGCTATCAGCTTGCTCTGTGACCTTGGGCAAATCCCCATGAATCCCAAGACCTCAGAGTTAGTTGCACAGGATTTTAATGTTCCTTTTGAACCAATTACCCATCTAAGATTTGAATCGCCTCTGTCTATCCTGATGAATGATCATCCGGCCCCTGCAGTGACCAGAAACACATAGTCTATTCCTTACTGGGCCATTCTAAAAATCCAATGTTGTTCTTCTTCCTTTTGCCCCCCAAATGCCAGAGTGCTTCTACCTTTCACTCACTGGTTCAAGATTTACTTAGGGGCCAAAGGGGGAGAACCAAAGCCCTCTTCCACATGACAACCACTTGGAGTAAAAGGCCATCCTTAAGTCCTTGCTGAGGATTTCTCTAGGTCAAATGTCTTCAGTGCCTCTGTATACTTCCTCACGTCTGGTGAGTTCAGGTTCTTTTATCATGCTCAGCTTTCCTCTAAATCTGTTAGTTTTTCTTTAACACTTAAATTATGCACCTAGAAATTGGCCTAATACTTACGGAGTAAATTGGGCTATACAGAATAGAATGAACTAATCACCTCCTTTATTCTAGAATCTATACCCCTATTCATATAGTTGAAGGTCTCATTAATTTTGGCCTACTTTTGACTCAAATTGAGCTTCTTGGGAACAGACAATGACACATCCTTTTCACATGTTGCTGCTAAGTCAGGCTTCCTTCATCCCATTTCTTCACAGATGCATACACATGTGGATGCATGCATGTGTGTGTGCATGTGTGTGTGTGTGTGCATGCTCTGAGCCAAACCATTAGGATCTTATGTTTAGTCTGCTTTTATTCCATCTTTTTAAAGATTTACACCATTTCTCTGAAGTCAGAGTATGTTCTTCCCTGATTCTGTTATCCAATGGCTTTGTTATCAAGCCCTCCAGCTTCCCTGCTTCTGCAAGAGTGATTAGCATATGGCCTTTATTGTCATTCGACTCATCCTTTTACACAGAGTGACCCTTGTGCGGAGTTAGGGCCAATGAGGCTGGTCGGTCAGGTGTTCTCATTCCATCCTGGAGAAAACTCAGCTGACTTTCAGGCTGCCATTCACATGCCATATCTCTCACTTTAGCTGATGTGAAAATGACCTCGAGATCTCCAACCACACAGCTGGCTGGGGAGGCCTGGGGATGCCGCCGTCTGCAAGTATCAGGAAGTCGGCCATAGAGCGGCATAGCTCAGTGTGCCCCGTGCTTACAAGGTCTTCAAGCGTGGCTGCCAGGAGGCCTCTTGAAACACTGACTGTTCCATCTCTTCAAAGGTCCACCTCTCATATATCCTTTTCGAAATTTTTAAGTAGAACTCATAAAGCCTGGTATTTGGGCTTTTGATAATGGCAGTTAAGGGCTGAGTCCAGGAACTTGGAGTGAGAACAGAGCTAGTACCAAATGACACCCTTCTCCACCCCCAGGGAGGACATACCTGTCCCCTTCCGTCCCTCCCCACCCCTTGGCTGAGAACCATTGCCTCCTGTTGTTGGGTTTACTGACGGGATGGGGCTGTGGATGACTGCCACCCTGTGATACTCCATGAATCCCCCCTTCCTGAATTCACGTCCTTGTGTAGCCATCTCACAGGCTGAATCCGGGCTGACCATAGGGCAAGAGGATGCAGGGGGGAGGGATGTGAGCTGGTGGCGGGCCTAAGCCTCCGGAGGCCTTGCAGCTTGAACTTTCATTGTTTTGTCTGGCTGCCTTAAGTAAGGAAGCCTGAGACAGCCTCCTTGAGCTTGAGAGGCCCAGTGAGCCCCCATTAATTTAGGCTACCCCACCAAGGCCCAGACAGTGAGTGAGGCCATCTCGGATCCTTCTGCTGATTGCAAACGCGGGGTTGGGGGGAACCCAGCTGACACCCCATAGAACAGAGACAAGCTGCCTTGTTGCAGAACTGAGAGCCAGTGAATGGTTGCTGTTTTAAGCCACTTACTTCTGGGATGGTTTGTTATACACAGAGGCTAACAAAACAGGCTCTGTTATTCTGGTGTGGTGCTGAGGTTCGGGTAAGATTGTGAACTCCTGATGCACAGGAAATGTGAAGAGCCAGACACACACAGAGAAGAGCCACTTAGAAGGTGGCAGCAAGAGACAAGAAGGCTTTGCTTCTTGTAGGAGCTGCTGGCCCCTTCGTGCCTCTGCACCCTGTTAACGGAAGTAGGATAAAGGTTTCTGGTGGACTAGCTAGAGGGAAATTCTGTTCTCAGCCCGTTGCATCCCAAACATTGGCTACTGATTAGAAGAGAGCATTCCCTTAGTCCTGACCAAACAGCTGCTATCAAAAATCAAAACAGTCCTGAAATACTCCAGACAATATTGGCTCATAGTCTTTGCAAAGTGTCTTTACCTAATTAGGTATTCATGTTTTCCTTCAACTTTTACGTTGCCAAAGAGAGAAAGAACTATGTCAAAAGCACTTCTGCGTTTGCTAGGAAACCATCGCCCAAGATACTGCCTATTATATATTATATGTAATATATAATATATATATGACAAATGCCTCTCAGAACTTAGTTCAAAAAATATATTTTCTTTATACCTACACACAAATACATAACCCTGCATAGTTACCTTTTTGCCAAGGCTGCCAGGAAGCTCAGAGAAAAAAATCTAATGCCTAATCACAGGGTTCAGCATTCTTGCTTCTCTACCTTTGCAAAAGATTTGATTTTCAACTTCTAAAGTCTGCATTATTTTACTTTTTTTTCCCCCCCCGTGTGAGCTACCTATAACTATTTCTTGAAATATCTACAAATAACTTTTAACAAAGTGTCTTGGTAGAGCAGGGCAGGAGCATAATTATGGAAAGAAGGGGGAGGCTGTAGGTCACGTTTGTTTTAATGTGTTGGGCAAAGACGAGGTGGGGAGTCTGCTCTCTGCGACTTTGCCAGATTTAGAATCAATGGTGGAGTTGTCGATAGCCAGCGTGGACAGAGAAATACAATCTGCACCCTGCATGGGGCCAGGTGTCATCCCTCTTCTGTTGCTCCTCCAGCCCTCCCCTGCTGCCTGCAAATCCCTACTCTGTTGACATCTGAACGACCTCTGTGAGTCAGCACTCCCGGAAGCCATGCTCATCAAATGCCATCCCCTCTGGGGAGGGCACAGGCCACTCTCCACCATCCCCATGTGGTGCCTCCCCTCAGGGCCCTGCTGAGTGCAGCCTGCTTGCTTGCTCTCCCTCCTTCAGACTTGCAAGCCACATAAAAATGCGGACTTCACCAGCCTGGTCAAACAGAGCCCTTTCTTCCCTCCCTGTATATGCCCCCGTGCTGTTCCTGTAAAAAGCAATTAGCTTCACAGGGTCATCCTAAAAGAAACAAAATGCAGGCTGAGCAGAAGAAGTCTGGTACTAATGGCTGTTAATCTGATTTCAACACCTAATGAGATACTCTTTATCTCTGGCATAAAGGAAAATAAAGGATCAGGAAATTGATGCCCAATGGGCCTTTGCTCTTCAGAGGGCAGCTGCATAGGCATCTTTGCAAAACGGCCTGTCCAGCCTTGCCCAGGAGGGACGTGGTCCTCATTCTACCCTCGATGCTCAGATGACCACTTTCCATGTCTGTCCCAGGTTTGGGGGAAGTAGGAGTGACGGGAGAGCCACCCACCCATTCATTTGGCAAATACCGAGCTCTCACTAGCTGCTGTGGCAAGAGCTGTGAACCAGATAGTCCTTATGGAACTTCCATTCTGCTGGATGAAAAAGGCATGCAATCTACTTCATTGGGAGACAGAGAGTAGGGGGAGGAGGTAGAGACAGCGGGGGAGAGACGGAGAGAGAGACGGATGGAGAGGGAGAAAGACAGAGAGAGGGAGGGAACAGGCAGAGAGAGAAGGAGGGAGAAAAAGGTTGAGATTTTTGAAAAAGAATCTCAGAAATGATTCAGGGCTCACAGACACCAAAGCCTCTTAAAGGACAGGCCTCCTGGGCCTGAGAAGCAGTTCCTGGTGCAGTTGGTGGCAAGTCAGAGAGGCACGGGCTGAAGCTACAAGATCTCCCTGCTGTTACTTTCCTATAGCCCAGGGGTTCTCAACGGGGAGCGATTTTGTTACACTCCCACCCCCGTGAGGGGATATCTGGCAATGTCTGGAGACGGTTTTGAGTGTCCCAACTGGGAGGGTGCTCCTGGGCGTGGATCTGCTAAATATCCTACCGGGCACAGGGCAGCCCTCTGCAAGAAAGAATTATCCAGTTCAAAATGTCAACGGTGCCAAGTCTGAGAAACCTCATGTGGCTCTCAATGATGGAGGAGGCCTCGCCGTGGAAATCTGAGCCTGGACTCCTGCAAGGTTTTCAAAACTGGAGTTCCCAGGGCTGCATCTGCTCAGAGACGTATTCCTTTGGCCTGCAAAGCACTCCTGCTGGGTGCTAACTGGAGTTGGGCTCGAACTGCCGCTTTAGAAGGGTGCTGTGACGGGTGTTGTCCACTGGCCACCTTCCGTGGGTGCCGTCTGAGTAGTCCTCACAGGGTGCACACTCAGAAGTGGCCTAATGCTCCCGACTATGGATGGTCTAATGCTCCTGCCCACATTTCCTTGGCACCCACCTTCCCAGACACACTGCTGGCCATCCTCTCTCTGCCTGAGGGCTTTCTCTGGCCACCTGTACTCAGCCTATCTACAGACATAGCTCTCAATCCGTTAGGGGTAGGACTCAGGGGATGAATATCTGTTATGGGGTGAATTGCGTCCTCCCTCCGCCCCCATGCATATGTTGAAGTCCTACCCACCAATACCTTAGTATATGGCTTTATTTGGAAATAGGGCCATTGCAGAAGTAACTAGCTAAGATCTGGTTATACTGGACTAGGGGAGACCTGAATCCAATATGATGGGTGTCCTTACACAAAGATGGCCATATGAAGACAGAGACACACAGGGAGAATGCCATGTGATGACAAAGCCATAGATTGGAGTGATTCATCTCTGAGTCAGGGAGCACCAGAGACTGCCGGGAAACCCTAGAAGGTAAGGGAGAGACACGGAACAGATTTGCCATCATCACAGCCCTGTGGATGCCTTGATCTTGCATATCCAGCTTCCGGAACTGAGACAATTTCTGTTGTTTAGGCCACTGAGACTGACGCTGCTTTGATACAGCAGCCTTAGGAAATGAGTCCCTCCCTGCTTCCTCACCGCCAGGTGAGACAAAGCTGAGGCAGGTTGTACAGTCTCTGGGTGGTTCCCAGTGGGATTGGGCCTGGGGCCATAGTGGTAGCTTGTTTGTGAAGTCCACGGTGTTGACTTTTCTCTCTGCCCTCACACCACACTCTCTCCTCACGGTTTCCTGAGGTCATCTATATGACAAATGACTCGACCCCAATGCCTGTTTCAGCGTCTGCTTCTGTGGGAACCCAAACTAAGAAGCCATACATTCTCCACGACACTATGGTCCCCACCAGCATATGAATTTTCAACCCTTGCCCAATGTATATGATGTGGATGTATGTATATATGTACGATGACTTAAGTTCCTCTACCCCTGTATCTCTGCATTAACTGGCTAATGTTCAATAAAGGAAATAATAGTAATAATGATGTACCAGGCATTTGACACTTAGCATATATTGTCTCATTTAAGCCTTTTGACAACCCTATGACGTGGTTACTATTAATGTTCTATTCTGAAGACAAAGAAATGAAGGCACAGTGTGACCCAGGCAGTACATGGTGAAGTCCGGCATTTCAGTCTGACCGAGCTGTACCCAGAGTTCATGCTCTTTACTCTCTATACTGCCTCTCTAGGATAAAAACTAGCCTGTGCAAGAATCAGCTTGGTAGAGGGGCGCCTGGGTGGCTCAGTCGGTTAAGCACCCGACTTCGGCTCAGGTCATGATCTCACGGTCTGTGAGTTCAAGCCCCCCATCAGGCTCTGTGCTGACAGCCTGCTGCCTTTCCAGATTATGTGTCTCCCTCTCCCTCTGCCCCTCCCCTGTTCATGCTGTCTCTCTCTGTCTCAAAAAGAAACATTAAAAAAAAAAAAATCAGCTTGGTAGAAACCCAGGCTCCAGGGTACCACACTACGCAGAGTCTGATTTGGTATATCAGGGACCAGAGACTGTGAGTTTCATACAAGCTCCCAGTGAGATTCTGATGGGCAGCTGAGCCTGATAACAACCGAAATAAGACCGGTTTTGTTACGAGGGGGGGGAAGGAGCCTTCTCTGCAATGTGTGTGGCTCCAGCCCTTCACAGAAGGCTTCAGACTCTGTCTGAGAAAGGCTCCCCCAGTACCTGCCCAGATAATTCCCTCTTCATTTTTCCAAACCCCTGGGCTCCATGTTGGGACCTTCAGTGACAGGCCCTTCATTGCCCAGTTGGTTTTCATTTCTCTGTGTGTCCATCTTTCGATCTCATGCGTTGGACTGTCCCCTGAAGTTCCCCAGCTGCCCTTTGCAGAGGGCACTGCCTTTTGTCCCTCTTGCCCAGCCCCACAGGTTCACATGAGCCAGCCCTGCCTTCCTCCCTAGCTCAGTGCTGTCCCCGAAATCCAGCCTACATGGGAGTAGCTACCCCCACTCCAGTGCCTGGGAGGGGAGCATGCACACCCCCGCTGAGAAGTGCTAATAATTGCTAGTCTCCAATAGTGCTAATTTAAAGATTAAAAGCACAGCACATTTCTGTTTATTCTTCCAAGAGCGAACGGTAGCTGGTCTTCCTCAGATCAAGATTAAGCGACTTTCCTCTAAAGCCATTTAGGGCCATCGAAACACAAATGATATGTCAACACATTTTAAAAGAGAGATTATTCATTGGGATGCCATGGTTGTCAAACCTAGCTGATCATCTGCTTATCTAAAGAGCTAAAAAAGAAGTATAGATGCTGCCCCACCCCCATCCCCACCCCCACAAGGAATCCAGAGAGGCCTGCTGATGAATGATGGTGAGCCGGGCTTGGACAGCGGTGATCCTAAAATAAAGCCTAGCAGCCTTGCTTTATGCCTTCCTGTCTCTTTAAGATCCTTCGGACAAGCCCTCACATTCTGGGCAGTTTACAAATTCTTGCATGCATTTCTTCTTCCTCTGTCCACTACACTTAGCTGAATTTCTGTCCAGCTCCTTTAATTGCCGTACTTCTTCAAAGTCAATTGCTACTGAAGTAGATTTGGAATGGCCTTAAATGGTTCTCCTTACTCGGGACTTGGGGAAAGGCTCCACCTCGGAGACCCACATATGGCATTTAAAATACAGCTGGAGGGTCCAGCCTTAGTGTCACAATCGTCCTGGGAGGCTCCAAGCATTAATTCAGTCTTGGCAAGTTACAGAAATCCCCAGGATTACCACCCAAAAGACCCAACCATCTGTTTCTGGGTGTATTCTTTCATGTCATAGCCAGGCATTAGTAACCACCAAACCCACAAAAAATATGCATTCCTCACTTAGTGGGGTCTCCAAAGCCAGGCTTTCAACATCCACTAACACTTTCTTATCTGCTCCAAAATAACTTATTTTCCCAAAGATCCTGTGTGCTGCAGTAAAGTGGTCAGAACTGCTTTCTGAAGATGGCGGTGCCAGGTGTAAAAAATGGTCCCCTGGCCAGTCAAGAATGTGTTGGGTGCAAATCAATGCTGCCCCCCCCCCCCACGCTCCCCCACCCCTGACTCCCTCCCTTCATCTTTCTCTCTCTCTTTTTGTCTCAACAATAGCAAACAAAAACAGCACAGAGCCTGCTGGGGATTCCCTCTCTGCCCCTCCTGTCCTCATGTGTTTGCATACTCTTTCAAAATAAATAAACAAAAATTTTTAAATCCAACCCCCCCCCCCCAAAACTGGATTTGTAACATTTTCCAGCATCTGTGGTATAAACACCATAACTGACTTCAAGCTCTTAGCGATGCCATTGACCCTGAATTGGGGAGAGTTGTGCATGCAGCGTTGGGGAAGGGTGTACACGATCAGCTGGTGATAATCCAGGTCAGCCCCAGATCACTGGTTCAAATGCCCAGCCAGAAAGGCTGCAGTTCTGTGGGTGCATCTCCCAGTTTAATGTATGATGGGCTCAGTGCTTTATATCTACCCGTCCCAGTCTTCATTCTTTCACCCAGCAATTATATATTCAGCACGTATGAAGTACTGTACATTATTCAAGATACTCATCTAATTGAAATCTCACTACCACCCTACAAACAATGACATTTATAGCTAATGTTTATTTAGAGCTCACCACGTGCCAAGTACTGTTCCAAATCCACTTCGTATGTTTCCCATTCTGTACTCTCGACAACTATGATCCCTACTTGAGGTGTGACGTATTATACTCACAGTCCATGCATTAGGCACTCTGAGCACACAGAGGTGGAGGGATTTGCTCAGTGTCCCAGGGCTGGAAGCCGGTGGGACGGGGATGCAAACCATGTTCTTAATCCCACACGTGATTATCTTCAAATGACACAAGAGAAAACTCAAGGAACAGACTTTCAGTGACGTGCCCCTAACGACACAGATGGTAGGGCATGAGCAGGGGAGTTCAAACTCCAATCAGTCTGCCTCTAATGACTGCTGTTTGCTACTCTGCCCCACAGCCAACCAAAGGAGTCACACGCCTCAGGCCTCCCTCAATAGCATTCTGTGATCGCTGATTCAATTTGGAAAGAAAATATCCTCTTCTCACTACTGTGTATCCTTAGTGCCCAAGGGAAGGGATTAGACTGCCCAACTCAGCTTCCTTTTGACTGGAGAGTTGGTAGAGTATTCACACACAAATCCAATTTCTCTGGGATAAAAATCCCTGAGCAAGCAAGACCAACAAATGAGGGGAGAGGGCCTGGGTTTGACTTTCCTAGAGCACACCTTACTCACCTTTGGAATTCACAATCGGGCACTATTCAGGCACAGTTGTGCTGGGAAACACAGTAAAGGGCCAAGGACAGAAGGCTGCCTGAACCAATCTGGGTGTTCACCATGGGGTACTGGTCCATGCTGTAGCACCCTCCAGTTCCAAGGGGGGGTGCTTCTGAATGCTCGCACCCTCTTTGCTCCAGACACCCTCAGACTTGCCCAAGGTTGCACAGCTGGTAACAGCATGACCGGGAAGAGAATCCAGCTCTTTCTCCCTACCTCCCCACCGCCAGGGGCCTGAGCTACAGGCACTCTGTTCCACCAATTCTCTATTCATCCACCATGAGTAATTCAGAGGATGAAAACAAGAATAATGGACTAATAGAAATCAGTTGTCTTCGCAGACTAAATGACCTTGGACAAGAGCCAGCTTGCCTGGGGCTGTGGAGATGGAAACTCACATAAAGTAAAGGTGGGGCAGTGGCCCAAATGCTATGATATTACTTTCAGGGCATAAAATACTCCTGCTCCTAGGATGATTTTCAGCAGGAATCCCAGGACTTATTAAAAATGCCATGATGGGTGATTAATGTCAGCTGCACCCAGGCAGAGTAGATTGGCCACTGTGCCAGCTCCAGCACCCCCCACCCCACCCCACCCCACCCCACCCCACCCCACCGCTCAGGAGCACTGGGCTGGGCCCTTGCTGTGAACTTCAGGGGAGGGAACCACCAAGACCTCAAAGCCCCAGGAAATGCTGGCATCCAGCCTGGGACAGCAGGTTAAATCTGAGCCGGGAACAGGCCCTGCTGGTGTCCCAGCACACAAAGGAGATTCCAGAGGGGCCAGGTCCAGTGTGGGCATTTGGGAACGTCCAGTTGCCGTTGGCAGTTAAGCCAGAGGCCAACTGGAATTCTGGTACTAAATTCTCCTTTTGTGCAAGACTTGAAGATTTCTGAGTGCTGCCCAACTCAGAAACCTGATCCAAAATCTCATGACGGAGAGCACAAGAGCTTGTGAGGAGTCCCAAATTTCAAGAGTCTGAGATCTCTAAAGTCTGTGATTCTTGGATACTGACACCCATGATCCTGAGACCTTGGAAGTCTAAGCTTCTATAAATGCCAGAGGAACAGCCTCCCCCCAGGCCCCTACTCCAGCCCCATCGCTGTTGGCCTGCAGGGTTGAATGAAGGTCCTGGTTCCCACTTGCTTAGCCTCCATAAGGCTCTACACTCAAGCCACATTCCCAAACATGCCAAACTCAGTGGGGCCACAGTACCTTTGCATTAACTGCTTCCTCTCCCTGGAACATTCCTCCTGCCCCATCTGGCCCAGCTGAGACTCTTTTGGAAGTCTTCCTTGATCTGCAGCTCTCCAACTAGAGGAAAGGCTAGGGGAAAGGAGGGATTTTTTTTCTCCTTGGAACACAGACACAGGGCGCTGAAAACACTGATGTGTTCCAGGACACCAGTGAGGACCAACGACAGGCCTCGAGGTCCAAGTCCTGCAGCACAGCCCTGAGTGTCCTCCAGGGGGAGAGCTAAGGCTCCCAAAGGTTGTAAGTCAGCTCTGCGCTTCTGCAAATCACCGTTGCTGAGGCTGTGTGACCAGCAGCCTCAGCCTGGCTGATTCATGACCCAGGAGACCCAGTGGGCTTTGCACGCGTATTTACACCCTATCCACTGTCGGTGCTTGTCAGATCAGGAAGCTGGGTGTTATTTTCCTCAGCTCACTGAACATCTTTGGGCAATCTTTTCTCAAAGGGAAGAATCCCATGAAGGGGTGCATGACAAGGCAGACCCCAAGTGCTCTGCTCTCAGCCCTTGGGTTTTTGTTTCTTTATAAAAAGATGTCACAGGAAGCACAAAGAGCAGGGACTCAGAAGAGAGAGAAACTACAATTTAATTCCCAGTTGTGGCCATCTATCAGCTGTGTGACTTTGGGCATGGGACTTAACCTCTCTGAGCCTCAATTTCCTCATCTTTGAGATGGGAAGGATGTTATCTACTTCTTGCAGTGGCTGGAGGGTTCTGTGAGACAATGCCTGACATGCTGTAAGCACTTAATGAGTGGTGTTCTTGTATGCTCATTAGTCTGAACTCCTTTGTCCCCATCCTTTTTTTTTTTTTTAATGTTTATTTGTTTTGAGAGAGAGAGCACGTGCAAGTGAGCATGAGCAGGGGAGAGGCAGAGAGAGAATCCCAAGCAGGCTCCATGCTGTCAGCACAGAGCCCGATTGGGGGCTTGATCTCATGAAATGTGAGTTCACGACTCTGAGCCCAAATCAAGAGTTGGACACTTAACTAACTGGGCCCCTCAGGGGTCCCTCCCTTCCTCCTTTTCAAAGGAAGGTGCCTGGCCTAGAAGCAGGCCCCCCTCCATTATTTGGGAAAGCCCAGCCTACAGCAAATTGCCCTGAGGCTTCCCCAGGCCCAGGGCACTGCTGCTTCTCCTCAGGGGCCACTTCATATTGGATCCTCAACCCCCTTCCTATCCTAGCCTGTCATCCACTAACTGAACAGCCCCTTATGAGGACATTCCTGTGTGCCAGGACTCCTAAGAGCTTTATGTGTATTAAGTCACCTAACCCTCAGAGAAACTCTATTAGGTAAGTACTACTGATAACTCAATGTATGGATGAAAAACTGAGGCATAAACAGGGTGATCTGTCCAAGTTCAAATGGTTAGCAAGTGGTAGAGCCAACATGGCGGGTTCGGCAGTCTAGCCCTAGAGTCCACATTCTTAACACATTTCTCGCCTTCGGGAGTAACGGTGGGAGGGTGTATTGAACAAGCACCTGATGACTCTGTGCTGGCCCTTCAGTCTCACTTTGCAATTTAAAGCAGACGAAAACCTAAAGGAAGCCTCTCCCATCTCTGCTCTCATTCACAGCACCCCTGGGAGGCAGGGACCTTTTCTGCTCTTAGGCCCATTTTAAAAATGAACATAACGAAGCTAGGAAGAAGAGGCCCGGGTATTCATATACCAACTCCCACCAGGCACTGTTGAGGGCTGCTCTGGGGGCGCATTAGTTCCCAGCCCACCCAGCCTGCTCTGTGCATGGCAGAGAAACCTTCCCTGGCTTTGGAGAAAGCCCCCAGGTGAAGAGCTGCAGGTGCGGGCAATGGGAAGTCAGCTGTGCACTCCCAAGTGGTTAGGCCAGAGCTGTGGCCGCACCCGCTGCTCTGCTACATGGTCCTGGCTTTGGGCACTCACTGTGCCTGGCACATGGTAGGCATACTTTGGTGTTCGTTTGTTTTGTTTTGTTTTAATGTTCATTTATTTATTTTGAGAGAGAGAGAGAGCAGGGGAGGGGCAGGGAGGGAGGGAGAGAGAGAATCCCAAGCAGGCTCCACTGTCTGTGCAGAGCCCGACACGGGGCTCGATCTCACAAACTGTGAGATCGTGACCTGAGCCTAAATCAACTGTCGGATGCTTAACCGACTGAGCCACCCGGGCGCCCCTGTTTTGTTTTAATAAATATGTTTACAAGAATGAATGAATGAATAAATGCTGTCCTGGCTCAATGCTTTCTAATGACCAAGATTTAAACCTCTCCAGGAAGACTTTGGGACTCTTTCTCTTCAATTCTCTCAGCCCTTTGGCCCTGTCTCCTTTATGGTGCTAACGTACTGAATGTCCCACCTGGCTATGAGCTCCTTGAGGAAGGAGATAGGGTCTTCCTCATCCTTGTATCCAGAGTCCAGCCAGAGCCTGGCCATTAGGGGAGGGTTGTTGGTTGGCTGAATAGCACCTGGAACAGCAGACCTTAGACTAAGGTTTGAGGATCCTTCTGGAAAATACCCAGAAAAACCCCGTGGTGCTGCTGTTAGACCTCACAATCACATAGGAATTAAAAAGTCACTCTTTGTCTAGAACCTACTTTCTGAAGTTTCAGCATGTGGTTCCTGATGCACGGTGGACACGTGGGTTCACTGGGCTTGTTTCACATGCATTGTCCCACTCAATCCTCATGGGAGCCCTCACGTTAAGTGGTAGTGTGGCCATTGTTAACATAAGGAAATGGAGGCTGAGGACACTAAGACTCTTTCCTGAAGTCATAGAGCTCATGAATGGCAGGGCCAGACTCAACCCCACAGGCCTGGGGCAGGTCGGAAGACAGGCTTTGTCAGCTCCCCTCCTCAAGTTCACTTCTGACCTTCCTGAGAACCTCTGAAGGCCCAGTTCCCAAGAGGGTAAATGAAGTAACAATGGGAAACATGTCACCCTTTCCCTAAGTGGCCTTCTTGCTGCATACCAGGCTTCCTTACAAGCATCTGCTGTTTCCTTGGGGTCAGCGAAAGCCACGTGGGCCACACTCCCTCAGCCCACCCCCGTCTTGGCCATGGTGTCTGGAAACATTTTTAGAGCTCAGATTTCTTGGGTGTTATACATATGCCCCAGGCACCATATTAAGCCCTTTCTGCAACTGACCACACTAAGTCCCCACGCCCATGACCTAGGAGGAGAGAACCATTATGGACCTCACTTTATAGCTGAGCCCAATATCACACTGCTAGTGGTAAAGCCTGGATCCAAACCACTGCTGTCTGACTCAGGTACTGTAGGACATGGACCTTTCACAGGACATGGTGAACTCTGGCTCAAGGGAGACACATCATGTTGCCTGGGCACTCACCTATTCAAATACTACTGAATGTGTCTCTGTGCCAATCACTGCTCAGAGAGCAAAACCAAGCTCCCTTCCCTCAAGGAGCTCAAAGACCAGTAAGGCGATACATAGATACATAAATGGGTGTATACTATGATGTCAGACATTGAGTTTGTGCTACGTGGAAAAAGCAAGCAGAGTGAGGCACGCACAAGGACGGGAGAGGGGACCTAGCAGCTATGGTCCCTAAGCAAGGGTAACATTAACCACAGAGGGGCAGTGATGTCATCTATCCAATACAGAGGGGGAGGCTGCTGGCATTTGGGAAGCCAGAGACACAGTTGTGGATCTCAGGAGGAATGTGGGCAAAGTATTAGGCCTATGGGTGGGCCTAAGCAAGGGGCTGGGGTTTAGGAAAAGGCCCTGGCCTGAGAAGTAAAGTGAGGCAGAGCACATCCCTTAGCAGGGTACGTCCAGACACACACTGAGCAGACAGCCCCTCTGGAAGATAGGGCTAGTCCCCACACATCCCTCCCATGCCCTCTTAGCCTGGGGATGCCCAGCTTCAACCATGAAACTAAGCAGAGATGGGAGCAGAAAAGGGGAGGCCAGCACTGACCCCTCCAAGTCAAAAACCTCTTATATCCATGCTTTAGGTTCTAGAGGGGCTGGGAGAAGCTGGGGTTGAGGGAGACTCAAATCCAGGCATGGGCTCTGGGTGGATCATGGCTCATGCTCCTGGGTGCGAAGGTGTCGGATAAAACTCACTAAATGCTTTAGTCTGTGGAGGCCTGCGGTGGATCCCAAGTGTAGATAAAAAGAAACAACTGCTGGAAGCATCAATGATTATTTTTTTAAAATTTAGAGCCTAAGACTAAGGAGAGGCCCGTGCCAGCATCATCTCAACATGGACTGATAACATCGGCCAGGTCTTGGGCTCCAGCCCAGGCTACGTCAACTTCCCTGACCACCCTGCATGGGCTTTCCTCTTCCCTTAAAGCTTCCAAAGGTGGAGCCGTGGGGCCTGGAGATGCTATCACAATGTAGGACGCAGATAAGCACAGGTATTCCAACCGCTGGTGGGAGACTCCAGGACAGGGGTGAATCATCTCACCGAGGAGCCGTCCTTTGAAGTCTGCACCCTGCCCAGCTAGCAAGCCCGCTGGCATATTTTTTGGCCAGACCTTTCGGCCAGATTATTGATTTTTTTCAGAACTCCTCTATTTTAGCAACATATATCATCATGCTTCTTTAGTGAGACCTCAGAAAACCCAAGAAATATTACCTCCCTGATCGACATGCCCTTGAGATTGAAAACATTGCTCTTCCGCACTCCGTGTCCCCATTTGTGCTTCCTTCATTCATGTGTTCGACTGGCAGATTTTCCCTGAGAACTCAGCATGTGGCAGGCCCGGTGCTCAGAGCTGGGCATATCGAGTAAGTCAGGGTTCCGTCCTGAAGACTCTCACAACGGAGTGGGAGGAAATAATTAAGCAGATCCTTTTAGTGCATTGAAATATGTTCTAAATGGTGCTGTGATAATATAGTACAGGATGGCATAAGCTTTACAGGAGGATATTTGAGTTGGTCTCAAATGGATGGATGAGGGGGCTCTGCTAGGAAGGTAAAGGAGACAGAAAAAAGCGTCCCAGGTAGAAAAACACAGCATGCATAAAGGCCGAGAGGCACGAACACTCATGACGTGTCTGGGAAGGGGCAGGCCTGCCGAGAGTGGGCTACGCAGAATGTGGGGTGCAGACTGAATGAGGGGGGAGGATGCTGGATATGTGTGTGGTGGGAAGATTGCAAGGGCCGAAAAGTATTAGGAAGTCATAAGGAAGCTTTATTTGGAGTCCTCCCCACTAGAAGTCTCCGAAAGATGAGCTGAAATGTCAGGAAGTGCCTTTCATCCATTTGTTAATTAAAAAATGTGGGGCGCCTGGGTGGCTCAGTCAGTTGAGCATCTGGCTCTTGATTTTGGCTCAGGTGGTGATCTCATGGTTGTGGGATCGAGCCCCGTGTTGCCCCCCACCCCCCCAACCGGGACTGGAGTTGGCATAGGATTCTCTCGAATCCTCTCTCTCTGCCGGGAGGGGCAAAAAACCCAAAAAAACGAAAAACAAAAAACAAACAAACAAAAAAACCCCTCAAAAACAAAAAAAAAACTTAAAAAATGTACTGTAGTAGCAAAAAGAATTGCCCCATTCTAGAAACCCAAGTAAGTGAGGTTTTGATTTTGCTTTCCCCCCCATAAAGGTTATGTGTTCTTCATCTGGCTCCAAGCCTCAATCAGGCCTGTCTCAATCAGGGCTCTAACAGGGGCCAGCACCATTGCTTGAGCCAGTAGGACATGGATAGCCATTACTAGGGAAGGTGCAGAGACTGGGTCTGATTCTCTGCCAGGATCACTCAAGCCTGTCCTGACCACTCCCTGACTATGCCTGGCATGTAATAGGTTCCTCAGTCTCCCAGATAATTCAGAGTTAAAGCAGCCAGACCTGATCTTCACCATGGAAACAACTCATGGGTCACCCAGGTGCGTGGCCAGCCCCCAAGCAGGACCTGACATGGTACCCAGTCTTCTGGAGAGAACGCAGCACATTAAATCAGCCCTATAGCAACAGCCTGTGTTAGTCTCAGAATCTGGGCTTTTTGTCATCTTTTTTGAATCATTCATTGACTCATTCAACAAAACCATGGAGGACACAATACCAAATACCCATCCTCAGATAAGATTCAGTCCCTGCCAACGTGGGTCTGGCAAGGTCCCACAGGAAGAACCCTGGGTACAGATGGGGTTTCTGTGCCTCTGTGATTGGCTCACAGTGCCGCCTGGCCGAGAGAGCTGCAGAGGAAAGCCTGGGCAGAGTGAAGTGAGTGTGTCTACCATAAATGGGGGAGATGGCTCCAGGGGAAGCAGAAAGAGGGGATTTAGCCTGTCTGAGCACCTACTACGGGCTGGGCACTTCATCTACACTATCTCATTTAACCTTCACAATGATCCCATGAGATGGGCAGACTGGGACCCAGTGACTAGCAGAAAGGCAAGGAGGCACCTTGAGGAACCTCAGAGCTTTGAGTCTTCCTGCCTGAAGCAACACCCAGCTGGATGCATGGCAAGTGTAAGTGGTCACTACACTTGGGGGGAAGGGGAAGGAATCTAAAAATCAGCTTCTGAGCAGGTATCCCCCTATAGAGTAGAGACAATGACATAAAGAAAAGGAGAAGAAAGGAAGGATGGAGAGAGTACAAGCTGATCTGAACAGAGGGAACCAAACTCTGAGCGAAGAAACAAGCCATGTGGGGGGGAAAAGAAGTTCCAGAACTCTGGGTAAATGTGATGGGAAAGCCAGCTCTATAAGCATAGTATGTTGACCTTAATCCCGATTCAAATGTCGACTGACTACAAATTCCAGAGCACTAGTGGGTACAAGGAGGACATCGCTGCTTACTGCTGTGGGGACACAGCCTGGCGAGAGAGGTGTCACTTTCCTGGGGTGCATCTGAGCCTCACCCAGCTGTGGCCACTTCCCTCTGCTGTTAACCATCTGGGGCTGAACAACCCCACATAGAAAGAGAGACACCTCTTTAAAGTCTGGCGGGACACTGAGGAGGTCAGATGGCTGAGTGGTACTTTTATTGCTTTTTTCCCACTGACTTCGAAAGAGCAAAGAACTGGCAGGATATCAGCTGGATCCGCCAATGGTGTTCACAAGCGGTGTCTGGCTTTCTTGATACTGGCCTGGAATCCACAAAAGCTGAAGCAAGCAGGCGACATTTTGTGAAGAGGGTAGGGAAGAGGGAGTTTGCTTAGGGATTAGGCACAGCAGAGAAGAAATCCATCTGTGAACCAGTTGCTATGGAGAACAGTGCGGATGGTGGAGAGAGAAAGCACGTGTGGGAGGGAGCATGAGTCAGATGAGGAAACTGTGGATCTGGGAGCTGAAGACAGAACTTCACTCCTCAGAAGTCTAGGCAGCAGTCTTGACAGCAGGAGCTACAAGCAAAGCTGACCCCAGGCTGGAAGCCAGGCACAGGGTGATCCCATGGGTATCACGAAGATTCGCGGGTGACTTGAGTTTGCGTGAACAGCGCTGCTGGGGCAGGAAGGGTTAACTCCTGCCTGGCACCCCCTCATCCAAGGGTGGAAGCACTTGGTGAGGCTAAGGGGGAGAAGAATGGAGGTGAGAGCTGGATCTCTAATCTGCCATTGGTGCTCTGACCCAATGGATCAAGAGGGAGGCTCTTTCTGGCCCAGAGGGCAGGATTGGTAGGGAGGTAAACTGCATAGGGAGGGTCCTGGCTGTCCAGATGCCAAAGGGAAGGCTTCCACTCCAGTCAAAGCAGGATGCTTGGCGACTTGTGGAGCTAACAGTTCCCTCCCCTGATGGCTGGAAGGAAGGTTGCCATGGTCATTACCCTTCGTACAGCTCAGAGATCTCAGAGAGTCTAATGAAACCTACAGGTCTTTTCCCCTAAAAAAAATGCATTCACACACACACACACACACACACACATGCACACATGCAAACACACAGACACCCTTTGCCCAGGTCCCCAATAGCCATTCATGGTTCTTCTAGGATTCCACGGGCTCTGACTAAAATACACTTTTTCCTCAGCCCTTGGGCCTTTGCAATTGTACTTCCCACCTCAAAGATCTAATCTTTGCAGGACTCACTCTCTCGGATCAGTTTCTGTTAACTATCACAACCTCAGATAAGGCTCTCCCTGACCATCTCATCCACTCCTCCAATCCACTCCCTTCCATCCCTACATGTTCTATCACCTACCTGTCTTATTTTTCTGCAAGGATTTTTAAGTGTCTAAAAATCATATTAATCCTTATTTGGTTCTCTTGATGTCTGTATCTGCAGCTAAAATATATTATCTATATAGGCATGGGCCTTTTCTCTCTACTGATTTCTAGTGCTGTGACAGGGCTTGATACATGGTGGGGGAGCTATAGTTAAAAAAAGACCCTTTGCTATTCTGGGCTTATCAGTTCCCATAAACCATGAAGAACTGGTGAAATGCAGGAATCTTGGGGAAAATGTCCATATGGTCTCACAGGGCCTGTTAGAGAAAGACAGGCCAGGTATACCCAAAGCCCAGGCTTTAGTAGACAGATTTCGAAAAGTGGATGGGAAAGAAAACCGTAATTTCACGGATTACAGGCTTTAGAAGGAGGCCCTCAGAACCAAAATTCTGCTTGTGTAACCAGCAATGGTTCCAAACAGGAGTAACATGGGAGAAAACCCAGAAAAATCAGACCCTGGGGAATTCTCAAGGAGGCTCATATTTTTAAAAGGTCATGTAGAGAAAATAGAAAGGAGATTCAAAATTGCAGCTGACTGGGTCCTGTAAGAACGGAATTAAGAAGATGAGTAAGAAGGGGCCCGTGATGGGGGCCAAAGGCACATTGTAGGAAATGCCGAAGAGAAAGCACAGCTCCTTGGCTTCCATTCTGCAATTGCCCCTATGCCCGCGAGAGTAATGCTCGATTTGAAGGGAAGAAAAAGGAAATTAACATTTATTAAATAACTGCTATGTTCCTGCACTCAAGTGCTCCACGCATTACAGGCATTATTTAATCTTCAAAACAATCCTGAGAGGAGCTATTGGTATTTGCGTTTTATAGATGAGAAAACTGAGGTGTTAAACGACAGGTCCAAGACTGCATACTTAATCAGGAGCAGAGGCTGGATTGAAATCGCTATATGTCTTTCTGCAAAGTGAGTTCCTTCCATATCCACTGCCTTCTCTCTAAATCTTAGAGGATCATGGGATCTCAGAGGACTGACCTCTGACCTGGGCATCCCCATCCTGGTGCTAGTTGTGCCTGAGCTCACTGGGCAGCTGGCTAAAGTGGAGGAAGGGGGTATGATAATCACTACAAGAAACACTGACTGTAGGCCAGTAAACACTTCCTAAACACTTTCCACACCTAATTCGTTTACTCCTCACCATAAGCTTACAGGAAAGCTTATTTTATTTTTTTTAATGTTTATTTTTTATTTTTGAGAGAGAGATACAGAGCACACGTGGGAGATGGTTAGAGAAAGAGAGAGACACAGAATCCAAAGCAGGCTCCCAGCTCTGAGCTGTCAGCACGGAGCCAGATGTGGGGCTCAGACTCACAAACTGTGGGCTCATGACCTGAGCTGAAGTTGGATGCCCAACTTACTTACTGAGCCACCCAGGTGCCCCAGGAAAGTTTCTTTTAAATTATTCCTCCTATTTTAAAGATAAGAAAACTAAAGTACAGAGGTATCAGGATAAGTTACCTGCTTATAAATGGCAGAACCAAGATGGAACCCAGGCAGTCAGACCTCAGTGCTGGGCATTTAACTACTCTGCTAAAAATGGATGTGAAGAGAGTGCCCGATTGTCACCAGTCAGTCCAGTCTTTGGTTGAGAAGACCATGACCCAGGGCACTGAGATCCACTGGACATTGTATCACTGAACTAATACGAAGAAAGGGGCTGGAAAACCACTATCAACTCAAGAAAAGGAACAGGATTATTCATAGTACAGGCAATAGGATTTAATACCAAGCACAGGCACAATTTCTTTTTTAAGAGAGGAAGAAAGATATACCAGGCACATAAGCCTAACATGGGCAAATATGCTGAAAATGGAAAGAGTATGGTGCTTAAGATTAGCTGAAGCCCCTGCAGCCAGGGTGGAGGGCACAGGGTGGGAAGGAGTGAGATGGAGTGAGAGTGAGGGAGGGGCAAGCCCCGAAGAAGGGGCTCTGTTTAAGAGGTTCATCTTTATCCAAAGAGCAAGGAGCAAGATTGGAAAGGGGTGGGTTTTGAGTACCTACAGCATAAAATGGTGAGGCCTGGGGCCCAACAAAGATTTTATTAGAACAAATCAGTAAATGGATCACACTTCTTTCCTTAACAGGCTCATTAGTGCTGTAGGTCAGGGAAACATGTAACTAATGATGATGATGATGACTATAATAATAATAACAATAATAACAATAATATGCCAATAATGACTATAAACAGTAACAATACAGAATTTTGAAATTTAGTGTAGTATAACAGTTAAATGAACACTAGTAGGATTTGAATCCCATGTCCTCCTTGTTCACTAGTGTGTGAACTTGGGTTATTTGTTTTACCTTACTATGCATGTGCTCTAAGATGTAAAATGTGAATAATAATAATAATAAATAATATACAGTTGTGAATTTAAGAGGTAATGCACATAAAGCTTTTAGAAGAATGTCTGGTAGGTACCAAATACTCAGGGTTACCTATTATTACTATTACTTTAAGTAACAGTTATTGAGCACTTATTAGGCATTAAGTACATAGCGTTAGAAGTTTTATATGCATTACCTAATGTAATGATTGTTGATGGATTCAAAATGCACTGTGTGTTGTATATAAGTGATTAATCACTAATTTCTACTCCTGAAATCATTATTAAACTCTATGTTAACTAACTTGGACTTAAAGAAAATTTAAAAATTAAAAAAAATTTTTTTAAAGTCTTAATACAAACTGCCAAAAAAAAAAAAAAAGCATTCACAAGGGCTTTGATATTACTCTCTTCATGAAATGGAGCTCAATTCCTTTCCTCCTGAATGTGGGCTGTACTTAGCGACCCGCTCCCAGTGAACAGAATAAGGCAGAAGTAGAAGTGTGTCACTTCTGTAACTAGGTCATAAGAAACATTACAGCTTGGTCATTCTCTCTTGGATCACTTACTCTGAGGGAAACCAGCTGCCATGCCATCAAAAAAGATCCATATAGGTCCTCCACCCCAGTCAAGCCTTCAAATGATGGCAGCCCCAGCCAACATCTTGACTACAGTCTCATGATCCAGAACCATCCATCCAAGACACTCCTGGATTCTTGACCCTCAAAGATTGTGTCCAATAATAAATGTTTGTTGTTTTAGTCTGCTAAGTGTGGGGTGATTTGTTAGACAGTAATAGATAACTAATACAATGATTGTTACACAAAGTCCCCCTTGGTATCCTTTAGGAAGGCTGTAAACTCAAAACATAAATGAGTAAAGTAATCAGGAACTATAGCAAACCAGACAGCATGTGCCTCTATAACAAAGACAGCTGCCACTCCATTTCAGCTGATTGTTATTAAGTACTTTTTCCAGAAATATAGATATTTTGGTGAGAAACCTCCTGAAGTTTAACATGAGTTTAGATTTTAAAAAATAATGTGTAGACCAAACAAAACATTGCCAGAAAGCCACCATTTTGAAACATTTGGACTGGATGCTTAAAATATTTGAACTAGATGCTTATATAATCAAGAAAAATACTCACTGAATGACTGTGTCCAAAGGGATTGCTTTATGGCTCAGCATCAACATCAAAGGGGTTTCTAGCAGCCAGCAAAAAGCTCTTCCTTTAGTTCCATCCTACATATATTTTTTCTTGATAGCTTAGATAGAGAAGGTCTCAAAATTTGTGACTGATAAGATGGTAGGGGGAGAGTGGAAACACATTCAAAAACACTTTAACAAGAGGCAATGATAGCTCAAATCCAACAACATGGAATTTGACAGACACGAAATTGGAAGCTGTGTACCTGTCCCCCAAATGCCAAGTGCACCAAGACAGGAAGTGGGAGGCAAAATGTATGTGTTGGTCATGAGGCAGCTCATATGGGAAGGGACAGCAGTTGAGGTGAGATATGCCCACTAGCCTCAGATAAGTGGGTGGGGAAAGTCCTAGGAGCAGAGAGGAAGAAGATGGACCAGGCACATGTAGCCTTAGGGGCGCCTGGCAGCCAGTGAAGGACTGAAGGTCCCGGCCAGTGGTCAGCATCAGGGAGGCACAGCTAAGGTTGCAGGTGGTACCTAAGGTGGGTATGGCATGGATCCCATCCTGGAAGGTTGACAGCCAGCCATCAGCTGAAAATGCAAACAGAAGACTGTCCAGCAGGGGGCATGGCCTATCTACCTGGACTGGGGGCCAGGGGCTTGGTCACATGGAAAACTCAGTCACAAAGGCCAACATCCAACACACAAGTTGGAATCACTTGCTGCTGTCATGCTCCAACTCATCCCAGAGTCCTTGCTTCATTAAGGTGAAATGGGAAAGGGAGGAAGGGAAGGACTCAAGCTCATAATGATGGCTCCCTGGAAGCAGACTGAGGACTCACTATATTCAGTACCTGGGGAGAGTTCTCAGTCTTCAGCCTGGGATCTCATTTCCATTCATTAATATGCTTCTCACTTCTGGCTTTGAGGTCACCTGGAAAATCTGTGCTGTCACCAGACTAATCCTTACTTGACACTGGCTGGATAGTCATGGAATAGGTATCCAGCTCTTGTTCTATTTCTTACTAGTTCCTGTCTGTTGGATCTTTGTTGTGAGTATATGCCACAAAGTTACTGGTAAAGAGCTTTCAACAACTTTCCCAAACTGGGAACAGAACTGGCTTCAGTGCCTGAGTGGGGCTAAGTGCCCCTCTCTTTAATGGCTGAAGGTAGGCTGGGGCAGGAATGCAGGTAGTTCTTGGATACAGGACACAGGAGGGCAGTAGTGAGCTGAGGCCAGGCCACCTGGCTTTAGGCTGTCAAGTAATAGGGGAGATAGGAAACAGTTTTCAACAGGGGCATAATGTGATCAGAGCTTTCCTTTGGCAAGATCCTTCCAGCAATGGGGTGTATTCTGGGAGATGGGAAGACACACAGACTGGAAGTGGGTGGCTGCACTTGTCTTACAGATGACTAGTAAAGTCCCAGAATTCCCACAGACCAAAGCTTTCAGGCCGTTTAAAGTTTTCCCAGTAAGCTTAAACTCCTTCTTCACATTTTGCTTGTATGACTCCTAATTTCAGGTCTCAGAAAGTCCTTTCCTGTTCTGAGTCCCAAAGACTAGGTTAGATAACCTTCCCCTGGAGCCTCAGTGTGTCCTAGTCTATCTCCCCACTAGATACTAAGCTCTTTGAGAGCCGTGCCCACAGCCTGTTCAGTTATGGCTACAGTGCCTAGCACTGAACTTAGCATAGAGAACTTGACCTGGAAAGGCTTTTTGAAAAGAACAAATGGTTCACTCCTATCTCTAGGAGGGACTGCCTGACGCTCAACCATATCAGACGAATTTTTTCTATGGCTTCTATCAACACACTCAAGAGATCATTTCCAGGATTAGAGAGCTGTCCACATTCCTCCATGGAGCCAGTTTAATACACACCCACACGTGCATGTGCTCATGCATGCGCGCGCGCACACACACACACACACACAAACTTAGATTGCTGAAATTAAGTTCATGGGAAGTAAAGAGCAGGCAGACTAGTCTGGATTTCTAAAAGCATCTCAATCTGATGCACTACAGGTCTCCGAAGCTCTCACAATCAGGAAAAAGGGTGTTTCCAGAGCCTGCGCAACCCAGAAGAGAATCAAGACATTGTGATGTGTTTGGCCTCAGAAACTCCAGGCCTGGGAACTTGGAGTACAGAAAACTTATCTCCTTTCCAAAAGAGAAATGAACAAATAAACAAATTCAGATCAGCCTCCTGAATGTGGCAAACACATGGGATCCTTTATGCTTTTGCAAGGGAGCAAAGAGAGGATTTGGGCTATTGTGTGACTTTAGCTCTGATGAGGTCCCTGCAGAGTTTGGTGCTGGGTGGCATGGTTGAGCTGGCCTGAGCCCACGCTCTGTCCTAAAGCCTTAGGCCCCAGTCCCAGCTGTGCTGCCTTTTGTCATTCGGGAGGACGTCAAAGGGGATCCACTCCAGGCTCCCCTTAAATATTCTGGTTAAAACGCAACTAGGAATAAGAATTCCAGGCTCCCTCAACTAGAGAATAGCCCTTTCTGTTCTTCTGATCAAATGTTTCACTTTTACAAGTCTAAAATTACCATTTAAAGTAGTAAACAAGGGGTGCCCGGGTGGCTCAGTTGGTTGAGTGTCCAACTTCGGATCAGGTCGTGATCTTACAGTTTGTGAGTTAGAGCCTTGCATCAGGCTCTGTGCTGACAGCTTGGAGCCTAGAGCCTGCTTCTGATTCTGTGTCTCCCTCTCTCTCTGCTCCTCCACCACTCATGCTCTGTCTCTCTCTCAAAAATAAATAAACATTAAAAAAAATTATAAAAAAAAAGTAGTAAAAAAAGGGGCACCTGGATGGCTCAGTCAGTTAAGCATCTGACTTTAGTCAGGTCATGATCTCACGGCTCGTGGGTTCGAGCCCCGTGTAGGGCTCTGTGGTGACAGCTCAGAGCCTGGAACCTGCTTCAGATTCTGTGTGTCCCTCTCTCTTTGTCCCTTCCCCACGTGTGTGTGTGTGCGCGCTCTCTCTCAATGATGAATAAACATTTAAAAAATTAAAAAAAAAATAAAGTAGTAAACGATAGGGGCCAGTCTGCATTGCATACAGTAGATAAAACAGACTAAGCAAAGTCTGAGAATGTACTGTGGCCAAGCACTATCCTAGGAACTGAAGAGACATAGCCCTTGGTCTCAAGGAGTTTCCAGCCCACTGGGACACAGATATGGTAACAGACAAGTAGACTCCATTCTAAATGGTGAGTGCTATCCCAGAGGCAAGTGAAAATAGCTCAGGGACTTCCAACAACTACTCTTAGAGTAAGGAGGGTTTTTACAGAAGATGTGGCATCTCAGTGGGCTTTAAGGGATGAACAGAAGTTTGCCAGGTTGATAAAGATGAGAATATCCTTCTAGTGAGAGGAATAGTCAGAGGAAGGTATGGAATGGGCTTATACGTTGAGTAAATTAGAAGTTTTCATAGGTGGCTGGCACGGAATTTTCCATGTAAAGAAGAATTAGGCTTGAAAGGCTGGAAATTAAATGTAAGGCAACAGAAGAATCATGCAATCATGGTTTATTTTATATCACCTTGGGAACACTACCCTTCAGTGTGTTTATAGAATGTAGATTGCCCTTTAAGTGATCCAGCCCAGTGGAATTAGACTTCTTTCCCCATCATCTCTGAAATGTAAGCAACACGTTCAATATTCTCAGAAAAAATACCTATTGTCATTGGGGGCGTAGACATGTTTTAATCCGTGATGACAGTTTGTCTTGAATCATACACCGCTTGTATCTCATTGAACCAGGCTTTGATGGTAGGCGGCTTCCTCTGATCGGCTGCCTCACTGAGCGGAACTCTGCAGCAGCGGAAAGCAAAATAATGAGCTCCTTTTGTCAAGGTGCCTCTGCTTGGTGCATGGAGTCTTGGGAGATTGAGGACATCAGCCCCAGCTCTCACTGAGAAGGATTTCACATGGCCTTATCTCAGGGCCTATGTCCTCCTTTTCAAGGATAGTGCCAGTACCCCAAAAACTCTTTGGGGGAACTAAGTCTCAATTCTTTTCCAAGCCTGAAATGTGGCATGCTGACCTACCTGTCCTGCAGCTACAGGCAGGAACAGATGTGGTGGGAGGGAAATGGGAAGATATGAAGGCCTCCTGTAGTGCCATTGGCATCTGACAAGAAGCCTTGTAGTGCCTTTTGGGGTAGTGTGATGCTTGTTTCTCTTTGGAGTGAGCACAGCTCTGGGCGGTGGGTGCTTCTCTCTTCTCTGCCCCAGGCATTCCCCTGACGAAAGTGATCCTCAGAACCAGGAAAGAAAGGTGGTCATTTAGAATGAATCATATTCTCTGTAGGGCAGAAGGGATGCTAATGCTCAAACATGGTATGGAGGAGATGATAGGACAGAGGGCAAAAAGCAGGGGCCTGGACCGTAGACAGGTATGCAGAAAGCCAAGTATTGTATATAGTCAAGTACGTGACCTTGCACTTGAGACCTCCTTCTCAGAGCATCCCACAGGAAAGCCTTTGACAGTCAGCTGATGGAATTCTTCACCACTGCCAGACTCCTGGACGCCACATTTCTGATATGTTGTTTCTGCTCAGCTAGACCATGTCCTGTCATGGGAAACTCAATACCTTCCCAGACAGCTCATTCTCCCATTGAATGGCTCTGGCTGAGAGAAACTGCTTCCTCAAGTAGGGAAGAAGCCTATCCTGCTATAACTTGTAGCCACTGGTCCCGAGTTTTGCTGTGGAGAGCTCTGCTACAAGCCAGCCCTTTTGGTCCATGAAGCTGCTTTGAATATTCTGGGTCTTCCCTTCTGGAAGCTGAATATTACTGAGTGTTTCAACCACCCTCATGTGCAAGCCCTGGTCCCTGAGAAGTCAGGTCACATCTTCTTCCCTCTGGAAGTCCCTACCTGAGGTCTTAATCCAGGTTTATACCTCCTCCTCCCCCACCCTCTGCGCAAGTAGAGACAGGCTTTGATTCCAGCCAGTGCCACCACCTGAGGCAGGCCCCTCACCCAGCCGACAGCTGTCTCATCTCACTGTGAGTGGTGCCTGTGTTAATGTCTCAGTGGCGTGTGGTCTCTGCTGATGGCTGTGCCAACTGTCACCCCGGCCAGGCGCAGGAAAGAGTACTGATGGCCTGTGGTCTGGTGGGCACAAGGCTCGCAGGCTGCTGTAGAGGGTGAGGCTGTTCATCATCTTTCTGCCCAGTTGCCGAGGGTGCTGGGAGTATTGTGCAATGAGCAGGATCCAGGAAATGACATTTGGAGTTACTTCTGGGCAGCCTGGCTATTCCAAGGTATCTGTGCCCAGAGGCACCAGGCAAATGATTAGCTAGTGCCCTGCCACTTGCCTGGCAGCAGGAGGAGAGCACTCCCATTTCTCATGGGCTCCCCACGAGACGGGTTTTTTTCCTTCTGGAAAGGAGTGAGTGTCAAGAAGAGTGCACACATGCACAACACGGAGCCAATTATCCCTGCTCCGGGAAATGGGGATGTCCCCGATCACGGGATCCCCCAAGGGAACCCTGCACTTCAGTGCCCATGCCTCTACCCACACCATCCATCTGCACGTGGGCAGGAGAAGTGGCTGTATTAGCTGGATTCAACTCAGCTGCTTTTATTCTTGGTTCCTCCCTGGGGAAATAGCTAATACCCATGAAATATAGGAGGGTAGGAGGGACAAGAGCAGGAGCTGAAACACCCAGAGCTTGGCACGAGCCTTGGGCCCTGAAGGAGTTAAGGGTCAAAGAGCACCCAGGGGAGCAGTGTTAGAGAATTGAGGAGAGTCTGACCCTGTAGAACCATCTTTTCCACTAAACCTAACCTAGTTCTTCTCAAACTCTGCTGCCCACAGCCCTATTCTCAATCAAGTATGACTGCCTTATCTCAACTCTAAACTCAATCCAACTCTGACTTCACCTTGACCTTGATCTCCTCTGGTCCCCGGCTATTCCCCCAAACTCCTACCCTGACCACACCTTGGCAACTCCACCAGACATGACTGCACCACCACTCTGGCCTCAACTTGAACACCATAGGAAAAAAACCACAGTAGAATATGCCCCAGGCACACCTCACCTAACCCAGCCCTTGGCCAGACCCTGACTCTCCTCTCAGCCCTCAGCTTGTTTCAGAGGCAGAGGGTGGAAGGGTCTCACCAGTAGCTGGGGAACAGACTCTAAGCCACAGAACTGCTTTGCCATGTTGTGTTTGTCCTTCCTACCTCACCCTCCCCACACCAGTACACTTCAAGTGGCTCAGACATTGTCTTGTTCCTTAGACAAGTTTTAATGGGAAACATCCTGACTTGGTTACTTGTTGCTTTTGTGTCCTCAGTCAGGGGACTTGGCTGAAGGCACTGGCCATCACTATTTCCTGCCTGCTCTGTGCTGGGTCAAGGGAGGAGGGTTAGGGCAAGGTGGATATAAGGGACTATCTTTTTTCCCCCATCCCTTCCTTTGTCTTCGTTTTCTAGGCTATGAAGGAGACACAGAGGAAATAGCTGCATCATTGTTTAAAAATCATCTGGTTTTGTTCCAGTCGTATTCAAATGTTCTCAGGACAAAACTAAGACTATGGCTATCTCCTAAGCAGAGACCAGTCAAATCTTCAAAGTGAATTTGAAATGACTGGACTTTGGGAGGAATGAGGTAAACAAGAAGAGGGTCAAAGAGGTTTTCACTGACAGGGGTGGGGTGGGGTCTCTTGGTTTAGGGTTTCTTCCTGCTCTAGACACATACCATGACTTTTTAGGATTTAGAGCAGCAAGAGCCACATGGAAGTAAGAGGGCTCTTTGTTAGGGGTCAAGCCTCCGTCGTCTCAGAACAGGAAAGGATATTTTTTCCTTAGGAAAATAAGAGGGAAGCAATGAATGGAGAGTATAAGTGGAAGCCCTATGAGGGCTCCTTTGACCCAATCTATGAGCTGGAAAATCTCTTTTAAATGCCTAGAAGCTACTAGAATGGGGAGAGAAAGTTAACATTTCCCAAGAGTGAAAAAAGTCAGTATTAAGTAGTGATGGATAAGAGTTCTGTTTGGCAAGGAAGAAATATGACTTTTATCTAACTGGGTGTGTGTCTCTTTCATCCTATGGCTTGGACTCCTGCTTATCTGTCTTTCTCTGTCCAAGCAGCTTTACGGATGCACTAGTCCTAACCTGATTTTGAGCTCCTTTGATGTGGTCTTTACAATGAGCAGGGCATCAACAGTCCTGCCAGACCAGAAGCCTAGTATCTCATCCCATAGAGATTTCCATTAGAGAGATATGAAAGTCCCAATGGCCATGAGTGGGTAAATGTTTCCCCATAGTATAGCTGACTTTCTTATTGTGGATAACTATGTAACTTATGCTATCATTTTAACAAAAATCACATCAATTAAAGAAATGAATAGGTCATTCATTCTTAAAATAATAGCCACTACTGACTGAGTACCTACAATGGCCATGCATCCAGGCTGGATTAGCAGCTGCTGGGTGTGCGGTAAAGACCCCTCCTTCATTAAGTAGGAGAGTAATTGTCGTGATGTCTGCAGCTTCCACAGTGTGTCTATCGTAACAACTGGAATCGGTGATTTTTTTTTTTTTTTGGTATTTTTCTCTCTTATTTATTTATTTATTTATTTATTAAAATGTTTTAAATATGAAATTTATTGTCAAATTGGTTTCCACACAACACCCAGTGCTCACCCAACATGTGCCCTCCTCAATGCTCATCACCCACTTTTCCCTCCCTCCCACCCCCTGGAATCAGTGATTTATTATGCCTTTTCTGATTTTTCCATGCTGGAATCTTGGGACAATACCAAATTGCAGGTAAACGTTGAAATATTCTGTCTCCATAGGGCTAATTTTTTTATACCAAGTACACTTATGGCTGATAAACATCACAAAACATTGGTATTTCCAGCCCGATCTCTACCTCCAAAGCTACTTACAGAAATGGCTCAATATCTATATGCTGTTTCAACCTGGTTGAGAGGTGGGGATGGTTCCAGGTGTTGCTGTGGTACAATAAAGGTGAAACTGAATGTAAGGTGACCATAGGCTTATAAAATAATAAAAGTTGGGTCAGGATTCCAAAATAATTTCAGAACATGGCCAAAGTCATACTCTAGTATGATAACCACCAAAACAAATATGAAAATTAGAGCTCATGGTAGTAGGTGCCCAAGATAAAAGCCAACAGAAGAGAAACGACATGAGAGTTGTCAAACATAGGTCACAGTCATCTCCTTGGCCAGTGGTGTTCCCGTCACTCCCTTTTGCAAAGCCAAGGGCCTTGTCCCCATGGGTGTGGGTCTTCAGGTCCTTCCCTGGAGGGTGAACCCAGGAGTACTATTATCCATGGGGGATTTGTACTGAAGGGAGGGTCCTAGGTTCAGGTTGGACTAGGAGGGGACTGGCCCAGGACAGCCTCCAACAGCATCACTATAGGAAGAACCTAATCAGAAGGAAGCTCAGTGCCGACGAGCTGCATCTACATGGGTGTGAGCCAACAGACTCCCAACACAGGAACTGGAACAGGTTGGGATGCTATACACTCAGTGGGCCGAGGCAGGATGTCCAGGCCCAGGCTCTAAAGGGAAGGAGCGCCAGAGGATGGCAATGTTTGGGGCTGGCTGTGGAGGACAGGGAATGGCTTTAAGGGCTAGCATCCAGCCAGCAACCATCCCTACTTTGTACTTGTGTGGCTTTCTGAGAGACCAAGCAAAGGGCTGGAGCTGAATAGCTGAAAGCATCCTCCACTCAAATCAGCAAATTGTCCCTTGAGAAAACAGACCAGGCAACTTGTACAATGAAGAGGCAATTAGGGAAGCTGCCTTCCCCCGAGAGAGTCACCACCCCGGAGACATAACCTACACCCCTTCCGCACATACATCTCTGCTCTGCAGAACCAGAGATAAATAGCAAAGGCCACTGGGCTTCAGCTCCATTTATTATTATTCAGAAATAGCACTGCGGAGCTTTCTCAAAGTCAGCTGCGTGATGTAGGCAGCCAGTGCTGCAAGATGATTTATGGGACCTGAGAGGAGATATTTCCGGTGACCGCTATTATCCAGACACAGTCAGAGAACACTACGGGACAAGGGAAGCACGTAGCTTTATTTGGCCACGAACTTAATAAACCTAGGAGGAGGGCAGAGTGGAAGAAAGAACACGTCCAAACAGAGGTTTAGTAGGCTAAAGGAAAAGGGACCAAATCCCCCAGGGAATGTGAGCAGCATGAGCGAAAATCTGGAAGCCAAAGCTGGCTCCAGAGGAGAGAGAGAAGGAGGCTGGGCAGGAAGTGCCAATTGTCCTTTAGGTGTATTAGGCGGAGGCCCACCCTCAGCCATTCACGACTGGAGCAAATACACCCATGGCCCTCCCCCTAAGGGGTTTATCATCTAGCCGGTCAGAGAAAATGTGCAAAAATACACGGAGAACCAGGCAAAGAACTTGAAAGTATCTATCTATCATGTGTCCTAGAGGATTGTTCACCTCAATGGACAGATCATATTGCACCCAAGACCTATGTGGAGAAGGTTCCAGAAGGAGGTGATCCAGATGGAAATGGCCATAGGAACAGCGAGTAAGATTCTCTTTCTGAGAGTCATCACTTCTTTGGGGTCACCCATTGTGATTCCTAACTCTCCCGGTTAAACAAAACTATCTTGAAAAAATGAAGACAGTCTGTCCCCCCACACCCTGTGTAGGCACACGTCCTAGGCACAAGGGAGGAAAGCCTAATTTTGCTATGTTCTAGCACTGCTCTGATGTGTGAACAGTCCCTAATGGGCCCAAAGTGGTTTATATGGTGTCTCAAACCCCTATCTTCACTCGGTGACCATGAGCTCCTTGAGGACCAGGGCTAGGCACAGGTAATGAAGAAAGTGGCACAGGGCCTGGCTTATAGTAGTGCTCTAAGAGGGAACAACCTGATTTTGGTCAATTACAGGCTGGATTCCTAGACTGTTCTCAGGGCAGACACACAAACCTAGATGGTCAGGTCTAGGTCAGCAATGTCCCACAAACAAATTTATATTCTAATCATCAAGCCTGCCATTTTTGGCCTCATGGTGCAGCACTGAGGAATCAATACAGATTTTTAGGGAAAAAGATGTCTCTAACTTAAAATAGCCCTGGTACCACAGGATGAAAGCAAAACCATCATCCCCCCCCCCCCCCCAACAAACCTCACTCCATTGCTGAGGCATGGGCAGCAAGGCTGGAAGCTCTCTGGCTCCAGCTTGCCCCCTCCCAGCTGTTGGCTCAGGGAGGTGAAGCCAGAATGCTCTTCTCCCAAGCTCCCAGGGTCAGCAGCTTTGCCTCCTTGGAACAGAGCTTCATCAGTCTCTAGGTTCCAGGAGCTTGGTTTCCTCAAACGCCATCTATAACCCCTGCCTTCTCCAGGGCAAGCTTAGCAGGTTGCAGGACCAGAGCAGCTGGTCTAGCTACAGGGCGAGGCCTAGAAAAAGCTCAGACACCACCTAGCCACAGTCCGGGGCCCTATAAGCTCTCCATCTCTACCTTGGCCTGGCCTTTGTGTGCCTGACAAGGCCCTCTGGGGACCCCAGCACCCCCCAGAGTGAGACTCCTATTACCTCTGCACGGCCCCTCCCCACGCCGCCCCAGCTCTGCTTTCTCCCTGCCCCCAAAGGCGGCTCCATGCAGGACTCTCAGTTTACAGCCAGTCACCTCACCATGCCTGGAATTTTCTTCAACACTGCCATGGGTTCTAGCTTTGTCCCTAAATCACTGTGTGACCCTGCACAAGGCACTTGCCCTCTCTGGGCCTCAGTTCCTCATCTGAAACATAAGGGCTCTTGACTAGGTCCTGGTGTCCTCCTGCTCTGTGAATCTCTGGTGCTGACATCTGATGAGCATTCATTCTCTTTCCTTGCCTGGCGTCACCTGGATCCCTCCTACAAACAAGGACTAACACCTGCTGACAAGTACACCATGAACCCTTAAATTCCACCAGAGCAAGAAGTTAAACCAAACCACCTGCATCATGAGGACTCTGTCCTGAAGCACTGTTAGCTAGTGCACTATGTGGCGTGCTGGGTACCATCCACCCGTGCCCCACCTTTCTTTACCCTGTCTGTGCCCCAGGAGGCTGACCTGTGGGGAAGACATCCAGCCACAACCTTTATCCTGACAGTGGGAGATCAGGGGGAAGGGGTTTAGCCCCCCAGCACCTCCCTGTGGGGTCGGTCCCCCCAGGAACCAAAAGGTCAGCTCCTTTCAGGGACCCTTCAGCGCCATCTGGTTCCAGTCGCCTGTGTTTTCGGCCCTTCCGGGCTGGGGTGGGAGGGATCCCTGCTGTTTCCAGCCCTGTGGGCCTTGCTCTATCCCCACGGTTTCCCCACACCCTGATACCACCTCTGTAAATTATCTCTATTATTAAACTCTCCTCCAATTATCTAGTTTGATAGTGCCACCTGCTTCCCGCCAGGGCCCTGCCATCTGAGCTTGCAGTCTGGAGACTGAAGATCTGTATGGAAAACACAGGATGGAGGAGGGGGCTCAGAGGTGAACCTAAGAAAGCCCTAACTCACACGTCTACCTCCATTATACCCAAATAATAAAGCCTGCAAATGAAAGAAAGAGAGCATCCGTGGTGTTTTTACGTACCTTATTAAAGGAGGACTCACCGGCCCTGTGTCATTAATTTCCATTTACCAAACTTAGTTCGCGAAAACTTTTTTTCAGATCGCTCTCCTTGGCAGTTTTCAATGACACACACACACAGTTGGCTCTGCTTTTTTGCAGACAACGTGCACACCGAGAGGCATTTGCCCCTGTGTCTGGAGTTCCAGTCAAGTATCACTATCCATCCAATCCCAGGGCTGGTGGCTCCTGCGCCTGTCTTGCCACGCTCCAAGAATGCAGCAGCACTGGAGGCTTTACATGAAAAGGCCCCAGTGACCCTTATTTAGCCGAGAGGGTCTCTGTCACGCCCTCCCCAGGATACACAGGAGCCGGGCAGCCCACACTCTCCTCGGCAGCTTCCGGCCAAGACATGTTGGAAATGGCATTCTTCCTGTCTATTCCTCCAAAAAAAGCCTGCCTGTAGTGGAGAGCTTGGGCTTTTTTTTCTTTTTTTGTCGTCTCAATATCCTTCATCTCTCCCAAGGTCACGTTGCCAAAACCTCTTCATCCATTCTGTCTTTTGCCTTATTCCCTTTTCTTTGTCCCAACTTCCGGTTCCTTTTTCTGCCCCCTCCCCCCGACCCCCCGGGTATCTACCCACAGGGAGTGACTCGAATATACTAGAAGTAAAATCCTTGCAACAGAGGGAATGGCTTCTAGAAATAAACCCTTGCTTAGTTGAATTTCACAGAAGTCACATTTTTTTTTTTTTCTTTTTAGTCCCTGCTGAATCAAGCACAGCTCTGGGCTCACACGGGGAAGGAACTCAATCCATTCTAACTGAGACACTGATCAAGAGGGCAATCTACCATCCTGGTTTGCTCAGAGGGATCCCAGTTTAGTGTGGGAAATCCTACAGTCCCAGGCACCCTGGGAGCGCTGTTCACCCTTCTCTAGCCAACTTCTTACCCACTCAGCCTGCTACTGCTACCACATCTCACACATTGGCAGTCGTAGGTCAGGTTCTCTGAGAGCTCAGCCTGCGATGGGGGTTCTTGAGGAAATGGCTTAACTGAGGCCGAGCTCTCCTTGTAGGGGAGGAGAGAAGCAGGGCAGGGAAGGGAGCAGGGCAACGATATGAGTTCAGCTGACCTCTAGGCTCAGTCTGCTCCACAGGGAGCATGAATGGCACCTCAGGCTTATCCCATCTTGGGGCAAGCGGTGGGGTTTGAAACACCCATCTCGATCTGGCATTAGTTCTGGCCCATCCCCGCAGGAGGGGCACAATGTCCCAGGCATTTCTGGGTGAGGCAGCTCTCACCAGAGAGGGCAATTCCACCGAGGAGGGCACAGCTCTGAGCTTCTGGACACCAACACAAATGGCACCTGGGGGACAGATGGACTGGCCTGTGACAGTCCATCCTTGGCGGGGGACCAACAGTGTCCACAACACTAAGGCTCCAGCCTGATATCTGGGATGCTGAGGGAATGCCCTCAATGCCTGCTGCCAGTCAAGCTGTGGCCTCCTTCCCACTTCCCTGACACAGCCCCAGACCTCACAAGTGTGGCTCTACCTCAGTTTTCTGTGTCTCCTTCTCAGCACTGACCTGACACCCTTCTTGGCTAAGGCCTGGCCCCCCTAGAATATACCAGTCTTTCCCAGAGACTGCATCTTGCCCTGATTCTCCCATCCCTGGCTGGATTGTGCTTTAAACCTGCTGAAGCTGTGGGTCTCTGACCCCCCCTAGCCTGAGTGAGTCTCTATAACCCTAAGTCTGGCAGGTGCTCTGTCTGTCAGAAGGACCCACTAGACAGAGACACAGAGAACATGTGGCCCCAGGTCTTGAGGCACTGAGGGCTCTGCCTGTGGGCTGCAGATGGACTTCATGGGGCAGGAGAGGTTCTAACCCTGGTTTTTCTTGACCTGGAGGGATAGTCTCACCCTGCTGCAGATGCTCCAGCATGCCTTACAACTTGGCCTGCAGAGATTTGGACAGAGTCAGTACCGTAGCTTTTTGGAAATGCAGTTTTTACAAGTATCTAAAACATGTGCCTCGTGAACCTTGGATGCTTCACCCATTTCGTTGGCGCCTCACCCTTTCACAGTGCCCCTCTCTCCACCACCACACTTAACTCCCAGAACATCTGCCCAAGGGCTTTGCTTAGAGCCACAGAAGGCCGCTCTGCCCCAGCACACGTCAGTCTGAAGTGCTCGGAATTAACGTCCCTTGAGAGCAGCACTGAACCAATGACTGAAGGGAGCTGGTATACAAATACCCCGGCTCCCTCACCTCTCGGGGATGATCGTCCTGAGGCATGTATTTTACCCCCTTTCCCAGGATTTCCCCCTGGGTTTAAGCGCTGCCTGCCTGCAGTGGTGCCTGTCCTGCTAGCATACTCTTACTGCTGCTTCCCTCACCTCGTCTTAACTCCCCACCCTACCCGTATATCTTTCTCAATAAACTACATGCTCTTGAATCCATGTTTCTGGGTCTGTTTCTGGGGGAAGAGCCCCTCCAAGGCAAAGCTGGAGCAGCCAGAGCCAGATCTGCCACACACGGTGCAGGTCCCCTGTAGGGTGTGGCTACATACCTGAGCCCAAAGGTCAGGATCCCTGCGGGAACTCTTTCCACACCAGACCCTTCTGCACTGAGGAGCCCTGGGGAAGGAGGTGGCAAGCCTGGCCAAACGTCTTACCAGAGTGCCGACACCCCATTAGGATTCAGAGGCGCTCTCTGCTTTCTCTAGAGGCCAGCTGATCTCGGGAGGTGATTCTAATCAGGGATTTGATCATCCTAGAGATGATTCCTTGAGCACGCTCATTCTTCCCAGGCTCCCTCAGGCCCCTTAACAACATTAGACTGCAATTTCAAGTTTATATAATTTGGTGCTTAATGCACCTTACTACTAGCCCAGAACAACTGAAGTAACTTGCTGAGATGTCAGCTTCATGTTGGAGCTACTCAGCATGTGAGCAGGGGGTGGGGGAGTCTAGGAAGGAAGACTACACCAGAAGTCCAGTTCCCTGGTCTTCAAAGCCTTGCTATGTAGACCTAAGTATTCTGCCTTTCTTCAACGAAATGATCAGGGAGCTGCCACCAAGCCAAGCTGCCTGGTCCTGACGCCTCCTGGGGCCTGGGCATCACCCCTGCTCAGCAGGGCCTATCTGTCCAAACAGCTGCTTGACATCTTCTCTTAGACATCTCACAAGCATCTCACATTCATCACATCTAAAACTTCATTCTGGTCTTACTCCCTAAACCTGTTCTTCCCCCAAGCTTGTGCCTCCTGTCTCAGTAAATGGCATGGTCACTCACCCCATTACTCAAGCTGGGAACCCAAGTTTCATCTCCAATTCTTTCCTTTCCCCTACATCCAATCACCAGCAGATCCAAATGTATCTCAAATCCAGCTGCTTCTCCCTCCCGCCAGCCACCATAGTCCAGACCACCATCATCTCTTGAGTGAAGTATTCCAATAGTCTCCCAAATGACTTCCCTGCTTCTACTTTTACCCATATGGAAACCAGACGAGCCAGACAGATGCTCCAGAAAGGACGGTCAGACCATACCTCTCCGCATCTAAAATTCCCCAATGTTGCCTACTGTACTGAGAATTCTCTTCCACAGGGTACTATGTGATGAAGCCCCTGCCCGATTCCTCAACATTATCTCAAGCCCTCTTCTTCCTTCCTTGCCACGTTCCAGACACACTGGCCTTCTTCTGACTCTGAGAATATGTCAGGCTCTCTCCCACCTCAGGGCCTTTGCATGTGTTGTTCCCTCTGTCTAGAACACTTTTCCATGGCTCTTCAGGTTGGCTAACTCCTTTTCATTCATTAGTGCTCAGGCCAGAGGCCTCTCTAACATCTCACCTTGGAGCAAAGCCCTTCCACCTCGGATTTATTTCACATCATCCTGTTTATATATTTTATGGCATTTATCACACTGTAATCATTGATATGTTTCTCATCTATCTCTCACACCAGACTGTGAGCCCTGTGAGGGCAGGGGCCATGCCAGTCTCATATTCCCAGCAATTAGCACAGTGGCCAACATACTGTAGGTGACTACTTTAGTAGTCTGTTGCTGTGTAACAAACAGCGTGAATTTAGCAGCTTAGGACAACACAAATTTATTATCTCATAGTTTCTGGAGGTTATAAACTCAGGCATGACAAGGCTGGATTCTCTACTCAGGGTGTCACTGGGCTGAAATCAAGATGTCAGCCAGGACTGTAGCTCATACCTGGGACCCAGGGTCCTCTTCTAGCTTTACTAATTGTTGGCACAATTCATTTCCTGGAGTTGTAGGAGCGAAGTCCCGGTCTTCCTGCTAACTGTCAGCTGGGGCCACTCTCAGCAAGCAGAGGCCACCTGCAGTTCCCCGCCTTGTGGCCCCCACCGGCAGTTCACAGCATGGATGTTTGCTTTTTTTCAGACCTTGACAGCATATGTCTGCGGCTCACCTTTCTGCATCCGGCCAGAAGAAACTCTGCTTTTAAAAAGCTCATGTGATTAGGTCAGGCCCAAGTGATTGGGAACCTTTACTACATCAGCAAAGACCCTTCATAGTGGTAGGCAGGTTAGTGTTTGAATAACTAGAAGAAGTAAGTATATACCGGGGGCCAGGAGTCTTGGGGCTCCATCTTGGAATTCTGCCAACACAGTGATCAGTACATATTTGCTGAATGGAAAAAAAAATGGACCTCTTTCTGACCATCTATTTGTGTAAGCAGCCTATATGACTGGTCTAGGCCTATGTGACTCCATCTTTAGATATAAGGCAGGCAGTTAAAAAAAAAAAAAAGCCTAGTGGACAATACAGACAAAGGAAAAGACAGACACATTCAAGCTGGGAAACATGGGTTCAAGCCCCAGCTTTGCCACCATCTTGCAGTGAGAAATTTTGGGAACTTGGGTGATTCACTACTGCTTCTGACTCTCAATTCCTTCATCTTTCAAATGGACATAAAATACCTATGTCATGGAATGGAAAAGATTGAATCCATCTATCCATCCATCCATCCACCCATTCATCCATCTACCCACCTACCTATCCATACCTCTTCCTGTCTTTCCCTCTCTGTCTCTCCCTCCTTCCTCCCCTCCCTCTCCCATTGATACACCTGGCATAACATAGGAGCCCCAGTGGAAAGTAGAAGGATAGGACTGGATTTTCCAGCCATGCAACATTGAGGAGTTGGGTGAACAGGCATATCACCCACCGCTGGGCTGACGTATTGTAGGACTACGGAGTGTGCAGGTCTAGAGGAGAGCAGTTGAGTACCTAAGACTATGGAAACTCACTCCAGAAAGATTAAACAACCTTGAATATTCTTTTCAGAGAAAATACAATCACTTTAGGTAATACCTCAGCCTCATGCCTGAGCAGCCCTGGTCAGGAACACTCAGCAAACAACTCTGTTTTCTTTGATTCTCTGCATTAGTTCTCATGTTTAAACCAAATGGAATTTGACAACACAGACAAGCTTGCAGACACACCCCGTCCACTGGACTTAGCTAGAAACCTCCTTCAATGTAGGGGAAAATATTCCTTTCTTCAATGTCTAAGCACCTCAGGGAAGATATGGGGGAGTCAATGTGGCCACTGGGCGGCCTGGCATTAAAATCTGCCTCGCATTGGTGGTATTTTCTGTCACATCAGTTGAGTGTCAACTGGTGACAAGTTAATTCCTTCCCCGTATCTGAGTAGAGAACCCTCTCTCCACCTCCTGATCTCGTCAACAGGATCCTTCCATCAATTCCCCCGAGACCCAGGTCGGAACACTCTGCCAAGTCATATATGCAGGAAGCCTTGCCTTCACCATTAACTCTGCTGGAGATACTCTTTTTAATTTCCATTTGGCTTGGAACCCATGTAAATGCTGAGCCCTGATCTAATTTCTAATTCATTTCTGTCACCCCATCAAATTTACTGGGTGAGAAAGGGTTTAAAGAGTTGGGCTCATGAAGTTCCAATTCACCTTTCTTTCCCCAGATGAGAGAAACATGAGGCCTAGGATTTTTTTCCCCCTGGGTCTTATTTGGCTTTGAAATGATGTGGTTATTCACTCCTAGATGGCAGCGACCCCATTTTCAACCACAAGCACCACAAACACACCCTGGGACCATCCCTCAGTGTTGTGGGTCACAGTCAGTGCAGGAAATGGGGAGAGAATTAGGCCAGCCAGGGTGAGTCCCGGTGAGCTGTGGTGTATCCAAGTCATAGGCACCTGCAGGCTGAGTCAACCCATGTGAAGGCCTGAGCTCCTGCTGTCCTCCCCTACCCCTCCCCGACCTCCTGCCCCTGAGAGATGTCCTGCTGAGGGACATGTGGCTGCTCTAAGTGACTCACAAACTATCTGCCTCCTCTGCAGCTTTCCTGGCCACTGGCCCCTCCCCTCCCCCACTACTGGCCCGGTCCAGGGTGCCTGATGCAAGTTGCAAGGTCTCAAGATTCAGGGATGTCTCAAGGACAGCCTCCAAGTCCACCACCCAGGCACACAAAATCCATACCTCAACTGCCTGACTGTGTGCTTTTCTGAAAGGCCAATCAGCCCAGAAGGGCCTCCCTGAATCAGTGGGACTAAAAGTGCACGCATGGCCTGTGCCTTGTCGAGTTCTCCAACTGCCCACGATGAAGGGAAGCTGCACGGAGGAGTGGCTCATTCAGCCTGTGTGGACTGGCTGCTTTCTGAGATGTGGGAAAGCAGCCAGCATGAGAGGGGGAGGGGACAAGAGGGAGAAGTTTCCACCAAGGCTGTGTGAGATACACAGCTTCTCCAGAGAAGCTTCTACGTCTTACACTGGGAGCCAGCACGACATAGGCTGTGCTTAGAAAGCCCAGGACTGTATCTGGCCTGCCCACGTGGCTCGTTCGGCCCACCAGATGTAGAAGTGTGATCTCCAGCTTGAAACAAGCCGGCCGGTCTTGCAGGCTAGGAAGAGGTGGGGTCCCTTCTGGCTGAGCGGGGACTCCTTCTCTTGTTCACCGCAGACCCGCCAGTCCTCATTGCCTCACCTCTACCTTTCACCTTATCTATCTAGCCTCGGTAGGTAACTGAGTCTAGGACCCCTGAATATCACAAGGTTAAGGGCTCAGGCTCTGCAGCCAGATCCAACTCGGGCCCAAATGCTGTTTCTTCCATTCCTAGCTATGCAACTGGTAACTTTTCTGAGCCTCCGTGTTCTTGTCTGTGAAATGGGCTTGATAATAATAATAATACCCAGCTCACATGGTTGGTCGTAGGGTTAAATGAAGTAACACATCAAAGATGCTTGGAAAAAGGGAAAGTTCTTGTTAGTATTCACTTAGGCTAAGATTATATCAGCCTGGGGGTGGGTATAAATTAAATGCATGGGAAGACATTTATTCTGATGACAGAAATCCTGAATAGCTGTGTGCTCAGCCACACTCTGTCCAAGGAAGGGGGAAGATGCCTTCCCTATGACTTTGCAAACTCACTATTCCCATCTCTTTGTGCCCATTTTCGTTCAATCATCACATTCATTGTGGGGCACAAGGCACTGGGGGAGGCCTCCTGGGGAAGAGAGAAGAAGGAATCAAAGAAGAAGCCTCCATTCAGGGCTAAGTTACTTCCGAGTCTGCTTCCTCATCTGTAAGATGAAGAGAGATACCAGAAAAATTAAGACAGTGTGTAAAAGTGTGCAGCACAGTGCCTGGAACACAGTAGGTGCCCAATACATGATCGTTCTGACTCCTTCCCTAAAGTCTATTAGAAAGACACAAAAACAGAGGCAAGTTCTGTCTTTTTCTCCACTCTCAAATCCATTATCCAAATCCCATTCAACCTCCAAGGCCCAGCTCAAATGCCAGCTCTTCCAGGAAGTCCTCCCAGAATGACCTTGACCTCTCCCTGGGGCTCCTCAGCACTCTCTCCTGTCACCTGTGGCTGGTGGCACTTACCACCACATTGTGTGTAACGGCTATTTGTTTACGGTATATCATCTGCACTGGGCTGTGAGCTCTCTGGAAACAGAAACTGTTTCGACCCATTGTTGCATCACTGGTGCTGAGTGTGATGCCTGACACACGAGAACACACTCTGTGCATGTTTGCTGGATGAATGAGTGCAGACAGCAAAGCACTGGAGCAGGGTTGCTCTCTAGCTGTGTGCCACTGGGAAACTCACATACCCTCTCTGGATCTTTTGTCCCTCTAGTAAAGTGAGGGGCTTGCACTACATTTTAGGGTTGCCTGCTTCAAGTTGCCCAATGCCCCACTAGAGAAGCCCATCTAGCAAGGAGAGCAACCCACAAAGTGAGCTAGGTCACCCACCCTGTTCCTAGGTCGGGTGCTGAGTGGAGAACTACCTCCGGCAGGGCGGCAGGGGAAGGAATGGAAGTCACAGTATGGGGACCAGGGACGGGAAAACAAAGGGAGCCACATGTCTCGTTTGCCGGGCCCCGCCCTCTTTGGTTAGACTAAAATCAACGCCCTGCTTCAGCAGCACAGAATGAGTCAAGAGTCAGCCTTGGGGCTGTCTAGTAAACGTAGCCTTCCATTAGTGGTGGTTCGAATGAAACCTTCCTGCTCACTGATCTGACAAACCTGGGGTTGTTTTCTATTCCAGAGCTTCCCTCCCTACAATTCTACTTACATCTTGAACTCCCAAGGCATAGGCGTCTAAAAACAAGTAGAAATGAGGCATCACTACATCTCTACATCTCATCTCATCTCTGCATCTGTGCCAAAGGGGGGCTGTAGAGTCTGTCTACTTGACTAAAGCTTGTCAGAGGCAAGAGCCACACCTGGTTCACCCCTGCCTCCCCAGCAAAAAGCATGGAACCTGCTTCTCCATTTGTTGAATGAATGCATGTCAATGGCTGCAGAAACTCCAAAGGCACAAGTCCCTGTGGACCTGAGCAGATACGTGAGGCAGTCCCTGAAAAAAAAAAAAAAAAGAACTCGTTCCCAATTTAGGGCCCTTAGGTGTAGAGTAGAGCCCTGGTTAAAAAAAAAAAAAAAAAATTCTCTTCCCCCAATCACAATAAGAGCAAATTTCTAGTGATGTGCAGTGTAGGCAGGTCCATACCTGCTGTTGTCATCTGCACTGGCTTCTACTGCACCCCCCCCCACCCCGCCATGGTGTCTCCTGTAGAACCTTCCACCATGACATCAAACCGTAGCAGCACCAGCCTCCTGGGGGCTCTGAAGTACCACACAGGACATATCTGGACCGCAGCTGGGGTGGCCACAAGCTCTAACTCTTGTCCACACGCTCCCTTTTCTTTCCTGGTGTTGCTGGAGGACACCTGGGTTGCTGTGTGGTCTGGGGCTGCCTTTCAGAAAATCAGTCTCACTGGGAGGCATTCTGGACTCCAAAGACTTAATATCAGCAGCGGTTTTAAGTGTTTGGGAAAGCAGAGGGATGATCTCAGCTTGGCCGTAGTGCCTGCATTCACGGTACCTACCCCGTCAGTACCGGTCTGTCTTTACAAGCTGCTGAGCGAGATAGGCTGGACAAGGAGACCTCTCCTGTGGGCCACACTGCGGGCTGGGGTAGTGTGACCCTGGCCTTTCCCAGAGACAGCTGGACTCCCAGCTGCGGCAGCAGGGCCCCTCACCCGGGGGCAGAAGAGACTGCTCCTGATCTCCTCCCATACTCGCTCAGTGCTCCAACTCCAGGAAATTCTCCCTCAACAGATGGTCATACGGCTGACCGCTTGAAGAAGGCTTTCCTGTATTTGGTTCCTGCTGGCTCTGTTAATCAAATGCTGGTCATCTTGTCTCGCCTGTAAAGCAAAATGGTCCAAAGTCCCCCTGCTACAGACTGCTTACAGGGAGCTCCTGAGCTAAGGAGGGCATGTTCTTTGCCCTCCTGGGGGCTCTTCTTGGGAGGCAGGGAAATATGTTGGGGAGTTTCTGATTCCCTAAGTCAGCTTCCTTTATCAGCAAAGGGGCCCAGGACGAGTGATGTGCTACCCACACTACTGCGAGACTCAGGTAGACTTGGCAGAGTGGCATTGCTGGGACCCTGGCAGAGTGGCTGGTGAGGACAGAGAAGAAGATGGCAACAGGCAGAACCGGAGCTGGAGAAATTGACTGAGCTCTGGGGCTTGTCCAGGAGGCGGTGTCAGCAGGGGCTCGGCACATCCAGGCATCACTAAGGATGCTCAGTCCCCAGGTTAGGGGAAGACAGGTGGATCAGACTAGTGGAGCAGGGTCCCAGCCAGGGGGTACCAAGAGCAGGGGCAAGCCTCTCAAATAGGAGGGTTGGCCAGGCTAGATGGGAGCCAGAGCCCAGCTCAGGGGGTAAGGGCTCCATCCTAGGAGGGAACGGCAGACTGGTAGAGCACAGAGGCAGAAGGTCCAGTGTAGGACCAACTCAGAGGAAGTTAAGGAAGGCTGGGGTGTGGAGGGCAGCAGGTGCGGGGGACACCCCCAGCCTGCAGCAGCTCTGTTATGGCCATGCTGTCCACCATGGGAAGAAGACACTGCTGTTATTCTCCACAGAGTCAGCACTGGCTGGGCTATTAGCACATGGCCCTTTGATGTGCATCACAGAAAAGTATTCCCCCTCAGACTCCCAGTTTGAAAAGGCATTTCTGACACAGACTCACATCAGGATTCATGGCTTAGCGAACGGAGATCATGGGCTAGATTTAAACCCCCCACTTGCCCCTTGTCTGGGTGCCCTGGTCAAGGGCACAGCCCGCAAAACCACATGTGGTGGCTCTACAAGGATCATTCAGAAACAGACACAACTGAAATGGCCAGAAATATTTACCCGATTCCTTTCCACCACCATGGCCACTGGCTGAAGCACGTCCCAGTCCTAGGATCAGGGTTTGAGTCGGGCAGGGAGGGGTGGGCATTGATCAGGGCTTGAGTCGGGCAGGGAGGGGTGGGCATTCGCTACCCAGAGCAGCCAGGAGCTCACAAGTCATACGATTTCCGTGGGAGAGGGCTGGACAATGCCTGAGCACAGGAATCCGTATAGTCTGGCCAAGAGTAAGCCTCAGTCTGGGGGCGAATAGTGTGGCAGGCAGAGCAGCCCCAGGCAGCACGGGGTAAATGTGAGAGCCTCCAGGACCTCTGTAGAATTCAGTATGAGGCTGCCTCCATCTTGAGGTTCCTGGGTGCCTGCTGCCAGTCTTATGGGTGGGCTATTCTAGTCACACCAGTCAGAGGCATGGGGGTGGTGGTGACAAGAAGCCTTCAGCTGAGTGGGCCGACAGCCCATGTGCCTGGCTGTATAAACACCTTTAAGCTGCCTGAGCCTTGGTTGTAATTAGATTAGCTATATGGGATTCTTTAAGCTCCATAAAGCACAATACTGTCAGACCATTCTTTTCCTCTGCTTTTTTTATTTTTGCAATTATTCCAGCTGCATGCAAAGCTGTTGGTATTTTTACAGCTTGGAATGAGTATCTCTTGTGTAGGACAGCATCTTTGAAACACTAAACAATGATTAGGCAGCCTCTGGGCCAAGGGATGATGGGGTCTCCGCAGGGGGTGGAGGGGGACCCAGCAGCTGGCGACAAGCAATCTGGGAGTTCTGATTCTACTTCGTCACTACTCTGTGATTTTCTTACCACCGATTAAAAATAACAGTGACTCACAGTTGTGCAATGACTTGTCACTCATCACGATCGTGAAGGTGGCTCCAGGTAGTGGTGGAAGTGGCTCAGCCACTATCTGTGGGTCTTGTCCCTCCCCCCCACCGCCACTGCTCACAGAAGCCCAGTGTGATGGACCGAATCTGCACACCCCCCAGATCCATACGGTCAAGTCCTAATCCCCAACATTATAGTATTTGGAGGTGGGGCCTTTGCGAGGTAATCAGGGTTAGATAAGGTCATGAGTGTAGAGCCGCATGATGGGATTAGTGCCCCCTTATAAGAAAAGACGCCAGGACTTGCATTCTGTCCACACACAGGCATCAGGGAAAGGCCATGTGAGGACAAGCCAGAAGGCAGCCATCTATAAGCCAGGAAGCAGGCTTTCCTCAGACACTGAATCTGCCAGCACCTTGATCTTGAACTTCCAGCCTCCAGAACATGGGAAACAAGTGTCGCCCAGTCTATGGTATTTTGGTACAAAACACGGTACATGGTGTAAAAGCCACCCAAATGGAGTAAGACACCAGGTGCACCCGTGCGTGCACACATTGCTCACACACGTTCACAGCGCATCAGCGCACGTTCACCGGGTCACAGCCACTCACTCACACACGTGCGCACATAGACACGCCAGGTTCTCTCTGTTTCAAATGAAATAGGAAGCTGCCCCTCTCACGAGATGACCTGAGCACGGCTCTTCAGTTTCCTCTCAGTCCCGACACAAGCCTAGCCGCCTCCATGAAACACGTCTCCTTCCTACTGAACCCGGGCAAAGCTCCAGCTGAGGAGACAGCCACTCCCTTCTCTTAAGTTCCTTCTTCGCCTCTTTTGCTGGCCCTGTTGCCCAATGCCATTCTCTCTCCAGAGAATGAGGCCAAAATTCCATTAATTCTTTTGGAGTCTGAGATCCACAGTGCATGAGAGGCAGCCTGTTTAATGGTCGAGGGAGTCAGCTCAGAAGCCAGACAGCCTGGGTTCAAATCCTATGTCTGTGTGACTTTGGACAAGTTCCTTAGCTCCTCTGTGCCTATTTCCTTATTATATAGAATGATATCGTAATGGTTCTTACCATTATCATACAGCACTGATTAATTTATTAAAAAAATCCTTAGAAAAGGCTCTGGCACATGTTAAGTGCTCACTGTGCTGGTGCTGCCTGATTCGGACTTCATCTACCCAGAAGGCACTGGGAGTCATTCTGGTCAGAGGCCCAGGCCTGGAGAAGTGAGGGTCAAAGCCCAGCCCTGGGCAGAGGCAGCCCACTGAGCGGTGGTCTAGCCGGGGGCATGGAACACAGCCTGAGGAACCACTCATGTCCACACCTGCCAGCTGCCCTTCACTGAGGTAGATCCAGGACCTGTACCTGGGAGGGGTCTGGGGGAGGCTAATCCATGCGAGACTCTGGGACACAGGTCTACCATTTTATTTAGCGTGGGGGCTAGGGGGTCATCCTGGATTTGATCTACCCTCCGCAAGAAGTAATGGGGTGGGCTGCTGTCGGGGGAAAATCAGACACGAAGGAACCTATGTCCACATAGCTGAGCACAAGACCAGCTCCTGGTGCCAGTTCTCATGCTGTTCCCGCCCCACATGGGGGCCTTACCTCCATGATGGTCTTTCTCTCCAAGAGTGGACTCATAGGCTCCCTTCTGATTAGGAGGCTGTCCAAAGCTTATTTCTAAATTAAATAGTCTCACTCCTCCAAAAAATAAAAGAAAAGCCCCCGGCCTCCTAGCAGTGTGACGAGTAGAGAGACACGGGTTCCAGGACCAGGGGATCTGGGTTTGAATCCCCATCTAACCATGGCTTGGCTATGACCTTGGGCCGTGGTCACTTTTTATTTTCATCTGAGACTTAGCTTCCTCCTCTACGGAAACAGAGATGGTAACCACACCTACTTCCCTAAGGGATTGTGAATGTCCTTTTGTAACCAGTTTTATTGAGTGACTACTATGTGCTGAGCACTGGGCTAGTTGGTGGGACACTGAGATGAGTGGCACCCTGTCTAACACTGGTCACCCTGGCTAACCTGTGCTAAATTTCTCACTCTAATTTCGTGAGTAAATAGCCAGTAAAAATAGTATGTGAGGGAGGCAGTCAGAGCCTGTGTGAGTGCTAAGGCGAACTTCCTGATCCAGCTGGCAGGCAGAGTGCAGAGTGATGGAGGGCTTTCTGGAAGCGCTACCACCTGAACGGTCCCTGAAGCTTCATTTGGGTGAAGGGGGTGGGCTGTGGGAGGACAGTCATTCTCAGAAGAGGGCTAAGCAGGGCAAATGGCCCAGAGCACCATAACAAAACCAAACCTGCCTGGCCTTGGCTGGGCTTCCACAGCCATATAGAGTGCAGACAGCAGGAAGACTGAACATGGGGCCACGTAGGGACACAGCATGGGGTGGAGGAGAGAGCCCTCATGAGAGTCAGAGGACCCGAGGTCCTACCTTAGCTCTGTCACCCACATACTATAGGGCCCTGGCAAGTCTCTGTCCTACACAGGTCCTCAGTTTCCTCCCCAGAGCCAGGTGGGGTTTGCCTGGTCTTCTGTCTGTCTCTCCAAAAGCATGGTGGGGGAGGGACAGCCCCATTTACCCTGTCTGTGGAGGCTGCCTGGTTCCATGACTCATGCTGCCAACATTTGTTGAAGATTTCGAGCAAACGTGACTAGTGAGAAGGCTGCATCCATGAGCGAAAGGTATGCATCACCCAGGAGAGAGACCATCCAGCTTCAAGAGTGTGAGGTTCTGGCAACTGGCCATTCTGTTGTTGGAGGGCAAAAGAGGACACACATCAAGCTGGGTGAGGTTGGCCAAGTCCCTGCCAACCAAGAGCAGACTGAGACCTCCAGGGAATGGTATTCTTTTTTTTTTTTTTTTAATATTTATTTTGAGAGAGAGAGAGAGAGAGCGAGAGAGAGAGAGCGCCAGCATGAATGGGGAAGGGGCAGAGAGAGAGAGAGACACAGAATCTGAAGCCGGCTGGCTCCCGGCTCTGAGCTGTCAGCATACAGCCCAATGCAGGGCTCAAACCCACAAACCATGAGATCATGACCTGAGCCGAAGTCGGATGTTTAGCTGACTGAGCCACCCTGGCACCTCAGGGAATGGTATTCTTAAAAGAATATTTGATATTGCCATTGCTTTGATATGCTTTTAGTCACAACAGTCAGATTCATTTTAAAATTTCAAATAGCATGAAAAGAAGGGTGTATGATTTTTAAGTTTATCAAAAGAGGACACGAGTTAAAAAAGGAAATACAGAAAGTGCAGAAAAGGAAATGGTTTTGGAAGTGGACGTGGCTGGATTGTGGAATATGGTGACTCTGGGACAGCCGGTGAGGGGACCTGAAAAGGCTCATGTTCATTGAGCACCTGTCCTGTGCCAGGCACTGGAATACCTGTGTCACATGAATAAGCTCACAATGGGGGAGAGGCAAATGCTTAGCTGTGTGCTAAAGTACTAGCACAAAGTAGTGGCCATCAAAAACCTGTTGGGGGAATGAATGAATGAATGAATGAATGAATGAGTGAATGAATGAAGTGAACGAACAAACAGGTGAATGCCAAGAATCAAAGGCAGGGATGATTCTATCAGTTGCAAATGCTGGTGCTTCCCTCCCTCTGGAGGTCCATAAAGGTTAAATCATTCAGTCCCAGATAAAGACATTGGCCTGTTGGGATTCACTAAGAGCATGGTAATTAAAACCAGGAGGCTCACAGCCGTGTTCCCACCATTTCTTGAGATAACAGGATGAGGAGCCAGGGAGGGGAGACATTATCTCAGAGCTACAGGGCAGGTAGGGCATGGCCTACCCTGGCAGGAATGCCTGCAGACATTGGGTAACATTGAAGGGAGGAGGCTTGGGGTCAGCCATCTGACTCTGTGCATAGGACCTGAGTTCAGGCCACGTTGGGGGTAACAGCAAGAGAAGCTCTGCATCCTGCCCGCCATTCACGTCATCTCCCTGGGATGCAGCAGGGAGGTCCCAAAGGCCCCACCGGGGGAAGAAACACTCCACCCAGCAGTGCCTGCTGCCTGAGGCTTGCTCTGGGGGAGCTTAAATGCCTGTCGTCCCAAGGTCCTCAGCTGCAGTACAGATGAGGGACAACAGTTAGAACAGTGATTCCCAGAGAATGTCCCACTGCATGAGAATGCTCTGGAAAGTTTACTAAAATGCAGATTCCGAGCCTTGCCCCAGACCTACAGAATCAAAATGCACTGATTCATTCAATCACTATCTAGTACATCCCTACAAGTACCAGGCACTACTCTGGGCACTGGAGACAGAGCAATGAACGAACCCCAAGTCCCTGTCTTCATGGAACTTACAGACGGGTGGAGTGAAAATGTACAAATAAATAAAGGAAGGTAACCAAGTGAGTACAGTATAACAGATGTAGTAATAGGTGCTGTGGAAGAAAAGAAGCGAGGAAGGGATGAGGAGTGACAGGGGTAAGGGCTGCCACTTTAACCAGGGTGCTATTTTAAAGATTTGAGCAAAGTCCTAAAGAGGCAAAAGAAGAAGCTGTGGGGCAGTAAAGGCCTTCCAAGTGAAGGGAGCTGCAAGTGCAAATGTCCTGAGGCAAGAATGCGCCTGGCACGAATCTCTGTATTTTTCATCAAGCTCAAACGCTCAAGTCTGAGACCACATTAGTAGAATGACCACATCCTACACAGGAGCTGCCCCCTGAAAGAGTGGAGCTTGTTTGGGATATTGCTAAGGAGGCAGAAAAACAGAGACTCAGACTCTCATACAAGGACCATCTGCAGAGCCTCCAGCCCTTGGCTTCTGAGGGAGAGAGCTAAAGATTTAGAGAGGCTTGGATGAAGAAGGCGGTCACTGACGGTCCCTTTCCTGTGTTTGTGGAAACACAAGCCTGACCCCAAACAAAAATGCCTTCAGACTCTCAACTATAGAGAACAAACTGAGGGTTGCTGGAGGGGAGGTGGGGGCGGGGGGATGGGCTAGACGGGTGATGGGCATTAAGGAGGGCACTTGTTGGGATGAGCCCTGGGTGGTATATGTAAGCGATGAATCACTAAATTCTACTCTTGAAACCAATTTTTAAAAAAAGGCAAAAGAAATGCCTGTGGAGGAGGGGTTTGGGGGACACGAGGTACCAGCACACACACAACGCGTGACACTGCCTGGGGAGATGTCCAGAAGGCTCTATACTCCCGCTTCATTTAGAGTTGCAAACACAGATGCCCCTTCCATCATGCCTTATCGCATTCAAGCCTCTGAACAACCCCTGAGGTAGGAATTCCACGTCCCAGTTTTACAGATAAGAAAAATAGGGTTCACAGAGGTCAAGAGCACGTAGCCAGGAAGAAGCTAGAAAGAGCTGGAACTGAAAAGCTGGCCGAAGGCCCATTTCTGCGTTCTTCCCACCAGAGCATACTGTTTCAGGAGGGAGAGAAAAGCAAGAGTTGCCTTTAAGTAGTGGTTACACATCAGCTGTTATTATTACTGTTGTTGAAGTTGTTGTTATTGTCATTTAGACTCACCCTGGGGGCACCCTTCACACCTTGCAGCTTACATGGCCCTTTCACTGCCATTACCTCACTGTCACTCACTTCCATTGTCATTATCCTTGGTGACTATGGGGCAGGCAGGGCAGGGCCTGAAATCCCCACAGGGCACATAAAACCAAGGCAAGGACCCACGGCCAGGAAGTGGCAGACCTGAGATCAGAAACAGGAGTCCTATTAGGTTTCATATCCTTTTATTTATTTGCAGGACTCTCTGATGTCAGGGGCTAGATTCCCGTCATGCCCTTGGCCCAGGCTGGGTGCCCCATAAACATCTGTGGAACTGTACTGACTTGGCCTGACATGAAATAAACATCTCGCTCTGTGCTGAGCGAGATGATGCCCAAGAGAAGCAGGCCCCAAATGGAGCCTGAGCAGGAGGATATCATCCTAGCCACCTTCCCCCAAGTCGGGCTGGTCTGGTCTGAAGGGTCCTTAAGCCCTTTGCTAAGCATGATGGCTCACCTCTTTCAAGGGCCACAGTCTCCAGGGTTTTTTCTGCCCTTCTTGAGAGCTCAGCTCAGACTGGTCTTGAGGAGACCCATTCCGGATCGCCTCCCTGCCCCATTCTACACAGGGCAACCCCAGCTGCCACCAGTCCCCTTCCCAACATGCCCCCACCCACCCAAGGTCTTGTAAAAGCTATAAGATACTGAGACTGAGCACTATTACTCTGCCAGCCTCCTGGCACCCCTTCTTGTACCCCTCATTGCCTCCAGCTATCTCCCTATTCACCCATCTGCTTCTCCTGAGTGGTACAGAGATGGGCCCTTTCTTCCCAGAGGCAGCCCTCACTTCTGTGCCCGGGATCCCCTCCTCTCCTCCCCCTTCAGAGGCCTTGGCCTCAAAGGCCACAGGCAACCCCCCCTCCCCAGACCAATGGAATTACCAGAGCCAAGAGATGGCCACCCAGATTGTGTAAAAGCTCCCCGAGCAATTCTAATGTGCAGTCAGGGTCTTGAGAACAACCTGCCTTTCAAAAAAAGAAATACAATACAATACAATACAATACAATACAATACAATACAATACAATACAATACCATACCATACAATACCATACCATACAACATAGTGCAATACAACTGAATAACATAAACCAGACTATAATAGAAAATATCACCGTGCTTCACACATTAGAAGGCTAACTATTGTTTCTTAAAAGTTTTGTTTCAATAGCGTGTGCTATTGTATGAGTGTGAGTACGTGTGTCATCCTGGGTCATGATGTGCACGTATTTCTTACTATAGATTATGGTTAAAATTTGTGTAAGCGTGTGTAAGTGTGTGTGAGTGAGAAACATTGCTCCAGAATCATTAGAATCTGATTCTCTCTTGCAGCCAAAATCCCTGACAGAGAAAAGCTACCTCCCTGTCTGCTCTTCATCTTTAAATGGCTTCCATAGCCCCCATCCCCAATACTTCCCTAAAGCTTCCTGCTGCACCTTCCAAATACGGAGGCTTCTTCCCAGACTCTGCGTGCTCCCACCTGTCTGTGGGTTCATTCAAATAAATGACTCTCACTTCTGGAATTCTCTCTGTCCAAGGAATCCGTCATCCTCCAGATTTCTCCTGCCCTTTCCCGTTCCGTCTCTCACCAGCTAACCCTCTTCCTCCTGACTCTTTAATGTCTCATGCTCAGTATTCTCTCAAACTTCTATTTTTATTCTTCCCTCTTTTCTTTGCCACCATCTCCTCCCAGGCAGTGGCTTCAATTATTCTGTGCATAAGACTCCAAATTCACGTTCCCACGGTTCCCTCTCTGGAGCTCCAGCTGTGTAGTTGGCGAGCTATGTGGCAGTCTCCTGGGAATGCGGGGGCGGGGTGGGTAGGGGTAAACACTGATGGCCTTCAATTTGGTCATTCGCTTGACTGTGTCAGGCAGGTGAAGCAAACGGGGATGATTATTATTCCTATTTTACAAAGGAAGAAATGAAGATTCTGAGACATCATGGTCACTCATCCAATGGTGGAGAGGACCCTACGGCCCATGTCTCGAGACTTCAGAGTTCTTTCCCTTCACATCATGGACTGGAACTCATGTGTACAAGAGCAAAGCTACATCTTACTCATTAAACCAGAGGTTCTCAACCAGAGCTATGCAACACAGCCATTAAGAATGCTTTTTACTTTTTTATTTTTATTTTAAATGTTTATTTACTTAGAGACAGAGCGTGTGTGCACATAGCAGGGGAGGGGCAGAGAGAGAGACAGAGAGAGAATCCCAAGCAGGCTCTGTTCTGTCAGCACAAAGCCAGACTCGGGGCTTGAACTCATGAACTATATCATGATCTGAACTGAACCCAAGAGTCAGATGCTTAACTGAGCCACCCAGGCATCCCAAGAATGCTTTTCAAAACAGAGATGGCCAGATTCCACCTCAAACTTACTGAATTAGAATCTTCTGAGAGAGATGTTTGTTTTAGCCTTTATATTTTGAAGTAATTACAGATAACACAGGAAAGTACACAGAAATGTACAGGGAGGTTCCACACACCTTCACCCGGCCTCCTGCAACGTTAATATCTTACACAACTACAGTCCAATATCACACTGTGATATGATGTTGCCCCCATCCACGGAGCTTTTCAGATCTCTCCAGTAAGATGTGTACCCATTTGGGTGTGGGTATGTAGTTCTGTGCAGTTTTGTCACATGTAGCTTTGGGTAACTACCACCACAGTCATGATTCTTAACTTTCCCATCAGCATAATACTCCCTAGAGCTCAGGGTTTGAAAGCTTCCATCCTTGAAGAACCCCACCACTCCTCCTCTTCCCTCTCCTGGGAAGGCACCATCATCCTCAGAGCCACCCTGGCTTGAAACTGAGCCATAATTCACTAGCCCTCCTTTGGTTCATCTGCCCATAGCCTATTAGTCAAGAGATCCGGAAGATGCTTCCTTCATAATATCTCTCTGGCCAGTATCTTGCCTTTGATCCTCATACCCACCTCTATAGCACAACAGAGCCTCAGGATGCCTCGTGACTGGGGGATGTCCTCACCCTTGAAAGGATGGCTCATTCATCCCTTACCTTCTCACATGTAAGAGGAGAGGGGCCAGCAGGCCTGGGTGCAGCAAGGTAGGGTGCACGGGTGGGCTAGTCAAGCTGTTCTCCCCTTGCTCAGGCATCCATTCCATGGACACAGGCCAGATAATAGCAAGTAGCCGTGAGAAGCAGAGGCTGGGCCCCTTCCTGTCTCCTGCATTAACAATCACCTTTAAAACTATGCTGCCTGTTTGCTACCACTCTCTGATGTCTTTTCCTCCCTTTACAACCACGGAACAATTAGAGTCAAGTGATCCATAAGCACTGCCCTTCAGAAAGCTCTAAAATCCGCTTCACAGCGCTGCTCTACACTTCTTACTACCTGGTGATAAAATGAAAAAGAAAATTTGCTTATTGAGATTAAATATATTTCAATTATCTGATATGTTTCAGCTTTAATTGATAACAAAACACAAATTGCCCATCTGAATTTCTCATTATAGCAACGATTCACTGGAAAATTTACTATCTGACACCAGAGAAAGCACTAAAGATAACACAGGCTCAGTGACTCTCTGATCCCGTGCCCTAGCAGTCTAGTATTTAGTATCGTGCATTATCCAAAGCACATCCATATTAATCATCCTATCAAGAGCACTGGTTTTAAAACCATCTCAGTACCTGGTCTCTAAGTTTGGAAAATGTTATGGGGTGGTTGGTATATGTAGGTATCAGAGGCCCCAGAATGTGCCCCAAGGGAAAGAGGTAGCTGGTAGCATGGCTAGAGAAGGGGAGAGAGAAGGGGTAAGGGCTTCAACAAGTGTTTGTGGGCCACCCGAGGCTTTGCGGAGGCCGGATGGAACAGGGAGCAGGGCATCCAGCAAAGAGGACAGACTTTTTACAGCTCTGTTGCTGCCACCGTGTTACACGCCCGCTACCAGCCCCACCATCGAGACCACTGCAAACCAGCACCACACCCAGCACCATCAACACCTCTGCTATCATCACCACCACTGCTAAGACAACACCAACAATCTTCCAGGAAGAGGCCAAGGGATACCACAAACTGGAATGATGCTTCACAGAAAAGAGTCACTGTGCACGTGGTGCAATGTTCACTGTGCATGTGGTGGGGGTGGGGGTCAGGGCTCTTTATCCTACACTGCACTAGAATGTTAGAGGAGAGAGTGGACAGCCAATGAGGAAAAGCTTAGGGACCAGGCCCCTTCAAGATGCAGAGAGGGTACACCTATGGAGTGAACCTTCCAGAGCCGTGGCCATCAAGAATCTCTCATCTCTGAAGCAACATCTCATTGAAGGAGCAGTCGTAGAGAGCCTTAAAAAATGAGAACTGCCCCCCCCAACAGAGGCTCAACCCTCTGCTGAGATGTCAGGCACAGAGCAGGGTACAGGGCTCAAGGGAGTTTAGGCACTCACCGTTGCTGCTGTTGTCATCCACCAGGATGATCTCCTTGAGCAGGTGTGGAGGTGTGCGTTCAATGGCTGAGTGGATGGAGCGCAGTAGCACTGAGAGTGCTTCGTTGACGAAGATGAACACGATGCTCACCTCTGGCAGGCTATCGGGGAAGGAGAGGTTGCGGCACCTACAAAGAAGAAAAGCCAGGCTCTTGGATCTGTCCGTGACTCAGATGCGGGGCACCCCAGGTACTGACCGACCCCATGTCTTGGCTCCAGCTTTGCTGGAGGGCTCAGGAATCCAGATTCTTCCCAGGGCCTCTTCTTTGATACTTAAGACAAGCCCTAAATATATAACAGACTCACAACCATTAAAATGGATTTGTACCACAACAGAGTCTGGATTTGTCAATAATCATCCCAGCTGAATAGTTGTGCCGTAAACACCCAGTGTAGTACCTGGAACACAGCAGGTAGTCACCGAGTGTTTGTTAGAAGAATGGCTCAATCTTTCTAAACCCAATAGGATAGAAAAGGCAACCAACGGAAAGTCTTTGTTTTTTCAAAATGGCAGCCAACATCTAGGTAAGAGCAGACCTTAGATGATCTTCTTTGGGAGAAAAAGATGTGCCCTTCCAGTGACTTCTGCCAGAATCCACTCTGTCTCACTGCAGAAGGCATACTGCCTGGGCCTCTCCTACCTCTCATTCATCACCAGGAACCAGACTCCAGACCAGGTTGAAGCTACAGTCAGAGTCTCTACACAAATGAGGGACAGAATGACAGGTCTCGTCTCATTTCACAGAGGAGGTCACTAAGGCTCAGAGAGATTGAGTCCCCACCGTGAATCAGCTGCCAAGATAGAATCACACTATGGTCTTCTGACATCTATACCTGGTTTTTCCCTCAGGGAAAGATGGTTGCTGGAGAGACTACCTCTAACTGTCTCATTTCCCCCCCTAGTTGTCCTGAAACCCTGAAGTCATTTGGAGGTCTCTTTCCCAAACGACTTGGAGCATAATCTTAAAAGTCTACATGCTATTCCCAGTAGGGAGAGGAACACACAAGTACTGTAAGCATCACCTTTATGGGCAAGAAACCATGGTGGGTGCCATGCTCGGGCTGAAACGAAACATTATTCCAGAAGGCAGGAATCCTGTCTTCAGGACAGTTGAACAAAAGGAAAGAGCAGCAATTATAGGCCCTGGGCTCAGAGAGGAGGCTGTCTACTCCCACCACCTGCCACTGGAGGCTCCAGGAGTTCAGGGCTGGTGACCATGGTGTATGGCTCCAAAGTGGGAGGTGCAACCAGGTTAGAACATGCAATAATGAGCATAATGGTACAGAGCTTCTGCTTGTTGGCAATTAAAGTGCTGCAGGATAGGAATGGGCCTGTTCTTCCTTAATGAGGAAGGCTGCAGGATAACCAGGGCTGAGCAATTTGGAGAAATCACCGTGGGGCCCCAGCCTGCTTAAGAGCAGGAGATTAATAAACTAAAATCACCGTCTCTATGGTTACCAGAAATTTACAGAAACTTCTCCATTCTATTTCCAGCTCTCCTTCTCTCTCACCAAAGAGAGGTGGGGGAAGGAAAAGAGTTGAGCCTCTTCCCAAATCTGTTTCATACTTACAATTTATTTTATTTTATTTTATTTTATCTTATTTTATTTATTTTTTAATTTACATCCAAGTTAGTTAGCATATAGTGCAATAATGATTTCAGGAGTTAGATTCCAGCGAGTCATCCCCCATGTATAACACCCAGTGCCCAACCCAACAAGTGTCTTCCTTGATGCCCTTTAACCCATTTGGACCCTCCCCCTCCCCCACCCCCCTCCAGCAACCCTCAGTGTGTTCTCTGTATTTAAGAGGCTCTTATGTTTTGTCCCCATCTTTGTGTCTATGTTATTTTCATACTTAAAATGTTAATAAAACCACCAGGTTGACAGACTTGCATCGTAGAAGGCATTCATTCTTGTATTTAATGGAATAAATATTTATTGAGCTTCTTCCCTGAAGCAGGTAGTCTTGTAGGCAATAAGGGCACAGCAGGACAAGGACAAAGTACCTGTCCTCACGGCACTTACACTTTGACAGGGGAAACAGGTCAACATGGAAGCAAACAAATGATATACTTTCATATAAGTACTGAGATGAAAAGTAAAGCAGGGTAAGAGGACAGCGTGATGCCTTGGCAGCTGTTCCAGAAGGAGTCGTCAGAAGAGGGCTCTGGGAGGAGGACAGATTTAGTTACACTCTTAAATGGTATGAAAAAGCAAGTCGTGCAAAGGCCTGGTGGGGCTGAGGGAATAGTGCTGTGACCGGAGAAAAGCAACTGGCTCATGGAAGTGCAGTGAAGGGATGAAGGGGGTGGGGAGGTAGAGGGAGGGACTTTAATGAAGGACAAAGACTGGAAGGCCTCCTTAAGCTCATCAAGACCCTTTCCAAAAAAATTTTTTCTTGTTGTGAAAATGATTTTTCGAACAGCCATCAGAAAGTTTGTGGCCAAAAGTCCATTCCTCTAGCTAGTGTTCTTTTTTTTTTTTCAGTGTTTATTTATTTACTTTGAGAGAGAGAGAAGGAGGGTACACGCATGCGTGTGGGGGAGGGGCAGAGAAAGAGGGAGAGAGAGGATCCAAAGCAGGCTCCATACCCAGCACAGAGTCCAACGCAGCGCTCGATCTCACAACCGCGAGATCATGACCAGAGCTGAAACCAAGAGTTGGATGCTCAACTGACGGAGCCACCCAGGCGTCCCTGGCTAGAGCCTATTTATATCGATCAAGACCAGCAGCTGACCTTTCCGTAGGCATGAAAACTCACAAAAGCATCAAGATGCAACCCACTCGCTGACTGCATTTAAAAAATAATACAATACATGGCCAAAGTGCTGGCACGTGACTTTGTATCATTGGTTTTTTATGAAGTGCAGTGCACAGCTCCCAGTAAGGTGGGTACAGGGGTACATGTTGGCAATCCTTCCCACTAACCCCACCAGCCGTGCAGACTGTGACCCTGTGTCTGGTAGCACTTCTCCAGAGGGTTCCTCAGAGCCCCACTAACCAGAGATCCAGGTGGTTCGTAGGGGTTTTCCTGAGCCGCGGGTTAACAACCCTCTACTCCCTTCCCTTCTTCCCTTCCCCATTTACCCCCTCCCAAGGAGACCAAGTTGAATTTCTCCCAGTGTCGGCCAGGCCCACTAGACGGTTTGAACCCCCAGGGCTATGGGTCAACTCCTGATGGCCTTTCCGTCAGCAGAATGGAAATGTTTTCTTTTACAAGCTAAACTCTGATCACCATTTCCACGTGAAAGACTCCTTTGAACATAAGGTTTTTCTACACAGGCCCTTCTGAATGGAACACCTAGTGCAATACATCATAATGGTGTGTGTTTTTATTGTCTGCCTCCCCCACTATAACCAAGCCCCCCAAGAACCAGGGCTGTATTTTGCTGCTGAGCTATCTTCTACCCTTAAACCAGAGTCTGCCCACACAGTAGGTTTTTGGAATTAAACAGAGCTAACAGGGCTGTTTATTTTATAGAAGGCTGACATTTTATATGCATGCCACTGACCCCAGTGGGTTCCTTTTTTTCTGCAAACCTCCTCCCTGGGTCAGAAGAGTCAGGGCCTCTCTCCACCAGCGGGGTCCTTCCTCCCCCGAACTTATGGCCCCAGTTCCTCACATTCTGTCTCCAGCAGTTCTAAGTTTCTTTGTACTGTAATTAAGTGATCCCTCCAGGCCAAACGTCCTGACCTCCTTAAATCCTTCCTCCTTTTCTCTCTTGGGAGCCGCTCAGGGTCCCTCCAGCAACAGCTGCCTTGCCCTGGCCTCTCTCTCTACACCTGGAGGCAAGCTCCCTTACACTTCAGTTTATTTGAACCTAACCCCAAATATGCATGTGGCTGAGCAGAGAAGGGGGAAGGGTGGGCAGGATAAGAAAGACAAGGTGAGGGGCACCTGGGTGGCTCAGTCAGTGAAACATCCAGCTTCAGCTCAGGTCATGATCTCACAGTCTGTGAGTTCAAGCCCCGCGTCGGGCTCTGTGCTGACAGCTCAGAGCCTGGAGCCTGTTTCAGATTCTGTGTCTCCCTCTTTCTCTGCCCTTCACCCACTCCTGCTCTGTCTCTGTCTCTGTCTCTCTCTGTCTCTCTCAAAAATAAATAAAAAGTGTTAAAAATTTTAAAAAAAGAAAAGAAAAGAAAGACAAGATGGGCCCATTTTTAGGGAAAGAGTGTTAGAGGGTGGATGAAGCCACCCAGGCCAAGCTCCGCCCCAAGCTGCCACGTGACCATGGGTGGGCCACTTCACTTCTCTGTATGTCCCATCCTAGAATGAGGGTGGCAGAAGAAATGATCACCTAGGTGTCTTTCTCTATAAAATTCGGCATCTTCTACCTCCCATGTGGTAAAAAGAAGACACCTCGTTGAGGAAAGAGTTTGCAAACCTCCCCGCCCTCCCATCCAGCACCTGGATTTGGCCACCACTAAATGCCACAAGAAATATCCTCTTACTGCTATCTTGATTACACAAGGTGGCCAAATGTCCCGGTTTGCCCAGGATTTTCCCAGTTTCAGCCCTGAAAGTCCCAAGCAAGGCGGGACAGGAGGTTGCCCGATGAGTAGACGACAGTGTCCCTAACCTTCTTGGGGGCAGGAACAGAGCTTGCTCACTCACGACTGCGCTCCCACTGCCCAGCACAGTGCCTGGCCCGCAGCAGGCACTCAGTCAGCATCCGCCGAATACACTGACGCTGCCCTTTCAAAGTGCCCAACACACAGACACCGGCACACAGTCATGGTTCCTATTGTCATCTCGACGCTGAAGCAGAACTCGCATTGCTGGAGAAGGAGGCATAAAGAAGGAGGCAGAAGAGCACGCTAGGCAAGAGGTCCACATACCTGCCGGTCACACTCACCATCATCACTGCCAAACACAGGACAGAAGCCTGCCTGCCCAGGGCAGCCCAAGGCTTTCAAAAGGAACACACATTCAAGAACTGCTGTGGAAGAGAATTGTTCCAGACCCCAGCCCAGCACTTCTATCCTCCAGGGTCTGGCCCTCACACCCTCTGCCCCCCAGAGCCTGCTCCCCACCCGCTCACCTCCCCAGAGAAGGACCAGAGGACATGAGAGTCAGAGGAGCCACACAGGCCTAACCGGCCTTTCTCTCCTGATGCTTCTGGAGAAAGCCTGACTGTACGAGACCTGCTCCTTACTCATTTTGAGAAGAGGCATATTCTCTATAAAATTAAGCCATAAAAGTTCCCTTTTTACTTTTATTCTTGTTCAAAGTCGAGCCATTTTCCACTAGAGATAAAAACAAGGCATTTCTGAGAGCGAGTACTAGGGCTGTCTAATAAGCCGGAATTGATGGTCATGATAAACTCAACTTTATTGATCTCTGCACACAGAAGGCGATGCGGGGTGGGAACAGCTAAGTAAGGGCCTCTCGGCCGAGCTCCCTGAGACTGTTGTGAGCTGCTCATAAGGCACATTTATATCAAGAGCTTCAGTGCCACTGTTGCCTGTGAGGGACAGTGGCCAAGTAAGCAGGGCCAACCTAGGCTCCTGGCGGCCGGGCGCTGCCCAGGACAGCAGCCAGATGCCTGTATGTGGCATCAGTGGATTTCCTGCCTACATGTGGCGTCAGTAGATTCTCCCCTCCCTATGACCTCGGCACACCTTCAAGCTCCCAGTCCATCTGGTGATAATTCAAAGAGGCTGCTTGACCGAGGGTGAGAGAGTGGGTAGACTTCTTCCAGAATAAAGGTCAAAGTCAAATGTTTGCTGATGCTGCTGCCAGTGCAAGGGGTAACCAGGTCCAACATGCTAGGTTCTGGGATTGGGGAAGGGACCATCTTGGACCAAGCAGTGAGAAGATGACACACCTAGGTACCCAAGGGTCCCCAGCCCCTCTTCCTTCCCAGGATTCTCCCAAGCAGCCCTCCCTGCAGCCATGGTCAGCACACGAGGGTTCAGAGATATCATTAACCACCCAGAACATAAACCTTGGGACACTGCCTTCTTGGCCCTTTGAGGCCATCAGTGTCCTCGCCCCAGCTTCCCCCCTCCCACCTGCACCCACAGGAATTGCTTGATCTTCCTCTGGCCTTACTTGGGTACACTGTTGGCATCTTCTAGACCTTTCCAGATTAGATAGTCTCCCAAGCTTGCCAGCGTCCAGTCTGCTGGACTTAATGAAACCTAAAGATAGGTCAATGTAGGGATTCTCACTGAGCATGAGGACAGTCAAGACTTTTACTCTCTCTGGCATCTATATCTCCATGACCTCTGTAGCTAAGAGACTGCATGGAGCTTGCCACCCCCACTGCCCATGGACCCCATGTAGAATATTTGGAAATTATAATAGTAATAATTTCCATTTTCTGAGTGCTCATGATTTGTCATAAACCATGCTAAGAGATGTAGGGATATTTTTACTCTCCCCCTGCCCGCCCCCATTTATTCCTTCTTACAATCCAATATGGTAAACATATCTATCCCCAATTTATAGATGAGGGAACTAGGGCTAAGACAGTAAGTTATTTTCCAGGGCTTAAACCTGGCCTCATTTGTCTCCAAAGCCTGTACTCATAATCCCTGTTAAACTAGGGTCTGTATCTTCCTTCTCACTCTCACCCAGAGATGCATCTGGCAAAACAATGGTGTTGTGATGATGACCCAGATACTTGATTGGGGGTGGGGGCACAAAACATAAGTTACTCCAGGCTGCCAGCTCTGATGAAAGATGGAACGGGTGTAGTATGTCTAGTAGGATGATGGGGGCAAATATAAACACTGCTGGGCACCCGAAGCCTAAATTCTTCCTGTTGCATTGTTCCCATTGGGATAAACAATCCCAGTGACTCCTTGTATAAGGGTGTCTGGGTCTTCTGTCCTGTGGCTTCATCAGTTGGCTCATAACTGATGGGACCAGAGACCTATTCCTGAGCCCCAAGTAGCTACCAACAGCCTGGCTGTCAGCATACAGGGCAGCCTCACTCAAGACTCTGTGTAGCCAGATCTGGCAATCCTGAAGAAGGACCAGCAACCCTATCAAGCTCTTTCTCATGGGGAGGTTGAACGTGAGATACCCCAAGAAGGCAGAAGGCAGGAGTCTGGGGCAGCGGGAATGATGGAGTTGGAATAGGACACTGTCAGTGAGCTGGAGACACAGACTCTAGGTCACCACTAGAGACACAGAACTCTAACAATGAGCCAGGAGGATGCAGACTTGAGCTCGTCCATGATGTCTTCAACTATACTGCCCTCTTCCATACCTGAACACATGGCTTCGAATTGTATGATTACGTGACTATGTGTGAACATCAACCCACAAAGAATCCCACCCCTCTGTGGTTGCTGAGTGAGTTCAGTTCCTTGCTCTGAGAGAGCATACAAGACCTAGTAAAGAGAGAACAAGTATGACTCCTGGGCTGGAATTGGATGTCCCATGATTCTCCCAGCATCCTTCGCTTTTCTTGCATGCCACTTATTTGCTATTGCAATGTGTTTTTCTGTGATTGTTTAACAAACAGCAGTGTCTCTGCTAGACTATAAACCATATGAGGTCAGGGCACCTGGATGGCTCACTTGGTTGAATTCCTGACTCTTGATTTTGGCTCAGGTCATGATCCTAAGGTCATGGGATTGAGTACCATGTCGGGCTCTGTGCTGAGTGTGCAGCCTGCTTAAGGTTCAGTCTCTCTCTCTCTCTCTTTCTCTCCCATACACACACAGCCCCTCTTCCCTGCTCATGCTCTCTCTCTAAAATTAAGAGAAAATTAAAAAAAAAATTAAACAGCATCAGCGTAAGGCCACACCTGCTTTACTCACCAGGTATCCCTACTGCCTCACACCATGGTCAGTCAGCACAGAGAAGAAACTTTGAGCGTCTGGCTCAATGAATAAATAAATAAATAAATATTTGAATGATGAAGAGTAGAATTAATTCAGACCCATGAAAGCCCTGTGGGTGGGAATGATACCATGAGCTGACAGAATAGGAGTCACTGAGTCAAACATTCACTCCCTGACTGTATGAGTTTCCTAACACTAACAGAGTTGCTGTAAAAAATCATTGTAAACTTGGGGCCTTAAAACAACACAAACGTGTTCTTTTACAAGGATGGCACAGAGAGGCTGATAACTTGCTGGAGGTCAACCAGTTTGTAAACGAGAGACCTGGCCTTGGAACCCAAGTTTCAAACATCACTCTATAACCTAAGCAGAAACTTCATCCGTTTGTTATCTCGTTTCTCTCATCCTCCAAAAAGCCAAAGGGGTAAATGGAGGCAGGCAGGGTGGGGATACCCAGAGGCTCCTGGGACCTGGCAAGATACCACATCTGGCCCAGCTGTGGAAGAGACAGCAGACACCTGAGAACTGAGAGCTTTACCAGTCTGCAAGGCAAGAGAAATAGACCCATCTGGTCAGGGTGCAGATTTTGGCACAGAAACCACGGACAGGTCAACTACCAAGGAGATGTGATCATCAGAGTGTCCAGCTTTAGTCCAGAGGGAGAACTTCTACAAATGTTTTTCAGGTGATTATACAATTTCGAGAAAGGATCTGCTAATATCAAATGTTGATTGTAAGTAGGACAAGAGGGAAAAGAGTCATTTGAAATGTAAACACCTGTAAAGGAAGCAGGAAACCATTTGTTCCTTAAAACATCTTACTGGAAACCCAGGGAAAATAGACTCCTGGGGGCTACACGGACAGCTGCCCAGAGAACAAGCAGGCTGGCTCTGGTGGAGAAGACCGAGCGTCTCCATGTGGTGAGTCTGTTGGTAAACAGGTCAGGCCCATGGCAAGGAGAACGTGGGGTAGGGGAAGGTGAGCCCCTTAAGTCAGGAAAAGGAAGATGGGGCATCTCTGCTCTCCAGCAAAGCTGGCCCTGGGCCTCTGATACCCAGAACTCTGGAGCTGGGGTGAAATCCCTCTATGTGATCTGCCTGGCCCTCCTCTCATCTAGTGCTGGGGCTGATGGCCTGGTCCACGTGGCTCCTTGTCCACACGGCAGGACTCCAGGTAGTTAAAGTCACGGTCATGTCCCCCAAGCCATCTCTTTTACAGATCAAAGACCCAGATGATACAAGGAACAAAAAATTAAATAGCAGCGACTATGGGTCAGGCTGTGTTCTGAGAGCTCTCCATTCAACCTCTGTATTACTATCTCTAGCTTGCATATAGGAAACTCAGGCATAGAGAGGCTGGAGAACTTGCTGGAGGTCAACCAGCTCATAACAGCACTCTATAATCTAAGCAGAAACTGCATCTGTTTGTCATGTTACCCACTTCCTCTCTTGGCTTGTTCTCCTCTGAACATCCTCTTCTTTCTCTATATCCATTAAAATCCAGTTATGCAGTTGTGATCTGAGTGGCAAAACATACAAAACTATCACCTCCCCTTTTTAAGACAGTATATTTCTATTAATATAGCTCAAGATTATATTATCTTTAAGAATAGCCCACAGGATACTGTTGGCCCATAAGGAGCCTAACACGAAGAATTGGAACTGTTTTCGCCGAGTGCGTTAGTAAAAGAGTATTTTCCCCCCAACTGTGTGTGCTTAACATCTCCAGGGTGCTAGCAGAATCATTACTAAGGGTGTTCCCTCCTTGTCCTGAGGCAGCCCTCACGGAGGATCTCTGGGTCACCTCCATAGAGCTAAGATCCCAAACTAGAAAAACTCACTGGGGCAGAGGAGGGCCAGGGTGCTGAGGCAGTGTCCTACAGACACAAGACCCAGGTAAAAATACTGGTTCTGCCGCATACCACCCATGGGAACTTCAATACGTTTCTTACCTTTGCAAATACTCCGTATTCTCCTAAATAAAATAGAAATAATAGTAATTACCTCCTAGAGATGTAAGGATCAAGTTAAATTAGAACATGCATGTTAAGCAGTCTGCACAGCACCTGGCACCCAGGAAGGGGGCAAGTGGTGCTCTTGGTGAAAATCAGCAGCCCCTGGGTAGCAACTCACACATGGTGTAGCAAATATGATCCCAGCTGCTCCCCCTAGAGCCCTCCCCCTTGTCCCCCAGGACCAGCTACATAATATGGGGGGCCCAGTGAAGAAAGGAAAGCTGGTGGTATTCAGAAGTTATTCAGAATTTTAACACAGTAACGGTAGAGCATTAAACCAAGCACAGAGCCTTTCCAGCCTTCTTGGGATCCTGTGCAGAGGCTGCACACACAGGAGTTTCCTAAATGCGAATATTGCTGCTGGAAGAAAGCACTACAGATGTGGTGGCTTAGAACAACACGCATTTATTATCTTATAGTTCTGGAGGTCAGAAGTCTGATGCGGGTCTCACAGGGCTAACATCACAGTGTTGACAGGACTTCGTTCCTTTCTTGAGGCTCACAGCGATAATCTGTTTTCCTGCCTTTCCAGTATCTAAAGGCTGCCTGCATGCCTTGGCTTATGGCTCTTTTCCATCTTCAAGGGCAGCAACAGCTGGTGGAGTCCTTGTCACGCTGCCATACCCCTGGCTCTGACTCTTCTGCCTCTCTCTTCCACTTTTGAGTGCCCTGTGATTACACTGGGCCCATCCAGATAAACCAAGATAATCTCTTTATTTTAAAATCAGCTGAGAACAACCTTAATTCCATCTGCAACCTTAATTCTCCATTGCCATGTGCCACACTATAGTCAATGGTTCCAGGGATTAGGACATGGGTGTCTTTGGGAGACCATTATTCTGTTTACTTCACACACCCATGAAGCCAGGCCTGCTGGCCCCCAAAGTCCAGAGATCTCAGATGTGTATCTAGAGTTTGCTCCATGAGAACCCTACAGCCCTCCGATCCATACATGCAAACCTGTGGCCACACCCCAGTGACAGCAGCAACATCCACAGCCACCTTGCTAACTGCTCCTAGGTGGACTGAGCCCCCTGGCTCCATGCTGCATTCTCTCTCTGTTATAATCCCATCCTGATCCTTTCTACTTGGATGTTCATACAGGATCTCTCCAGGTCAGGACTAGGGCTGTGTGTGTGTGTGTGTGTGTGTGTGTGTGTGTGTGTGTATGTGTGTGTGTTTGTGTGTGTGTGTGTGTGTATGCACCCATGCACCTATCTGTCCCAGTTGTTCCCTCCTGGGGTTGCAGAAAATAGTCTTAACTCCCTTTAATCATCCCTTCATGCCTTGGCCTCAAGCTTGAGCCCACCAGTCAACCCAAAAGTCAGTCCACACTATTCCTGGGAGGGAGGGACTAAGACCTAGGGGGACATTGGAGAGAAGGGTGACATCATCACTGACAGACTCAGGAGTCTCTGACGATCAACCAGCAAGAGACCAGAAGCAGTACCTGCCAGAGGCTCTGCCTTGAACTACCTTGGAGGTAGGCCATAGGGTTGCCATGGCAACTTCAAGCCTTGAAGCTTGACACCCAGAGCTCCCCCTCTCTTGCCCACATCCACAAGCCCCCCAGATCAGGTACTCATCCCTTAACACTTTCCTGGCTCCTGTTCAGAAATAACAACTACTGCCTGCATAAAAGGATGAGATGTGCCCCTATCGTTTTGGAACTATGGGCTCCCATATGCCACCTGCTCGACCCGCTGTCACTGGGGTGGGGGCCCGCCCTTACTTTCCTGCCCTGAGCTGGCAAGTGGCTCCAACCCCCATGATCCTCCTTCCCCACAATCACAACCCATCTTCTCAGTGGCTCCCCAAAGATGCCACCTCCATCCCCTCCAACCCTCAGGCAAAGATTTCCCTGATCTCTTTCTTATACCCTCATTTTCCAAAAAATTGATACTTCATCTACATGCAGCAAAATTCACAGATCTTAAGTGAACTTGATGAGTTTTGACAAATGCATATTCCTATGTAGTCCACACTCCAATAAGACTTGTTTTTTCCCTTCTCTCTTTTTGTCCCTCATAGGTTATTTTGGAGCCTACAGACAAGGAGGAGGAGGGTGAGCACTGTGGGGCAGGAGCATACAGAGAAAGCCAGAGGAACGTTTGGAGCTTGCCCCTGGGGATGTAAGGGATGGGGCAAAGTCCAGCCTGGGTGGGATGCAGCCTTTCTTCCCTTCAATCCTGAGGCCTGGGTGTCTCTCCAACCCAGAAAGCAAGAAGGCATAGCCCTACCCAGATCCAGCAAAGGACCCTCACGGGGTGAGGTCTAGGAGGACCACCAGAGGAAGATGCCAAGGCCCTGTCTCTCCTGGGTCTTCTTACCTGGATGGCCAAGGGCCTACTCTGCTCTTGTTACAACAATGAAGACAGAATGAATGGCATTTCGATTTCCCTCAAAGCCAACTGTCCTGGAGCCCAGAGGAAAATCGTCCTTCCTCTGCCCAGATGAGACTAACAAAATTGCCACACTTCCGGTTCCCATGTCCTTCCTTCTCCAGGGGAGGGCCGTCACAGATCCTAAAGGGAAGCTCCTTGCAGATGCTTCTCTGGGTCCTGCCTCCCTGCTACACAGAAGAACAGGGCTTCCGTGGGCCATCAAGTCCAGCCCCTGACTTACTACAAACATGTAGGAATGACTCCTCTTCAGGGAGGCCAGGAGATGGTCAGCAAGCTTTCTGATCACCTGTCCTGCTCTCCTACCACCTTCCATCTGGATTCCCGCTACAGTGTTAGCTCCTTGAAGTTTCTGTCTGACGCTTTACTGGGTACCTGGCACACACTTGGAGCTCAATAAACGTTTGTTGGATGAATACATTAATAAAGCCTAGCAACACGCTGGCTGGACTTTGTTCCTTCTGCTGTGTATAAGGCACTGAGTATAGTATGGTCCTTTTAGCCAAATGGAAAAATGGGTCAGATTACCTCTTGTAGCACCAAGAAAGGAGACAAAATAAGGCACCAGCCAGAGATGATGGAAGAGTGGGTGGGGCAGGATTCAGAACACCCACTTTCTGGTCCAGGAATGAAGCCAAGCATAACGTCAGGGTTAGGACTTAGAAGAGCAAACCCAAGAGGAAGGACAAAGAGCAGAGTGTGAAATCCAAGCACACCTCCAGGGGCAGAAGTCCCCACGGGCAAACAGGAGGAGGGGACAAAGGCACTGAGAATGAAGCAACACCCACCTGGCCTGATTCTTCTGGAGACTATCCCTAGCATGGTGCTTCCTCTCCAGATGCTGCCGCTGCCCCACCCACCCTACCTCCAATCCCAACATTACCTGTAACAATGGCATCGTTCTCTACCTTGATGATAGATTGTATGCTCACCAAAACAGATTTTCCAACACTTAGAGAAGACTTTCCTGACTCAGACGAACTGATCAGCCCAGTGCCACATACTTTAAAGCAGTCCTCACTCCCAAGAGAATGTCACAGGTTGACACCTCAAGGCAGTAAGTCTGGTGGCAGTTACAAACACAAACCCTGGGTTCGGTCCCCAGGCCTGCCACTAGTGACCACAAGCAGATTTTATCTCTTCATGCCTCAGTTTCCTCTTCGATAAAATGGAAACTAATAATAATACTGTCAAATAATAAGAAATATATATATTGGTCTCTACCCCTGGTTTTTGCTGATATTTGGTCTTTGAGCCCAGTTCCTGACATGGAGATCCTAAACACTTTGTCATTTCCTGACTGAAAGTAGTATCTGACAGAGCTCCTAAATCCCTTGGAGTTTCCTGGGTAATAAGAGCATCTTTTTTTTTTTTTAAATATAATTTATTGTCAAATTGGCTAACATACAATCTGTAAAGTGTGCTCTTGGTTTTTGGGGTACATTCCCGTGGTTCATCACTTACATACAACACCAGTGCTCATCCCAACAAGTGCCCTCCTCAATGCCCATCACCTATTTTCCCCTCATCCCCACCATCCCCCCCATCAACCCTCAGTTTGTTCCCTGTATTTAAGAGTCTCTTACGGTTTGTCAATAGGAGCATCTTTTGATCTAATGAGGTGACTCTTGATGGGCCCCGAATGAGGGCTGGTCACCAGAAAGACTAAACCATAATTAGAAGTTTGAAACTTTCAGTCTAACCTCCCCACACAATCCTCTGAAGAGAGAAGATGTGCTGGAAAATGAGTTAATAATCGATCATGCCTGCATGATGAAGCCTCATAAAGTATGGGTTTCAGAGAGCTTCCAGGTTGGTGAACACATCCACATTCCAGGAGGATGATGCACCCCAAGCCCACAGGGACAGAAGCTCCTATGCCGGGGACCCTCCCAGGCCCCACTCTATATACCTCCTCATCAGACAGTTCATCCATATCCTGTATTATATGCTTCACAATCAACCATTACATGTAAGTATTTCCCTGAGTTCTGTGTAATTGCAGGCAAGTTCCTGAATTCAAGGATGGGTCATGGGAACCTCACTTTATAGCCAGTCATTCAGAGACACAGGTGATAACCTGACACTTGTGATTGGCCTCCGAAGCGAGGGCAGCGTCATGGGACTGAGCCCATAACCTGTAGGACTGACTACCAGAGGTAGAGAGTGCCAGAACGGGATGGAATTGTAGGGCCTCCAGCTGGTGTCACAGAATCAGCTGGTGTGGAAAAACCCGACACATCTGGTGTCAGAAGTATTGTGAGCAGGGGAGCAAAGAACACCGTGTGCTTCCTAGACAAGTACCTACTCCAGAAGGTTACTGCAAGGAGTCAAACAGTTAACATAAATAAAAGTGCCAGACGCATCCCTGCAAACATGGCTCAAGCTATATAAATGTTTGCCAATGTAATTTGAAATAGGATGATAGTAAAGACAGTGAAACAAATGTTTCCAAACGGAGTTAAACAGGATAAGCTAAGCGATGACCTTGTTACAAGGCAGGAATGGTTTTAGGGAAGTTAACAAAGAGGGGCACTTTTACCTAAGCACACCCTTGTTTTGAGTGGTCCCCCAACAGCTCTTGGGTCTTTGGCGTGTGTCTGGCACAGGCTCTGATAGAGCCCCTCCAAGCAGATGCATAAAGAGGAACTGCATTCTTAAAGCCACTGCAGAGAGGACTGCTGGGGGCGCACTCAGAAGGCTCAGCGCTACCTTTTATCAGGGATTCCATTTTTCCTCTATAAAGAGTCACCGTGCCCAACAGGGGAGGTGTGGAAACTCCATAAACTGTAGCTTTGTGCAGAGGGAAGGTCTTTCTATTGGGACTATTGCTCCTTTCCAATGGCTCAGAATTCTGCCCACCTGGAGTCCTTCAAAGATCCTTTCTCAGCAAAGTCTGGAAATCCAGGCTGGACTGGCCCCCAAAACGTGCCTCTTCCAGAGCATGCTTGCAAGGGATGGCCATGTGGCCTCTGTCCATCCCCCCCCCCCCAACTTCCTGTTTCTCTCCCATGGAAATAGGAAGGAACAGCAACAGGGCACCTCTCTCAATGAAGGGTTAGGGGCTCCGGCATCGGTTGGCTCTTAACAAGACAGCTGCGGGCTACCATCAAAGACCAGGATTAGGCATCTGGATACACAGTTTTGGCTCAACTACTTACCCAACTGTGTGACCTCAGACATAACACTCATTACACTTTCTGTCCCTCAGTTTCCTCAACCCTGAATGGGAAGAATATGCCAGTTCCTTCCCTACCTCCATCCACTTCAGGTTGGCGTGGTCCAACAGGGAAGGGCATTCTCAACAAGTCGAGCCCTATGTAATTACCGTTAATTGTTATGGTCATGTTGCAGTCTGTAAGATCTACCCTTTCCTTCCTTAGCTTCCTTCTGATTTCCTTTTTAACGTGGAACAAACGTGCATTGAGCTAGGCCTGAGTTTTGCATCAGAGTTGGCTGCAAAAAGTCTGTAGCTCCTGTGCTGCCAAGATCAAGGCCAAGGCCCCTGCAGAAGTCCTGGGGCCCCAATTCCTCTTGAGGACTCTTCTTCCAGAGCGTCTAGGTTCTGCCCACATCAGACCTACTTCTCCGCAGCCCCAGGCACGGTGCCTGCAGCACTCCCAGAGGGCTGAGACCTTGTGGCACAGAGATAAAATCACCTTCAGGATATTCCCAGAATCCAACCCCATCCCAACACCTGCCCACTGCCATCATGGTCCAAGCCACCATCGCGTCTCACCTGGCTATGCAGAAGCCTCCTAACTGGACTCCCTGCTTTCTCCCTGGCCCTTTCAGTCTGTTCTCAGCACAGCAGCCACAGGGGCCTTTAAAAATGACAATCAGAGCATATTACTAGTCTGCTCAAGCCCTTGGATCCCCATCTCACAGAGTGAAAGGTACACCCCTTGCAGCAGCCTGCAAAGCCCTTCCCTGGCAATTCTCAGCCTGGGCTGTATACTGGAATCACATGAAAGTTCTAAGCAATACAGATAGAGTGTCACTTCTGGAAACTCTTTAACTGGTCTAGGGTGTGGCCCTGGCATCAAGATTGATTGATTGATTATTTATTTATTTATTTATTTATTTTAACGTTTATTTATTATTGAGAGTCAGAGAGAGAGACAGAGCATGAGCATGGGAGGGGCAGAAAGAGGGGGAGACACAGAATCCGAAGCAGGCTCCAGGCTCTGAGCTGTCAGCACAGAGCCCGACGCGGGGCTCAAACTCACAAACTACAAGATCATGACCTGAGCCGAAGTCAGATGCTTAACCAACTGAGCCACCCAGGTGCCCCATCAAGATTATTTTAAAGCTCCCTATGAGTTGAATATGTAGCCAAGTTTGAGAACCACTAACCTACTTGATCTGCTTCCTGTTGCCCCTCTGCCCTCATCTCCAATTACTGCCTTCATGCTTGCTCTGGTCCAGCCACAGGGGCCTCTTTTTTTTTTTTTCAAACATGCCAAGCACACTTCTCCTACCTCAGGACCTTTGCACTTGCTCTACATAGAAAGTTTTTGCCCAGGTATCCGCATGGCTTGCTTCCTCATCTCTTCTGGATGTTTGCTCACATGTCACCTTGTTAGTGAAGTCTTTCTCTCCACCTCACTAAAAACTCAACACCTCCTTCTATTCCAGGAAATCCCTATCTCTGTCTTCAACTTTCTATTTCTTCATGACATTTGCTACCATCTAACATGGTACATATTTTACTTTTAAAAAATTTATTTTATTTTATTTTATTTGAGAGAGGGGGAGAGAGAGAGAGAGAGAGAGAGAGAGAACAAACAAGGGAGAGGGGCAGAGGTAGAGACTCTCAAGTAGGATCCATGCTGGGGCTCAATCCCACAACCATGAGATCATGACCTGAGCCAAAATCAAGACTTGGATGCTCAACCCACAGAGCCACCCAGGCACCCCTGTTTTATTATGTGTCCCTGCCCCTCTAGAAATGCAAGCTCTGTGAGGGCAAGGATTCCTGTCTGTTTTGTTCACTGTACTATCCCTGGGCCTAGACTATGCTGATACATAAGAAGTGCTCAGTAACTATCCTTTATGTGAATATATACTCTTCTAGCCCCTTGTAGATCCTCAGCTGCTCTTTCAGCCCTAGAACCCAATCAGGTTCTCCTTGGGCCAGGGAAAAACCATACTCAATTATACAGTAGACAGTAGGTGCTCAATAAATGTCTGTGGAACTGAACTGAACTTTCCTCCCTAGAAAAACATAGCCTCCAAACCCAGCAGCAAGATTTTTCCTAAAAACCCCAGATACAAGCTCACTGTGGTTTGCAACTTTAAGAAAATATTAAAAATAAGGAGAAAGAGGGGAAAAGAAGGCATGGGGGGGAGCTCACAAAAGTTAATGAGATTTTCTCAGCTGTGGTATGTGCCCACACTTTTAATAATTAGGAGTAATAAAAACTCTAACTGAACCTTAAAGGAACGTCTTCTGTGACAAAGAGAGAAGTCAAGACAGACTTCTGCATCGGGCATAATGACTTGTTAGCCCTGGAAGATGGATAGACTTTAAAATACTAATTTATAGGGAAAAAATAATTGTTCATAAAAATGCAACTAATTGGGTTAAAATGACTTATTAACAAGAATACTGGATGATTCTAAAGCCCATAGGGAGTAAATTAGGTTATTAATCCTCAACGCCTCATGAAAGAAGCTTCCCCTGCTTAGCAGATGGAGAAACTGAGGCTGAGGGAGGGGGAGAGTGAGTTGCCAATGGAGGCTGAGGGCACAAACCCTGCGGGAGAGGGACCCAGGAGCCCCAAGGCCCTGTCCTGACTCTATCCCCAGCACTGTGGTGACCCCGACTCCCCACAGGCAGGTCAAAAAGGGCCCAGCCACTGACTCTGCTCACCCACTGGGTCTGAGGTCAGGCAGAGGCCGGTCGAGGGGCAGACGGTCACTGAGGTAGGCGTTGTAGCCGTAGTACTGGAACTGCTTCAGGGCCATGCGCCGGCCTTCAGGGCTGAGCTCCTGGCCCCAGTGTGCAAACAGAGAGGAGTCTGTGAAGGGCTCAGCCTCTGCCTCCTCGGGCTTGGCGGGAGCCTCTGGAGAAAGAAGGGACAAGGAGACAGTGGGTCAGAGTGCACCCCTGCAAATGCCATGACAACCCCTTTCCCTTCCTCACCATCACCTTGCATACAACAATCTTATCCCCGTATTTGGGAGCTGTGGGGAGGACAGACTGCAATCGTCATGCTTCTCCAAACTCATTTATCCACCCATTCATCCATTCATTCATCCAACAACCACTAGGCACAAGGGATACAGAAATACATCCTACAGGGTCTACCGAGAAGCTGAGGGATGTGATCCAGATGCCCCATGGCTTCAAGTGAGAACTCCCTCCTTTCCAGTCGGCCTCCCCACCAGAGATTCTAGCCTTAGCCTCAAAGTGGGTTTCCACTTCTCTTTCCCAAGATTGCACCCCCACTCCCTGCCGGTCCTGGGCTGGCCCCACACCCAGGCCCTCCAGCTGAGGTTCTGCTCCCCTTTCCAGCTCTTGCCAGCCCACCTCCCTGTCCGCTGTCTGGTCTGATATGAGTTGCCTGGCCCCACCAAGCCCCATTCGTGTGGCTCCAAGGACCTCCAGCCAGACTGCCTCCTGCTGCTTCCAGCCTGTGCCTACCAAATAGGGAATCACTGGCACAGAGGACAGCCCAAAAAATCCCCAGTCACTCATGCATTGTTGGCACTGCTCATTGGACCCCTGGTAGACTTTGTAGGGGCAGCCCCCACACTAGGATAAGGAGAGCTCATGGTTTCCCTGGAACTTTCTAAGAAAATGAAGAGGACATTACTACCTATAAGAGCAGAAGCTTTGGATTCACACAGATATGGATTCAAAGAAATTCCCGCTGCACCATTCACTGGCTACATGGCCTCAAGCAAACACTCAATGTCTCTGTACCTCGACTGCCCCATTTGTAATGCAGGCATACTAATATCTACCCATGTCCGCCCCCACAGGATCTGAGAGGATTACATACAATAATGTATATACAGCACTTCGGCTAGCATATGTCTCAGAAAAAGTACACAATAATTGGTAACCAGCGTAACACATAGGAAGGGGAGCCTGGCAGGGCATTTAAATCTTTCTTTTATGGGGGCAAAAGGTAGGTCTTTCCACGACATAGGCTGGTGGGTCAAGACTTGGGAATTTATTCTAAGGGTCATTTAGTCAAGGTCAGATATCAGAGCAATTGGACAGAGATGCCAAGCCCACTGGACGATGCCCTCCGTGCTCATAAACATGATATAAGTGAGAGATGGTGCTGGGAGTCTGGAAATGAGACAGAGACCAGAAGGAAGCAGAAGTAGGTTGGGGACAGAAGAGGCAGGCTTGGGATACTTACTAATGACCCCTCAGCCATCCAGGCAGGCTTGGGACTTTTGCCAATGCCCCCTCAGCCATCTGTATGAAGCCAGTAGGTGTATGAAACACCTATGTCGGATAACTTAAAGGCACAGGCTGGGCACAGGTGAAGGTCTAAGAATGCAGAGTCTTCGAGGTTGAGGAGCTCAGAGCTGCAGACCACAGTTCTTACTATCACCGCCTCTTGGGGGGAACGTGCAGACATACCCCAAACCGGAGGTACATGAATCTCCTGGGATAACCATCATGGCTAGTCCCCACTGAGTGCTTTCCATGAGTCAGGCTCTGCTGTGAACGTTTTTGCCACATCAACTCACCGCACCCTGCGTGGTGGGAACTATTATTGTTTCGACTTCACAGGTAATGAAAGTAAGGCCTGGGGAGGATGAGAAACTTGCCCTGATTCACTCATAAGGAGGCAAAGTAGTGGAGGGTCAGTCCTGAGAAGTCTGTCTCTCTAGGCGGTGGTCCTAACTGCTACACCATACACCTTCTACGTGGCAATGGGCCGGGACACACATGTGTTCCAAAGACAAATGTGGCACGCCAATTTTCCTTCAAGACACGGAAGGAAACTCAGGTACCCAAAGCAGATTAGGATCTAATAAGGAGTAAAATGCGAACTGTATGTGCATTTCTGTGACAGAGCAAGCGTTTTTAGTACTTGCGGTGGCCACTGCAAGTTCCATGCCAGAACTCAGGGCCCACTTGCTCTCCCCTACGAGGCATAAGTGAAGGGAAGCACAGGGTTTACATGATCGATCGTCAAGGTCCTCACCATCCCTAAAAAGATGTAAGACTCGTTCATGTGGAATGTTGGGGTAGTAAAAACCTAAACCAGTGAGCCAACTGAATCATATGATATTTAAAAGAAATGGAGTTTTACTGATCTCACATACCTAAATGGATATTACCAAGTAAAATGAGATCAGTTAATGAAAAAATTATGATTCACAATTAGACCTGCATTGCATAAAAATGTATTATAAACATATTAAAGTCCTCGGTTCCACCACACGCCCCTGTCTTTTTGCTCGGCATGTATAAACCACAACGAACTGGAGAGCAGTGGGTCTCGAATGATAAGCCGGGGGGGGGGGGGCACGGCAGCAGCAAGAAGTCCTCTTCGTTGAATTCCTGCCCAGAGCCAAGCACCATGCTGGTCCATGTCTTTACCCAAGGTGATCTCTGTCTTGCTCATGGGTGTGCCCTCCACGAGGGCAGGCTGACATCTGTCTTATTCCCTGCTGCGCCCCCAGCATGGTACACAGCTCTTGCGAGGGGATCAATATACCATTTTAAAATAAGTTAGTTGAGGTGCCTGACTGGCTCAGTCGGTTAAGCATCTGACTCTTGGTTTCAGCTAGGGTCATGATCTGATGGTTTGTGAGTTCAAGCCCTGCATCGGGCTCTGAGCTGACAGTGCAGAGTCTGCTTGGGAGTCTCTCCGCCTACCCCCACCCCCCCGCCCCACCCCCTGCCCTTCCACCACTCTCTCTCAAAATATAAATAAATGAAACTTTTTAAATATTTTTTTAACGTTTATTTATTTTTGAGACAGAGAGAGACAGAGCATGAATGGGGGAGGGTCAGAGAGAGGGAGACACAGAATCTGAAACAGGCTCCAGGCTCTGAGCTGTCAGCACAGAGCCTGACACGGGGCTTGAACTCACAGACCGTGAGATCATGACCTGAGCCGAAGTCAGCCGCTTAACCGACTGAGCCACCCAGGCACCCCAAAACTTTTTAAAAGATAGAATAAGTTTGTTGAACAGTAGCCTGTAGGGTTAGTTATTCGTTCGACATGAGGAAACCAAAGATGAAAAGGTGAAATGACCAATCCAAGGTCATCCAGTTGGTCAGGGGCATTGAAGAAGGTCTGGCTCCCTCCAAACCTCACTTTCTTCCCTCTATATCACGAATGACAAACTACAGTCTGAGGGCCAGAGCTGACACACCACCTATTCTGTAAATAATGCTTTGTTGGAACACAGTCTCATCCATGTGCTTACATATTATCTACGGCTGCTTTAGAGCTACAAGGGCAGAGTTGAGTACATGCAACAGAGCCCATGTGGCCTAAAAAGTCGAAAATTCTCAACTATCTTGTCCCTCAAGAAAATGTGTGCTCTACATCTTATACCAGACATCCAAAGACTGGTTAAGGGTACTGGTTGCTGGGTGGCTCAGTTGGTTGAATGTCTGACTCTTGATTTCAGCTCAGGTCATGATCCCAGGATCGTAGGATCGAGCCTCTAAAAATTGGGCTCCATGCTGAGTGTGGAGCCTATTTAAGATTCTCTCTCTCTCTCCCTCTCTCTCTGTCTTTCTCTCTGTTTCTCTGTCTCTCTCCCCCCCCCCACCACCTGTCTCCCCCACTTATGCCCACTCTCGCTCTCAAATTAAAAAAAAAAAAAAAGAGTAGTGTCAGAATCCTGGGGACACTCCAGATCTACCATTTACCAGTTAGACTAGCTTACCTGCACCTTAGTTTCCTCATCCAGAAAGTGTCATTGATCATAACAGTGACCTTTTCATAGGACACGTGTGCATACTCAATGAGATGTTCCATGTAAGGAGCTTAGCACAGTGCCTGGCACATGATAAATGTTAGCTCCATAAAGGTTAGCTACTAAGGAACCACAAAGCCCCATGGCCCCACTAGGGTACTTTTCTGACAACACCTTGAGTTCAGATGGGGGAGATAAATGGCCCTGCCCTGAGGTCCCCAGCTCTGAAAGATGTAGTTACTGTCTAGGCCCCAGGTGAAGCGTTTCCATGTCCACTGACAAGTGGCCTGCCCTTAACTGGTCCTAGACCCAACTCCTTTATCTTTCCAGTAAGAAAACAGTCCTACACGGTCCTCAGCAAAGGAGGACCATCTTTGACATGGTGTTGTGATGGGCAAGGAGGCTTCAGGGAGGTGCCCAGGTTAGGACCAGGGTCCAGGGGCATCTGGACACATCTGGTGATGGGCCAGACCAAGGGCTGTCTGTCAGCCCAGAATGCCCCTCTTAGGAGCAGACTTGGGCTATACTGGGGTATAACATTTCCTACTGGGGTCTAGACCTCCTTGGGCACACCTGACCAACTGAGGGATGACTCAGAAGAAGTATATATCCAGACAGCTAAGAGCTCCCCAAGGGGTGCTCATTCAAGGCAGAGACTCAGTGGGGCACAGTGAACTCAGCCTGGTGGCAGAGCCAGAGTTTAGAGGGTTCTGAGTACAGCACAAACTCTGTAATGACAGTTCATTCCTCGCCCAGTGCTGGTGCTTGTCTGGGTCCTAGGGAGAGGGGGCCGACAGGGAACACATAGGCCATTTCCTCAGACAGCCACACATAGGACCCGATAGGCACCCGTGTAACTCAGAGGCAGGGAGACATTCTCCCACCTTCCTGCACTATGAGCTCTGTGGCATGGGCAGGAGGGGAGCCCCCTACAGGGCATGAGCAGACCCACAGGCTGGGGGAAACACTACCATGCTATACGCCCTCTCTGCGCAGTACCCTCCAATGGCCAACTATCTCCTCGGCCTGAAAGACTGAGTCCCCACTAACACTAACAAGGCCCTACAAGGCTCCCTGGGATCAAAACCTGAGAGCCTCCAGAGCTCACCCCCTACCACTGCTCCCCTGTCTTCTCTAGTCCAGCCACACCAGCCCCTTGGCCCCTTGCAAGACTCACTCAGCATATCTCACCTCAGGGCCTTTGCTCTTGCACTCCCTTCTATACCCTTACGACTAACCCCCCCTCACTTCCTTTCCGTCTTTACTCAGAAGTCATTTTCTCAGCAAAGCCTTTTCTAAACATTCAATCTCAGTGTTTCCTCCACACCTACTACAGGACTTTTTCTATTTGTCTTGCTAGTTGTTTGTCTTTCCTGACTCAAATGTGAGCTCCACGAAGTCAGGGACTTGCTCCATTCTCTGAGGAGCCCCCAGTGCTTAGAACAGTGCCTGTTCTAACAGGTACTCAATGAATATCAGGAAAATGAATGAATGGGGCAGTAGCAATAGGTCAGAAGAGGAGTCAGTAAGCCCCCTATCCACCAGGGACTCCCCAAATCCTCAGAGGGGATTGAAAGGGGACTGGAGTCTTGTGTCAGCAAGCAGGAGTGTGACGCCAGTAAAGGGCAAGCAAATTCTACTTGCGTGCAGTTAATTTCCTACCTAGCTCACTTATGCAAAGCCATTTGAGATTATGCTCTTAGCAGCCTCTTGGGGAGTTCCAAGGAATGTGGTCATTGGTAGACAGACCTCACCCTTTGTCCCAGGACTCTGGTAAATCTCTTATATCAGGGAATTACCTGACAGACCGTGCACAGAGGAATTGTCCCCAAAAACATGGGGAGTAGAGAAATAAGGAAGGAGGGAGGGAAAGCTGTGTCGGTTTCTTCCCTCTTCCTCTTTCTGCTCTCACCTGGAAGAGCTCAGAATTGGAAAGACCACATGAAGACTCCAAAGTCACAGAAACCCTGGTGCAGAGGACAATGAGGTGGTAAGACCGAGTCTTCAGGAAACTAACCTAAGATGCCTTCAGGGAGTGTCTGACCCAAACCGCAAGAGCTTCAGAGAGCCTGAGCTCTCTGAGTCAGGTGTCCCCAACCTTCCCCAAAGTTCCTGTAGACGTGTGGCTGTCAGCCTTCCTCCTGACCTCATCCCCGGCTCAGTCTCTAAGATGCTTGCTACAGAAATCCCTGCCACCAAACTCAAGGTCACTAATCCCTGCACCTTTTGAAGAGAAAAGGCACATTTGATGGGTCTGTGTAAAGCATGACATTTTTGACACTGAGGAAAAGGGCTGACTTACTCCTCCTTGACATCTCTTAGAGGAACCTTTCTTTCCCTTTGTAGGCCCCCCGCCCCCCACCTTGGGGCCCAGGGAACAACCAATCCTGCTTATTCCAAGAATGCTCTCCTTGGCCAGCATCTGGGAACTGCTGTCAGTCAGCTTGATCCCAAGGGGATAAAGGCTGCACCTCTTTCATTGCCGGGCCTTGGGAGTCACTGTCAGCTCTGCCCTAGAGGGCGTCAACTCTTCTTATCAGATAATCAACAAATATTGAAGCAAGTTTATGCTGCGCCAGGCCTATTGCTGGGCATTGGAAATATAAAGACTTCTCAGACTTGGTGCCTATCCCCATGCAGCAGCCAGTCTAGGGAAAAGCCAGACGTATAGAGAATGTGATCAGTGCTCAGCCACTGGGTCACTGAAGACGGAAGGGGGGTGTGCAAGGAAGGCTTCCTAGAGGAGGCGATGCTTGAGTTAGACATGAAGAACAAGTGAGATTCACAAGCTCTCTCTGGGGAAGGGAACCCCAAGGGCAGGACCAACAGGAACAGGATGCAGAAGCGGGAGAGAGCACAGTGTGGGGCTCAAGGCCTCTGGACAGATGGCTACCCACAGCTGAAACTGGAGAAGAAGAAGCCAAGCTGCTGGGGGCCTCAGTAGGCCTGGGACAGCAGGATGTATGGAAGAACCATAAAGGAAACTGCAAGTCTTACAGGCCAGGATTGGCCACACATAACATTTGGAAATAGCTTATAAACCTACCAGCATGTATGCCAAAGCCCAACATACTAACCATCACCAAAGGTACTGTGCCGAAGGGCAAAGTGCATTATGTGAGGTCCAATGAAGAGGGAACCGCATGCCAATCTAGGGTGTCTACTGCAAACCCTTTGCCCCTGTACACCTTACCCCAGTTCCACTGTCCTGCCCCTGCCAGGTGGTGAGGCCAGGCCATCACAGAGGCTGTGTGATGTAGGGCCTACCCTCCCCATCATAGATAAGAGGAAACTGCAGCCCAGAGACGTATCCCCAGCCTACCTCCATGTTGGGAGTGAGACACAATGGCTTGAAGATTGTAGAAACTTCAGGCCCCGGGAGACTTTCAGTTGGTCTGCTCGGGTCCACTGCAGCATTAAACTACTGAAATACTTCCACAGAGCTGGTAAAAAGCTGCTGCCCAGAGTCCCTCCAGGTGGCCTTGCTACCCCTGCCACCCTGGCTCTTTTCTTGGAATGTTCCAGGTCTCTCCACCAGCCAGCAACCACAGGTGTATGCCTGGTCTGGCCAGCAGTCCCAGGACCTTGCTCCACACTGTGGCCAGCATTCATGCAAAATGGCTAGTGCCTGTGCCCTAGCTGGTTGAGTATGTTTTGACTATCACTTGCTCCAAACCCTTCCTAGGGGGCCCCTGTGAATATGAATTATGGGTTTCCAGAGACCTTTCACTCAGCTCATCTGTTTCTCCATGTGAATGCCCAGTTCTCGTTGTGCATGACCTGTTTTCCAGAAAGTTCTACCAGTGATCACCTGGGGCATCGGGAAATGCCACCTTATGGTCTCAGATATGCCTCATGTGCAGCCCACTAATGAGAACGGAGAATTACAGATACATGTCCTGACAGCCTCTATGCTAATTCACAGAGACAGGAAGGAAGTGGGGCAGGAAAGCAGCTTGCGAGGCTTTGAGCAATTAAAGTAACAAAAGCCGCAGCTCTGAGGGTCGTGCACGGGTGCACCCGCCAGGCACGAGGGCACATCTGGGGACTCTGCCAAGGCTCTCATGGCTCGTGCAGCCCCTGATGCTGGAAACAGGAAGGATACCTGCGCAAGAGCGGCTGCTTCGGTGAGCAGCCCAAACGAGGACCTGCCCCGCTGCTTTTGCTCCGCACAATGGAGCGGCAAGAAAATGGGTTTGGGCATGAAATAAACATTGTAATGTTGCCCAGCCCATCCGCTTCTGACTGCCTGTCCTCTCCAGGCCCCCATTCCTGGCCACCCCCTTCTTCTGAAGCGGAGCCATTTAGCGGCCTCCCGCTGTGCACGTTAGTGAGGGGCCGCTAGCAATTTGGAGAAGCTGCAGGAGAGGCTCTGGCCCAGACATCCCCTGAGCAGGAACCCAAGACCATCTCGGCTCTCGGATTTTCGGATGAATCCTAAACTAGCAATCGAAGGGGACACACTGCACAGTTTCCGCTGGAGGACAAAGTGATTTGGGGCTCCCACCTCAGGACTGGGCGGCAGTACAGGTCAAGCTCTGCCAAGCGGACAGAGAGAGGCACCTGGGACTCAGCTCCCATCACTTAGCACCCCTGGCCCGTGGCCCATGTTCAGCCATGTGCTCTTTGGAAGGGGCAGCTTTGCTTCTGGTGCCTCAGTTTGGGCACCTCTAGGAAAGCAGGGGAGCCTTCTTGTTTCTTGTGGGTTTACTCACTTTACTATACATTCATTCCTATTTCAGGCCGAGTTCAGAAGGCTTTGAGGGTGTGTAAGGAGGGGGCCTTTGCTTCTGCCCTGAAGCCAGTCCTATAGCCACTGCTATTTCTGTTTCCGCCCTCAGGCCAGGCTCAAAGCCAAAGCTTGGGGTGTTTGGTGATACGATCCAGAATGCAGTGATGAGGAGGCAGCGGGAAGTGGGACAGACAGGCAAGCCCGGGTCCCAGGTGACTGCCTGCGGTGGGCACCAGAACCTGTGTATAAGGTCTCTCCAGGGGACAGACCCAGATGGACCTGTCTCCTGGTCCTCCTCCCGGTATGTTCTGGGGCCCCCTTCTCCCCAGTCCTGGGGTTGTTATTCACTCTCTCGGACAAGACTGTCAGCCTGGCCCCTCGAACCCCATCCCCTTCTCCTGTGAAATGGGGACAGCCTGTCAAGCTGCTATGTAGAATCACAGTGAAGTCAGCTTTTAGAAGCATGAAGGCTAAGCATTAAATAATGGAGGGGGCATTGCTCACTATCCCAGATAAGAATTCTTAAAGGATATTTCCTTTTCTTCCACTCCATTGACTCATTTTTTTCACATCTTTACTGGGGGGTAATTTATAGAACACAAAATTCACCCACCTCAAATGTACAATTCAATGATTTTTAGAAAGATTTTCTTTTACTCTTGAGATGCTTTGCTGCATGTTTTATTTGGGGCTAAAAAGAAAAGTGCAACTGGATATCCAGAAATGTGCACTTCCCTTGTCGGCTTTCAGGAAACTCCTGCCTGTTGGCTTCCCGCTGGTGAGAAGTCACCATTATTCCTACTAAAGAGCCTCGCGCTTGGGCCTCGCCAGAGCAGCTCAGGCTGTTTCCATCAAGGCCCGCCATCCAGGTACTACTGCCGAGGTCGGATTCGCTTCACCACACAGGGAGGGATTTAACCCTGAACTGACACCCTGTGCTGTCTCCACAGCCCGGGATACGTGTCTCCCCTCCCTCCCCTTCCAACACCCAGCTCTGAGGTTCAAAGCCAGCCTCTGTGCCCAGTCCCAGCCACAGGGAAGCACAGAGAGCTTCTGGGAAGTAGAGGCAGGAGGCCTCAGCCGACCCTCAACTCCCACACTGGACAAATCTGTGGCACTGTGGGTCCCCTTTCTCTCCTGTAAGATGGACCCAGTGTTTGGGTTTTATTTGGGAGAAAAAGGAGAACTTTAAGCCCATCATCGTGGTGCTTTTCTTATCCTCGAAATGTCAAGACAGTGTGCCTCTTCTTGGGCTCCCAAGGGAAAATTCTCAGACTTTTTAAAACACTTTTTGATATGCTAAGAGTCCTAATAATAAGGAAATAAAGTATTCTGCATAAGGTATTTCCCCTCTTCCGTGCTTCTGGAGGTGCATTAGAACATGAGCTAAAGGTCTTTTGCCAGCAGCCCTCACAATTAGGCTTTCTCTCCCAGGGATCCTCAGAACTGCTAAGAGAAAGAAGTGGAATCTGACAAGAAAAAGCTTGGAGCTAATCAAAAGAAAGGAGCCCTGACAGTCTCAAGTCTGACACCATTAAATCCTTTGCGCAATGACTTTATTCATCGTGGCAAAGGCAAATCTGGGAGAGCTTCCTCTGACACCCAACGGGTGTTGTGGGGAAAGAGAGAGACTTCTACAGAATGCCTCATTACAAGGCAGGGCCAAGGCCTGTCTGCAAGGGTGGCTTCCTGTAGGGGCTCTGGACTCAGCTCTGCCCTTGACTATCTGGGTAACCTCCGTCCAGCTCTTGAACCTTTCTGAGCCTGAGCTTGCTCATCTGTCTAATGGGGATAATGTTATCTACCTCTAGCTCACTGTAAAGATTAAGTGTGGCGGTGAAGGTCAGTAAAGTGTTTAGCAAACCTTCAGATGCCTGGTAAGCAGATTCATTTCCTGTTGTCAGGATGGCTGAGTGGTCTAAGGAACTGCATTCCGGATTAGTTTGCTAGTGCTGCTACAACAAATGATCACAAATTTTTCTCTAAGATAAAATCAGGGTGTTGACAAGGCTGCTTTCCTTTCTGAATGTTCTAAAGGAGAATCCATTTCCCTGGATCCTTGAATCTTTGAATCCTTTCCAGCTTCTAGTGGCTGCCTGTATTCCTTGGCCCAAGGCCCTCTTACTTGATGGTCATTGCCAACATGAGTGGCTTCAGTCCTTTTCACACAGCGTCACCCTGACTTTCTCTTCCGACCCCCTTTCCACTTCTAAGGACTCTGAGATGACACTGGACCCACTTGGATAATCTAGGATGCTCTCCCTATTTTGAAGTCAGCTTATTAACAACCTCAATTCCATCTGCAACCTCAATTCCCCACTGCCATGTAAGGTAACAGATTCCAGAGATTGTCACGTGCACACCTTTTGCGGGGGGTGGGGGATGGTCGTTATTCTGCTTACCCCAATAAGAGCTCCATCATTGTGGGTTTTGCCATCAATAGAAAGGAGATTCCGATACTTTGCCCTCAGGCTTGTAGGGAGGCAAAGGAATGACAACTAACATTTGTTGAGCACCAACCATGTGCTAGCGCTGACCTCAGCGCAGCGCTCTCTCACCCCTGACATTCCAGTGAGACTGCATGCAGGGATATGACAGGTGCTATCAGGGCAGGACTGACAGCCAGGTTCTCCAAAGGAGCAGGTGCACATGAGGGTAGCCGGTGGCCATGAACTGTGCAGGGGCGTCATCCCTGACCTTGAAGCCAGCATGGTCCTGCCTCCCTCATACACCAGCTAATGAACAACAAAGGACAGCCCCAGACAGCACAAGGCAGGTACTGAGGCAATCACCGTTCTGCCTCTGTCTCTTCTCCGCTGGCTCTGATTGAACTATCCTGGTTTCCAACTGGCTCCTGATCACTGGTCTTGCCTCCCACTGCTGTGCTTTGGACTAGGAATTGGCATTTGGCTACCCCCAAATTCTGCCTTTCAAAACCCCCTAAAGTTGCAGGTCTATTGTGTTTGTGTGTGTGTGGAGGGGGGTGGTTCTCATCTGAGAATCTGATGAAGACTGTGACCACTCCCCAGAAAATACACACTGACACATGCACAGAATAATCTGCTTTCAATTTCATGGGAGTCCTGGATGCCAATATGATGTAAAGCAGGGGCTGACAAACTTTTTTCTCTAAAGGACCAGCAATAAATAGTTTAGGCTTGCAGGTCACATGGTCTCAGTCTCCACCACTCAACTCTGCTGTTGCAGGGAGAAAGCAGCACTGGGCACCACGTAAATGAGTGGATGTAGCTGTGTTCCAAGATAACTGTTTATAAAAGCAGGCAGCAGGTCAGATTTGGCCTGTGGACTGCAGTTTGCCAAACCCTGGGGTAGTGGTAGCAAAGCCACCATGGCTCCTGGCTGCCCCATCTACTGGATGGATGGGTCTTAACTGCTCTGAGCCTCTGTTTCCTCCCTTGGAAATGAGGATAACAATACTGCTTCACACGGTTGTAGTGAGGAAAGTAGGAGTAAATCTGTGTCAAGCACTCAGAACAGTGCCTAGGACCTAGTAAGCTGGGTGGGGTCAGCTAGGCTCTGTGTGCTGGCCAAGAGCCTCTGCCTCCAGGAAGCTGGCTTTGATATGCCTCTCTAGCTCCTCTGAGCCCCTGGTATCTGCCTCATGGGTCACAACCCTCGCCCACCTGGCTGGGGCTGAGTGAGGCCTAATTCAGCCCCGGCTGGGAAAGACAGAAGGCAGTTATGGTCTGGGATGTTCAAGTCCCTGCAAACTGGACGCTGGGCAAAGCTGGGGATAGAGAAATCAGACCCCATGTGTTGGGAGGGGCTGGCAATGGCTGGAGAAGGCAGCCCAGACAAGTGGGCTAGGATTCAGGAAGATGGCAAGTCCTAGCAAAGAACTACAGAATGATCTGGGGGCGGTCTAGGGAGAAACACCATTATTTCTCTCTGGTCTGACGTGTCAGGCAAGGAACGGGAATTCGTCTGACTCTGGGAGGCCATTCCAGATACTGTATGATGGCCTCCCACAGCCAGACAGATCCCACACCTTCTCTAGTGCCCTGTCCTGCCCGTCCTGCACAGGCTGGGGTCTGGGCCTAGGTGTGGCTGAGCTCACCGCTGAGAGGGCCGGGCAGGTAGGGGCAGCCAGAGCTCAGCGTGTGTGCACACACTCATGGAAATGGAAGTGGACATAATTAGAAATTATGCAGAATGAAAGCTTCCATTAAAGGTCCGAGTCTTTATGCTCCAAGCCAACCATATAAAGCACATGTGAAAAACTCACTTTAAGGAGTGACAAATGTGTGTATCTTAGGAACCAGGATTTATAGGTGCCATTATGTGCTACTTTAAAACAACCCTTTAAACCTAGGATTCTGCCTAGGAGATATAATGAACTCTGAAGCACATACCATCATTTTTTTTTTTCCCTGAGAGTTGACAGCCTGGAGCCGAGCACCCGGACTTCTAAATATACACCTCACTGTTCACACATAAAACACAGTGTTTCCACACATCAATTTCTTGGAATGAACTAGCTGGCTGACCCTGATGATGTTAAAGTGGCATGCTTCTCCTGTAGAGATGGGAAAAGCTGGGCTCTGCAGGGAGGAAATGGGGCTCTTTGTGCCAGGACGGCCCGGATCAGCCCAACCAGCCGGATGCCTGCATAGCTGTGCCTCCTAGGTTCTGGGATGGGTCGCACAGAGGTCCTTGCCTTGGGGAACCTGCAGTGGGAAGGAAGCCGGGAAGAGTGCACATACCTCCCTCCATAATATTACTCTACTCTTTTCTCTCTAGTCTCAGGCTCTCCACAGAAGCCTGCAGGCTTGCAGTCTTTCTTCTGGTCTTAGACCAGCAGGCCACGTGCTGGAATGCAGTGGCTCGCAAATGTTAGTGAGCATCAGACACATCCACAGGGCTTGTTAAACCACAAGATCATCACGGGGCCCCCAACCTAGGACTTTCTAAAGCAGCAGGTTTGTGTGGGGTAGAACCTGAAAATGTACATTTCTAACAGATTCCCAGGGGATGCTGAGGCTGCTGGTTGCGGGGGATGGGGCACGGTTCTCTAAGAACCGGGCTGTAGAGGTGACTGGAGTCCCAGGCTTTCTTATGGTCTGGCTCTGTGGCTCATGCCCTCTGTGAATAGGCAAGCCCCGCCCCCTTCTCTTTAGACCTCAGCTTTCTCCTGGGCAAATGCGAGGGGGGTGGGACAAGATGATCTAGAGTCTTAAAATTCTAGGGTGCTGCAGGTGGCAGATTCTAGCTCATACAGGGACTGGAAGCTTCCACTTAGAATGGTCAAGGGAACACTTCTACCTCTAGTTCAACTCTTTTGTCTTATAAATCAAGTCCAGAGAGGTTAAATGACTTGCCCGAGGTCACAATGAGAGGTAACAGCTGATTCTTAGACTGGAAAAGGAGGCAAAACCCCTTAATACCCTCATTCCCTGCTCAGTGCTCCCTCTAACACCCATGAGGATTCTGCCAAATAGCTCCGGGAAAAGGCAACTTGCTGGACAACCAAGTATTTCCAGCACCTTGGAGGCAGCCAAGGCCTACAGCCTGAGGCTTGGGCAAACCAGTGAACCCCCCTACAGAGACCCCCTCACCAACGCTGGTGCCTGGATCCAGACCTACAGAAGCACCTGGAACCCATATGTCAGGCGAGCAAAAAGCTAAGAGGTGCTCTGCAGGTGTGGAGGGAGAGGATATTAATCACAAGATCCAGGGATTATTAAACCAGGCTCCCAGAGGAGGACAGTGTTCCTGGTTTGCTCAGTTATCACTGGCTGTATCCTCACATGTGGGCACACACACAGCTATACACACACACACACACACACACAGAGTCACAGAAGGTCACAGCAGCCCACAAGGCCTATCCTGAAAACAGATTCCTCTAGTCCTAAGGGGCCGCTCACCACATATAGCAAGACCATTAAAAATATGTCATTTCAAAGACAAGAGAACACTTGTAAAAACAAACTTTCCAGAAGAAATATTATGGGGCTCCACTCTGGTTAAATAGCCTCCATCTGAATCCTTAATTGCAATTTACAGTGGAGAGGGATCTGAGAAGCTAGGGCGTTGTGGGGCTCAGTCTGCTCACAGGCTCCTGGGTGCCCGGGCTTCGGAGGTCCCCGGGCTGTGTGCCCCATCACTCCTAGCGGCTCTTGGCTCGCCGGACATCTTTTTGTTACCATCCTCGGCCATAAATCTGCCAGCCCTGGCGGCTGTGCCTGTATTTCAATGAAGAGAAGTGGATTTGTCCTTCGAAAAAGTTAACATGTCAGCCCTCCCAAACCCCAGCTCCTGCAGGACCCAGAAAGGCTTTGAATCCATGTCAAAGAAGCCATCAAAGGAAATAGGCCATTTTCAAACAAAATCCATTTCTCGAGCATGACGGTAAAAATATTTATCACATGAAAGATGTGAAACCTTTATGATGTCTCAATGCTCTGTATTATGAATGCAGCATGTGTCCAGTGGAATGTGTGCCAAAAAAAAAAAAAAAACCAGCCAGTCTATGATTCTGATAGCGGGAAAAATTAGTCCTTTCCATCTGGCAAATTCTTAATTTATCAACCCAGTTGTGCTGTATGGGCGCAAGAGGCAAAGGAAAGAGGTGAGCTCAGCATTCAGCCAGACCAAATAAGCAAAGACTCTGGACAAAGAAACTCAACATGTCCAGGGCACAGGGAATAGGGGTCCCATGCTTATTTGGTTCTGTCAGCCATGGCTCTGGATAACATCCACACTCACACCTCATGCACAAGGTCAGACAGGGCCACTTCAGTGGGTCTCAGGATGACCCATAGGGTCTGAAATCTCTTCAGGGCACTTCATAATCAGGAGTGTTTGCCCTACTGAGGGATTTTCAAAATGCAAGATAAAGCTCGTTCCTATGCCCCAGAAAGGATCATGAGGGGGCAAGCCAGCCTTCCTGGAAGACCCAAGTCTCCCAGGCTCAGATCTGAGGATGAGAATTCTGCTCAGAGACTGTATGGCCCTGAAGTTCCACCTCAGTGCCATGCCTCGAGGTTGGTGGGTGACCAGAGAGGGCACTCAGATGCACAGCCTCTCATGGGCTCATGAGTATGTCCTTCTCTTCAGAAAAGAAATGCTTTTAGTTCTAATGCCCTTTCTTCTGGGTGGGTGGCTCAAACAGAAGCTCCCTGGCAGGTACTAACACACTGGAAAAGATACATTAGCTTACCCTACCTTTTCTGAGTACCCACAGAGACGCGAAAATTAAACTATGCATTTGGAGTTATGAATGAAAGCTAATTCACTTATTCAACTAATTATGTATCAAGATGCAGCTGTGCAGAGAGACAACCAACCTAGCTAGGTGAAGTATAAGAATCCTGAGCCACACTGCCAGAGTCTGGAACGTAGTTTCCCCACTTACGAGCTGTGCGACCTCGTGCAAATCACTTAACCTCTCTGCACCTCAGCTGCCTAATGTAGAAAATCAGGGACAATCATAATATCTGCCTCTTTGTGGGGCTATTATGAGGACTGAGTAAATTAATAACAAAATCTCCTGCATTCTATGTGCTACATAATCATTGGCAATTGCTACTATTGTTACGGGTCAGATACTCTGATGAGTGTTAGGGATAAAATTGTAAACAGAAGTAGTTGGCGGGGGGGGGGGGAGTTGTTGAGGTGGCTGCTTATCACTTCTGTGTCTTTCCCACCAGTGTCTGCTTCACAGGGTAACTGAGAACACAAGGCTCCTATATCCTCCCTAAAAAGAAGGAGGGGACCCAGAGCCCCCCAGGACCCTAGGATGAAGGGCTTTGGGATCCCCAAGAAATGTCTGTCTCTGCTCCTGGCTCTCTACCCCAGTCCTGCTAAGGTCAGGGGAGGAAGAAAAATCAGGAAAGTCACATTGCATAGTGCAGCTTAGTGCCATAATGTGAGGGCCTCTGCATACAGACAGATCACCCCTTGGCTGGGGAGTTGGGTGAACAGGTAGCAACTTCTCCTGCCAGGCTGGTCACACCGTGAAAACCAGGTCAAGGAAATAAAGATTCCCACCCTACAGGGAAGTTAGTCTGTAGGGAAACACCAAAGATTCCTACAGCTTGGAGTCTGACCCTCCAGGCTGCCCTCTACTCCTGAGAGTCATAACCCAGTGGCCATGACATGTTGGCAATCACAGAAACCAAGGCATCCTAGAGCATGAGACTGAGCAGGGAGTAATCAAGGGGAGGCCTCTAGACCCCCTCACATACCCATGTCTCTCTCCTTGTACAAGATATACCATGGTTAGCTCCCTGGACCATGGACTTGGGCAAGGTCAGTCCCATGTTATCTCCTCACCTCTGCCAGGGCCCGGTAGGAGGAATGTTACGGCTGCCGTGTGCCTGGTGCTGGTCTCTCCCAGGGGGAGGGGTGCGCCCTGCCCAGCAGCCCTGCCTTCCTGAGCCCTCATCTCCCTGCATGGTCACCAGCTCACCACAGAGCCCAGTGGTCAGAAGGTTCCCAAATAGATGTGAGGTCAAGTCAGAGGCTGAAAGAACCGCAGAGCACATCCATCCAGACCAGCTCTTGGTCTCTCCCGATCCTAACTCACAGTGAGAACCATTTGTCACGTCACGCTAGGACACACAGGCAGATATACATAAGGGAAACCACGGTTCATAAAACTGTCTGTAGCCTTACCATGTGTGACTAGTTCTGCCATGTTCTATTTTATTCTATGATATTCTATCAAGAAGGAATGCTGGTCATGACCTACGAAATTGATTCCATGACCTACTAATGGGTTGGGACCCACGTTGTGAAAAACACTGATCTAGGTCAATGCATTGCAACCTTTTATAAATCAATGCCCCCTTTTCATAAGCATTAAAATCCCAACCCTCCTTTCATACTACTTGAAATTTGAAATAAAATAATTAAATATCCAAACTGAAAACAAATAAAAGCAATGGGCATTTGAAATATACTTTTTCAAAGCATAAATGCCATCTAACCCAACTGTCCCAAGATCTTGATATAGACGTCCCCCACAGAAGGAGAAAAGGTGCTCACCACTGAAAATAGGTAGGACAATGGCTTTTGTGGGACCCCTAGGGGAGGGTGGACCATGATTGGGGGTGTGGGAGGTCTGAAGTCCCCCTCTCCCCCTTTCCCACAGCAGCTATGATTTAGTCCATTTATATACTAGATATAGTATATAAACCCTTTAAAGGAAGGGTCAGTGGCTCAATAAAAAATGATTTAAACCCCACAAGCTGGTGAGTTCATCTATGTCATCTCCCAGGGGACAGAATGAGGCCAAGTCATTCATTCCATCAGGAAGGTTCAGAGACTTACTGAAGATGACACAGAAAGACAAAATTGGGGCAGAAGTGAGAGTGAGAGGGACACAGGACAGGAGGTAAGACCTGGGTAGTATTCCCCAGCCTTCAAACTATTCCCAAAAGGCCCAGCAATAAGGATACATACAGATCAATGAAGGGGCCCAATTTCTTAACTATGGGTTAGATTTCTAGAAGACTTGGGGTGGAAAAAGTCTCCTCTACTGAAAGTCAGAAGCCTTGCTTAACAGCTACATGTGTCTTTGATTAATAAAAGATAGGAAATAAATTGATCATCTCTGAACAGGAACTGTGTATTTGGAGAAGAGAAGAGCACCTTCCTAACCTGGGGCCCAGGAGGCAAAAAGCTCTTGATGGAGAGAAGACAGGTATCCCTGTGTGTGCCCACCAGCCATGTATGCTACCTGTATCCATGGTGGGGAAGAGAGGAGGGCTCTGTTGGCTATTTCACTGATACGCAGAAGCCAATGCTGAGTGTCAAGTTTGTGGCTCTGTAGCACCTGCCACATTAAGTGCTGCTGCCCTAAAGGAGATCACCTACCACTTGATAATCAGGGCCGGTCCCAGAACTTCTGGTTCTGGCCATAGCTGCTGCCTTCTGCTCCTTCAGACAGGATTTTCTGACCCAGAGACAGACAGCAGAGGCCACAGTATTCTTGGGGCTCTCAGGAAACTTCTCCCTACACAGCAGAGGCTGCCATGCCAATCTGATGTCCAGACAGAGGCATTTGAAGGGAACCACTCCATGTCCTGGACTGATCCCAGGTACCAGCTGACCATAAATGTCTCCAAGGGTTGGGGTCAGCCCAAGAGATACACCTGCACATGCTCTTACATGCTTACACATGTAGGGCACAGACAGGCACTGTCGCTGAGGCTATGGCTTACCCCAAGCTCCCAGCCCTCATGGCACATTAAAGCCATCTGGGAACAAAAAAACAATGAGCCTACTGATGCCTACGCTCTACCCTAGACTGATAAACTCAGAATATCTGGAGATAGCAACCAGGTTTTAGTTTGTTTGTTTTTTGGGTTTGTTTTTTGTATTTTGTTGTTGTTGTTCTTTATTGCCTTCTTTATCTCCCCAAGTGATTCCAATGTGCATCCAAGATTTAGAATCACTAGGTTGGGGAAATAATTTACAAAATTCAATGTATACACAAGAATCCATCTGGAAAGTCTGGTAAAACACAGATGCACCCCAAGATGGCCCATCCCCAGAGATTCTGGAGCAGAAGTTCTGAGATAGGCATAAGAAATTAGCTACCCATTAATCAACAAGGACTTTATGTCAATCCAAACCATTGCAAACCTCAAATAACAAGCAACCCTTAAGTTTTATCCCCTGAACCAATAGCATAATCCCTTTGTATACCATCAATGTTTTATTGGACAAGCACTATGTCTTCTCTCAGATGTAGTAGTATATTATCATAACCTCCTTCAAATAGCGTTTTAGAAGTTTCATAACTGATGACTACAGGTCTATTTGGGCATTCAGGATATCTCATTTTCCCAATGTGAGTATCACAAGGTCCCTTCTCCCCAAGGCAAATGATGGAAGGCTCTTTGATATACTCCTAGAGAAGAAACGAAAGTCTGTCAAGGACCTGGGCTGAGGTGGTCCTCAGCCCCTGGCTGATGGGCCCAATTCTCCTTCCTGCCTACCATGCAGTTTTAGAAATGGCCAAGTCTCGTTTTAAGATTCTGAGTCTTTTCTCTATGCCACAAAGTCTTTGGGTGTTTCTGACACAGCGTTCCCCAGAACACACTTCGGGAAACAGGGCAGTGAGGCTAGGCTGTAGGGAGGTTGCTGCAGAATAAAAGCAAGGTTAGAGGATGGAGGGCCTCACAGGCTTTTCATCGAGTTCCACTTCCTGAGTCACCTGTAGGCAGGATTCTCAGGACTGGGGGCTTAGGATCCCCAGAAATCAAAGGGCCCTTCTCCACTTCAAGAATCCCTGGCTTAGTGAGCAGCTATTACTGATGGCATGTGGCAGATTCCACGGGTGTTGTGATGGGGAAAGTCTCCGAACTACTACTGCAGGAGGGATAACCAAGATGAAGCCAACAGGCTCCCTGCCTTCAGCGACCTCACGCTACTATGAGATAGACAGGTAGACAGGTGTATTGACAGTGTATCACCATTCTACACTGGGCTGCCCGGCAGGCTGGCAGCACAGATGAATGATCCTACAGCTGAAGCCAGGGTTTGGGAGGGAGCGTGTCAGGCACAACGGCCGCCTCTTGAGACAGGCCAGCAGAACTAAGCACTTTTTACGTCACTGTGAATAAACCAGCTCTGAGGATTTTATTTTTTGGATCTGAGGAGCCAGGAAAAGCAGTCAGAGTTGCTATGAACACAAAGGAATCCATCTGCTTTCTTGCCTTTGTGAATATCTCAGACAGTGCAGAGCTAATGAAGGCCCCAAACCATGGTCCCAGACTGTTCCTAGGGACTTCACAGAGGCAGCAGATGAAAGGCATCAGGACAGCTCTGAAAACCTGTCCCTCATTATCAGCGGTTCAATGCCTCAAGGCAACATGCAGGCTACACCTCTTCCCTCTGCAGCTTCCCCTTCACCAGTGGCCCAGACTGTTCCTGGGGGCCAGAGAGGACAGGCAGTACTTCCCCACCAGCCCCTGAGAGATCCGGTTCCACACACCACTCAGCCATCAGTAACAGGCACTTGGTCTGGGAGCACAGCAAAGTGATCAGGAGCATGGACTCTGGATTTAACAGACTAGGGCTCCACAACTACAACCTGTGGACTTTGAGCAAGTTCCTGAATCTCTCGTAGCTCCCAGCTTACTTGGCTGTAAAACGGGGAGAAAAAGAGTCCCTACTTCCTAAGAGCTGGGAAGAGTACACGAATATTTCATGTAAAGTGCTGTCAGTGCCTGAGACGTGGTAAGCATCCAATCAATGTTATATAGTAGTGGTACAACTAAGGTCACTGTGGCTATGTGGAACAACGGCAGCACAAAACACAGAAAGACTCGGGCTGAGAAGCCAATTCCCAAGCACAAGTGCCTGGTCTGTCCTCTACGAGCTGCATGACCTTGCACTCCTAACCTCTCTGAGCCTCGGCCTCCTCACCTCTGAGATGGACGTGATAATTACGTTTACCCTCTGCCACAAAGGGTTTGCATATGTGTTGAACGCTGCGTTTGCTCCAGTTTTATTATCAGCACATCTAGAATGTGCTGGAGTGGCAGGTGTGACCCTTCAGCCTAGCTAGTGGGACAGCAGCCCACTGCAACAGTGAGCGTCCCTTCCCCAACAACACCTGAGGGATCTGGTTCTACAGACAACCAGGGAACTCAAAGATCCATTCACAGCTCATCTAAAAGCTCAGTTTAGTTAACCAGCAGGACTAGGAGGAATGCCCAGAGGAAAGCCTACTGAATGTGTTGTCTCGATCATATCTTTTGCAGGGACCAATTCCAATCTCTAAGGCAGGCACAGGGAACAGGGTCGATCAAGGTCCAGATCTTGTCCTTTGGGGAGCATTCCTTCATTCCCAACAACTCGCTTTCTCCTTTAAACTCTGCTGCACACTGGGTCTGTGTCTTGGTGGCTAGCTTCTGACTCATGTTTCTGTCCTGGCCCATCAGTGGGAACTTTCAGCTTCTCAGAAGATGGGAAGACACCTGTCATTAGGATGTGAGGAAAGCACTGTCCTCCACACAGTTGGCTGGCTTAAGTGACCACCCGATAGACCCCACCATTCCTCTGGTCTAGGCTCAGGGACAGTGACAGGATGAGTATTCATTGGCAAAACTTTGACCTTTTGATTTTTATATGATTCCTTGGCTGCCTGAGATATTGGCACTCACAGGGAATTGACTGAAAGACCCCTTCAGACCCTGTTAGCTAGGTCCCTTGGCAGATTCTCAGACCCTTTCCTTCCTCTAGAGAACTTCTTCCTGCCACTGTGAGCCCTACGCTTGGCACACAGCAGCATGCCCACAAGACCTGTCCCCACACCTGAAGGGCAGGCAGGAATGACCTGCAGCTGCTATGGAGGGCCTGTGGCACATCCTTGGCCTCCAACCACCTGTGGCCCCAGGACACAACTTCTGTGCTCTGTGGGGTTCTTTCTTCTTCTGTGTTCCCATCCTAAAAATCTTTGCCTGGGAGTCAAATGTCCCTCCAAATGACTTCCTGATTCCTCTTCATCTGCACCCAAGAGCCCCTGCACATGGGACATCATCCTCCTGCCTGTATCTTCATCCTCCTTACATCATCCATGTGATGATGTGACCCCTGTGTCCATCTAATACAACCTTACCTGGGTTCCCCTCATCCTATCCCCCCATTTCTCCCCTTTCTTCCATTCCAGTCTTCTTGTAATAGAAGTCTACACTGTCTGCCTTCTCCATATCCATCCCTACCGTTGGCTCTCTACCCCTCTCATGGTTCCAATGGTTCACTGAGGGCAGGGCTGTGCCCTCAAAGGCATGTCTGCATCCCCAAAACACAGCATGGGGCTTAGACATGATAAAAGCACACCAGATTCTTGATGAATAAATGAATGAATGTAAGAATGAATGAAAGAGCAAATCAACAGTACTCATATAAGTCACATCCCACTTTGGGTCTCATTTTCTCATCTGTCAAGCAGTGAGGCAGGTAGGACTGGCCCAATTCTGACATGGCATCATTCTGGGACTGTCTTCTTCATGCCATCATGATAGGAAGATGGTGACTGGCTGCTTATCATGGTGCCGGTGACAAGGGTGGCAACATTAATCCCAGGCAAGCTTTTTCTTGCTGTGACTCCCTGTCCCTCTCTCAGATCCCCCTTTCCTTTTACTCTCTGATGGCTCTGCCATCATATTTTGAGCCGAAGTGAAATGATGTTTATAACATCCATAGCACAGGGCTTGACCCATAAAAGGAGAGCCCTTGTAGAACCATAATGAATAAGGAAACTGAGGCTTGAGGAATAAGGCTACTGAGTCAGTAGCCTGCTTGGGGATACCAAGCAAGAAAATAAATAAGCAGAAGCCAAACTCTGGGATACTTTTCTTATGGCTCTGCTTGACACATGGCCCATTGGCCTCTTGAGGTCCTGCACTGCTCTGGCCCTGACGGGATGGCCGTTTGACAAATAAAATAGCTTTGCAGCCTGACTCCCTCCATTAGCAACATAGTTGTCCAGGAATCATGAAGGGCCTAGCTAAGAGTGCCCAGAAAGTGCAGGGGCAATGGCTAAGCAATAAGAACAACAGTGGTCTCAGCAGAAACCCACTGAAGGAAGCAATCTATGCTTTATTTGAGGTTTGCTTGCAAGACAAGTAGGCTGCTTTGGCATGTGCAGCAGGGAAAGAATGGGTGATCTATCCTACATTAGGAGCAGCTGATAGCATCTGGATCTGATGGGAGGACAGGGCTCTGCTGTCTGGATATGGGCCATGTTTCCCACTGCTCTGCACCGCCTGGCTGGAGCAGAGAGAAGGATCCATGGGGCCCCATGCCAAAGCCCAGCTGTCAGGCTCTGGCTCAGGGCAGGCCCCCGGTAGAAGGGAAGAGGGTTTGCATAGGAGTGGGGGTGCTTTAGGGGCAATCTCCCCCTTTTTCTCTCTCTGGGCTGATGTATTTCTTGGTGCTGCCCTTCTCTGTCCCCAGTAAATCCAACTGAAGTCAGTTCAAGGTGGGCCTATTCAGAAAAGGGAGAGGCACTAAAATACTAGCAGTTATTCCTGGGTTGCTCATTTGATGATGATTATCAGTTCTATAATGAGAAAACAATAACAGATTACACTTTAAGTACTTACTGAGCTCCTACTGAATGCACAGAGTAGAGCACAGATATATATTCTTATAACTGAGTCTGGTTGGAGGGATGAAACTAATAAAGATGTATAGTTAAATTGAATTCAGCTATGCTATGTATATAAAAACCCCAATTATGTGCCAGACAGTGTGCTAAGTATTTTCATGTTCATTATATCATCTTCAGAATAACCCCAAGGGGGTAAGAGTTTCTATCCCGTTTCATAGATGAAGAAACAAAAGTGATACAGTAAGCAGGGGGCAGGCTGCCGACCATGTCACCTACCTGCTCACCTTCCCCTATTTGGGGCCTCTTCTGTTACAAGCCCAAAACCCAGTTGGCCCCAAACAAGGCACTCTCAACCCATCTCTGGGACACACAGAACCAGAAAATGCCTGGAACCACACAGAACATTATGGAATAAAATTAAGTGGAACTCAATAGGGCTACTGTCACTTATTTAACTATCTCAGTGCAAAATAGTCTGAGGCAAGAGGTTGGATGAGTAAAAATGTATTTATTGAGCAATCACATGAAAGCGCTCTGGGCCCAGATTATGCTCTTGTATATAACTTACTTTATAAATACAAACCCAATCTTATTCAGAGGGTTGGAATGAAAGATTTGCTTTTCAATGGAGAAATCTGCATTTCAATATAAAGGTGTCTCACTCACCAGAGATGTAAGATCCGATTAATTCTTTATATTTAGCATTTAGAAAGCCTGAGGACTTCAGGCCTGAAGGTGGCAGCCTGCAGAGTGAAATATGTGAGCCTCACTTCCCACATCCTGAGCACCATCTCTGAAGTCTCCAGGGACAACAGCATCAGGGCTGTCTTTCCACACAGCCAAAGTGTGTGTGTGTGTGTGTGTGTGTGTGTGTTTGGGGGAAGAGGGGAATGAGTTCACTACCAAGCCATTCACTTGGTTATGCCAGGTGCCCAGTGCTGAGGCTGAAACTGAACTTGCTAGACAAGAGTGCCTATGCAGCCTATGTTCTATTGATGGAGACAAGTAAAATAATCCAACAAAGCAGGTCCCTGCAGACTATGGCAACTGTTGCAAAGGGAATAAACTTAGCAGTCTAGTAAAGAGAAAACTAGCGGGGTGGTCATCCCTACTCCAGATAGCGCAGTCAGCACTGGTCATTCTGAGAACACATTTGAGCTGGTATCAGAAAGATGAGAATATGCCAGCCACAGGGCAAAGAGGACAGCAAGCATGAAACTCTTGTGGCCAGAAAGCACTCAGAGGGTCCAAAGAGCTAAAACAAGACCAGTGGGATTGGAAGTGAGGGATGGATCCCACAGGCACCCGGAAGCTGTCATAAGGAGTGGGGGTAATGTTCTAACATCAAGGGAAGAACTGAAAGGCTTGAGCAGAGGAGCACCATGTTCGGATTAGTACATTAAAAAGTCTGTTCTGCTCCAACAATGGATGCGAGGAGGCCAGTGAAGAGCTATTGAGTAGTTCAGGCAAGAAGTGGCTTGGATGAGGCTGGTAGGTGAAGACAGAAAAGGGTAGCTGGATTTCAGATACATGTTGAAGTACAAACACCTGGCTTCAAAGTGAAGTAAGGACGGATTCATTCATTCACAACAAACACTGAAGATCAGGAAATGGGAGGCTCCCAACCACAGAAAGAGTTGCTGAGTAGGAACAAGGCTTCAGGGTGGAGACCTTAAATGCACTCTGTGTGTGTGTGTATGTGTGTGTGTGATCCCCCTTCCAGGGAAAAGATGTTGCACTCATTCACCAAACAATATAAAGGGACTACTAAATAGCATGTAGATTTCAACTTTCTCCCGTTCCATTTTTTATCACAACAAACAGAATAACCAAACAAGATCTCCGTTTTCTTTTTTCTTATAATTCTACTTTGTGTCATTTCTCTGGGTGCTTTCTACCTGCATAATACATCTCGTTATCATATTGTAGTCACTGCATCTCACATAGTTGATAATTATCATATTTCTAGAGCCTGTTAACATCCACTTTCCACCGTGATATCTTTTTAAATCTCCACGTGAGCCATTTATTTCATTTTTTTCATGAAGATCACAGGTAGGTGCTCGGTGGAAAAACAATCATTAACGTCATTAAAACAGCAGGGTGAGAAGCTGAGAGCATGGCTTCTGACATCCTAAGAGTTTAGAGTTTCAACTCCCGAGACCCCAAATTGAGTTTTGTGCCTTTTAGTCATAATGAATTGTTAAAATCAAAAAGCATACTTTAAAACAAAGTCTTCAAAACTTGGCCAGAAGCTACCCAATCCTGTGCTTATGCTCTCAGCAGGACACTTAACAATACTGCTAGCCAGACTGAGAGGAACCATGCAGACTGTTGTTGTACCTGCCCAACATTTATTTATTGTATTTCAGAAGATGCTGAGCCTTGGGCAGAGTTACATTAGGACACTGGAAAAGTGCCAGTCTGAATCTCCCAGCCCCAACTGCCCTTCTGTAGGGCACATCAAGTGAAATCCTGAATGGCATTCTGGATCCACATTAACCTGACACATGGGCATCTCAATTCCATACAACTCCAAACTATGCAGACCCTGAGTCCACTGTCTATGCAAGGGAAAACAACAAGCATCGAATCCAGGAACAGAGTTGAGGAGCCATGGTATTCATGGCCCATCTCATTCTCTAAGCTCAGGAATTTCTTTCCTGTACAGGGAGATGGCCCATAATGATAGAAATATGGACTGGAGAACCTGAAAGCGACTTCTCTGTTCAGCCTTCCCTTTTTGTCCTCTAGAGACTGTCATCTCTTAACATATAGTTCAAGAATCATATGTTTGCTTCATATCTGCCAGCCAGCTCCGTGAAAATCAGAAATCAATTAGCTCACTGCTTCAGATTCTGTATCTCCCTCTCCCCTTCTTGCTCTCTCTCTCTCTCTCAAAAATAAACACTAAAAAATAATAATAATAAAATCAATTAACTCAGTCCTCCCTCCATATCAGCTGATAACTCTAGCTCAGTGCCAACGTTCTCATGAGTAGCAGTGGAATTAGAGTCATCTAAACATCAATAGCAGCATGGAGAGGTGGCCCTCAGAGTCATGTTCCCCTGGGATTCCAGACCCTTGCCCTTGTAATAGCTGACTTAATAGGACCTGCAACTGTTCAGGGATATATATTTCTGTTCTCTTTCTTTGTTTTCTTCTGTGGTTATTGAGTAATACTCAAAACCAGGGAATGTGATTCCTCTTGGGTGAACAGAGCTAATTGGACACATTCAGAAGGGAGAAATTTCTCCCATAGCCTATAAAATTAAAGACAATAAATAAGCAAATAAAACGTGTTTCCTATGACTCTGGAGGTGCTGTGGCATCCTCCTTTATAGGCTCGTAAACATCACCCAGCACTCTTGCTCTACTATCGACAGCTCCAGTGACAAGGCTGTGCTATCAGCTCACTAATTGGAATGTCCTTTTTTCAGGAAACTCTCTGAAGGAATTAAATTTCCAGCCTCCCACTGCCTTTTTCTTCAGAGGTATCTAGATATTCAAGATGGCTATTTCATAACAACTTTGGCACAATGTGACACAGGTACAAGGGGAAGGCCGACTCTTAAAGATGCCCATGTAACAAGAATGCTAAGCTGGGAATTTTCACCAGGCACCAAGACGCGATGGATACCTGATGCATACAGTGAGTTCTCAGACCGGGAAATGAAACTTTAAAGAGGGTAATTGGAAATTGATTAGCAATTCACCCAGATTGAGAGGATAAAGGACTGGTTTATTAAAGACTTTAAGGAGAGGATTTGTGAAGATGATTTCTCAGCTGGGGACTCCCCTGAGAGGAGAGGTTGGATGACCTATCTCCCACTCCAAGCTTAATGGCAGAAGCATCAGTGGAAGCCACCTACAGAATTGATATGTGTTCCCCAAAGCCGGGGTACACAGGAGTCTGACTTATGGCTGAGAAAGCTAAAGCAGCCACTAAAGCCCCCTGCAATGGCAGGACAATGGTACACAGACATGGAATCCTAGGTGGGAATGTTAGCGTGCCATCATTTTAATAGACCTCCTGCGGCAGCCTACCAGGACAAGGGATCCTTCAAAGCGCTGTGGGGGTCAGAAACTGTGGAAGGATTGGGAGTAGCCAGTTAAAGCTGAGGCCCTGCTTCTGTCAAGGTAGTTGTAGTACCTGTCCCAGCAGGGAAGCCTCCAGAAAACTCACAAAAATTCTAATACAGAGTCACCTTCCATGTCTGCCAGACCCACAAGGCACAAAGCCATCTTAGGGCAGGATCAGCCAAGTAAGAGCCATCCCCATGCCTTTCCCCTCTCCTACTTGCTAGAATGGTGAGAAAACACAGCTAGCAAATGGGAAATGAGAAGAAAGGAAAGTATAAAGCAGGGCCACACTCCCCTCCATGGATGGTAGAGCCTTTGGAGGAGAATTAACATCAAATAGAGTTTGAAATTTTACTGATTATATAGCAGCAGGCCCTCTTAATAACTGAATTGAGACTGTGTTTTGGTTTAAATTAATCATACAACTTATTCTTGCCCATTAATGAAAAAGAAAATCCTGGTCTTGTTTGAATTTTCACTCCCTGGCAGGGAAAGACTCATCCCCATTGAGTACATTTAAAAGGACAGTGATACCAAAATAAAGATACTCCTATAATTACACCCCAGGGGTCCAAAGTACTTATCCAAAGTACCAGATATACCAAGTCAGAGCAGCAGGATAGGACTCATTTGATCATCTATGGTTGATGGCTAATTCTGCCAGAAAGTCCTACAATTAGGAACTGATCCCTTGGGGACATTGTGCTCTATCTAAGCTGAAAGCTTCAATCCCATTTGGTCTTGATATTTTCCTCACTGTGGAGGGGGTAGCTTTATGTTCTTAGCAAAACAAATCTATATTTGGGGTTGTTTGTCTCAATCTGCAAGGAAAATCTGGGGATACCTAGAAGATCCTAAAAGCATCCAAAGAGAAAAAACAGGTCATATGTGAAAAAGCAAAAACTTGGGATTGCACCAGATCTCAAAAACAACACTGGCAGTTACAACTCAATGAATCAGCACCATCAAAAATCCCAAGGAAAAATTGTTTTCAAGCTAGAGTTCTAAAGCCAGCTAACCTGTCAATCAAATGTGAGTACAATATAAAGACATTTTCAGACATGCATAAGTAAAATATTTATTTCCCATGGCCTCATTCTTGGGAAGCTACTGGAAGACACACTCCACAAACAGGGAGCAAACCAAGGAAGAGGAAGCCGTGGGGTTAACACAGGGGATTCAGCTCAGGACAGAGGATGAGGGGCTCCCTGACATGAAGATGCCCTGAAGCCTCAAGTGGCAGCACTGAGGTAGGCCATAAGCAAACAGCCCTGGCTGGAATAGAAGGATCAAGCACTCCAGGAAACAAAACGAAACTGATGGATTATGTGATATATTCAAACATTTGGAAAGTAATATTAACGGTGTGAAACAGATGTGATAGAGCACAAAGAAAAAAAATCAATGCTAAATACTTACATAATTATTTTTTATAAAAAGAGCATCTTAGTGTGTCTGGTATTTTGCCTTTTTGCCATCCATTCCTTGCTCTCCTCTGACCTGTTCTGTAGCATGGGAGTTAGGAAGGACACTGGGGGGCTGATGCCTTCAAGCTGCACTTCTCACTTGGCTTCTGTCTGCATGTGGCCAATGGTAGGCAGTGAAGGGAGATGGAGAAACCAGGGTATTTCTCTCCCTCTCTCTCTCTGCTTTGTGTGGCATCTCCCACTGAGGTGTACCTCTTCCATGGCTTTGATCCCATCTGGATAGGCCCACCACAGTTCTACCTTTTGCCCCGTGACCCTTGTATTCTGGGCTCCAGAAAGATTGCCCACACCCTCACCCTTACACATGGCAGCAGCTTCTGGCTATTGCAAATTTCTCATTGCACCAACTTCCCCTGTTTGGCTTCCCAGCTCTTCCATTACCTGTGTAACCAATTCCTTAAATTCATTCTCTTCTGCTTAAAATGCTTAGTGATTTGTGTTCCTAACTGGCTGCTGATTCAACTAGGAAAAACAAAAGTTTCCATCGTGGAAGTCCACTTAACACTGACACATATTTTCACAGTACATAATGTAAACACTGTCTATTGTTTTTACCCAAAGTGTGAGGATTAGGAGAGACGACATGTATGTTTGGAAGAGGTGGAGAGTAGAAGGAATAATGGGAAATCATTATATATTGGCTAATATTGATGAATCAGGACATAGTGATATAAGCATGTCATTGAGTAATATGGTGGCAGTTTTGAGAAGAAACAGCTAAAAATGTTAAATGGAACTCCTTTGGAGGTCAAGGGTGGGAAGATGACTGATGAAGTACAGAACTATTTTATTTTATTATAAGTACTACTTGAGGTTTTTAACTATGTATAAAACTACTTTGATAGAATTCAAAATAATTTTAAAAATACTGATTCAGGGGCGCCTGGGTGGCTTGGTCAGTTAAGCGTCCGACTTCGGCTCAGGTCATGATCTCATGGTCTGTGAGTTCAAGCCCCGCGTCGGGCTCTGTGCTGACAGCTCAGAGCCTGGAGCCTGTTTCAGATTCTGTGTCTCCCTCTCTCTCTGCCCCTCCCCTGTTCATGCTCTGTCTCTCTCTGTCTCAAAAATAAATAAACGTTAAAAAAAATTAAAAAAAAATACTGATTCATTCTAGTGGTTTCTGAGGACAACATTAAGCTCACTAACCCATAGTTTGCAAAGCTGACCTTCTGCCCAGTGTGAAAATTTTAGGACATTTATTTATCTGTGGTTTTCGGCCCCAGTCCAACTCCCCACCACACCCTGAAGCTCATGCCTGGAGGACTCATGTCCTCTTTTGAAAATTCACCTTCTGTGAAGCCTCATCTAGTGGGACCCAGGCCAGAAACCTGAACTCGTTTAAAACAGTTGTGTCTCCTATCACTGTTTCTAAACTCCAGTTGCCCTGCGGATAGGTAAGTTACCTAGATGCTCACCTCCCTGGCCCAGGAGGGGGCAAGAAGACAGGAGAAGGTGAGGAGAAAGGAGCAAAGCCACTGCCCCAGTAGGAGGCTGGAGAAGACAGATGGGAGATAGCAAAGCCACCTCTTGGGTTTTCAGATCCAGGCAGGGAAATACAGTTCTTTGTTACCTTAACTATCTTGGGCTTCAACTTTCTTTTATTCAATAACCTTCAGTCTGAAACATAACTTCCCAGAATAAGTCAGGATGATGGCCACATATAAGTGAAGAGAAGAGCTCTCTCTCTTTTGGTCATACTCCATAGCTCAGGCTCAGCCTCTGTTATTGGTTCTTTTTGCTTATCTCATTCCAGGTTTTACCCCTCTGATAATGGTCCAGGATATTCTTGTCTGTTCATTGTTAGTTGCTTATCCATCTTCCATCGGCCTAAGAGTCTGAATTAGTTCCAGCTAGTGGCCTCTCCCCTCTCTCATGCTGCCTTCTAAGCTACAACTGTCTATGAAGCACATTATGAATGTATTGGATACTCTGCTTCTAGTTTCTGGCAGAGAGAGGCTGTGGGTAGTTTTTGGTCACCACATGGCATTGTGATCTGATTGTGGAATGCAGTGGCCACTATTGCTGCTGGGGCTCACTGACATCAGGAGACTAACATTGGCAGACTAGCTTTGGCCCTCCAGAATCTTTCCTGACTATCCAGATGTATCCTCTCATCTTGTATCAGCACTTCCCACAGCATGCTCTGCAGAACCTTCATTCTGTGCAGAGTGATTAAGTGCTGTGAAATAGAGATCCATGGTCAAATAACTATGGGAAATGCTGGTTAGTCCCGGTTAAGTGAAAAAGATTCCTGACTTAGGACTTCTCAGGTCTCTGATATACACTGGGAACCTCCAAGAGCAAAGCATAATTATAGCACTGGGCAAACTCACATGATGGGGGAGCCCTCCTTTGAAGGACACAACCCAGGTAATATTCCACCGCTCCTCAGCACTGATCTCCCAATCTAATGGAATTTGTTCAAATTGCTTCCAAAGGGATATTCCAAAGGGATCACAGTGGCAGGCTCTCCATGGGTCTGGGCAGCTACATATACGAGCTAGGTGAGCAAGCTCAGGACCAAGAGAGTAGTTGGATCTCCCAAAGCAGCCCCCTTCCTCAAGTTCCCTTGAGAGGAGATAGTCTTTGCCACTCCCTCGTCCCAGCTACAGCATAGTACAAAGTTCTCTAAGTGCTCCCACACCTCTGTGCTTCGCTCATGCTATTGTTCCTTCCAAACATAGACCCCTTCTTCTCCACTGCCTTAGTTTAGGTTCTCCCAAGAGCCAACTCTGGGACAAGCATTTACATGTGAGTTGAAGGTGAGGAAAATCCTAGTAAGGGAGAAAAGTGAGACAAGGATGGGAAGGCAGCCAATAAAGAATGCTTTATCCCACCAGTACTGCACTGACTAGGGCTGGATCCTGCTAGGGAATCTTCATATAGCACACACACTGCCAACTTAGCTTCCCCATGAGGAGAGAGAACCGGGATATTTATACACCATCTCCTGTCAGTCATTGGTTGAAGGCTGCTGTGGAAGCCAAACTTCCACTTGCCATTTGTGCATAGTCATAGGAAATGAGGAATAAAACCTTCCCAGGTCATACACACAGAGCCCATCCTGCCTGCCATGGGTATTCAAAGTGTGCTATTCAAAGTGTGGACCAGCAGCATGAGCATCATCTAGAAGCTTGTTAGAAATTCAGACTCTATAAGCATAATCTGCATTTTTAACAACCCCCCATGGGTTTCACATGCACATTAAATCTGAGAAGCCTTTGTGAAAATTCACTCCAATGGCTCAGAGTTCTCTTCTTTGAACCATGAGTGGCTTATAGGTTTGCCAGCCCAAAATCCTGGCTACTTCCCCATCCATCTAATCTGATGCCCACCGTTGTGCCTGAGAGGCTTGTTTCCTTGCCTTTGCTCTTGCTACTCCCTTTGCCCACAGTGCCCTCCTTTTCCCAGCCCCATTCTTGGTTTGGCTAAATTATCCTCTAAAATTCAACTTCCAGGAAGCTGCCCTGACCCCCCAGGCTGTAAGAAACCACCCTCTGGTTTCCCATAGACTCTGCCCTCAGTCCTAGCAGGACCTTCGTCAAACTGTGCAGGTTGTTGACTTTTTCTGTCTCTCCCATCACACTTGGAGCTGTGTGGCCACCTTTATATAACCAACTGCTCACAAAAACACTTAAAACATCTTGGTTGAAGAAAACACAATGTCCACTGGACATTTTTCTGAGTGCAAAATTGCCTGCTCATTCTGGAGAAGACTGAGAATGTGCCCCTAGCCTTCTCCTGGCCTGTCACACAGAGCTCCTGGGAGTGAAGGCCTGTAGAGGGTTTGGGAAAGATCAGAGTACCAACCCCATACGGCCATTCTGAAACATACACACTTTCCCTCTCAATTGAGGCAAGACTCTAAAAGGCAGAAGGCACTAAAGCCAGTCCTTGGTGATGCTAATGAGTTGCAGGAGGGCAAGTGGATCAGGGTCGTGACTTCAAGATATACCAAAGTTTCTTCAATAAATAATGAGCACAATAACTGTAGGCAAGTTTGTATTTAGGCTCTTTCCCCTGTGTTTTTGGAGGGATGATTAATCTAGCTCTAAAAGAGAAGATGTGAACTATGTGTGGGCGGATGCCATTTGAAATGAAGGCCCAGAGCAAAGCAGCCATCATTGGACAGGTTGGGTCCAGTGTGTAACCCTCACCCCAAGGAAACCGTATCTACTCTGTGCCAGAAACTCTCCACACATTTTCTTATTTTTAAAAATAAGCAACATGCAATGTTACATTGGTTTCAGGTGTACAATATATTGATTCAACAATTCTGTACATTACTTAATGCTCACCAGGGTAAGAGTAGTCACTATCTGTCACTATACTATGTTATTACAGGATTAGGACTATATTCCTTACACTGTACTTTTCATTTTATTTATTTTATAACTGCAAGTTTGTACCTCTTAGTCCCCCTTCATCTGTTTTGCCCATTCCCCCACCACCTCCCCTCTGGCAACCACCAGTTTGTTCTCTGTATTTAAGAGTCTATTTATTTTGTTTGTTTGCTCATTTGTTTAGTTTTTTTAGATTCTACATATAAGTGAAGTCATACAGTATTTGCCTTTGTCTGACTTATTTCCCTTAGCATAATGCCCTGTAGGTCTATCCATGTTGTTGCAAAAGGCAAGATTTCATTCTTTTTTTCTATGGCTCAATAATATTCCATTATATATATGTATTATATACCTCCATTATACATGTCTATATATATTAAATATATCCATTAAATATATATAATCCATCACACACACACACACACACACACACACACATTCATCCATTCATTTATCTTCTTCCATTCATCTATCAGTGGACACTTGGGTTGCTTCCATGTCCTGGTTATTGTAAATAATGCTACAATAAACATAGGGAGGCATATATCTTTTCATATTAGTTTTTTTGTATTCTTTGAGTAAATATCAAGTAGTGGAATTATTGGATCATGTAGAATATCTATTTTTAATCTTTGTGGAACCTCCAGACTATTTTCTACAGTGGCTGTACAAATTTACATTCCCACCAACAGTGTACAAGGGGTTCCCTTTCTCCAGATCCTTGCCAATACTTGTTATTTCTTGTCTTTTTTATATGAGCCATCCTTACTGGGGTAAGGTGATATGTCATTATGGTTTTGATTTGCATTTCCCTGATGATTAGTGATATTGTGCATTTTTTTCATGTGTTTGTTGGCTACCTGTATGTCTTCCTTAGAAAAATGTCTATTCAGGTCCTCTACCCATTTTTTAATCAAATTATTTGTATTTTTTTTTTTGTTTTGAGTTGTGTAAGTTCTTTATATATGTTGATATTAACCCCTTATCAAATATATCATTGGCAAATATCTTGTCACATTCACCAGGTTGTCTTTTTGTTTTATTGATGGTTTCTTTTAGTGGGAAAAAGCTTTTTATTTTGGTGTATTCTCAAGAGTTTATTTTTGCTTTGGTTTCCCTTGCCTCAAGAGACATATCTATAAATATGTTGCTAAGGCTGATGTTTAAGAGATTACTGCCTATGTTTTCTTTGAGGAGTTTTATGGTTTCAGGTTTCACATGTAGGTCTTTAATCCATTTTGAGGGGTGTGTGTGTGTGTGTGTGTGTGTGTGTGTGTGTGTGTATGGTGTAAGAAAGTGGTCCAGTTTCAGTCTTTTGCATATAGCTTTCCAGTTTTCCAAATGCCATTTATACAAAAGACTGTCTTTCCCTCATTGTATATTCTTGCCTTATTTGCTGTAGATTAATTGACTATATAAGCAGGAGTTTATTTCTGGGTTTTCTATCCCATTTCATTGGTTTATGTATCTATTTTTGTGCCAATACCATACCGTTTTGATTATTACAGCTTTGAAATATATCTTGAAATCTGGGATTGTGATACCCCCAGCTTTGTTTTTTTCTCAAGATTGTTTGGCTATTTGAGGTCGTTTGTGATTGCATACAAATTTTAGAATTATTTGTTGTAGTTCTGTGGAAAATGCTATTGGTATTTTGATAGGGATTACAATCTGTAGATTACTTTGAGTAGTATAGATATTTTAATGACATCAATTCCTCCAATCCATGAGCATGGTATATCTTTCCATTTGTTTGTGTCATCTTCAATTTCTTTCATCAGTGTCTTATAGTTTTCAGAGTACAGGTCTTTCATCTTCTTGGTTAAATTAATTCCTAGGTATTTTATTCTCTTTGGTGAAACTGTAAATGGGGCCATTTTCTTAATTTGTCTGTTACTTTGTTATTAGTGTATAGAAATACAACATATTTCTGTATATTAATTTTGTATCCTGCAATTTCATTGAACTCATTTATCAGTTCTAATGGTTTTTTGGTAGGAGCTTTAAGTTTTTTTATACACATTTTCTCACTTAATCTTCCCAAGAGTTCAGTGAGCTAACTATTATTATTGGCTTTTCACAAATAAGGAATCAGAAGCTCAGAGTGTTTTAAAAAAAATTGTTCAAAGTCAGAGAGCAGCTAAATGCTGGAGTCAAGATGACCATCTGAGCCTGCCATCTCTAAGGACATTTTGCAGAGCTCCTGCAAAATGCAACAGAGTTTCTGCTGACCACTGGGAATCCAGGCTAATTCTGAGCAATTTGCTTCACTTCAAAAATAACTAAGTGAAATATTAATAAAGCACCCCAGCATCTCTCTGCTGCCTTCAAATAATGGAATGGGCACAAGACAAAGTATGTTTAATGTCATGCAACTCACAAGAACAAGAATCCAAGGGATTAGGACAGGCCCTTAGCAACTCTGGCAAAGGGGAGAGGGGCTGGGACCATGAGAGGTGAGGAGAAACTGAGCAGCTATGCAGGGCCCTTGGGAACACCACTCAAAATAAGACCTTGGCATCAGTAACATGTGACCGTTATGCTAGTCTCAAGGCGAGCCTGTCATAAGACACCATAGCATTAACAAATGTTTACTATGTTAGGGCCAACAGCAGAATTCCTAGAGAGGAAAGTCTTAGAAAACCAATCTGAGGAGTGCTGGGTGGAATGTGAAAGATGAGCACCTACAGTCTCCCCTGAAGACCAGGGTACCAGCTGTGACCCAGGTGTCAGAGGAGAGAAGGAGCTGGACTTCAGAGACCAGGGTTAAGAACTGGGAGTTTGCTCCTGAAAAGGAAAATAAAAGGGAGGACAGTAAGTACCAGGCCAACAAGATGATGTGAGCCTGGGATGAAAGGTGGGTGATGAAACCCTGTGAGGTATAATGGCCAGCACATGTTTTAAGGCTTCCAGGTGTTCTAGGTTTCTGAAGCCAATTAAAGCTGCTGTCCTACTAAATCTGTTTAGAGAAGGCCTCTGTGCACCTGAGCCTTTTATGAATTCTCTTTGTAAAACACACTGACTGACTATGAGCACAGTGAGCACATCTCATAGGTAGCCCATGGAAAGTTGGGAACCCAGGATGCAGGGGCAGTCTTAACTCACGGGAATGAGCAGGAATCTACACAGAGGACTGTACTTCCAGGGGCTGTGAAATTATCTGGAATGATGGGAGAGTTGAGTGAGTCCCAGCTAACACTTGACCACATTTGTCAGATGCTTTGACTATCCCAGGTGTCGTGCACCTCCCCCTGCCCTTCTTGCCTTCCTTTTCTCCTCTATTCATTTCCTGAAAATTCTCTGCCTGTCACAAGGCCCTCTGAAGGTCACAAACCTATTCCCCATCAAATCTGTCCTCATCACCGGAAAGAAAACAAGAAGAATATCAGGATGTTTTTTTAAGAGATGAAGTGTGTGCAAACGCCAAGGCCCTTGGGTACCACAGGACACTGATGGTCCTGTCAAGAAGGGACAGAGCTGAGGAACTGATCTGAAAGTTAAATAACTCCAAGTGGGGTTTCTTCATCGTCTTCTCTTTTTAAAAAAATAATTCATAGTATCAGACAGGTTGACAACTTATTGAAAATGGTTCCTCACCTGGAAAGTGCTTATTACTTACAGTGTACCATCTTTATTACATCGATACTGACATTTAACACTCAATAAATCTCCACTCCCTCCATGGAGATATGTCTGACAGCCAACAGGAGTCCCTGCCTTTTCTCTGAATTTCAGCATGGTTTTGGTTCCAGGGACTGTGCTCTGATATCAGGTTCCTCAAATCCAACTGAGTGGGAAACAATAGTCCTGAGATGCCTTTGTTCAAGCTGATGGCCCCATCCTAACCCAGCCAAGACCCCCTATCTGCAAAAAAATGGTGGATACCAATATGTAAAGGTAGTTGAATAAGTAAATGAAGGGAAGAAGGAATGGTCCTGCCACACCCTACCACAAGACCTGCTATAACAGCCAAGGCCCCTCCTAATCCATCCTCATCCTACCACTACAGTCCTACCCAGGGAATGACCAGTCATCACCCCCCAATAAGCCAATGTACCCCCAACCTCTGGGCCTTTCCTCATGTGGTTCCCTCTGTACTGAATGCATTATTCCTCCTAAAGTCTAAGTCAAATGCCTCCTCCTCTATGCATAGGCTCCCTGTGGAAGAACCCAGTGTTTTCTAGTCTGTACCCTAAAGAACCACGGAAGACTGCCCACAGTTCCACTCGGCACAACTGTCTGTTACTCCATGAGCTTCTCCAGGGCAGGAGCTTGTCTTTACTAATTTCAGTATCTGACTACCAAAGGCCAAAACATAATGAACAAATGAGTGAATAAATGAATGAGCATATCACTTTCTTCTCTACCTTCTTCTCCTTCTTCCCACTCTGTCTTTACTACCTCTATCTGGAGATTCCACGGGCTCTGACCTCCTTGGTTTCACTAAGTCTCTGAAATGATAGATTAAGGTAGGCAATATTTGGGATTCTGAAATGGGACAAATCTGTGTGTGTCAGACACACACACACACATATACATACACACCCCATTAGGTGGTTGGAAGGATCAGATAACATAATACATGTGAAGTGCTTGCATATCCTCTGCTGTCCTAGAATACAGGAGCTTTCTTGTGTGCCACTCCTTGCTCTGAGAGGACAGTAGAGTCCCCCATCCTGCCTGGCTCAGGTGGTATGATTCTAGGCAGCCCTGATGGCCCAATGGCCTGAGGTAGAGGAACACCCAGGGCAAAGCCAGTCTAAGCTGGCAGGAAGCCAGAGCAGTAGCCTGTTTGTAGAGAAATGCAAGAGTATTCCTTCCAAGGACATGCAATCAAATGAATGTGGGGAGTGTTGTGCTAGTCTCCAATGTGTAATTAGAGTATCACACAGATGAGTTCTGCTCCAAAGCCTACAAACATTTCTTCTCTACAGGGTTTCAAGTTTCTCCTTGCTGCTAGGAGTAGCTTATACTGATCACTGGCTTGGCAAATGTCACAGACCTCTTGGGCTGGGCAGGGACAACAGAGAGCCCAGCCTCTGGGGATCTCACACCAGCCCTTCTGCTGCTCCAGAAATGTGCACATCCCCTGGGCCACAGAGGGATGGGCAGGGCAGACTTTCAGGGAATGAAAATTTCCCAAGCTGTGCCCCTGCAGGAGTTCACTGGTGACTGGGCAGCTGTCCTAGGGCAGGATGCCCTTCTGAGGTACACAGTTTCTGCTCTGAACCAAGTTACTTAGGGTCTGCCATTGACATTGACAGGGCCCCAAAGGCCTCAGGAGCATGGAGGAAACATCCTTGAATAAAGACCCTTGCCTACTCTAGACTTTTGAAAGAATACTGCTGTGTTTTCTCAAGGCCAGACAGAATAGCCAGAAAAGTACAAACAATAAAACGGAGAAAATGTGATTACTACACAAAAATCCACTAACACGCTCACAGTTCTTTACACATCAGAAGAACTCTGAGTGTGACCTGGTCTATCCTGATCTCAAAGCAGCAACCCCACAAAGGCCTTGTGAAGAAGGTTTTGGCCTCTATTTCTGCTTACCTACTACTTATGATGGGGTGTTCCTGCCTCTCTTCTTTAGTCATGGTCATTGATTAGAAGCTCTTTCTTTCAACAAGGTCAAATTGCCTCCCTAGCATATTATGCCATAGGTTCCACTTCTACCCATGAGGCCAGCCCCGTCTGATACAAATAGAATGCAAGCCACATGTGTAATTTTAAATGTTCTAGTATCCCCATTAAAAATAGCAAAAAAGTAATAAGTAATTTTATTTTATTTTATAAGATAATTTTAATAAGTGTTTTATTTAAACCAACATACCTAAAATATCATTTCACTATACAATCAACCTAAAAATGATGAATGAGTTATTTTTAAATTATTGTTTCCATTTGAAATCTTTGACTTGGTTGTATATTTCATGCTTAGAGCACATCTCAATTTGGATTTTACGTATCAAGTGTTCAACAGCCACACATAGCTACTGGCCACAAGGACGGGACAGCGCTACCGGGGGCACCTTGCTGGCAGCTGCCTTGGCCCTCCTCATACCTGTCTGCCCACCCCAGCTCACACATCCCCACTTCTTTCCATTCTTCTTCAACCTTCTTGTCTTTTGCTCCCTTAAGCTACTCTCTGTTGTGCTTTTATTCACAGTAAATAGTCAATAAATGCTCTTTATCTTCTCTACCCCCTATTTAAAAACCACTCCACATCCTTCCTCCTGTGAAAGATTCTCTTCACAGCATTATTGTAAAAAGAATTTTATATCACATGAATATTATTTGGCTTCAGGAAATGCTAATACACATTATATCTAGTAAGTATGTAAAGGTTCGATCCATTGGAAATACTCATTTATCCTTCCAACCATTTTGGGTACAAATCAAAATTATTTTTCCTCTCCCCTCATGTGAGCCCCCACATGGTGTTACATCAGTGGCTAAGCTTGAAGGTGTCCACACACTGATTGCTAACAAGGGCAGAGCAAACCCAGATCCTTGTCCAGAAACCCTATCACACAAATACAAGAGGTGCAGCCGGGACTGGAGCGGGCCAGGCCATCCAGCACCTCTGCAAGCCAGGCCTCCATCCTCCTTTCTACCGTACATAAAGCTCATGTTTCCAAAGCAAAGAGATAGAGAAGCAGCCAAGAGTTGAATCCCAATTTCCATGGCCACCCTCTGCCCCCAGTGCAAATTCCTGAAAGAAAAGTGCACAAAGATGATAAAAATGATCATGCTCTATATGATATCTGGGGTCAGGCAGCAGGATAATATGGTGGTGATAAGCCCAGGCTCTGAAATCAAATATCTGGCCATAGGTCCTAGCCCTAAGCCTTACTATCTGTGACAATGCACAAGTTTACCCTTTCTAAACTTCAGGACCCTCATCTATAAAAGAGAGATAATAATTATACCATTATATAGGGTACATTAGTTTCTTATTGCTGCTGGAACAAATTACCACAAATTTAGTGATGTCAAATGACACTAATTTATTGTCTTACTATACTGGAGGTCAAAAATCTGAAATGGGTCTCACTGGGCTAAACAGGTGTCAGCAGAGCCATGATCCTCCTGGAGGCTCTAGAGAGAATCCATTTTCTTGCTTTTTTCCAACTTCTATAAGCTGTGCCCATTCCTTGACTCATGGTTCTCTTCCTCCATCCTTAGAGTCAGAAAGGGTGAGTTGAGTACTTCTCACATTGAAAAACTCTATTGTGCCTCTCCCTTTCACTTATAAAGACCTGTGTTTACATTGAACCCACCCAGGTAATCCAGGACAGTCTCCCCATCTCAAGGTAAATTGATTAGCAAAATGAACTCCCTCATGCTATGTAATAGACCATATTTACAGATTCTGAGGATTAGGATGTGAGTATCTCTGGGCACCATCATTCTTCCTCCCACAAAGGATTATGTGGAAGATCCAGGAAGCAATACCTGGCATATCATAAATCCTCAATAAATCTTGGAAATTTTTGTATTTGGTCCCAAATCCTATGTGAACTCCTGGCCCTGGGCTGCACAGTAGAGCTAGTCTGGTCCATTTAGTCCAGGCATCCCTTCTCTTGGACCCAACTGGCATCCTTCTTAGGGTGAGAGGGTCACTTCCAAGTGGGAGACAACTCTGGGTCCAGACCATCAGTGGATTCCTAAAAGGCCATGCTCCCCAGAAAGAAGCTGCAGAGTAAAAACCAAAGACAGCCCACCCTAAGAGGTAAGAGCTTTAACTTCTTTGCTCTTCACAAAGGATGCTCCATTGCAGGCCCCAAAGCCCAAACATGCCCTCACCCTTGACCCACATTGGTGCTTCTCCTTGGGGATATAAAGAAGGGAAAGAAGAGAGGATCGGTTTGCCCTAGAAGTGGGGAAAAATAAGAACCCACTGCTATGTTATGTAGGCAAAGTGAAATATGCCCCAAACTTGGAAAGAAGACTTGGCAATAATAACAATAGTAGCAGTAGCTAACATTTAGTGAGCACTCACTACATGCCGTGCCCTGAGTTTTATGGTATTTATCTTATTTGATCCCCCAGCCAAATAAATGTGGGAGCATTGTTAATGAAAATGAAATGAGCAGGTATTTGCACATGGGTGGAAAGAGGCCACTGTTAGCAAATAGGTGAGCAAGAGATGTAGGACCCCTGAAGTTCCATCCTTTGACTTGGGGTGGGGGCATGTCTCAAGGATATGGTGCTAGAAGGAGATTCAAATGCAGAAAGTTGAAACCTATTCATCTCAGCTGAACCTCACTTAGATAACAGCGTGGGCAAGAGATGTAGACAAGAGTATTTCATGAGGAGACAAATGTCCACTTGTCTCCCCCACTGTCCACAGAACCCACATGAATATGGAATCCCCGTGGCAGGTCTCTCCCTAGAGAGAAGATGCAACCAATTCCATCCAGGGCTGGTTTTAATGCTGGAACTTCCATGTAAACACTGGTGACTTAAGGAATGTTCTTAATTTCTCTGTACTTCAGACTTTTCATTTGTAAGATGATGATAACAATAATAATAGCGAACACTCGTATAGGAATTAACTAAGTGCCAGGCCCTGTTCAACAAGCATTATATGTGTTAACACTTATTCTTTATAACAACTCTATGAAATAGGTATTATCCTATTATATAGATAGGAAACTGAGGCATAGAAAGGTTATATTAAGCAACATGCCCAAGGTCACAGAGCTGATGGTAAGCAGAACTGGGATTTGAAAACACATGGTCTGGTTCTAGCCCCAGGGGTCCCAGCCACTACTCAATATTGCCTCACAATGTGGCTCACCTCATAGGGATGCTAGTAATTAAATATCTATGTAATATGTATTTTAATGCTCATATGTAACATATACCTGCTATAATAAATATTAAACATCTGAACAAGTTAACCAATGGATGGGGGCTCAGTGATGGAGCATTTCAGCACAGTCCAGGGACCTGCATGCATAGGTACTGCTGTTTCCAGAATGGTTGATCATGTGGCCAGAGTTATGAGGGAATGCAAGCCCTCTGTAGGATCATCTCTGACTTGTGTGTCAGGGGCAGTCCTGCCCTGAAGGTCCTTCGCAGCAGACACACCAAGAAGTTTTATAAGGCCTTTGACTTATTGCCTTTCCAAATCATGCTGTATTGTACTCGTTCTCAAGGAAACTGAGACAGCTCAACATGGGCTGCCGGAGGGTCTATCTGGTGTATCCAAAATTGGATAAGGCATCCAAATAGCATTATCATTCTGGCAGAGCCATGTTCACTGGACCTCAATACCCAACCCCTAAAGGTGGGCTCTGGCAGATACTGGGGACATGGGTAACAAGGGGGCATAGGTAGAGTTTCCACTGAGTCAGGGAGGAGCACCCACAGAGGCCAGATGTGGGAGCCTAGCAAATGTCCAGAGAGAGGTTGTCCACCTTGCTTATTTCTTTGGTTCTCATAGGGCCATTATCACCAGGCAGGTCAGAAGGCAGGCCTGTGATGCCAGGTGGCTCTCCATCAGATGTTCTGGCCATACAAGGGCACCTCAGCTCTTTGTCATCCCAGGAGCTCTGTGGCAGCTGTTCAGATATAAGATATATCCTAGAAATCATTTGCAAGAGTCATATGGCAGAAAAGACTCACTATCATCAAACAGCCATGAGCAATGACATTTATAGGCACGAACACCTTCCAGGCCTCCTTCCCAGGCTCAGGGCACCGATCTATTCACTGAACGCAAAGAACAATTAGTCCTGCCAGATGGGGGATGTATCGAAAACCCTCTCCCTGGGCATAACCAATTAAAGCCTGGGTTTTAAAAAGCCGATTGATTCACTCAAAGGAGCAAACAGCAGGCTGCAGGAGCCCTTCCTGCTGAGCCATTTCTCTGCGTTTCCCAAAGCAGATCTAAAACCTCCCGATGGATTTGGTTTTCATATGGCTATGTGCAGTGTCCGCTGATAATCTCTATGATTCAAAGAACTTGCTGGGTATCTTCTGATGCATATTCATTTAATCATTCAACACAATTTCACTTCCCCCTCTCACCCCGGAATCTGTGCCCTGGGAAGGCTGACAGCAGAGTGCCGGGGCAGCAGAGTGGATGGCCCCAGCATGTCAGCTGGAGCCTTTACACTACAGCCACACAAGCAAATGAAGAAGGGACCTTCCGAGGCCCCCCCCTCCCCTCCACAAGCAAGACAGACTCTCTGGGCATCCACAGCCACGCTGAGTCCAAGGAACAAATCCTGCCCGTTACAGGCAATTCAAATAGATGGAATCGGTAATGAAACACTCATTTCTCACAGAAGGAAAGAATACCTATGATCCATTTAGCATTGACTCTAAATTTGATTTTTAAAATCTAAAATGAATATTGTATGATGAGTTTTATTGGCTCAACCAGAATTAATGAGTTAATGGAGGGGGGCGGAATAGTCCTTCATAGCAAGAGACAATCACTCCAAATTGTATCCCAGTGCTCTAGTAACACCAGGCATCATCTGGGTGTCAGGACCAAGCATTTAATCCGACGTATCTGCACGGATGTCCTGCCAGCTTAGTGTCTGGCTGTAGGGCACATAGAAAGGAGTGGACACCGGATGCCCTTCTGGGTCACTTGTTGATTCACCTCACAGTCTCACAGGCGTAGTTGCCCCTTTAGAACCAACAACTGCACCACAAAAGCCAAGAGACCTGAGAACAGAGGGAAGAACTGCCTCAAGCCAGCGACAGACAAAAGCACACAGCAGTAACAAATCTGCTTTCTAAATCTCCCGAGGTGACGAGGTGATACCTCGTTCCCCTGACTTTCAAGCCTCTTGGGCCTCAACAGGGTGGCTTTTCCTCATCTGGATCTTTTATTTGGTTTCTCTTCACAGCCTAAGTCCAGAGACCACTCAAGAAACAGTAACTCCTCATTCATTAAAAACTCATGGTTGTGTACATAGCTCAACACTACTGCATATACTCGGCAAAAAGCTTAATCTCTGGAAGCCTCAACTCTCTCATCTGTAAAAGCAGATAATATTAGCCCTCTTGAAAAATTGTTAGAAGAATCAGGGATAATGTTGAAGGTTTCTAGGTCAGTTTCTAGCACACAGTGGTGTTCAGTAAATGGCTGTTGTTTACAAAATGGAAATGATGACGTCTATACCTCAAGGTTTATTTCAAAGACAGCACATGAGGAGCACCCACCCCTGGGTCTCCCAGTTGTAACCGAAAGGTAAATAGGAATTTCTTGCTTTCCTTCTCCAACCTGCTCCTATCCAGCATGTGGCAGCAGACCAGAAGCCATATCCTAAGGGTTCAGAGCCCAGCTCTAGTAGAAGACTGCCTAGGTTCAGATCGCGGGTGTCAAGTCACTTACCCTCCCTGTGCCTCTATTTTCTCATCAATAAAATGGGGTTAATATAAATATCTTCAAGGGCTGCTGTGAGAACCTGGCAGAGTACCTGGCATACAGGAAATGCTTGACAAATGTTTACAATGAATGTGTTTTTTTCCACACTACCAACCAATTCTCTGATACCAGCTGGGTGTCCTACAACTCAACAGAATTCTGACACTACCTACTTGGAGATAGCATCAGATCATGTAAGTTAAGGGCTCCATCCTACATGACTGCCCCCAACTTCAGACACCAACCATAAGTCCATGTCGTCACCTGTGCTTCTGATGGACCAGCTATAAATAGATTAGAGGCTCCAACAAACTCCTCCCTGGGTTCAATTAATTTGCTAGAGCAGGTCACAGAACTCAGAGACACATTTCCTTACTAGATTACCAATCTATTATAAACGCAGGAACAGCTAGGAACAGATGCTTAGGGGGAGGCATGGGGAGGGGGCTCAGAGGATCCATGCTCTCTGAGAATGTCACTCTCCCCAAACCTTCACGTGTTACCCAACCCAGAAGCTCTCTGGACCTTGTCCTATTGGGTTATTTTGGAAGCTTCATTACATAGGCATTATGGATTAAATCATTGGCAGCTGGTGACTGAACTCAATCTCCAGGCCGTCTCTCCTCCATGGAGGTCTGGGGTGGGTGGGGCTGAAAGTTCCAACTCTATTATCACTTGGTTGGCTTCTCTGATGACAACTCCCTATCCCTAGTTGACCTAGGGGCTTTCCAAAAGTCATTTTATTAACATAATAAAAGACCTTTATATTTCACATCATTTAGGAAACTCCAAGAGTTTTAGGAGCTCTGTACCACGAGCTCCTGTTAAAACCAAATATGTATTTCTTATTGTAAATCACAGTACCATAATACTACTATCAAATACCACCATTATCATCTCCGTCATCATCACCATCATCAGGAATAAGAGGAAACAAAATAATAAAGTACCAGGAGTAGAATCTAAATGCAGGAAGATGAAAGTCAAGTTCCCAGCAGAACTTACCATATTAAGAGGAAGCATAAGCCAGATGCTTGAGCCTAGGAACTCAGTCCCTTCTTAAGCACCTCCAGTGTAGGATCCCATGTGGCCTTAACAATCTGTTTCCGGTAGTCTGTATTTGTCACTAGCTACCTTGTCTGAGAAGGATGACTGACTCCAAGGGACCATGCATGCCCAGGGTCACCACATCCAAGATAACTGGAATCATCTTTGTTCCCTACAAAGTTCAGCTAAAACTCACCATCTTCCCGACAGCACCAACCACCAACCAGACCCAACTCGGCCACATGAGACGAGGCACCTTTAGGCTGAGATAGATGCAGAGTCATGCCTCATACAACTTGCCAGTTTCCTTTCTTCCCTCTGGCATCTACCACACACACATTCCCAGTTTCTATACAGCTTCAGTCTTTCTTGTTTTTAACTCTGTAGGGGATCAGGGTAAAATTTAACAGCAGTTCTTCCGTTCTGTCAGTATCCACACTCCGCATCTTGGGGCATTTCCACTGTGGCCAAGTCAGAGAGATGAATCCAGTCTATGGTGCCACTATTCAAAGCTGATGTGAGACTAATGTGCTCAGGGGAGGGAAAGTATTTTAATTTTACAACCCTAACCCTGATCATCTGGGAATGTCACAAATCAGATGCCTAATTCCACCAAAGGAAAATGCAGTAATGTGGAGTTATAAGCCAATCTTACACTCTGTGGTTTGAGTATATGAACAGAGAAGTCCAACATGAATCTTCCAGAGCCCCTTGGTTTTGCCAAGGGAAGGAGGATGAGGAGTGTGTCAATAAACCCTGAAATTACATCTTAAATAAAAAATCTGATCCAGCCCAAGAGACATGAATAGAAAGGTATAAGAAATCAGGTCAGCAATTTTGTTAGCAACTTGAAGTTCTGAGCTGAGCACTTGGAGTTGGGATTTGGAAGCTTAGATTTCCAACTTTGATTCCTAAGGTCACCCAACAAAATAAAATGAAGAGCAGTGTTTTCCAAAGTGTGAATAGGAATGGAGGGTTAAATAAAATTAAATATGTTTCCTTACTGATGTACTTCTCGGAGACTGGACTATGCTACTGATGAATGTGAATCTCCAACAGGGGATTTGCTATACAAACTTCCCTCAAATGAATTTAACCTTTGGAGAGGGTATGTCTCGTGGGACTGGCCACACATCAAGAGTCATCAACTCAAGGAATGAAGGAACCTGCAAAAACAGGGCTCTAGGCCTTCCAGAGGAAACCATATGAGCTCTAGTCTTAAGCAGCCATATTCATTTACTCATTACGAGCAAAGGCACATAAGCAGAAGCTGAGAATGAAGTGTAGTCATGATAGGCGAATGGATAAAGAAGATGTGGTTAATATATACAATGGAATACTACTTGGCAATGAGAAAGAATGAAATCTGGCCATTTGCAGCAATGTGGATGGAACTGGAGGGTATTATGCTAAGTGAAATAAGTCAGTCAGAGAAAGACAGATACCGTATGTTTTCTTTCACTCATAGGTAGATATTGAGAAACTTAACAGAAGACCATGGGGGAGGGGAAGGGGGAAAAAAAGTTACCAAGAGGGAGAAAGGCAAACCATAAGAGACTCTTAGGGACTGAGAACAAACTGAGGTTTGATGGGGGGTAGGGGAGAGGGGAAAGTGAGTGATGGGCATGGAGGAGGGCACCTGTTGGGATGAGCACTGGGTGTTATATGGAAACCAACTTGACAATAATTTATATTTAAAAAAAAGAAAGAAAGAAATTCAGGCACAACAGCTTCCCTCAAAGTGGAAAACCTCAGAGACCAAGCTAGGTACAAAGGTACTAGGTACAAAGGACTAGTGTTCCAAAGGTGTAAAACAAAGGATAAGTAGAAAAATGTGAAGACGTACCAGGAAGGGGCCTTAAAGTCCTTGTGAATCCCTGAGTTAGGGCAATCATGGTTATATAAGATGTAGTAGAGGCTCCTAGAGGTCCCTTAATACTGGAAACTTCTGCTACAAATATTCCAGGACAGAAAGAGTGTCATCAGTAAAGGCTTTAACCAAGAAACGGGCATGTGCTTCTCCCAAGCCAGCCCTCCTTCACCTTCTCTAAGATCCCCAACTTGAATATGTGCCAGACACTTTGCAAAGTGCATCACATCCATTCTTTCATTACATTTTCATAATCTTAAGAGGTATGTGTTATCAGCATCCTTGTTTCACAGCTGAGGCTCAGGAAAGTCAAGTCTAAGGACAAAACTTATCTAAGGACACAAAGCAAGGAATTAGAGCTGTGAGCTCATTATAAGTTTGCTGAATGAATGAATGAATGAATGGAGAAAGGGTCTTTGCAAACATTTTCCACCTATTTAAAAGAGTTGGTAGAAAACAGAAATAGAATTGTGATTACCTACTGACATTGTCTTATTACTAGAAAGTCATCTTTCACTTGGAAAATGGGAGGCCCCTCCCCTGTGATTCATCCATCACTAAGAAGTCTGGGATCTCCCCATCCATCAGCAACACTCCAGATGGCACAATACTGCAACCTGGATCCAATTACAGGAAGAGTCAACTCTTGCCTGATTCACAGGAGCCCAATCAGCAGTTCCTGGGTTTAGCCACCAGCCCAAATTTACCCAGCAGTACATTATCAACATCAATAATGGGCCTGCCAGGAAAACAAAATAGGAGACCGTTCTTACGTAGGAAGAGCTTTCCTCTTTATCAATTACACTTTTCTAAAGAACAGGCAGCCTACTATCTCTTTGTGGGTTCTGATAGACACTGCAGAGGAGTAGATGAAAGGTTATTATAACGAGGGTGGGAAGAAGGAAAGACTGTACCTGGGGGGAGGGAGGGCCCTGTGGAGTGGCCTGGAGAAGACACTGAGCTTTCTTGTGCAGATCCCATATTATCCTCACTCTGTCTACCTCTCTGACTCTGTTGTTCTCACTGTGATGATCTACACTCTATTTCTGTCCTGGATCTCTGTAATGGCCTCCTAGCTAGTTTAACCAGTCCCATACCAGTCCCCTTGCACCCAGCAATCCATCAGCCACAGTAGCCACAGTGAACTTTTAAAAACATAAATCAGATCACATCACTCCCACACTTAAAACTCAACAATAGTTTCCCTTATCACTTGGTATAATATTCAAATTATTCACTCTGGTCTGTAGGGACTTCACTGCTACTGTTCATCCCACCCTTCCTCTCACTCACCATGTTCCAGAAGCACTGGGCTTCCTTCTTGAGGGCTCATTCTCACCTCAGGATCTTTGCACTTCCTGCTTCCTCAGTCAAGAATGCTGAGACCCCAGGACCACACTCTTCGTGTCATTCAAGTCCCAGCTCATTTGTTGCCTGCCACAGAGAGGTCCTCCTTGATCACCCCTAACTGTTCCCTCGCCAGCCACTCTTATCATAACTTTGTGTTTTGTTTCCTTTATAGTACTTATTACTTAAAATTATCTTGTTTATTATTCATGTTCTGCGTCTCCTTCTCCAACACATACACACAAGCTCCATGAGAGCAGACACCTGGCCTTTCTGCACCTATACCTCCAGCACCTGGGACAGTGTTCAGCACAAAACAGCAGCTTAATAAATTTTTGCTGGATTAAAGAATACCCCCTAAGGGTTCTTGTATGAATTAAATGAGACAGTTATATATTTAGAGTTTTTCAGAAGGTTTGGCACATCAAAACACAATATTTCAAGTTATGACTCTCTTATCTGGTATTATCAGGATGAGCCAATCTGTTAATCCAAAAAATCTGAATGAAATAGGGATCACTAATATTGTACATATATACTATACAAACTTCAGACACTATTTCAACTTGAAACATTTCTGGCTAGTCTATTGATGTAGAGCTAAGGCCTCTACTTGAGACAGGTCTCCAGGTTGGAGTTCGAAATCTATGTGTTCCTTTTTTTGAGAGCTCATACCTTTTATATATCATCTGTGGTTCCCAGATTTGGCTTTAGAATGGAGAAGGAACTTAACCTCACATACAAAACAATCTGAGTGCAAAATTCTTATAGAATTATGTACAAATTTTTCCTAACTTTTATCAGTTGCCCTGCCCACAACTAAGCTAACAGCCTACATCGACTAACTCTTATCAAACCATTCAATGCTTGCAGCTTGGTTTCCTTAACAAATGACTCTCTTTTCACCCATATTTCACTGGTTCACTTAATCTCTAATTAAATTATGTTCTTATAATAACACATTCAGCCAGCATAAGAAGGACTGGGTGAAAATGGAGCTCTTTGACCCTTAGTAAGCATTTACCAAAATGGTGGGGGCAATGTTCATAGGAATAGTATGGGTCCCTGTGTGCTGTGAATGTCCAGCAGGTCGTGGCCCTCAGTCAGTGAGTATCACAGAAGGAAGACAATGGAGGACATTGGTGAATTTTTGAGTTGGTTAAGTAGAGATGGGTTAAAAGAGATTGCATTATAGTATAAGAACTTGTCAATAGCAATGATTATAGTTGTCGTCAAGGAAGATTAAATGGAAATATGCCAAAATGTTTTCTCTGGTAGGCTGTTAATATTCCTCTTAACAATTTCCCATATCTTTCAAGTTTTGACACCATCATAAATAATACTTCACAGAAGCAGAGAGTAAATTGTGATCCTGGCGGAGTCAAAGGATAGTGCTGACAGTTACCGTTTCTAGTGCTCCTGTTCTATGCCAGCAACTTACATGGTACCTCTTGCCCTCATGTTCGCTCTGCAAGGCAGGTGCGAAGGTGCCCACCTTTATGACTGTGTGATCGTGTTCCCCTAAGTTTAGCCCCAGGTCCCTGTCCCAATACTACATTCCTTCCTCTGGCCCACAAAGTCACCCAATGCAGTCAGCATCTCCATGAGCTGGCAGGGTGTCAAGTCCATAAGCTTTCAACAGGACCAAATCTTCATTTATGTCACTGTCCGGCTCTCTGCTTTGCAAGTTAATTAGAAATAAAGCCTTTCCTCATCAGTCTGGCCTCCCCCACTGCTCTCTCGCTCCTGGCTGCAGGCTGTATCCTATCTCCTTCACCTCTGGGCTCAGGACCCCATCCTGGAACAGATGCAGCCTCATCAGCATATCTCTTCTGTGGTGATGGCTACATCACTCACCTCCCTCCTGGAGGCTGTCTTCCCTGGACTGTGGTCTTCTTACTCTGCCCTCTGCTGCCTATGTTCCCTCTGCCAGCCCTTATCCACCTGGGTTTCTGCACCATTCCAGCCCTGACCTCCAAGAAGCACAGCCCACCACATGGCCTATCCTGTGTCCATCCTTGTTCTGCATGGTTCCCACAGCCACGCCTTATAGCCTTGTGACCCAATGTCTGATCTGACCCAGAGTCCCCATTGTGATACCCAGAGAGACACAGACCTCTACTGCCCCAATTTAGTACTCACACAGCACATGAAATTGTTGGGAGGGAGGGTTTACAGGGAGTGGGGAATGTATATGGGAAGAGGGTACTCCAACACCAGGTACTGGTAAAGTCCTGGTGGCAGCTTCAGACAGATGGAACCCTTCCAGTGATGGCAGCAGTTAGCTCTCAACAGTCCCCAAACCGAAAGGACTCCACCACTCCAAGTTATCAGAGAGATTAAGACTCTGACCTAGAGAGACAGAGACAGAAAAGGGATCAGGAGAAAGGACACAAAAGCCAAAAGAAAGGCTGAGCATTGTCAAAACTTGACATATTCACCACATTTGTTCTCGTCTTATTCTCTTCTACAAAAAGACTTAACTGGCAACTGCAAGTAGGATCTCAAAGCCAGGATGAGGATGCTGCGGGTCTACAGGAAGAAAAGTCACAGTTTAGGGTCCTAGAAAAGTAGAAATCTGGACAGAGGTACCCACTACAAAGAACTTGCAAGAGGCTGGCCTCCCAGGATCTCTGACACTGGTGGGCAGACGTGGGTTTCAAATCCCCTTTGTATGGCTTTAGGTACGTGTCTTAACCTCTCCAAGGCTTCATTTCCTCATGTATAGAATGATGCTAGTAACACCTGCCTTGTGGACTGTTGAGGCTTATATGAGCTAATACAGGCCTGGTACCTAAACCAGTGGCAATGTCTGAACACAACTTTGGTTGTCACATGTGGTGGGGACCGAGGGAGGCATACTACCAGCACCAGTGGGTAAAAGCCAAAAGCCAGGGATGCTAGTAAAACTAGTAATCATCCAACAACGATCAGAGCAGCCCCCATGACAAAGAATGATTCAGCCCAAATGCCAGCATCAAGAAACTTTTCCAAAGCCCAGTACAGAGCGGGGATCAGCAAACATTCATTCCCCACCTCTTCCTCTCTCCACTCCTCTTTCTGGACAGTGCATAGCATCAGGGAAGGGCCAGGATCTCCTTCCCTTGCATCTCCGATAGGGATAGAGAAGGAAAAGTGCCAAACAAAGTGCCTGGCACCTCCTATCTCTCTGCTCTTCCCGCAGAGCTGTGTCTAGCTGGAAGCCAGGCACACAGCAGGGACGTACAAAGGACAGATTTGTTAGCTGACTGGAGCAGAGGCCTCTGTGCAACACCGACCTCAGCTTGGAAACTGGACAGAAAAGCAGCTCTAAGGAAGCTGAGCTCAGACAGGAAGGCTGGGCATGGGTAATGCCATGAGAGGGACCTATGAGCAGGGACCAAAAAAAAATGACCATCCAATTGGGCCCAGGGTGCACCGTTTCTCCAAGACTTGACAGCAATCTCATATGCAGAAGGTAAAAGTCAGAATTCATTCCTTCAGTCAATTATTCAGCACGTACTGGGCTAGGACTCTGGTGTGCGCGGCACTCTAATGGTCTACATTAAAAAAAAAATTCAATGTTATTATTTTTCCAGCCCTGTAACTATTCAACCAAGACATCGATGAGAATGAAAAAGTAAGCAAGAGAAACAGATGTTTAAATCTCATAGAATCTTGAATCTGACCAGCCTCATTTTAAATGGTGAAAATACCCACTTGATAAAGTGGGAAAAGCTAATATTATTCTATTATTCACTCTCTCTTTATTAAGGCTTCAGAGATGATTCATTGAGTTTCCGAAGCACAGTACTTTTTTTGTGTGTTACTCTTTCATGAACAAACTATTCCAAGACACAATCTGCCTATATTATATAATGCATCTTCCACAGAGACAGCCCAAAGTGAAGCTACTTATTTCTTATTCCTGTATTTGGTAAGGCCTGTTTATACCTTGCCTGAGTGTGTGAGAGAACACAGGGGAAAGTGCTTTGGGAGCTGGAAGCCCTGGGACAAACCTTGGCCCCTATTGTCAGTATTAGCCATCATAATTTCCAAATTCCACAGGGCAGAACAGATGAGGTTTTGCTTTGTGTTTCTGGATCCCGGACTCCCGAGTTGCTAAGATGCCTGTCCTTTTCTCAACTTACAGACTCTCTAGTCCGGGGAAGGTAGGAGCAAATGCACACCAAGAAGGCCCCAGATCTCGCTCCCAAGATCTTGCTCCCTTGCCCGCTGCCTCACTTTCCCCCATATGCTGCAGATCCTTGCCAGATCCTCTGTGGGAGCCGCAAACCAGGAGGCTCTCAGCTGCAAAGAGCCAAGAGGAGTCTTTCCAAATGCCTTTTGAGCCCAAAGCAGGAAGTTCTGCAAAAACACACCCACTGTTCTGAGTGGAGAGCCTGTCTGAGGATAAAGTACCCTCCCCTGAGCTCAGCTTAGCACCTCATAAAGCCAGACTCAGACCGTATAAATAAGATGTCTCTCTAAGGCAAGGTGAGGCTTACATGATTTATGTGCTCCTGGAGTCCCTTGCAAACAAGCTTAAACCAACAGTACCTGACTCTCCTTTCTTCTGTGGACTGACTTGGCCCCACAAGGTGGGGTAAAAGGCCCCTGTGTCTGCCTGGAGTGTTCCCGGGCCATCCCACTGGCTGAATGGGCAGGCGGGAGCATGTGTGGCCTTTGAGAAGCCTTGGTCCCTGAGCCCCTCCGGAAAAGGACTGCTTGGGAGCACAGACGGGGAGGCCTGTGACATGCTCTGCTGGCTTCTGTGTAAAGGAAAACAGGTAGAGGGAGCCAGGAAGGGAGCAAAGAAAGGAAAGTCATTTATAGGAACAGCCTGAGCAGAGAAACCAGATGTGAGCTGGTGTCAGCAGCAGGGACAGCCTGCTGCATAATTCATCCATTGTGGTTCTGTTTATGTGTCTGTTTTTAAGGTTAATCATTTGTTTGTTTGATCGAGGCTTACTCTTCTGAACGCTTCTGTTAGCACATGAACAGGATGCTTGGTATGAAACGCAAACATCCTTATTTGGCAGACACAGAGCTTGCTAAATTATCCTTCCAGCTGCAAATAAGTTGTGACATTTGTAATAAGTTGCCAGTCATAAGGGGCGCAGCATAGTCTCAGAGAAATTCACAAGCTGAATTTCTCCCCAGCTTCAGTCCCTCTCTCTGAAGGAAGCAGATATTTCAGCCCAAGAGGCACATTTAAGACAGAAGCAGAGTCACTCAGTCTTGGGTGTCGGGTCTAACCCACGAGCACCCTGTTGGTCTAGACTCCAGTCCCCATCAAAATGTTTGCAATGCATGGGCCAGGAAAACACCTCATGAAAAGGAGGTCCTGGCCCCCACCCACTGACAGCCTCACTTCCACCTTTGTGCAGAAGAAATCAGGTTTCTCTTCTCAACATCACCTCTAAGGAAGCAGGCAGACTCTAGAACTGTAGAAGGCCAGGATTGGGACTAGACTTTGAAGGTATCAGACGTAATGTGCTATATGAGAAAGCAGGAGACTCTGGAGCTGCGTGGCTTTGGATAAATCATTTCTCCTTCAAGCCTCTGTTTCCTCCAGGTTAAGAGGGACTGGTAGGAAGCCTGGGGAGGACACACGTAAATGACCTGACACACTGTAGTTTCTTAAGAAGAGCTGCTGCTCTCATCATCCTGAAGCAAATCCATCAGGGTGCCCATCTCACTGCAATTTCCGGTCAGACTTCTTGAAGCCTTGCAGAGAAGCTAGCAGCTGCAGGCATTCACCCATCCCATCATTTCACAAAGACACAGTTTTGGCCTATTCAGCCCAGGCCCTGTGCAGGGCGCCATGGGTACAGCAGCCAATAAACTCAATCTCCAGTCCCCTGAAAAGCTGAGTTCATCTGTGAGTGATTTCGGTAGAAAGGATTTCCTAATTTTGAGTCAAAACTATTTTGAGAAAACCTCACTACTTTCTGCAACACTTCCAACTTAATTTCCAGGCATCATCTTTTGCCCTCTTTTGGTTGATGTCTGATGCCCATACAGAAGTGCACCTCACAGAGGAGTGCCTCCTGATGAATTGTCACAAGCTGAGCACCTCCAGATAACCATCGCCCAGAGCAAGATCATCACCAGCGCTCCAGATATCCTGCTCCCCCTTCCCACCGCTACAGCCCAGGGTAGCTGGGTTGCTGAATTTTAGCAGCATACTTTCATTTTTCTTGTTTTACTACTTTGGCATTATCTTTAAAGAAAATTATTTGTACTGGGTTCTTCACTCTCCTGTCCTGCTTTCACATAGGTCAAGCATATGAAAGGCAAACAATGAAAAGGTTTCCTTTTCTATCATGAAGCCTTGCCTCGACATAGTTTTATTTTTCCAATGAGCCCCTGAGGGTCAGGGCATGTGCCTCTAGGGCTTGTGCACAGTAGGTACTCAGTAAGTATGTGTTGAGTTAATGAATGATGACATCAGATCCATCAATAATCAACACATCTCAGCAAATGGAGAGCCATATTCAACAGGGTCAGGGCAGGGAGAATGGTGATGTGGTTTTAGAAGGAAGGTTAGAGCAGATGCCTCTTTCCTGGGTCATTCTGTTCATCTGGATGGGACAGCCTTGGGCCCAATCCTGATTCACTGAAGTTCTGTCAAGTACCAGGCATTCTTGTTTTGCCTTCAAACATATTCACATTTTCCTTATTAAAAAGAAAATGAAAACCAACCACAAATAAATGACGTCATCAAACATTTAATGAAAGCCTACACTCTAATTCTAGGCAAGGGAGTGATTTACTGAGTGCCAATTATGTACTGGGCATTCTGCTTGCCTTTGATGACTCAGAATTTAATCAGGTACCACTTCTGCCCACAAGTAGCTTCTAGGCTGAAGGAAGATATAGGCACATAAACAACTGAAATACTAAAGTGTTGTAAGTGCTATAATTCAGATATATAACAAGTACCTTGGGAACATAGAAAAAGGATCAAAGTTTATTGGAAATACTACATGGAGGAGATGACATTTGAAGAGGGCTTGAAGAATGAGTGGGGTTCATGAGATCAACACAAGGAAAGCATTCTGCAGGTTGAGTAAATAACATGAATAACAACAGAGCTGATACTTGGTGGTATGCATGAGCATGGGCAACTGGTCGTTTCCAGCCAGTGTCTGCTGGGATTAGTCATGGGCTTGTTGTGAGAGATCATGAACATCCACCCTGAATAAAAGCAGGAAGACAAAAGAAGGGCAGGCCATGTTCAGGGAATAGTGGTGAGGTACAACTCCTACAACATCTAACCTCTGCTAAGGATGGTACATATGTGTCATGCAGGCCAACACTGACCGCTCCTATGCCCACAACAGATATTAGAAATCAATCATAGCACTCCTCCTAGATTCACCCAGAAACAACCTCACGATCCTGCTCCACAAAGAACTCGAGGCAATCACTACTAGCAATAGGATTTGGCATCATCCTGGGTTGCACACGACAGCTTCCACTGCCTCACAAATGCCATACAGTCTGGCTTCAGACATTCCACTGAAACTGTTCTCTCTAAGCTTTCCATTACCTTCCTCCTCACCAGATTCCACAGTCCTCATTCTGATTAAATACCACACTCCCTCCCTCCTGGAAACTCTTGCCTCCTCCTTCACGAATCTAGAGTATCATCTCTCTTTCCTTCTTCTAATGTCTTTAAGTTCTATCTACATTTCCTTCCCACTGTGTCAGATCTGGCTCTTGTCCATGGCAGACACTCTAGGCCAGGCCTTACTGATGTAACTCAGAGTCAGAGAAGTCAGCCATCCAACTTCACATACCCCAAAAGGGAGTCATCCCGCTGCAGCCTTCCTTATCAGTGCAAGTTGGCAGCGTTTAAAGCTGGCTCAGCTTTTGGGGACAAAATTATGGATTATTGAAGCCTCCTCCACTCATCCTGCAGCAACTTGTAATGCCCAGAACCATCTGGCTGATTTAGTCCTTGGAAGCTTCAGTGATGGAAGACTCAGCTGAGTGAGAAGATAGAAGCTACCAGCTGAAATAAAGTTTAGGGTTTATCTATTGATTTCAAATGATCTGTGTCCCAGAGCTCCAGCACGCAGCAGTTCTAGCAAGTGAATATAAAAAATGTACAAGCAACACACACACACACACACCCTATAAAACCCCACATGGATTTGCTATTGACCCCTGGTCTATATCATTCATGCATTTTGTGAAAGAAAAGCTGCCACAACAAAATATCTAATGTGGGTTCAGTACATATGTGGGATATTTTTCCTACAGTGAGATGACTTTAGACTCAGGATGATCAGGCATGGATGCTGAACCCTCTGTCTAAACCTTGTCCGGATGACTATTTCCCCAAATAGCTCCAAGGACACACCAAGAAAGCAATGACGATCATTGGCCAATTAGTGGTTCAGGCATTTGGAGTAGGATGTGACTCCCAGAAAGCTTACAGGAAGAGAATGGCTGTCTCAGGCTCAGGCTTCCTGGAGCAGGGCTGACCATGCATCAGCCAGCACTATTGATTCCTGTCATTGCTATTTTCTGGTAGAAAGAGGGACATTTGTCTTAGATTAATTAAAAATGAACTAGGAGAAAGAACTGTGTTATAAAAATGAAGATATATGAAGAAACTCTCAAGACCGTGCTGTTTCCAGATACCAAGTGGATGAAGCATCTGGTCAGTGGGCAAGAAAATGCTCAGAAGACCCAAGGCAGACCAGGCTAGAATGCTGGCAGGTATACCCTGGTGTCTTTGGAGGTTTCTGGCTGCAGAGGAAGATGGAGAGCCGGTCATATCAAATGGCCTGCTGGTCCTCATTCAGACAGTCAGACTACCCTGCGTGGTCCCTTCCTAGACCATGCTTTTGCTTCTACATTTTCCACACTAGGTGTCTCGGGCAAGGAGACATATGGGACACAACCTGTCAGGGATGCTTCCAAAGGAAAGGGCACCTTTGAGAAAGCCTCTCCTTCTCAGAGGCTGTTCCCCATACACTGGGGAACTGAAAATGTAAACAAACAGGAGTAAAAATGGCCTGTGGTCCAAGGCTGGCTGCCTTGGCATTGTTATTCAGGACCATATGGACACTCGTATTTGATGGACAATGATGTGTAGATGGATGAATTTTTCCATCACTCAGAATTTCTACATTTTCAAGTCTCTCATATATTCAAAACAATAGAAGTCATTGAAATAAACATGTATTAAAGACTTACTTTATACCAGAATATTTAATTCTCACAAAAGCCCACCAACGAAGATATAGTTCTCCCACCTTATCAGTCAGGAAGCTGAGTTTCAAAGAAAAAGCCTGAACTGAGTCCATCTTCCAACCACTAGCCTCAATGTTCTTTCCTTTTTTTTTCTTCTTCTTCTTTTTCTTCTTCCTCATGCTTCTCTTCCTCTTATTCCTCTTCTGCTTCAACTGCTCCCCCCAAAACATTCAGTTTCTCCTATTCATGCACAAAGATTGAAGGGTGAACTGCTTCTACAAACCTCATAGGAAGTCGCCTTCCTGGGGGGAGTATCCTTGTTCCACACCCAGCTCCCAACATCTCCTACTCCCCTAAGTTGAACTGTGTTCAACTCCCCCAGCCTTCTCTCCAAGCATGTACTGCCTGTCTCTCTATAACATGCTTATGTTACTTCTTCCTTTTTTTTCTTCAGTTTGAAGCATGGTCTATTGACTTTCCCTAATAGAAGATAAAGGTATAACTCTCACAAACATACTCCACCTCCTCTCCCGCCCATCTTCAGATGCACATTTATGCAAATAACTTTATTCCACAGCCAGACTTAATAGTTTAGGTGGGTATAGAGTTCCAAGTTGGAAAAGCATTTTCCCTCAAAATGTTAAAGGTATTGCTCTATTTTCTTCTAGTTTCCAACACTGCTTTTGAGGAATCTTAGGCCACTGAGATTCTTACTCTTTTTTTCTGTATGATAGCTTACAAGAGCCTCACTTTGTCCACAGTGTTCTGAAAATTCACTTTCATATGCCTTGATGTGGGTTTATTTTCATTCATGATGAGAAGCACTCAGTGGGCCCTTTCTGTCCTGATAAGTACTTCAGGAAAATTACAGAAAATTGTCTTGAGTTATTTCTTTGATGATTTTCTCCCTTACTGTCTGTCTCTGCTTTCTATCTGGAACACCTATTATTTGGATATTGGGCCTCTAGAACTGATGCTCTAATAGACTTGCATTTTCTCTTACTTTCCATATCTTTTTTATTTTCTCTCTACTTTCTAAAAGACAACCTCAATTTTACCTGCCAACAAATTCACCAAGTGTTTCATTTTTGCTAACACCTTGTTAATTCCTAAGGGCTCTGATTGTGACCTTTCTTTCTTAGAAAGGATCTTCTTCCTGAATGCAATTTCTACTCTTATCTCTCTGAGGATATCTAACAATTTTTAAAACTTCTTTTCCCTGGATTTTCTGTTTCCATTAGATTGGTTTTTTTCTCATTTGTTTTATGTCTCTGTCTTCCATATTGTTTCTCTGCCAATCATCTTGGATGTCTGGTGATCTTTGACCATCTCTTATATTAGGGGGTGGCAATAAAAGGTTCACTGGAGACTCTGTGTAGGGGGTTTTGTGACTATGGCCTCACAGTAATTTGGCTGGGCCATTTTTAGTAAAAACACTGATTACTGATCTTTAGAATTTTTCAAAGGCTGATCAGGTTCCCCAAAGAAGAATCTTATCACCTCACTAGAGTATAAAAATATGGCTGTCACTGTTCTAGGAACCAAGAGGAAGACAATGGCTGGAGAAGTCTCCACATTCAGTGTGACACAGGCTTTCAATTAACCCTGTTGTTTTTAGTACGGTAGCTCACTCTGTGTCAGATGTCCATCAGCACACAACATCTGTTTTACTCTGCTAAAAGAATAAATTTCCAGTCTCCTGTCAAAATTTTTTTTTTTTGGGGGGGGGGTGCAGCATTGATTTACCTGAACCCATAGAGTAAAAGAGGAGACTGGAGAGCCTAACTATTTCTTAAATTAACTTTCAACCAATCCTCCTGCTTCCAGCTCTGATCATATCCACACTTTTAGCAGTAGCTACTAGTAATGCAGAGATGAAGGAAGTAGAGATTACAGAGATATTTCTAGAGTAGTGTCAGTTGGGAAGCGGGTAGAAATGAGATCATAATGGAACTGATGGGTGAGAGGAGAACAAAGGTGTGTTTGGGGACCTTATGTTCCAAGGAAAAGTTCAGTGTTTATTGCCTACTGAGAGATTTGGATAACAAGAACATTGTAATCCAGGAGAGCAGATTTGGGAGTTTAAATATTGTACATGGATTAGGACCAAATGACGAGGAGTTTCCAATAAGAGGTGACAGAGAGGAATCTCTTCATGTACGACTACCCCCTGACCTTCTCCTCTCCTTTGCTCTCAGGTCACATATGGACAGAACCCCCTGAGGATAATTAATAATGGCCAGAATGGTTAAAAAGCAAAAATGCAGAATTCACAAAGTGCAAACTCAGCTGTTGTGCAGGGCAGAATTCTGATCTTTCCCCCAGCAGACTCTAAGCCGATTCCCATTCCTTAACACTTCCAGATTGTACACCCGGACCCCCATCCCTGTTTATGACCTGTAAGTATCAAGTAGATAACCACTTGTAGGACTGTCCCCAAATGTGTCCTCTATCTTCTATAACTGCCTAAACATCCTTTAATGAAAGCCCTTCCTGTCTTATTTAGCGATCAACAGTACAAATGCCAAGTTTCCCTGCAAGGGTGAACATATTGGGATCACCAAAACTTGAAAACAGCACAGGCTTTACAGTCAGACTGGTAAGGTTTAAAACCTGGTTCCGCATTTGCCTCCAGCTATGTGTTTGTGGCAAATTACTTACCTTCTTTGAGACTCAGTCTCTATACTTATAAAACATAAATGAACACCATTCACTTCATAGGATTTTTCTGAGAATTACATACATAATTGTAAAGTACCTAATACAGTATCTGGCATGTAACGGATAGTCAGTAGTAGTAAAAGTAGAAATAACCAACAGTAGTAGTAATAGTAAGTAATAATGCTGTTGCGTGCATGCACACTATGTGGGCAAAAGAACACTGTGTCCTACACAGAAGCTACACTTATCCCCTGGTGTTAACTATGGGTGTGACATATATTAATTGCAATTTCTCTAAAAATATTCTTTGGTTTTAAATAAGTGTATTAATTGAATTTTAGCACAGAATTAATTAAGGTAAATTACTGATATATTGTCTAGATCCTGAAGCATCAGAGAATTTTTAAGTTGATACTAGTGACACCTACTGGTAAAAGTATGACATGGCAGCCTAGCTCTCTTAGACACTGTGAGAGGGGACAACTTCCAGGAACAATGTACCAAAACTGTAAGTCAATGGGAGTGGTAGTTTACAGACCTTCAACATGTCAGAATATATTATCAGCAAGAGTAAAGTAAAGAAAACACTAAGGGAAGCAAGGCAGGTAATCAAGAAAATATCTACAGGGTCCAGAAAACACTCCACAAATGCTTTGGAATGCCATACAGTAGCAACACATGTGAAATATTTCCCTTAAAAAACATTTTTACCTCAACATATTGGAGATGATTCTCAATTTTTTCAATGGAAATCAATAAAAAAATAGGATCAACTACCAAGATTCACTTTGCAGTCATCTTATAGCACACATCTTATTCCGCAAGGGATATGTACATTTGGTCAAGGGTAGCTTTGCTACATGTAAAGTTAACTTCATACCAATTTGAGATCACAGTCCTGAGAGCATACATTGTCCTATATTGCTACATGAGGAGTTGCTGTTGCTTTGTTTTAAGGTTTTCATTTGAAAAATTTATAACCTTAGAAAACTTGAAAGAGTGGAAAAATGAACATTTATAAAGTCTCCTCCTAGATTCATAATTGTTAATATCTTACCACATTTTGGCTTGCTCTCTCTCTCTTTCTCTCTCTTTTTCTAGCTCTCATTCTCATCACTCCACCTCTAAATGCATCATCAGTTATCACTTAAGTATCAGGCATTCTTATATATTAATATTATAGTAATACACCATTATCATACCCAAGAAATTTAACATTGATAGAACAAACCATTATCTAATATGCATTCTATATTCAAATTTTCCCAATTATCCCAATAATGTCCTCTATAGCTCTTTTTTCATTTTCCCAATTCATGATCCAATCAGAGATCTAGCATTTCCTTTCATTGTCCTATCTTTTTGGTCTCCTTTAGTCTAGAACAGTCCTTCTGTACATACACACCCTTTTTTTCTTTCAAAACGTTGATAGTCTTAGAGTCTATGCAATTTTATTTGAAGGATATCCTACAATGTGAATGTGTCTGATTAATTTCTCTTTATTATATTCAGGTCAAAGATTTTTGGCAAGAATACTACATAAGTGATGTCCTTTCCACTGTACTCCATCAAAAGCCACATTTGTCCCATTATCGGTAATGCTGAGTGTGATCACTTGATTAAAGTGATGTCTGCCATATTCATTGTAAAATTACTTTGTTCCTTTGTAATTAATAAGTAATGTGCAGGGTGTTACTTTGAGGCTGTGTGAATATCTGCTTCTCCAAATCGTTGTTGTTTTTTAATCACTGCAATTATTGTGATCCCTGCCTAACAGAATTGAGCAGTAATGGGAGGACAGAGGCATGGTCTTCATTCACTTCACTATCTCTGTAAATCCCATTTGGCACTGGTTAATGATAATGAAGCCTTTGGCACTTTTTTCCTATAGATGCACTTACAGGATAGAACCCCATTTAAAAAATGCATTACACCAAAGCACAGTGAAAGCAATTACCAATACTCAATTACTCTGGCATCACTTCATCACTGTAGATACTCTTAAATGCAATGCAAGGGTGGTTTTGAATATCCTGAAGGTGAAAATGAGTCTACAACAGCAGAGGCTCAGAAACCTGCAGAGGCTCCCAAGAACTACTCAAACCAATCCAAACTCCTTATTCTGACACTTGAGGTCCTATAAGATATGGCCACACCTTTTATCCTATCTCCCATAACTCTCTCTCATGTCCCCACCAAATTGAGCTCCCCTCTTCTTCTTATACATACCCCCATGTTTCTCCTTTGCTTATTCTGATTCCTTTGTCTTGAGAGAATTTACAAACCTTACTTAGCTTCAAGGCAAAAAGTGAATTCTTGCTCTTCCATAAGCATTTGTTGAAAAAATAACTTTCCCTTTGTCTGAGTTCTCCTAGTCTGTGACAATTTGGGCACTTGGTACATATTATTGTTCTGTGTGTCTTATCTCCCCATAAGGCTGAAATCAGGCATGTGATTTCTGAATAATACTCTGAGCATGTGTTCAGAACACCAACAAAGTTTGGATACCAAATTAGTTTTGAAAGTATTTGATATCAAAACAAAATTTTTTAAGCATTTAAGTTGTTATCATGTGAAAAATTAGAACTGGCTGGTATTCCTTATAAATATTTATAATATAATATATTTTTATTTTGAATTACTTATGGCGGAAGGGGGAAGGGAACACTGGTATTCTTAGCACCCCGTATATCTTAATCTAGTCCTGACTGAAAACTCTAAGAAAAGAATTCATGTTGTTTCTTTCCTAGCCTCAGGCCCAGCACAATGTGTTAGGCATGTTAACTGCTCAATAAGTCATTACTGCATGACTGAGAGAAAACTGGGAGTTAGACCAATTGTTTTTGATCCTTTGAAGATGGAATGACTTTACCCAATTCTGTTATCCCCTTACCTTAGGAACATCTCATGAGAAGAGGCCTAGGCCCTCAGTGGCTAACCATGCCAGAGAGCAAAGATTTGCCATTGACCTTTGGCCAGAGGCTTGCATATTTGAATTCAAGACTTTCATTGGCCTGTGGTCAGCATAAGGGCTGCCCCATCCTCTGTAACAAATGGAATATCCTGTTCTTGATAACAATTAAGGGCCAACCTCATTTTTTTTGCCTATGCTTGGGCCCACCCCAGTACCACTCAGTAGGTATATTCATTTAAGAAATAGCCCAGGGGCATATGTCTTCTGGGAAGCCTCCTGAGGGCAGAACCTACTAGTACATACTTTGGATTCTTGGTTATAGCACCTGAACCCTCCAGATGTCTCACTGTGGCCCTGTCAATACCAACCAGTGCCCATCCTATGCTAGCCATGGCATGGGATACTCAACACAAGGGCAGACCCAGCTCCTGCTTCAAAGGAACATTACCATCAAGTCACAGAGACAATACTGTTGTGTCTAAAGTGCCCAAGAATAAACAAGGCAATGTGGGATGAGGGGCTTTAAAAATTCCCATGCTGGAAAAATCAAGTTTAAGTGCAGCCAGCCTTTTGCCCCCCACTAAAGCACACAAAGCACTTTAACATCTATTGGCTGAGCATGCTCTCCCAGAGGCCCTGTGAGATGGGTAGGTAAGAAGCGTTAAATATGAAACAGAGTAGTAAGAGATGTCTACTCTGTGTCTCATCTATGAAGAAGTCTCCCCATATTTCTACCTCTACTCAGGTCACTCTACAAAACTTCTTGGAGTACAACTAATCACCAGGCACTAGGGACACAGAAAGTCCCTTCAAGCACGAACTATGTGCATTTAGTGATGCATTTTCTGGGTCTGACTCTGGGCTCATTACAGGAGGAAATACAGAGATAAAAGTGCTTGCCCATGAAGAATTCTCTGGCTACTGTCCACTTTTCATGCCACCTGGTAGGACCTGTTGGCCCAACTGTCTTTTCATCTGGGCTGTGATATTTTTCAGAAAAGGGGTATCTCTGTAGCCTCAGAGGAAATCTCAGGGCTGAGCACTTTGCAACATCATTTTATTTTATTTTTTTAATTTTTTAATGTTTATTTTTGAAAGAGAGAGAGAGAGCACGAGCAGGGGAGGGGAAGAGAGAGAGGGAGACACAAAATCTGAAGCAGGCTCGAGGCTCTGAGCTGTCTGCAAGGAGCCCAACACGGGGCTCAAACCCACAAACCAATGAGATCATGACCTGAGCTGAAGTCAGACGCTTAACTGACTGAGCCACCCAGGCACCCCATGACATCATTTTAAAGACATGGTGATGTGATGGTGAACAGTCACAGAAAAACTGTCCGCAGCTTTCAAACACCCTCCCATAGCTCTATCAGTGAGGATGGTGCCCAAGAAGCCCTACTCAGTGTAGTTCCTATAGAGAGAGCCAGCACTCTTTCTTTTTGGGTGGGTGTGCTGCTGGCATCGCCTTCCACTTGACCCCTGCCAAAGACACAGGGTTTGAATGCAGAGGAAAGACAGGCTGTAGCAGAGGGCGTTCTGTCATGGGAATTCTGAAAACAGGCTGCCCTCCTTTGGTCTGAAGTATCCAAAGACCACATTCAGGGTCCATATCCCAAAATCCTAGCTATGGAATCTGCTGAAGACTGGAGGGACCAATTGTCCAGTTTGACACAGGGAGGGCTCTTGGAGCTACCATTGCCACCAGGCCCTCATCTCAAACCTTACAAACTGCACAAGCTTCCATCCTGAGGTTGCTCTGTCTGCCACAGACACCACTGATATACAGCTGAGCTAGTCCCCTGTACTGTGCAGAGCAGAACCCCACACATGTGATCCCCAGAGAAGGTCCTCCTATTCCTAGGGAGACTCTGTTCGGCCTCTGGTTATGTTAATGCAAAGGTTCTTCTCTTCTGGGTTATACGCTCCTTGGAAAAATCTGAGGAAAGGGTTGGGCCATGTCTCCAGAAAATGCATGCATACACACACACACATACACACACACACACACATACACACACACACCCCTACATATGAATATACATATGCATACATGCACATACATATACACATGTTTGCATATATATACACAGAGAGTTATTCCCATAATTTTTGCATGTCACAGATTCCCTAAAGTCCATCCATGAAATCCAGGTTAAGAATCCTTGTTTTTAAATCTTCTCAGGAACCTAGCAACCCTGGGTTCTTAGCAACCTTCCTCATTAAAGTCACCAAGGAAGAAGTGAATTTTTCTATCCGAAACCCTCTGCTCCCGTGGGGTCAGGGCTGGGCCCCATCTCCCGAGCAGGAAGAAAGTGTTAATCCAGCCCGAGGTCCAAGTGTGGAGAACTGACTGTCTCGTGGCTGGGCACTCTTGACCCCCATCTCACAGCTGTCAGATTCCGCCTGACCCAGATCTGCCAGCAGGACAGATTTTTCTTTGTGGGAGTAGCTCATGGTACTTTGTCATTCACAGGCATTCTCTCTGGGTTTCACTTAGAGATGGAGGGAAGCATCCCTGTGTTGTGGAAATTCATCATTCCAAGTAGGAACAGGAATCTGGGATAAGAAATGTGGAGCAGGGGTCAGTGGCTGTCTGTGTAAACACACACACAGACACATGTGAGTTCCTTCTGAACCCAGTGCAGTGACAGCAAATTAGCCATTTCTTTAGGACAGCTCAGCCCAGCTCAGACCTTATCCACATAATTTAAGTGACAGATTCTTCATCCCAATTGGCAGTTTGCGCAGGGACTGTGTCTGGAAGGTGCTGTAGAGGGTTGGGCATCCCCTGAGGTCAGGACTCATTATGTGCCTCAAGCCAGTGGTATTTTCCATGCATGGCTACTCTCTCAACCCATCTATAAAGCAGCAGAACACAAGGGTGCTAGCTAGAAAAAGGATACATCTAGAAAAAGTCCCAGAATGAAGGAAACTCCTCTCATCAATCAGGTGACCCCTGTGTGTAGATGTGTGTATGTGTGTGTATATGCATGTGCGAGTGTGTGTTTATACATACCAGGTATGAAAACAGGAAAGGCAAACCCAGTAATCATGGATGGGACTTCATGTAGATTTCCCAGCAGACAGACCCCGGACAGTAGGCACCCCTCCCCTCTGGACCACAGAGATACACTAGAGAAGAAAAAGGTAGCTTGATGGGGGAGAAGAGCGTGCTCTTTGGAATCACAGATAACTGGACCCAGGTTCAAGTTCAGACTGAAGAGCTCACTCCCTCGGTGATCTTAGAAAAGGTACTTCATGTCTCTGATCCTCGGATTCCTCTTCTGAATATGGGAATCAGAACCTCTGTCATAGGATCGGGAGCAATAAGTATGAGGATTGAAGAAAAGAAGCCAGCACCATGCTTGGCAGGTAGATGGTCGTTGATGCCAACCAATTGTGTTGTCTCTTGTTCCATTCTAGTAACTCCCGAAGGAATCATCCAAGCCAAAAGTACGACTCTAGCTTTTTTTTTTCAATTTTTTTAATGTTTATTTATTTTTGAGAGACAGAGACACACTCAGTGGGAGTGGGGGAGGGGCAGAGAGGGAGACACAGAATCCAAAGCAGGCTCTAGGCTCTGAGATGTCAGCACAGAGCCCCATGCAGGGCTCACACTTACAAACCACGAGATCATGATCTGAGCCAAAGTCAGACGATTAACCGACTGAGCCACCCAGGTGCCCCCCAACTCTGGCTTTTAAAATCCTCCATTCGCCAAAATATCTACCTCTTTCAAAGACATGGGTGGTGCCCCCCCATCTCAGGAGAGGCCAGTGACTGGCACATCTCAGAGACGCCTGGGTGCTGAAACGAACATTGTGCCTCCACAATGCAAAGCTGCCTCCCACACCTGCATCACCAGCCAAGCCTGGTCTCCCCTGCCAAGCCTCAAGCTCCTGCTTCTCAAACAATCTAATCTGTTTTATTCAAGACAAGGAACAAGAGGGTTTTACCGAATGGGAAGTCAGTTTATTTCCTGGGACGTTTACATAGGTCACAGTAAAACAGTTTATGTCTCCAATGACATTTCTTCTGGGACTGCTCATAGGGAACATAATTTATTTTTTGAAGAGCTTTAAAGGTTGTTGTTCTTTTGTTGTAAGTGGGACTGATAATGTGTTTCTAGGCAGTTACAGGTCCCATTTGACTGATTCTGATGGGATGTCTTGAAAGAAAGCACCAGGCTTGAATGGGTCACGGATGGAAAACAGAGCCAACAGCCAGTGGGCAGCTCAGAGCCTGAGCGAGCACTAGATCCACGGTGGGCGGAGGGGAGCCACTGAGAGTGAAGGCGGCCCTCTCCCTGTGGGATCTTTGTGATCACAGAGACGGGGATTAGAACAGGAAAGGGAGTTTTCTGAAACATCCTCCCTTAAAGAGAATCTTGGACCCCAGCCCACCCAGTAATTCCCACATTACAGATGATGAAACTGAGGCTCAGAGACATGAAGTCACTCATCTAAGTTTTTGCAGGGAGTCAGTGTTGGAGTCTGGGTTTGAACCAAGGTTAGGTTTCTAGAACTCCAGGGCTCACACCTGTAACTGTCTGTCCCAGGCTGACCCTTCAGGGAAATTGCCTCTGGCTTGCAGAGCCTCAGTCCTTTACACAGCAGCATCCTAAAACCATCCCCTAGGAAGGGGCTTCCCTGAACACTGTTTTTGCAGTGACAAGGGTGGCAGGCTTCCCTAGTGGCCCAAGGGTCACCAATGCTGGCATTTATGAGCATGGGCAAGGAGAAGAAAATTCATACAGAGAATCTATTTTCAACATGTGAAGGTTCACATTTTCCATGGCTTGTCACTAATCTGGTAGTGGTCCCAAGCCACTGGTGCTATGTCCCTCTCCTACTCTTGCCCTGTAAATGGAAAATTCAAGGAAGCTGTCAGAAGTTCACTCTGATCTGTCTACCAGTTGCTCCCATCCTGGCTGCCAGCAGGAGGACTGGAGGACAAAGGAGAGATGGACACACCATGACAGCTAGGATTGACTGAGTGGCCACAGAGGCAGGAGCAAATGGACCAGGGAAGGCTGCAACTAGAGTCCAAGAGGACCCCAAGAGTGAGAGCAACCCAAAGGTCATACCAGGAGACAAAGGAGGCCTGGTGGTTCATAGGATGGCTGAGAGACAGAAATAGCAAAGAGGGGTTGAACCTAGAAAAGAATATTAAGAAGACTAGTTACCATTTATTGAGGACCTCTTTTGTACCAAACACATTGTCTAATGAGAGGCATTATAGAGTAGGAAGTGTTGTATCTAGATCTCAATACTGGGTTTAAGTTCCTAATCTGCCACTTGCTATCAAGGGCACTTAGGGGTTTGGGCAGGTCACTTTACCATTCTGTGGCTCAGATATCCCATCTGTAAACTAAAAGTAGTAATAATTCCCCTCCTAGGACATTACAAGGATAAAGTGAGGTCATCCTTGCAAAATGCTTGGTACAGGGCACAGAACATGATGAGCGTTCATTAAACATAAGTTATTATTATGAATTCTCACAACATCCCAATAAGTCAGAATTAATACACCCATTTTTCAGACAAACAAACTGGGATTCAAAGGAGTTGAGACACACTCAAGGTCATACACATGTATGTAGAAGAAGCAGATTTGGAACCCCAGTCTTTGCCTCCAAGTCACCTGCTTTTTCCATAGGCAACCTATTTCTCAGACTCAGTGAATAAAACCAACACAGTCCCTGTCCTCACAGAGTTGATGTTCTAGCAAGTGGAGAGACAAACACATAAACAGAAAATGTCTCAGATGGTGGTAAGTACGACTTAGACAAATGAAGTCAGGGGCCAATGGGGTACATTAGATACGATCAAGATGGTCAGGGAAGGCCTCTTCGACAAGATGAAACCTGAGCAAATACCTGAAAGGAGGGAGGGAGGCACGTGGCTATGGGGAAGGAAGAGCATTCCAGATAGGAGGAACAGCAGGCACAGAGACCCTGGAGAATCCGAGTGACAGGAGAACAGTGGAAGGCCCAATGACGGGGCACAGGAATGAGGGCAGGAGTGGGGGCACAGATGGCTCCCTCAGGTGGGGGAGGAGGACCATCAGGGGGGAAGTGCCCCAACAGAGCCAGAAGGCTGAAGTTCCTTTCCAAGTCCAAATCCCCAACCAAGTGTGTTGGTACCAGTACAGAGACACAGAAGGGCCGTGGCTTCTGGGAGGAACAGGAACAGCAGACAGGAGCTTAGGGACTCAGGAACTAGGGCCACAGTCACCAAGAAGGTAAAGACAAGGCAAGGTCTCCAAAGAACTGGGCAGGCCAGGGAATCGGTCCAGGTAGATGGGGCTGGGGACAAGTCTGAGGGATGGTGGTAGAATGGACCCTGGCCATAGCCTCCTTCTAGCCCCCACTGAGCCCCAGGAGGGCCACAGAGCTGCTAAGTGGACCCAGCTGCAAGGGAAGAAAGAGTAGGAACAGGTTGAAAATCAAATGTCTTATACTCTGAAAAATCAATCAGAATTGCCCCCCAAGTGGCCACATCCCTAGACTGGCAGCATGAAGGAGGTTTGGGCTTAAATTCTTGGCTCTGCACTAAGTGGCATTAGAAAAGTCACCTGACCCCTCCTAGTCTCCATTTTCTATCAGTAATGAGACCACCCTGCAGGGGTGCTATGGGGGCTAGACATGACTGAATGCCCACAAAGGAGGCCCTCAGAAAACACTAGCTGGCCCAGCTACCTTTGCAGTATTTGAACGTGCTAAAGCCAAAACAGACATCAAGGCCATGGCCAATGCTGGCTGACTGAGCTCCAGCATATCCAGACAAGGTCAGCTCTGTAAAACAAGCTGCCTGGAGGTCACTGTGGTACAGGGCAACCAGATAGCCCAAGTAAGACCCAAGATTTAGCCTCCATCCACCCAAGACAACTGGGATTCTCCCAGATACATTAGCACTGATGTATCTTTCCACTGCTGTGTGAGAACACTTTTTCCTACCCTGGAAGAAATAAAGAAGGAAAAAAAGAGGGGGGGGGGTAGGAATACATACACCCATATATATGCACATACAGACTTATTTTAATAAATTAAAATAAATATTTGTGGTGTTTTAGTGATCCCCAGGTAACCACTGGCCAAGCAGACCCTAACATACAGCTCTGGCATCCCTGGTCTGGGGCTGCACAGATCTGGCCTGCCCTAAACAGTATTTAAAAACAGGCAGTTACCCTCTTCTATCCCCATGTGAGTCTGGCTACTTGGATGAAAGGGAGAAAAACAGAGTTCCTGCTGCAGCCCTTTGTCCCAGTGGCCTGCCCCCACCAAGCCACCCAGAGTCCCCTCTTTTTACCCCTAGGATTCCTGCCCCAGCACTTGAGCTTCAAAACCTACTCAGCAGAAGGGTTGACACTATTTTAACCGAAGTGAGAACACTGATGACCATCTAAAATGAGCCTTGTAAGAAGAGGAAATCTGCAGTTTCCCATTATTACCAGTTTCAGCTAAAGCGGTGACATAACAATGGAGGGGTATAAGGCATCTGCTCTAAAGACTGTCTCCATCCACCAATCCCCAAGGTGGCAGAGCCCCAAAGTTACCAGCAGAAGGGTGCCATCTTCAGACACAAAGCCAGGCTATGGAGAACTTCTCAGGAGCTGTGGGAATCCAGTTGATTTGGGGCTTGGCTGCACAAGACCCAACCTATCTCCAAAGTGGGATCCCCTCTCATCAACCAGCCAAAAGCCCTTTCTCCACTGTTAGCCCAGTACAGACACCAACTTCATTTCATGGCTGAAAAGCCAGTGGCGGGATAAGTAGTGTTTGTTATCTAACTAAATTGTAGTTTGTTATCTAACTAAATGATGCGTGGATGAGAAAATTCTAACACAATTGTGGATCACTTCTGACAGCTTCGATTATGGTTTTGTTTAGTTAAGCACTTGTGCATTCTAATGAACTGTCTTATGGAATTATTAATTGGATCTGGGATTTCCAGGGCTTTTCCACTGCTCTGAATTCTTCCCAGTAGAGACAATGTGTCTGTGGTGTCTTGATTACAAAAGTTATTTTCCACTCAAAAATCCTGGGCCTAAGGCCTGGAACAAACCAGATCCCAGCATCTAAAGGTAGAGAGAGTAGTTCTTGGTCTTCCCACAAAGTTGAACACACAGAGGAGCTACTTCTTGAAAACACAAGGACACGGAATAAGATTGATTTGGGGGCACGATGGTCTGTGGCTTTTCGTTAGGAAAAAAACTCCAGTCAAGAAGCCAGAACATGTAGATCAATTACTTGGGAGCTGCGTGTTAGTCATTTGGGATAAGGAGGGAGCGCTGGACCCATCAGCTTCTCTAAACACAGACCAGGAAAAGCACTGTAGGGCTTCTTCTGTCCTGCTTCTTCTCTAAGGCCATTGCCATAGCAGCTAAAAGGTTCTTCCAGCTTCCTTGATGAAACCAAACCCAGATCTGCTACTGGCAACAGAGGGTACACTCCACATAGAGAACAAAGAAGTTCCCTGGAGCTCACCCAGCACTGTCTCATGCAGTTGTAAGCTGTGGACACCTGGGGAAGTGAGGGGCGCTGCAATCCAGCTTACACCCCACATGTTCAGCCGAGGGCCCATGGGGCCCATGTCAGCCCCCAGAGTGTGTATCAGTCAGGGCTCCAGCAGAAGACTAGCCAAGAGAGTTTAATGAGGATATTTACAAAGGTAGGCAAGGTTGAGGGAAGTTGACAAGGGACAGAGGCAGCCTGGGCTAGCAAGAAGGGGGGCCGTTACCATCACAGGCCTGACGGGGTTAGCAGAGGGTGTCCTCAGAGGGAGCAGCAGGAGTTGCAGCTATGGGGTGAGTAGAAGAGCACAGACCTTGGCCTCCCCGCGGGGACGAGGCTTGCAGACCAAATGGCCCAGCCTCTCACCCTCCATTCTATTGGGGCTGCCCACTGATCACCCCCGATCACCTCCTCCCTGGGAACCTGGGGCATGCAAGCCTGCATGGTGCAATCCACAGAGATCAGCCTCTTGGGACCCAGAGCAGCATGGAGACAGATGGGCAGTGAATGTGGAGAGGCAAAGGGGACTCATTCTCTGACTCTCACAATGGTCCCTGTGGGCCTGATTGGTGCCAGGTTTTCAATCCCCACCTTCTTCTGGAGTGTGTGTGCGGGGGGCGAGGGCGGAAGTCTCTCATGGCTGGTCCCACTGCCACCACCACACTGCATGCCCTCTCCCCTTTCTGTGTGTCTCAGCCCCATCCATCCTGGTCTGCAGGAGAAACCAGAGGAAGGAAGGGTGGTAACTCATCCATCAAAGTGCAATCAGGAAAATCTGGAAGCCCCTCTCCCTGGGACCATCTGCAGCCTAGGAACCCGCTCACCTCTGCCCACCTCACCCCCTAGAGGCACATAGAGTTTGTGGATAAGGATGGGTCCTGCCCTCTGTGCAAGGTAGATGGCAACTGTGCCCTGTGCGAGCCACGGGTAAACTTTAATATCCAAGGAAGGAATCTGGGGCATGTCTCCCAGAAAAGTACTTGACAGGAGGCACCGAAGGTCACATCCAAAAGCAAGAGCCAGCAAGAACTGTGAGAAACATACCATCCTGTATTTCCTTGCTCTGCTGGCAGGCCCCCTGGAGAGAGGCCCTGGGCCTCTTGGGTGATATTTCAACAAACACTCCTATACTGCTTATTATGTGCCCAACAGGCACTGTATGTTCTAAAAGGTTCACAAAGATTTCCCCCACTTAATCCTTCCCCCTTCTGGAGGTGTGCATCCTTAGAGCTCTCCTTCATGCACTTCCTGCATGCCTACTTACTTCCATCTTGGTGGTCACCTGCCAGGGACCCAACCTGTGGCTCCTTCTTCAAAGTCAGAGAGGCCCTGAGTCATCTCTGAGATGACTAGGCTTGCTCAGATAACAGCAGAGAGGGCTCTTCAGAGATGCCTTACACAGGTCAGGGAGGAGTGGGAAGCAGGCCGCTATCTGGATGGCAGTTAGTGTGCATGGCTGGCAGGGGTGGGAGTGAGTATCCTCCCCTGAGCTCAGCAGCTGAAAGAGCAAATCTAGCTGGCTTGCCTGAGTTGGACTCTTATTCTACCACTTGTTCCCTGTGTGATCGGAGGCAGATCTGTACCTCGGTTTTCTCATCTATCAAATGGAGAAGATAATTGTACATCCCTCGTAGTGTTCTTGTCCAGTCTGCCTTCTAGACTATTTTGCCACTGGCATACTTTATAAACATGAGAAAGTCATTTAGCCTCCTTGTGAATTACAATAGCCTTGTGAATTACAATAATCATAATAGATCCTGAACTCCTTTCATGTGTATATCTCCCTTAATACAAAAACTCTAGGAGGCAGGTCTTACTCTAACCCTCACGTTATAGATTAGGGAATTGACACACACAGAAGTTAAGTAACTTGTCCCAAGTACAGAGGTAGCAGGAAGCTGGAGATCTGGTTTCAAAGCTGACCCTCTTAACTACTTTATACAATACTTCCCTGGGAAGGTTGGTAGGTGAGCCAGGATGCATGGCTGTGAACAACAGCACTGGCTCATAGAAGCAGAAAAGGAATTAATAAAAAGACATTGGGTGGTTCATGGAATTGCCAGGAGAGGTAGACGAGCAGGGTCTCAGTTATGTCACTAAGTACATCATCACAAGTCTTGTTTCAGCCCCCAGACCTGCCAACACCACTGATACTGGGCACTGCTACCTGTACTGCAGCCACCAGGACCCCAAGAACTTGCAGCTCTTTGACTCAAAGCCTGAGAATGTACACCCTAATGACGTAGGCCAAGCCATGGACTGGGGCCTATATACAAGGGGGGCAAATCACTTCTCTTGTGCAAGGCCATTCTGATCAGTTTTAATTCCCACCAAGACTCAAAAGTAGAGAATTCCCCAAACATAAGTGGATTCAGATGCTGGATGGTCCAGAATGGCAAATATTCAACCAATGAGGAAACTGGACAGTGGGTTCTTTAAGGCTCTTTTCAGCAGCATGAGTCCATTCATTTTAACAAGCACATTGCAGTGGGGTGTATTGTAATTCCCATTTATAACCCCATCTTGTCTATAAAAATATTAGGTGTTGTTATCCATTGCCATTGCCTTGCCATGCCGCTCCATCCTATGGGAAAATACTTTTCTATTGTCATTGGACTTGAGCATGTACCTGGATTTGACCAATAGGATATGATGTAAACTATGCCCTGGCTGAAGTTTTGAGAGACATTACATGGCTTTGGAGGACTCTCGCTTCTTTTTTCTTCCAGGAAAATGGCATGTTCCACATGGGGGTTGTTCCTTCAGCCAGTGCCTCAGAGTGGGAAGACACACGGAACAGAACCTAGCAGAGCTCTGTAGCAACCACAACAGACTCACACAGCCTAACATTAATAGAGTAAGAAAAAAATGTTTCTTGTTCTAAGTCACTGATGTGGGGAGGCTGCTTGTTACAAAACTGTCTGATACATGTATACTGCAAATCACTCCACACCACTGACTACTAAACAAAGGGAATACATAAATAAAGAGGACCCAGTCTCTGTCTTTGTGACACTCTCCAGTCAGAACTGGCACAGAGAGTAGAAATGTTTCAAGGGAGGCATAAACACAAGCCCTAGGGAGCACTAGGAGAGGAGACAGAGATTCTGCCTGGTGCTTCCAAGAAAGCTTCCCAGAGGATATGAAACTTGAACTGGATCTTGAAGGTTAAGGCAGTGTGATCTATTAGAGAAGGTTGAAGAGGAGAGGGGAGGGGATTTCATGCAGAAGAAAATATATGAAAATTCAGAGGCATAAGAAAAAAAAACCATACATTTATACATACAAGAATATATTCTGGAGTTTCCAGAGTTCAGGCAAGTGAGGAGGAGAAGTGGAAGGAAAAACAGCCAAATGGAGAAGCTGATTTCAAATGGCCCAGAATGCCACTCCAGCAGGTTTCAACATCATACTCAAGACTACCCGGAATCACTGAAATTTTCTAGATCTCGATTTTAGAAAAAGCATCATAAATGCAAAAATTCTCAATAAGATACTAGCAAATCAAATTCAACAGCATATAAAAAGAATTATTTACCATGATCATGTGGGATTCATTCCTGGGATGCAGGGCTGGTTCAACATTCGTAAATCAATCAATGTGATACATCACATTAATAAAGGAAAACATAAGAACCATATGATCCTGGATCATATGATCATATTGATCATATGATCGATGCAGAAAAAGCATTTGACAAAATTCAGCACCTTCCTTAATAAAAACCCTCAAGAAAGTCGGGATAGAAGGAACATACTTAAACATCATAAAAGCCATTTATGAAAAGCCCACAGCTAACATCATCCTCAATGGGGAAAAACTGAGAGCTTTTTCCCTGAGATCAGGAACACGACAGGGATGTCCACTCTCACCACTGCTGTTTAACATAGTGTTGGAAGTTCTAGCATCAGCAATCAGACAACAACAGGAAATCAAAGGCATCAAAATTGGCAAAGATGAAGTTAAGCGTTCACTTTTTGCAGATGACATGATATTATACATGGAAAATCCGACAGACTCCACCAAAAGTCTGCTAGAACTGATACATGAATTCAGCAAAGTTGCAGGATACAAAATCAATGTACAGAAATCAGTTGCATTCTTATACACTAATAATGAAGCAACAGAAAGACAAATAAAGAAACTGATCCCATTCACGATTGCACCAAGAAGCATAAAATACCTAGGAATAAATCTAACCAAAGATGTACAAGGTCTGTATGCTGAAAACTATAGAAAGCTCATGAAGGAAATTGAAGAAGATATAAAGAAATGGAAAAACACTCCGTGCTCATGGGTTGGAAGAATAAAATATTGTCAAAATGTCAGTACTATCCAAAGCTATCTACACATTCAATGCAATCCCAATCAAAATTGCACCAGCATTCTTCTCGAAGCTAGAACAAGCAATCCTAAAATTCATATGGAACCACAAAAGCCCCTGAATAGCCAAAGTAATTTTGAAGAAGACCAAAGCAGGAGGCATCACAATCCCAGACTTTAGCCTCTACTTCAAAGCTGTAATCATCAAGACAGCATGGTATTGGCACAAAAACAGACACATAGACCAATGGAATAGAATAGAAACCCCAGAACTAGACCCACAAACGTATGGCCAACTCATCTTTGACAAAACAGGAAAGAATATCCAATGGAAAAAAAAGACAGTTTCTTTAACAAATGGTGCTGGGAGAACTGGACAGCAACATGCAGAAGGTTGAAACTAGACCACTTTCTCACACCATTCACAAAAACAAACTCAAAATGGATAAAGGACCTGAATGTGAGACCATCAAAACCCTAGAGGAGAAAGCAGGAAAAGACCTCTCTGACCTCAGCCGTAGCAATTTCTTACTTGACACATCCCCAAAGGCAAGGGAATTAATAGCAAAAATGAACTATTGGGACCTCATGAAAATAAAAAGCTTCTGCACAGCAAAGGAAACAATCAACAAAACTAAAAGGCAACCAACGGAATGGGAAAAGATATTTGCAAATGACATATCGGACAAAGGGCTAGTATCCAAAATCTATAAAGAGCTCACCAAACTCCACACCCGAAAACAAATAACCCAGTGAAGAAATGGGAAGAAAACATGAATAGATACTTCTCTAAAGAAGACAGCCAGATGGCCAACAGGCACATGAAAAGATGCTCAACGCCACTCCTCATCAGGGAAATACAAATCAAAACCACACTCAGATATCACCTCACGCCAGTCAGAGTGGCCAAAATGAACAAATCAGGAGACTATAGATGCTGGAGAGGATGTGGAGAAACAGGAACCCTCTTGCACTGTTGGTGGGAATGCAAACTGGTGCAGCTGCTGTGGAAAACAGTGTGGAGGTTCCTGAAAAAATTAAAAATAGACCTACCCTATGACCCAGCAGTAGCACTGCTAGGAATTTACCCAAGGGATACAGGAGTACTGATGCATAGGGGCACTTGCACCCCAATGTTTATAGCAGCACTCTCAACAATAGCCAAATTATGGAAAGAGCCTAAATGTCCATCAACTGATGAATGGATAAAGAAATTGTGGTTTATATACACAATGGAGTACTACGTGGCAATGAGAAAGAATGAAATATGGCCCTGTAGCAACGTGGATGGAACTGGAGAGTGTGATGCTAAGTGAAATTAGCCATACAGAGAAAGACAGGTACCATATGTTTTCACTCTTACGTGGATCCTGAGAAATTTAACAGAAACCCATGGGGGAGGAGAAGGAAAAAAAAAAAAGAGGTTAGAGTGGGAGAGAGACAAAGCATAAGAGACTCTTAAAACCTGAGAACAAACTGAGGGTTGATGGGGGGTGGGAGGGAGGGGAGGGTGGGTGGTGGGTATTGAAGAAGGCATCTTTTGGGATGAGCGCTGGGTGTTGTATGGAAACCAATTTGACAATAAATTTCATATTTTAAAAAAATAAATAAAATAAATAAAGTAGGATTCTGAGGGAAAAAAATAAAAAGAAATAAAAAGAAAAAAAAGAGGAAAAAAAGAAAAAAAGAAAAAGAAAAAGCACCATAAAAGTAACAGAGTGGAGGATGAATAAGAAGCAGAGAACACAGTGAATAAGCAGGTTGTTAGATTAAAACTAGTCCCAAATAGGGGCCCCTGGGTGGCTCAATCGGTTAAGCATCTGACTTTGTCTCAGGTCATGATCTCGTGGTTCGTGGGTTTGAGCCCTACGTTGGGCTCTGTGCTGACAGCTTAGAGCCTCAAGCCTGCTTCAGATTCTCTGTCTCCTTCTCTCTCTGCCACTCCTCCACCCACATTCCCTCTCTCTCTTCCTCTTTCTCTCAAAAATAAACATTTTGTAAAAAATTTAAATAAAATACAATACAAAAAAAATAAAACCAGTGCCAGATAATAAGATCCTAAACTGAAAATGTTCACAAAACATTTCAGAGGTAAAATCAGTAAGACTTGGTTGGATAAGAGATGAGAATGAAAAAATAAGAGATGACACAAAATGTTACCTTATAGATTTAATCACTAAATGAGTGGTGGAATTGTTCGTGGATATGGGGGAAGCAGGCAACAGGGACAGGCTTGGGAACAGCTGATACTTTTGTGTTGAACATATCACATTTGAGCTGTCCTGGAGACAAACCTATGGAAGTGTCCAGTTGGCACTTGAAAGATATGGAAGAAATTCCCAACTGCCTGGAGTTGGAGAAGTGTTTGGGCAAAGTCCTGGAATCAATGTTGGCACTTGCACTGAGACCACAAGGTGTTCACTGAAGGAACAGGATGTTGAAAGAGGGAAAAAAGAGAAGGCTGGCATTCTAGGCAGAGGATCAAGCCTGTATAAAGGCACAAAGCTATGATGTAATCAGAGAAAAGCAAGTAATTGAATGTGGTTGATGGAAGGGAAGACGATATATTGTGGCTTCCCTACATGACATTTTCCCACAATCCGTGGCACTGGTCATAGACCGATAATTTCTATGGGTAAAGGAGTGTTTGTATGGAAGTGACATAGTGTTACTTTGTGAATAAATCAGCAAATTCTTTTTTTTTTTCAACATTTATTTATTTTTGGGACAGAAAGAGACAGAGCATGAACGTGGGAGGGGCAGAGAGAGAGGGAGACACAGAATCGGAAACAGGCTCCAGGCTCTGAGCCATCAGCCCAGAGCCCAACGCGGGGCTCGAACACACGGACCGCGAGATCATGACCTGGCTGAAGTCGGACGCTTAATCGACTGCGCCACCCAGGAGCCCCAATCAGCAAATTCTTAAAAGTAGACTCTTGGGATCCTTGATGTTCCTTTATGAACTCAACTGTTGGTCCATTTCTGGCATTAATGGATACTTCCTTCTCTTATGGTCCTTCTGCTATAAAAGTCAGAATATGTCTAGTTAATCACAGAAGTAAGAAATGCCGTATCATTCTTCCTTTTAAAAATATAGTGGGGGTGCCTGGGTGGCTCAGTTGGTTAAGCGTCTGACTTTAGCTCAGGTCATGATCTCCCAGTCCGTGAGTTCAAGCCCCACATCAGGCCCTGTGCTGACAGCTCACAGTCTGGAGCCTGCTTCAGATTCTGTCTCCCTATCTCTCTGCCCCTCCCCTGCTCATGCTCTGTCTCTCTCACTCTCAAAATGAATAAGTGTCAAAAATTTTTTAAAAAAATAAAAATATAGTGTATTTGTCAGTACAGACTGGGTTAGATTGCAGGAACAAAAACGCCCAAAATATCAGTGGCTTATACAACAAAGGTGTATTTTTCACCCATGCTACGCGTCCACCAAGGGTCAACCAGGAGCCCTGCTCCTGTGTTGTCACTGCCATCCTTATACTGGGATCCAGACTGATGGGGCACCTGTACCATTGATCCTTGTGCCCATGGCACAGAGGAAAAGAGAACAAGGTGAAGCATACACTGGCCCTTAAAGCTTCCACCTGGAAATGACATATGTCACTTCTGCTCACATTTTCTTGGCCAAAGTAAGTTGCACAGCCAAGCCTGGCATCCAGAGGCAGTGGGAAAGTATAACCCTCCCCCAGGCACATTCCAGATCTCACTGAACAGCAACACAGTCTATGACATACCACACTCATCTGGCTAGCTTGTTCAAAGTCTCTGATAGTGTTTCACCTAGACTACAACAATTCTTCTTTTATGTAGATACCTCCTTCAGGAAAGGAAATAATAGAGATTATATTTTCATATATGCATCTCTTTAGACCTTGGCATCAGATTACCAGTGACCTTCACATTCCCAGACAAGAACATCCCAAGTTTATGCCTGTCCTCCCTGCACTGTGGTCTTTCCAAAAGTCGTAATTATCTTGGAGATGCCCCCAACCCTGGACTAAGAATGGAGCCAAGAATCATCTGCTTCTGCTTCTACTCTGGCTTTTGTCTGCATAAAGAAAAAAGAAAACCTGGCACAGACCCTGTATTCACTATCGGAGGCATTTTTAGAACAAATGTCACCTATTGGTCTGCTGCTGGGTTGGGGATTTCTTGCTATGACTGCAGATAACTTGTTTGCCTTTCAAGTGTCTAGTCTGATGCAGTCAACTCATCCTGGTACCAAGCAGGAACAATAATTATTATTCCTATGCAGCTCTGCAATTAACCGGCTTTTCCTGAGTGAATGTCCGCAGGAGCTTCATTGAACAGAACTGTAAACAGATGCCACAGAGTCCTGCCTCCACCACCCCAGTTCACCAGTGAGAGGAGTCAGGCCAGGAGCGATAGGCTATGAGACATTCAAATGCCTCAAAGATTGATTGATTGATTGATTATTTATTTATTTATTTATTTATTTATAAATGTTAGGTCTAACATTATTTAGGAAACCAAATTTTATTGTCTCCGTTCTGCTTCCTGGAACAGAGCTTTCTAGGTAACAAATTCCTGCCCCTTAATCGTACACAACCCCACCAAGCCAGGCATCTGCAATGGGCTATTTTCCTGTTTACTGACTAGTAGACATGAATTACTCTCTATTTGCTTTAACTGTAAGTGGTAAGAGCCTGTCAAACTCAGGTACCCTGGCAAAGACAGACAGCAGAGTCCCTGTTGTTACCCCTGCCCAAATCTCTGACCTCTCAAGATACCAGGCAGGCAGGTGGCTGGCTATTTACCGGGCACTTCCTATACGCCAGACATTGTGTGAAGCACTTTGCATGGGTTATCTCATTTAACCCTCAAGGCAACCCCATTGGGAGGTCCTATGATTACCCTATTTTACAGAGGAGAAAAGCGAGATTTAGAAAATGTTAAAGAAAAACTCTAAAGAGTAGGTGGCATATGCACTGAGTCTTAGAGGATAATTAGGAACTAGCCAGAGGTTTAAAGAGAGGAAGGCCACCCAAGCAAACTGAGCAGCACAGAAAAAGACACGAAATGAGGGGGGCGCCTGGGTGGCTCAGTTGCTTGGGCATCCAACTTTAGCTCAGGTCATGATCTCACAGTCTGTGGGTTCGAGCCCTGCATTGGGCTCTGTGCTGACAGCTCAGAGCCTGGAGCCTGCTTCGGATTCTGTGTCTCCCTCTCTCTGTCCCTTCTCCTCTCATGCCTCTGTCTCTCTGTCTCTCTCTCTCTCTCAAAAGTAAATGAACATTAAACAAAAATTAAAAAAAAGACATGAAATGAGGAAGAATACTGTGTTTTCAGGGAAGAGTACAAACCAGAATGACTGGAACACAAGGTGCTTGGGTAGAATTGTCTATAAATACAGAGAAGGTTATCCAGGGCCAAATTATGAAAGGACTCAAAGGTTATGCTGAAGAATGCTCAAACGCCTTTACTTTAGGGACTGGTCAAGCAACAGAGGAGGGAATTGGGCTAGTATAAAATGGTAAAGAGTGGTAAGGACTGTGGCAAACTGGAAGCCATACTCCTTTCAGATGGAAAGGCATTAAAATTCTTTCTTGTTTTTAAGTGTGAGTTGAATTTGGCCCTTGGGGCATGAGCTTGCAAACTCTACTAGGCAGTGAGAAACTCACAAAGGGATTCATCCGGGAATGACACAGTTGGATCTCTTATCTTGAGGAGCTCCCTCTGACAAGAGTGTGGGTGACAGGCTCTGTGGGGGGCAAGACTGAGAACAAGAGAAAAGGTGCAGAAGAGCAGCAGGAGATGATGGTAGGTGAGCCCTGGGGGGTGGCAGTAGGTAGAAAAAGGTAAAGGATCCAAGACGGAAATATTAAGGAGGAAGAAACTTGGCAGTACTTGAAGGCAAACAGGATGTGAGGGAGGAAACGCACGGGGCTTTCAAAGATAACCATGTTTCTGGTGCAGCACAGGGGACAAAGACTGGTGATAAACCCAGGGGGTGGGGGAGTGGAAGATAATGAGAGTCATTTCAGACAAGCTGACGGGCAAAGCTTTGATGTCTCTGCCACCAAGAGGCTCACAGGGTTGGTAGGGGTCTTGGCCAAGACTCCTTGCTATTTCCATGGCTGGATGGCTGATGGGCCTACCCATACCATGCTCGTCAGTCCCTGCAGGGATAGCTTCTCCTGGATTGTAGGGGCACCCACAGTTCCAGGAGGCCCTAAGACTGCTGCCTGCCCCACTGCTGCACCAGGATACCTACAGGCGGACACATGCGCTGGTCAGATACCAGGTGTGATGGTGAATTTTACGTATCAAGTTGATTAGACCATGGTACCCAGATATCTGCTCAAACATTATTCTGGATGTGTCTGTGAGGATGGTTTTGAACGGTAGACGAGCAAGACAGATTGCCCTCCCCATTGTGGGTGGCCGTCATCCAGTGAGTTGAACAAAAAGGCCGACTCTCCCACAGGTTACAGGGAACTCCTCCCACTTGACTGTTCTAGCTGGGACATCAGTCTTTCCTGGCTTTGGACTGGAACTGAAACGTTGACTCTTCCTGGCCCTCAAGCCTGCTGGGATTTGGACTGAAACTACGTCACCAGCTCTCCTGGGTCTCCAGCTTGCTGACTGGATCTGGGGATTTCTTAGCCTCCGTAATCATGCGAGCCAACTCCTTATAAAAAAAATCTTTCTTTCTATATATATATAGATATAGATATATATCTATATGTATATCTATATCTATATATATATAGATATATATATATCTATCGATAGATATATATCTATAGATATATATCTATATCTATATCTATACATCTATATATATCCTGTTGGTTCTGTTTCTCTGGAGAACCCTGACAAATACAAATACACCAGGTCAAAAATACACCAGCATAGCTCCATGAACAGACTACTGTGTCTGGTTCTCTGAATGGGTCTGGTTCTCTCACACACATGGAAAATGTCCTCAGCAGGATAATGTAAAGCAAGGTCAGGAGAGGGAGTTCCCCACAGTGCTGGTGGCTTTTCACAGCAAATTTATTTAAACCTCACAAGAGGCTAAAGAGACAGTCATGAATATCCGTGCTTTATTGGCAAGAAAACAGGCCCACGCTTTGACCTGGGTCACACAGCTAGCCCAGATGGAAATGTAAATCAATCCTCTTGTGTCTCAGTGCCCCCTACTCTGCCTGCCTGGCTAAGTCCCTCCTCTAAGGACAGGAGAAGAGTCATTGGTGCAGAGAGGATGGACCTAATCATACCCTGAAAACTCTGGTGAGTGTAGTCCAGTCCCAACGTCCACAGGTGTTGACCCTTGAGGAGAAGTGAGCAGCTGAGTGTGGGCTCACTGAGGGATGAGATCTGATGTGTAGAAGGTTCCTCCAACACAGGCACTACTGAGCCACACCAGCCTGGGATACCTCCCAGAACTAGCCTCTCTGGAAGGAGCCCAGCCTGCCCTTAGGCTTGGTATCTCTGTCATCCTAGAGGCCCTGGTTCCAAAACACGTGCCTCCTGTCCCAGAACTGGCTGGGCAACCAGGGCACAGAGTTGTCAGCTTTGCCCCCCGTTTGTGCTGAGCAAATCAATCTAAGTCATCCAGGAAGGGATTTAGCTGTGGGCTAAACTTACGGATGAGGGCAGCAATCTCCTCTAACAGCTTGACCTGTTCTGACTAAACATGATCCGCATGTGTCTCTGTGTGAGAGAGAGTATGTGTGTGTAAGAGTACGTGTGTATGTGAGAGGGCATATGTATGAAAGACTGCGTGTGTGTGAGAGACTGTATACAGGTGTGCGTCTGTATATGAGTGTGTATGTATGTGTAAGTGTGAGTGTGTTTGCTATGTGTCTAATCATGTATCTGTAAGAGTATGTATGTGAGAGAATGCGTATATATGAGAGAGTATGTGTGTGTCTGTGTGAGTGTATGTGAGTGTGTATGCGGGAGAGTGTGTGTTTGAGAGCATGTTTGTGCGTGTCTGTGTGTGAGAGTGTCTTCTATGTGTCTAAATGCGTGTGTGACTGCACATGGGTGTGTGCTTGTGTATGAGCATGTGTGTAACTCTTCTTGGTTTTCACACCCAATGTGGATTCTTCTACAGAAACGTTCCTGCACCTTCCAGAAGATCTTCTGAGTCCAGCCCTTGGCATTACGGGACTCTTGGGCAGGGCAGCTGGGAAATGGCTCAGGTGCCCAGCTCTACTAAATCCCACTGGCGTGGCTTTTCCTGGAGCCGAGGCCATCATCACTCTCCAGGCTGGTGGGCCGGGCCTGCACCACCCCTCCTGGCACAGACTCATTCCCATGCACAGGCTTGCAATGCCCCTCAGAGCAAGGCAGGGCAGCCAGAGAGGAGAAGGCTGGAGAGATCAAATTCCAGTCCTAACATGGGCAGGGAGGGGAATTAGCTCCCTGTCATCTTTAACACACACTCCATAACTTAAGGCAAGTTTTAAATGAAGTAGACAAATGCCTTCCCTCCACTGTAAACAGGAAGGCAGTTTTCTTCCCTGGCTGCTGACAGGGCCTTATCTCCACCTCCCGGAGAGGCCTCAAGGGGTGGGCTGTCTCAGCAATATCTGGGCAATGTGAACTGAACCCACATCCAAACACCACTCTGAGCACACGCACTCAACATGCTAATGGGCAACACAGGCCCATTAGCTTTGCTATCCAGAGTGCCTTTTGCAGTTAACCCTTCTGGAAGCCAACCCGATAAAAAACAGGTGTGCTGCAGGCACCCTACTGAGGAAAAGGAGAGGCAGACGATGGACCAGTGGTGGAGATGTCCCAGGCCACACAGAGCTGGGTTTGAGACAGAGCTGCTGACCACCATTCTGTGCTGCCTACCACCTGCACTAAACCGCCTGTGGGAACCGTTCGCAACCCAGGGCCACGCTGGTCAGCTGTGCCAGCCCATGGAGAGCACGAGAGCTCTTGTCAACCAATACTACAGGTCGAGGGTCCACTGGATGCTGGCTGGAAGCTCAGCCTAGCGCTGCCAGCTCCAAGTTCCCAGCAAAAGCCCCGGTGGGAGCAATGATGTGGAAGGGGGCAGAGCCAGGGAGGTGAGGCCAAGTGGCAGAGAGGTTAAGAGCGCTTCTGGGGCCTTGGGAAGTGAGGGCAGGGACAATGCACTCACTGAGGACAGCATCATGATGTCCATATCCACCCCCCAGCTGCACATACTCTGAGAACATGTCTGGGCTTCCTCTCATACATAGGCCCTTGCCTGAGGCTTCCCACTGTACCTCTCACACCTCCTGAGCACCTGCTAGGGCAGAAAGAGGAAAACAGTACACGGGTATTTGTCTCAAGTATCTATAAGCCTATAGTTTTGTCTCAAGTATGTATAAACCTAAAGACCAGGGAGGCTGCAAGCCAATCACAGATGCTCATGAGTAACTGAGGCAGCACCGTGCATGTGCTTTGAGCAAACCCTGCAGGAAGCCCCACCTAAAGGGCTCTGAGAGTCCTGCTCGGCATCATGACCATGCGGGAGAGGCTTGGAAATCATGCTGGCTGTGCCACCACTGCCCAACCCCCCTCGTCCCGCCCCAGCCCTGAATGCCCTTGCAGGAAGAAGCTCCCGCCAGCCTGTGCACACCTGCACAGGGGTGTGTGTAAATGCAATCATAACGCTGCTGCCTCCTTTGCTCACCCAAAATTTGCACTCCCTCCCAAGATCCTGCTCTCCACCCTTGTCTGCCAGGCTCTGTGCCCAGGCAGGAGGCCCCTGCCTGTGGCATCATTCAGCCTCCCTTGGTAGAGCTTAGCCAATGGGAGGCATCAGCATGTCAGAGAGTAGAAGGAGAGTGGTCAGATTTCTTCCCCTCCTGAAGTACTTCAGGGTCACCTCTCTGACTACAGCTCCTACAAGGCAGCATCACTTCCAAGGCCCTGGTCACACTACTTCTCCTCCTGTCCCATCAGCCTTAGGTACGGAAGAGCTTCCTCTCATCATGAGTGTCGACGTGTCACCATGCCCTGCTCGCACTTTAAACTCTGTCCTTACCTCCTCATTAAGGCCTCTGCATGTGAACCACTGGGGTAAGTCCTGCTTTGCGTCAGGTCCCTTCTGATAGGCATGAATGTGTGTGTGTCTACATGTATGCATGCACATGGAGGGGGGTACAGGCAGGGTATATACACATCCAGCTGTGTGTGCACATCCTGACATACACATATGACACAGCTTTCCTCTGAACTTCCACGATTGATGGAAGGAAGCCATCTTTGGGCATCCATGTCTGCACCCCAGAATACTTACTCCCATCCTGACCCCATTTTGAAACGTTTAGTCTGGGTCTCTGCCTGACCCCACAGCTTGATGGTAAATTCCTTGAAGGCAAGGCAAGAAGGGGGTTGTTGGAGAAAGTAGGAAGGAGGAAGGGAGGGGATAGGAACAGAAAAAAAAGATGACTATCATTCAATGAGTACCTGAGATGGAACCATTTCTCTATTCTAAAAACCATGTAGATAATCAGTCTCATTTTACAGGTGGGAAACCCTGGCTCAGAGGCTTTGGGTAACAATTCCAAAGGCACACAGTTAACGAGCAGTGGAGAGGCACTCAACCACAGGTAAGTCGGGGTCCTGGCCCCTTCCAGTCCACCCTGCTGTTTCTTTGTCTCCCCCACCAGGAGCACACTGATAGCCACAGAGTAGGGGCTCAAATGATGCTTGTAAAGTGGAACTAAAGCTGAGAAGGAAATCCAATGGCAAGCTTTCATCCAAAGAGAAAGCTCACCAGTCATGAAGAGAGCCAAAGTGCTCAAGGCCTTTGAGCTCAGATCATCCCGAACAACACAACAGGTAGTGTGTGAAGCTGTAACCCTACAGAAAGCATGGAGGGCTTCCCACAGAGCTTCTTGGCTCCAGTCCAAGACTGGGTCTTGGTCAAAGCCGGGGGTGTCATTAGGTTGCTGGATAAGGGCTTTCTGATGGTTGGACACATAATTGAGAACCAAAGCATCAGGAAGGCTGAATTGCTAACATATCCCTCAGCCTACCCTCTCAGCAAGGCCAGGGCAGGAACCCAACAGCGGATAATCTGCAGTCTGCATCACTGATGGAAACTGAAATGCCAGGTGACTAAGTGGACAGCAACGAGAGTGTTTAACAATTATATTAATAATAATAATAATAATAATAATAGTAATAACAACAACAACTAGATTCATCTTTTGGAAGGTCATACGGCTCAAAGTCTGGGGTCTGTTCAAGGGCCAAAGCTGGGCCTAGACATACCTGCCCCATCATAGTGACCAGCACATCACCCTTGTCCCCTGTCTACGGGGCTACTCCCCAGACTTTAGGTAATCGACAGGCCCCTGAAAATACTGCAGCCATCTGGCCCTGGAAATTCCTGCCTATCTTGCCAAAGCTGGCAAGAACTCCCGTTGAGCTGTTCCCAGGAATGAGCTCCGCCTTCACAGTGACACTATTAGTGATGTGACGCTACCTGCAGTGTACAGAGTAGAAACTCACATAGCTGGCACGCGATGGCGCGGGATTCAAACCCAGATCTGCCCTGTTGCAAATCCTGCCACCTTCGGCATACCCAATGGCGTCGACGCCCTCCAATGCCGTTTAAATGCCACGGTTCACTATACCCTCCAAGCCGCACCATGCAGGTCTCCCTGAAGAGCTGCCAGGAGTGAGAGGACGGTCACTCAGAGGCAGACATGTGTCACATCTCCAGATCGCCAAAGCCAGGCCTCTGTGGCACTGAGTCAGGCTTCACAGCGGCCACCCTGATCTCTCTACATTGCCTGTTCTCCAAAACAGCTATTTATAAACCTCATTTACACAAAGAGAACAGCACATTCTGGCTTTTTTCCTTCACTTTAAAGAACCAAGTTATGGATGAAGGAAATACGATGGAAATGTTAGCCAATCACGGGTTTGCCCTGGTGCACATCTGTGTATCCATCGTTTCTCCCGGTGCCATTTTAACAGACGCCTCTCCTCTCTGCCTCATTATCTCCTGCTCTCCTCTGTGCTCCTAAACAAAGACAACGTGGGCATACATCCAGGGCTTGCTTACCTCCCACCTAGCAGAGGGAGCAGGAAGGGACAAGTCACCCTCCCTGGCCCCTTAGGAAATGACAGTACAAAGACCTAACATGGATTGAACCCTTAGGAAATGCCAGCACTGTTTACACTATCTTATCTTACTCTGTCCTCATCATTCTTCATGTTACTATCCCTATCTTACAGATCAGGAAACTGAGGCTTGGAGAGGTCAGGCAGCTTATCCAAGGTCCCATAGCTGAAAAGGGATGAAGCCAAGACTTGAATTATGGCAATGTGAGCCTGGTATCTGGGCCTTTGACTGTGGCCAGTTGGTCCTGGACCTTGACCATAGCTATTCAATACTAAAAAAGTCCAGTGGTGATCCCCATTACCAAGGTGATGGCTCCCAAGGGAAGATGGTATTCTAAGAGGCAGAGGATGACCATGCATGATATTTCCCAAGGAGCTCTGCAGGCCAGGCATGGAGGCATGTGAGCCCATGGTAGGTGTCATATAAAAGGGGGGGGGGTGGGGACAGCTACTGAGCAGCCATTTGATCTCACCATTACCTTGAATCATGGCTTTCATTTAACAGTCATCATGAATCAGTCATTCATTTAACAAATATTTGTGAAATACTTACTCTAGGTCAGACCCTTTGCTGTGTGCTGCTAATGCAAAGGTAAATATGACAGTGTTGTCCTCAAGATGTTTAGCCAGTCAGTGAGACAGACGAGCCAAAGCCACCGACACACCCACTAAGGGGTGGCACTATCCTGGCCCAAGACACGGGCTCTCCATGTCTGCATGACTTGAAAACTTCCATCTTTCCCCAGGCCATCTTCTTTTCCACTAGCATTTCCCTTGTTTTACTTAGCAGGCAAATTTAGAACGTGTGCAATAGAACCTGTGCATTCCTTGCTGGCTTCTTGATGTATTCTTCATGCTGTGTTTACAAATGCAACTGCAGACACAAATTACTCCTGCCACCTGTCCTGTGAGACATGCTGGTGGCCTTTCATTGTTTGATGCTGCTGATGTTCCTTATGCAGCAGTGGTACATAAGGAGTCTGCTCCTGCCTTCTCCAGTGTGACAGGAAAAGTGTCCGACGCAGTGGAGACAATGAGAGACGGGGAGCCAGCAGACCTGGTTCGGGCCCTGGCTTTGCCACCGTCTTCTGAGTGACCCAGGCAAGGCTGTTAACTGCTCTGAAATTGAATTTCCTTATCTTTAAACTAAGGAGACTGAATAAGGAGCCCCATTAGGTCCCTACTAAAGTCCCATGGAGCATCTAGACTCCTGTCCAAAAACACACATGGTAATTCATGGGTTGGTCCAAACAAGCTGGTCTTTCAATCTATGTTCTCTCTCCAACCATTCCTGCCTATACTTTTAAGGATCCTGTATAGGGAAAGATCTGAATTATCAAGACTGTGGGCTAGACTGGGCACATGGTAAAGTTCACTGAGCACGAAAGTGCTGAGCATTTATGAGCCCACCAATTTATCCACACAACCTTGTTGAACTTCATCCAGCAACTCAGTAATAGAGGTACTATTATTATCTCTATTTTACAGAGGAGGACTAGACTGGCTAGCAAAGTTCCCAAGATCACACAGCTCATAGATACCAGGCCAGGCTTCCTGGCCATGTCTGTCTGCTCCAAGGCTCAAGTGTTAAGGCACGTTGCTCTCCTGCTTCCCGAGGAAGGCCAGGCAGGCTCTGGGGTGGCAGAGGTAGGTGACAGGAATGAGAATGGGGCTCCCCTTCCCTTTCTTTCATCATCACTGGACATTGCTGTTCTTGCTTCTGCTAATGTCTCCCTTCGTTACATCAGGTCCCGCCTTTGTGGCTCTTCAGCTGAGGAAACCAGCCAAGACCTTCAGTAACTCCATGTCTTGGAAATGAAAACTGAGACAAAGAAAAAAGGCTCCTGGTGCCCGCATGCCACTTCGCTAGATCACAGGTAGGGTGACTCTCGAAAGAGAAGGCCTCACAGAGTGCACTAATGGGATTTAGCGAAATGATGTTCAGCTTCCTATGTAGTGGTCACAGATATGACTTCTCCCACCGTTACCATGGCATATGTGTCCCTTCTTTGGAAAAACAATAACTGGAAATCACACTGGTGCTTCAAGGCAGAACTGTGTGTCAGGAAAGAACAAGGCTTGGCCAAAGCCAGTCAGCACCATTATCTAGTTTCTTATTTGATTTTCTCAACGGTATGCAATGCTCATGCCCCCTGGATTTGTTTGGGCTGTCTCACGCAGTTACATTTTACTCTCTATAAAGAAGGCTCACTATGAATCAGGCATTATTGTAAGTGCTTTATCAGTTTTAACTCAGCCAATCCTCAAAACAGCACTATGGGATAGGTGCTGTTAGCCCTCTTCCAAAGATGAGAAAATAAAGCACAGAGAAGTTATATCACTTGCCCAAGGTCACACGCTAATAAGAGGAAAGACCTGACTCAAACCCAGGCAGTCCATTGCCACAGTCTGTATTTTTAACCACTGTGCTACCCAGTGTACATTTGCTAGGAATCCATTCAAGATACAAATAAAAACAAATACATTGTATCTTTGTAACACTTCTAAGATGGATTCCCAACTCAGAAAAAAAAGAAAAAAAAAAAACAAAAAACCTTTAACCGTGTTTCTTAGGAGAGAGCTTAGAAAATGTGGTCTCCAGGAGACAGGTGATTTTGTAGGTCTGCATGGTGTCTAGACAGGCAGCCAAGGAGAAAGGATCTGTCCGTATGTCTCCAGGGCTGCCCAAGGAAAGGGAGCCCGCCGTGAGATGATAGCTCCCTGTGATTAGACAGAAATAGCCCAGCCATGGAGGAGAGCCAGCCACCAGGCTGGCCAGGGCTGGAAGAAACAGCTTATAAAAGCAGTGCTGCCCAAAACTAGTTCTTGGACTTCCTGTAATAGAACCATCTTGGGATTTTATTAAAAATACAGATTCAGGACCTTACCCCAGACCCATGAATAGAAATCTCCAGAGGGAGAGGAGGGAATGGGATAGTAGTATAACCTTAAAACCTGAATCTTTCACAAGCTCCCTGAGTGTTCCGATGACAGGAAGTTTGGAGTCCTCTGCCATAAAACCTGATGGCTCTATTTGCCATAAGTCTCTGCGCACTGCGCATCCTCAGGAAATACGATGCAGTCACTGGAATGACTTACTGCCCAGCCCCAGCCCCGTGACTGAGTTTAATCTGATACTAACATGCTATAATAACAAGAATGAGAGCTACTGATTATTGAGCATCTCCTATGGGCCAGACACTGTGCTGAGTGCTTTAACAACCTTATTTATGCTCATCCTCATCACAGTCCATGCTTTACTTAGGATCAACCTCATTTTACCGATGGTAAAATTAAGGCTTGGGGAGTCTGGGTGACTACCTCAAGGCTACAGAAAAAGCAAGCAGCGGAGACAGAATTCAGACCCAGTCTGTCACCTTGATCACTCTGAGCCCAAGGTCAGTGCTACAAACAGTCCACCTGCTGCCATCGTCCTTCAGGCCACAGCTGGGGCTGGGAAGGCCCCTCAGTAAGGAAAACAGCATCCTTTGCACAGCACCCGCTGGACCATAGCTGCTCTTCTGCCTGCACAACCATTTCGGTGGATCCCCCGGGGGCACCGCTCCCCCCTGTTCTGACACCAGCCAATGTGCTAGGTTGACACCAGCAGCATTTGGCCTGAGCCTGTACAGTGGGAGAAACTGGGGCATCACCAGTACCTCCCAGTATCAGCAACTGAGGTGAAAACCTGGTTGCTGGGAACAACGACCCGGGGGCTCCTCTCAGGAGCTCATACAGCTCCCCTTCTGCAGATGGAAGGAACGGTGTCCATCCAGCTGACCTGAGGGCGAGTCCTTGCTTCGGAGATGTATGCCTTCGGCAGGCCGCTCACCCTGAGAGTGAATCTACCAATGGTGATATGAACGAGGACCTCGCTGGGCCTCTGGATGGCTTAAAGGAAACACTATCTGGAAAGCACCTGGTCCTGGCCACGCACATTGTAAATGCTCAGATCTCACCTCTTTACTCCCGCCGTTGTCTTCTTTAATTTCTTGGGTATCGTCCCCAGCTGGGCAACACTGCCAGTCTTCCACTTGTCTTCTTAATTCTTGGTATCGTCCCCAGCTGGGCAACACTGCCAGTCTTCCTACTCAGGCTTCCAGTAAACACGGGGTGCTCTTTTGCCGGCAGGGGTACCCCCATCCCCCACTCTCCCACTGTTGGAGCTCCAGGGGGCCCTAGGCTCCCCTATTTACTCAGCTCCAGGATGCAGGCTTCCCAAAAGAAGAGCCTTAACTGTCCTGTTCTCTGTTACCTCCTCGGGCTAGCAGCATGCCCGGCAGGGAGCGGGCACTCAGTACTCGCCAAACGAATAATTCAGTCACTCGACAAATGGGAACTGAGCCCTTGCTCTATGCAGGGCCCAGTGCTGTGGATGAACCCATCCGGAGCATGTGGTTCTGCCCTCGGATCTCACAGTGAGTCTCCCTCTCAAGGGCTCCTCTTGCCCTCAAGTGTGGCTAAGTCAGCAGGGGAGCCCCACACTCCTGGCATCCCTGCTCCTGCACTCATTTTTGTCCTGGGACAAGCCTCCTAGAGAGAGATATCAGACCACCCCCTTCTTCTGGAACTTTCCATGTAATCCTAAAGCCAGAGTGAAGCCCAGATGCCTCTCCTGAGCAGCAAGCAGGTAGCCAACCCTCGGCCTGGCTGCCACTCCAAAGAAATGTCCTGACACACTGTCACTGCTCACAGCCTCCTGCAGAAAAATCCACAGGCAAGAGAACCCTATGGCCTCCCCTGAGAAGGGCCCCCGGAGGACCCAGCCTCAACAGTGAAAGCACCAACCAGCCAAGACACCGGATTGCTGGAAATACAGAAGGAAGCTGGCCCCAGGGGAGGCTTCAGAAAGTTCCAGACCTCCCTGCCCCCACCAATGGACTAATGGATCCATCTCAATTACTTAAGTTTATTTACCGATCGTTATAGACTTCGCCCGAAGGCTGGAAGAAAAGCTATGTCTGGGTCTTAGGAAACAAAACAAAGCAAAACAAAACCTTAGCACCAAAGCGTTGGAAGGGGCTGCCAAAAGAAGATTGATCAGAAATAATCTCTTAGACTCTGAAGGATGTCAACAGCGGATCAGAAGTTGCTGTGCGCAAATGTGATGCATGGCTGTGACAACGGCACCTGGCAGAGGCGAAGGGCAACTGCATTCCAGTACCAACCACGGGAGGGAGAGTGGAAAAGGGCCCCGGGGCCAGGGATCCAAAGGCCAGCGTGTCACCTACAGTTCCGCCCCTCCCCAACTAGGCAACCTTGGACAAGGGGCTTAACCTTTCTGGGTCTGTTTCCTTCTCTGAAAACTGAAAGGCTGGGACCAGATCATCCTAAACATATTTTTGGTTCTAAAAACTCTTTTGCACCTCCATGTCAATATTTCAGAGACAGAGATAGTTCTGGCTCCTGAGCATGCTTTCTTCTCCACGGCTAAGGCAGTGTCCCCATAACCTTGGCGAAGGGTCCTAGAAGGTGCAGGATAATTGTTTCTCTGCCTCGTTGCTATGGAAACTTGCAACTCCTGCATCGCCAGCGCTAGGACAATGGCGTGCCTAGAGCTCCTGGGGGGTTTGAGTTTGTTTTGTCCACGTGCAGTGTATGAATGCCGAAGTGCTCGCAAAGCGGAAGGCGATGGCTTGCTGATATGAGTCACTGCTACTTCCCCTTTAATCGCAAAGCTTCGTTAGAAAGCTTGGGATTGTGGCGAGTGATCACATTAGCCATTCTGAGACTCCACTGAGGGGCTCCCACGATAAGAGCATCCCTTGGCCCTGATCTTGCCTTCTGTGGGCTTCTGCTGGCTGGCTCGGCGACTGCACCGTGACGCTTTACGACTTTCTTGCCACTTCTGATGTTGCCCTTCCCAGGATGCCCTCAGCAAGTACTGAACGACAGCATAGCACCTGTTTGTGACTCTATCTTGCAAACACGTTAACTCAGCAGAAACATGTGTCAGAAACCAGGTCTTTGAGGGCCTGAACAACACGTGTAATTGGCAAAAAGGCCGATGGTGGTGGTGCTGTCTGCTTAGACTTTGAGTTGTCAGAGGGGGAGAGTGGGTTTGGAAATCTTCCCAGTCCATATTAACCCCAGAAAACACATCAGATTGGCTAAAAGATCGGTGCCGTCTTTCGATTCTCTTTTCAACAGTGGTAGGCGCTTCAGAAAACTGAAATGTGACCGCTTAAGAGTCACTACCTTGCTTCTGACAAAACAGGGACAAACAACAGGCCTCCTTGCTTGTCCCACATCCAGTCCTAAGACCACAGCCTCCCCCTCCCCCCGGCTGAGATTAACGGGGGACACCATGACTGCTGAGGTTTCTCGCCATCACACCCCACACCGACAAGCTCTTCTTCTCGCCAAGCAGGGGCCTCTGCCTACACTTCCATGCACACCCATCACCAGCTCCTCCATTGCTCCCACACATGTGGGCACCACATCTTCTCTGAACCCCACCTCCACTGCCTCCCTCACTTAGAGAGTGAGCTCTGCCCAATCAGTGACCGGCTACCGTGTTTCCAGGGTCTCCATCCCAGGAGTTGTTGGCCCCAGCCTTGCGGATCTGTGACAGGTGTGGGTCCCAGCTGCAGAGCCCGCTGCAGGGGTCTGAGGGAAAATGGGATCTGTGACCGAGACGTGCACTGTCGCAGCTTTACCGCTCACAGCAGGAATGGTCCAATTGGACCTCCTTGCCGCACCCTCCCCCCGCCCCCCGTCCTGTGCCCACCACCCTAGCTGGCTGAAGTGACAGGGGTGTGGTGCGGGATAAAGAGGGCTCGGTGGGGACTCTGGACAACCCCCTGCAGTCATGCCTTTAGTTTCAGGTCAGGATGTCCGTTTTCTGCTGCTGTCTTAGTATGTTCGGGCTGCTATAACAAAACACTACGGACTGGGAGGTTTATAAACAACAGAAATGTATTTCTTACAGTTATGGAGGCAGGAAGTCCAGGACTGAGGCGCCAGCATGGTGGTGCTCTGGTCAGGGCTGTGCTTCATAGCCAGCACCTCTTTCTGTGTCACACAAGGTGGGAGAGGCTAGGGAGCTCTCTGGGGCCTCTTTCATGAGGGCTCCACCCCACGACCTAATCACCTCCCAAAGCCCCATCTACTGATACCATCATCTAGGGTGTTAGGATTTCAACACATGAATTTGGGGGGCATTCAAACATTCGGACTCCAGCAGCTACCTTGTCCCCACTGTCCCACACCGAAGGCCCATCTCTGCACAGGGTGGTCACTCATAAGTGTTACTGAAGCCTTTCCCACCCTGGGGGAACTGACTGCAGCAGGCCAAGGCCAGAGGTGTGGGAAACAACGCAGTGCAGTGCAGCATGGGGAAAGGGGTGGCTTCAGCGTTCGGCACACAAGGGTCCAAGCCTCATCTCCTCTCCACGTGCCCACTGACCTGGCACAAATCCCATCCCTCCCTAGGGCCCTGTTCATCTGTAAAGTGAGGGTCTCGAGTTAGATCATGGATTCTTCCATCCTGTGGCTTGAAGATGTGACCCGGGTCTTGAGTGTGTCTCAGTGGGGCAAGTACAGCACTGTCCCCATTTTCTTCCCCTGGTGCTCCAGGCTCTGACAGCTTCTGGAAACACCTGTTCTTCCCGAGACAGGAAAAGCCTTTTCTAAATCATTTTCCCTCTCTCCAGGTCCAAGCCAAGAAGCTTGCAACAATAAAACGCCAGCCTAGTCTTCTGTCATGATTGTCTACAAACCTCATAAAAATTTGCTGCCTTGGACCCAGGAATGGTGAGTACAATTCTTTCTTGTCAGCCTGGAGGATTCTCAGGCTTCAGGACCGCCCCCGCCCCCCCCCCCCCCCACCGCCAAAGGCAAGAAGCAGATAGCAAAGGGGCCAACCAGGACACCAAGACCCCCACAGATGTGGGAGGCCCACTCTCCTCTGATCAGGAGGGTCTAAATTAGGCCTGGCTCACAACTGTCAGCCTCCGTGAAACCAGGGCACATGGTGGAAACTGAGGGAATCCAACCTTCAGTACATGCAGGGAGGGGGCCAATGTGATCTGTGAGCAAGGAGTGCTGGGTCCTGCTGATTTATTTTTAGAGACACACGTTCCCTTGTTATTAATAACGAAACGCTTGGATACCTAAGATCTTATTCTATGTCAAGCATGACACTAAGGGCTTTGGCTGCATTAAGTCATATCATCATTTATTCATTCAACCAAAACTTCAGTGAGCCCTTCGCATGTGCCAGAAGCTGTGCTCGGCACCGAGGCACAGTGTGAAGCCAAAGGGCCATGGTTCCTGCCCTCAGGAAGCAGTCTAGGATTATGCTTCTCGGACTTAGGCATGCATTCAAGGAGACTTATCTGGTATGTTAACTCTGGGCCACATCCCCAAATAGGAATCTTAGCTTTTCTCAAGTACCTCATCCTTAATTCACAGTTTGTGAAACACTGGTCTAGTGCTATGGGAGAAGTCCATTACTATGCTCATGTTACAGATGAAGAAACTGAGGCAGAGAGGCTGAATAACTTGCACCGGAACACACAGCCCATAAGGGGCAAAGCTGACATAGGAACTCTGCTCTATTTCAGAGCCAATGTTGTTAATTATTATGCTATCTATCCTGTCTTCCCAAACCTTACCCAAAGAATTATAATTGTATTTACAGAGAAGCAAATCATTTCATTGTGTGTAATCTTTATGACAACCTAACCTTATGGGGTGGGAGTACTATCATTCCCATTTTGTAGATATAAAACTGAGGCTCAGAGGGTGAAGCAGCTTGCTCAAGGTCACATGACCAGCCGGCCCCAGAGCTAAGACTCAAAGTCAGGTCTGTGCCACTGCAAGGCTTATGCTCTTTCCAAGAACACATTCTACTTCTTCTGAAAATCCTTTTATAAAGGTGAAGAGGAATCAGACGGAAAGGCAACAACTAAAACCAGCTGTGGACAAAAGGGAAGGACAAAAATGCAAATACTCAGCTAGCAGGTCAGGACCCAGGGGAGAGGGGCTCCTTCCTCCACGGCGTCTGGGGGTACTGACAGGCGCTGAACTCCCGAATCACCTGTGCCGTACAGAGCATAACCCACGGACTGGGAATTGCCAACCTGTGTGTATTTGCACTGCCGTGTGGCTCTGTGCTTACCGCCATACGTGTAGCGTGTGCACAGACCACAAGCGGACATTCACGTGCACGCAGGACCCATGCCACACTCCTTACAATCCCAGCTCCTCGGGAACGCCCTTTTGAAAAAGTCACCTTATGGCAGGTGGTCCTCCACTGCCCCAACTGGCAGTCACCACCGGATTAAACGGCCTCTGCTGAAAAGTCTTTTCCAGTCAAAAGAGGTTTTAGCACCTAGAGTGCACGTGTAAAGGTCAGTTCCCCACCCGGGGGATGGCCAAGCCAGGGGAAGGGACAGGAGGCCAGGGAGGGCTGCCTGGGGGATGACATTTGAAATTAGGCATCTCTCTAAGCTGCCTGCAGAGCTGCAGGGCCCAAGGGAAGGCCTGGATCCCAGGGAACTCCGACTTTTTGCCTTTACATGACAAGCCCGTCTATGTAAAGCATCCACTAATCTGCAAGAAAAGGAGGATGAACATCACGGCACCCCAGGAAGGCACAGACCTAACTTCTCCAGGAGCCAAGACATCCTGGGGAAGATCCCAGCTTCTGGGGTTCCCTCTCCCCAGCTTCGCTGCCAGACTGCTAGTGTGGACTCCCTTTCCAGGCATCTTTGACTCACACTGAGCCCTGACATCCCTGAGAGCTCAAAGGGAGCCCGCTGCCTGGCTATCCCTGGACCACAGCATATTTGAAAGATGGGGTGCACAGGCGGGGTGCCCCAAGTGACAGAGTCCTTAACCAGACTTCAGTCAGGCTACTCCAAATCCTCCTTCCAACTACACCTCAACTTTCGGGCTTCTACATTCATCTCGGCATTGTCCACTTTTAGCAAGAATCCTGCTAAATCAGTTTAGCCAGATTTTCCCCGCAACTCAATATCTGATCGGGTTCCTCATCGCCCGTCGTCCCCCATGTAAGTCTGGTCACGCTGGCACGCCTTCAGCAAGAATCCTGGCAGGTCGATTTAGCCAGAATCCCCTTACCCCTGATGCTTCCTCAGTGACTTCCCATCCACTGACCCCACCCTGCTCCTTGGCTATAAATCCCCACCTGTCTTGTATTGGAATTGAGGCTGGTTCTACAGAGAGGTCTCTTTTCCCCTATCACCACGATCCTGAATCAAATCTGCTTTTCCTACTTTAACTTCTGTCCAGCTCCGGGGTTTTGTGTGTGTGTATACACAGCCACACCCAGCCCCCTCCCCCAGGCCCTGTGGCACTATCTCTTGCCCGAACCTCTAACAAGGATCTCTTGGCCTCCATCATCACAGCACCTGCACCTTCTCTGTAGCTGTCCAACAGAAAGCAAGTCCCGCCACCATGATGCTTTAAAAGGGAAGATGGCTCCTACCACCCACTGGATAAACCCCAAACCCTGACTTGGCCCCTCACAACCCAGGACCAGCCCACCTGCCTCCATTCCCTACTGCCCAGCCTCCCCCAGTACCCTGACCTCTAGCCATATAAACACATCTGTTCCCCAAAGAGCCCAGTAGATTCCCTGCAGGTTCCTGATCTCTTCCTGGGCCTTCATCCCTCCAGCTTATAAATTCCTGGAGGGCCCGGCACAGAGCAAGCACTGAAACTTCAGATCAGATAGGTGGTGAGTGGCTGGCTGGCTGACTGGCTGGATTCGAGAAGTCCTTTTTTGGCTCCTGTCATCTTCATCTGATGTCTCCCCGGGAGGCAAACAGCCTGACCAGACATTTTCAAACACACTAGTAGATTGGTCTCCACTTTTAAACTGAATAATGTGAAAGATGAGGATAATAGCACCTTCACTGTAGTGCTTTTGTGAGGCTTCAATGAGAAAATGTATACAGCAAGTAGTGAGCCCTGTCCTGACACATAGCAGGTGCACGACAAACTACAGCCACTGCTCTTGGAACAAAGTGCTGTATGGAGCCTCCTGCCTTCCCATGGGCAGGGCCGAGGTCTTCCAGCCTCTCCCAGTTCTGGGGAAGATGGATCTTTCCTGGAGGCTGGAGTGAAGGGTGGGGGCAGCCACAGAGGAGCTGTGGCCTACTTTGCGCAATTTTAGGCTCAGGCAAGGCCCCAGACAGTAAGTGACGTAAAGAGCACTCGAAGCCGGCTGCAGATAATGAGGCCCGGGGGACAGGGTACTCAGGGTGGTGCTCCCCAGCAGCCTCTGGCGGTGCCCACAGCTCAGGCCTCTGCGAAGTTGCCAGGCATTCCTCCCCCTCCACAAACAAAGGGAGGCAATCCCTGTCACCCCGGGCTTCAGGGAAGCTTCTCTCCAGCACCCATTTGTAAAGGCAGGAAGAGTTAAGACAAAGCTGCTCTACAGAACACAAAAGCCTGCCTGTGCAAGCCAGCCCTCGAACCCCTGCTACCAGGATCATTCTGGTCCTCACAGGTCTGCCAGCATCCATACACAGGCTTCTAGCTCAAATTCCTTCCATGCTGCAACCAGGGTGGGCAGTACTGATATAGGTCTCATTCAGTCCTTCCCCAGCCTACAGTCCATTCACTAGAGGCTCCCTATTGCCCTCCAGAGAAACTCCAAACTCTTTGGGGCAGCATTCAAGGCCTTTCCTAGCCCTTCCAGCCTCTGATCCTGCCCCACATACTCCATCTGCCATTCCTGGGATACACCAGGTTTGCTCACACTTGCAGGCCTCTGCGTGTGCACTTCCCTTGGCCTGAAACACCCCAAAGTCACTCAGTGAGAAAGTGACTGAGCCAGGACCCCAGGCCCTTTTTTTGACTCTGAGTTCCACACTCCTTGAGTGGGAAGGACCAGGGGATTCCAGAACATCCCAGCCCCGTGGTGTTAGGATCCCAGGACAGACCTTTTCCATGTCTCACATCCCGGATTCTCTGAATCTGCCCTCGCTACAACTCTCTGGGTGTCACTGTAAGCACCCAGTCTTTGGCTTCCCAAATCAAGCCAGCACAGACTACCATCTGCATCCCCAAGGGTTTGAAGGCTCAGATGTAAAAGAGAACACAAGCTGACATTCCCAATTAACCTTGTTCTCACTCTCAGTCACCGTGCACTGTGCGGCACACCCCCATGGGACTGCAGGAGACAGGAGTCCAGGGAGCGGAGGCTGGCCCTGGCCCCCGGGCCACAGGGAAGCACCTCTCCAACACCCGTTTGGGAAGGCCCTGAAATGTAAGACAAACTGCTCCATCCAACACAAAGACTCTTGTCCCAGCTCATTCTCGTGTCCCTGCCACTCGGCTCACAGGAACCTCTCTGCAGCCTCCACTCCCGCTGACATCCACACCTCCTGGGGGCCCTGGGCCAGGGACCTCTCCATCTGTCAGGAGGGGGGCCTCTGAGGGCCTTGTGGCCATGTGCACAAAACCATCACCGCCCTTCATCAATGGCCCTGCACATCCTAACAAGTTTGAATCACAAGGGTCAGGCACACAAGAGCGAACACCCATGCAACTTCCCTTTTTCCCAGCAACAAACTCTACTTTGACATGCTAAAAGTCTCCTAAGCAACACAGTACCTGTAAACTCAATAAACAGATCTCTGTGCTGTGAGCAGAAGATTTAACGCACATACAAAATCTTTACTGCTGATCACGACAGGAATTTTCCTGGTAGACAATGGAGGCTTCATCCATACTCTCACTCATACTAATGCACTTGATTAGTTAGAACACCCAAGTTATGGCTGGGCACGTGACTACACAGAAGAAAGACTACATTTCCCAGTTTTCCTTAAAGTTAGGTGTGGTCATGTGACCATATTCTGGACAACAGGACATAGGAGGCCATGGTATGTATGACTTCCAGGAATTGTCCTTGGAGGGGAAAAATGTTCCCTTCTCCTCCTTCCTTTTTCCTGCTGTCTAGAATACACACATAATGATTGGAGCTGGAGCAGCCCTTAGTACCACAAGTTGGAAGGCTCATGTTAAAGATGACAGCAACAAACTACAAACAGCCCCCGGCCCCTGACACTGGGATAGCCAGACCAGCCCCAGACTGCTTAACTCCATACTTCTTCAATGTGGGAGAGACACTTCCATCCTGCTTTAAGCCACTATTATACTGGGTTTTCTGTCAGCTTGCTGCTGAACCTAAATCTAATGGGTATGGCAGATGAGCTGAAAAGGCTTGGTTTGCTTTTCTAAGCATCTTCCTCTGCATCAGTGTCAAACACTGCATGTGGGGCCTCTATGTCCCACATATTTGGGCATCTTGAGGGAGCTGCTTGTATTCAAATGGAATATGTGATTTCAGTCCTCAGAATTTGGCCCTTAAGATTTCTTCTCCACTCTTCGATCTGCACTTGACCTTCCTGTTTGATAGCCACTAGCCAATTTTTCTGGCCTACAATTCTTTCCCGTTATTCCCAGTTTTCTCCTCCACATTGCACACAGGTAGTGTTTACGTGGTCTGCTGGTTTCTAGGTTACTAGCCTCTTTGAACTGTTCTGGCTACAAACCTAGTAACTGGGCTGGGACCCCAAGCACTGACCTTCCTTTGCCCTCACCCTCTAGGAGAGTCTAGCCATGCGAATATCCTTATGGACTCACCTCAGTCTACCCCCAAAGCATGGTGGGGAATCAAAGTCAAGAGCCTATCCTGCCTGATTTGCCTTCTTAAAAAACCAAGCTGCCAGCCAGTCCTGATGTGGTCATAGAAGTTAGCCAGGGAGGAGGAAGGCTCACATAATACAGAGGCAAATGCCATTGAAAAGGCAGGTTTTCCTGACAGGATATGACTCTGGTGGCAGCCCTGGGGAGCAGGGAATTGACTGGCATTACAAGGTTACAAATCGTTGCATCCCGTAGCAAAGACACAGAAACAGTGAGTGCTCAGCTCTCAGCCCCTGGGAGAAGTAGCACAGATGATCCCAGCCCAGGTGCAAACACAGAGAGCTCCATCTAGACCACATGACAGTCCCTAGACTCCTGGATTAGCAGGTTGATGGCACCTGGCCCCCACGACCTATGTGCCAAGGACCTCTCAGAGGAAGATGCAGGGGACCTGAAGGCAGTCCTATTCTCACAGCTTTCCAAATGGACATGTTGATTTTTGGCACCTGCCCTTGAGGGCCCTTGACCAACCCTTGTGCCATGTGAGCAGAGACTTAAGCAATCTACAAGCCATCCTCCTGTCACAGCCCCACATGGCTCTTCTGAAATCCCTCCTGCCTTTTCCTTCTCCTTCCTTTTCTTTCCTTGCCACCTGCCTGCCATTCTCTCCATCTCTCCCTTTCTCTCATGCACGCCGTAATTTAGAAATAAGGTGTTCCTCAAGTTTTACTAGATTCTCATATTCTAGGTGCATAGGATACTTGGTGACTCACGACAGAGTACGTATGTCCATGGGAGTGAATGGTCTAGAACAGTGCTGTTCAGTAGAACATTCCATGACAAAAACTCTCTACACTTGCACTGTGCAAGAGAGTTGCCACCTGCCACGTGTGGCTTTTGAGCAGTTCAAATGTAGGTAGTGTAACTGAGGAGGTAAAATGTTAATTTTATTTAATTTCATGTCATTTAAATTTAAAAAGCCACATGTGGCTACTGGCTGCCATGTTAAACACTGGAGGTCTCAAGGGGTCAGACAAATAAGCAAATAGCTGTCCTGATACAGATTGATACAGATTCAATAGTTATGAGTTACAATAAACACCATGGTGGGAGCAAACAGTGTATGGTGAGTATGTATAATGGGGGGAATGTAACCTTTCCTGGGATGAGAAAACATTTCTCTAAAGCAGTCACATGTTAATGGATGACCCAACTATAGACATAAAAACAAAACTCTGTAACAAGGAAAAAAAAAAAAAAGCCTGAAAGGAGTTACACCAAAAATCTTTTTCAAATGCCTTATAATGAGTTCGTTTTATTTATATAAACTTTTTTTTAAGTGGGTCAGCTCAACATTATCTATTTCTTTCTGAGGAAATGTAAACTAAATAAAGTTGCTGTCTATTTATATGTGGGCCAAACTTGATTTTTTTTTTCCTTATGCAACAGAGATCTGTCAAAGACCGGAATGTTCCCCACCCCAGCCTGGAGAAAAGGGGGACAAGATGACTTCAGGACCCCTGAAGCCTGGTCTTTTCAAACGCCACACCTTGCCTTCCACCTTTACAGCTGCTAGAGCCCGAGGTCATCACTGAGGCCAGCGAGGACACAGATTCCCAAAGCCCAGAAATTTCCAAAACCTTTAACTCTTTAGGTTTCCTTAGAGTTAAAGGCTATAGTGGCCTTTCCTGGGAGGCCATTATAGCTCATCCCCCTGGTGAGGACAGAGGAAGCTGAAGGCTTTGGAAAAGTTGGTATATATAGTTGCCATGAGAGCCACCCAAGTGACTGCTCCTTTCCTAGACGGGAGTAACACCTTATAAAAAGGAAAATGACGTCTTTACAAATGCATTCACTAAAAAGAAGGAAAAGGAGAAAGCAGCCAGCAGGGCCTCTAGAGGCCCAGGTCTTCCCTCCAGGGGCAGGTAATGGGGCCTCTGCCCTGTGCTCCGGGGTTTCCGGGCAGTGAGCTGTGTCATGTGAGAAGTATAGCCACTCTTCTGACTTACCTACCAGGGCCAGACTGTGGCAAGGAGCCCAAGACCCTGAGAAAGTTAGTCATCTCCCCTCTGTCCCCCATAATTCTTCATTCAGATGTTCACAGTAGCGGTCGACATGTTGTATTCTTGTTGTTTATGTTTCTGTCACCTCAGAGAGGCCAGAAGCTTCTTGACGGCAGGTGCTAGTTCCATCCATCCCAGCATCCTCACGCCCAGCTCAGGGCCTGGCAGAGAGTAGATGTGAGTAAATGCTGAATGAACGAAAACAGCATATGGACAGCACAGAGTTCAAATCCCAGCCCAGCCTCCCAGTACCTGTGAGAGCTGGGACAAGCCACTTAACCTCAGGGAGCCTCATAGTAGGAATTAAATACGAGGAAGCATTTTGGGGACACCTGGGTGGCTCAGTCGGTTGAGCATCCAACTTCAGCTCGGGTCATGATCTCACGGTTCGTGGGTTCGAGGCCCGTGTCAGGCTCTGTGCTGACACCTCAGAGCCTAGAGCCTGCTTCGGATTCTGTGTCTCTCTCCCTCTGTCCCTCCTCCACTCATGCTGTCTCTCTCTCAAAACAAATAACATTATAGATAAGCATTTATAAAAAAAAATTATGAAGGAGCATTTTAAGCCCAGCCTGGAGCATTTGAAGGTTCAATAGGCAGGAGCTTATTGTGGACCAAGCTGGACCACAATAACTTAAACACAGGGTGATTCCTATAGACCCCTCTCCCTGACTTTGAGAACTTGCCTTCGTCCAGCAGATGGATCCAATAGCTTAGCTTCCATGTTGGTTTTTCTTTTGACTTTTCTCAGGGAAAGATAGAACCATCTTGATTAAATAACCAAGTGCCACCCTCACCTGTCTCCAGGCCCCTGCCCCATTCCCAGTTACTAATGCTTCACCTGCATTCCTGAGCCATTTCAGGCTGTGATCAGCAGTTTTCTAGGAACCACAGCTTTGGCCGATGGGCCTTCAGGGCAGACAGCCTGCCGTGTGCATCATTAGTGACCCCAAAGCCCAGGGCAACTGCAGGTACTGGGTAACACAGCTTTGTGCTTCACCCACTTGTAACTGTTTAGTCTAGGCCAGTAGGTTCTCAAGCTGTTAACCCAGGATCGACAGTATCAGCAGCATCTGGGAACCTGCTAGACAGGCAAACTATGGGGCCCCACCCTACTGCAAACCTACTGAACCACAAACTCGGGAAGTGGTGGCCCAGAAATGTGCATTTCACAAGCCCTCCAGAGGATTCTGATGGATTCTCAAGTTTGAGAGGTACCCTGAAGTTCTGCCTGGTTCCCCTTCTTTGATCACACTTCTTCCTGTCCCCAGATTGGCGTGTTCTTCCTAGGTTCCATCCAGGGTGGGCCCTGAGAACCTGAACAGACCTATCTGCCAGCTGCCAGGCTAACCCCATCTCTGTATACTTTGCCTTCCTGACCCAGTATCCCAGGCCAACCACTCTTAGAATCAAGATGCAACCATGCCAAGGCATACCTGCATGGCCCCCAAGCCAGAGGGCAACAGCAGGGAAGGGGGGAAAGCTCCAGGATGGGAAAGGCCTTGGAAACTCGCTGGAAGAAGAGAGTCATGGAGGCCCTTAGCAGAAGGGAGAAATGTGGAAAGGACTAGGACACAGCAAGCTGCCCCCCCCCATCCCCAGGCTCCTGCCCGACGGGAGGCCCTGCTAACCAGCTGCCCCCTCCCGAGCCCTTCTAAGCAGCCCTCCTTTTAAGTTTTACTTTCTGCTGAGCTGCAATCGCTCACTGCTGGGTGCCAAGGTTGCCTGCCACGTCCCTGATTGCAAGTCCGCAAATGTGGCCGAGAAATCCATTTAACTCCTAGAAAATGCATGGGCACATCCCTAAGGGAACACAGGGGAATTTGCCGCACAAGGCACAGCCGCTTCCCGGTTCTGCCTGCCTGAGACTTGTGTAATTATACATTGATTACTGCTTGCTCTCTGCACTGCTGGCCCCTGCTCAGCACTTCATAACTACAAAAGGATCTGCTGGTTAGGGGCCAGTGGATCCATCTCTGGTGAGTGGGCTCCTCTGGATCACCATGCTTCCACTGACACTGACACTGCTTCCCCCAATTACAGTTCAATTCTCCATCCTCAGCAGGACTCCTGCGGGAGCAGCCATGCACTCACTGTGACAGCAATTTGTCTAGAGTTGCGGACCGCAGCCACCCCAGAAATTCCCATCCCTGCCTGAAGTATCTCCCCAGTAGGCTTGCCCCCTGTCCCAACCCACCCCAAAATGCCATCCTGACTGCCCTCTCTGCCCTGTCTCTTTTCTAAGGGCATCTGGGTTTGGGGAGGCACAATCACTGTGATGAGAGGGGGCCACAGAGATGTGGGGATCTGTGGTGAGTGGCAGGCATAGGTAGTCTCAGAGGTGACATGATCTGAAATATCTCAGGAAGCACCTATAATCTGTATCTCTAGTATTTCCCCATGTACCTTCTATGAAGGACATAATCTGGCCGGTAGCAGGTATTATGTGGGGGGATGAGAGGGGGGCTTGAGGTGGAGACTTCTGTGGCCAAATACATGTGGAACACCCTAGAAGTAAATCAGGCTTTCCTACTATAAGGTGTCATAGAACTCTGTATTTAGGTCATTCCCAAAGAAAGATTTCCACAGAAATCTGTGTATTTCTCCACAGAACCCTATTCCATAGAGTGCACACAGAACTAGTGTTCCATGGAACCCACTTTGGGAACTAGAACTCTCTCAGCAGCTATGTTGTGAGAAGTGTGCTGGCTTCCTTACAGGGCTTATACACATCCACCTCTCCCCCAGATGCTCAATATATAGGAAATGTTAATGGAGAGGCAAGAACAGCCAGATTTGAAGCCTGAAGGGCCCTGCTGCAGACAGTGCTTGCCTGAGCCTATGCCCCTCCCCGCCCCTCCAGGGTGAGGAGCCTGGAAGGAGTGGGAAGAGAGGGATAGGCAACTGGGGTTGTTCCTAAGAAGCCTGCTGGTCAGGAAATCCAGAATCCTTGACCCTACTCTTGTAGGCACCTTCCCAGGCACTTGGAATTCATGGTCACATTAAATCCTACCAATAACCCAGTAGAGTATGTCATTATTATCATTTTACAGATGTAGAAACTGAGATCCAAAGTCGCTAAGAAACCAGCAGGATTTGAAACAAGATGCTGAATGATGAGCCCTACTAAGGACCCTGACGGGAGCCCTGGCTGTTTGGGGAAGGGCAAAGGGCAGAGCTGACTGACCATATCCACCTACCACCACCATCCATGACAATCAAGATGCCAAGGACCTGGCCCCTCTCTGGCAGCCAGCAGGCTGCTGGGGCCTCTTTTATCAGATTGAACTTGTGAGCACTTTCTTGACATGGTGTACACATTTGCCAGGAACAGGGTTCTTATCTTCCCAAACCCCTGCTTAATCCCAGTGCTGGTGCTTAGGGGCATCAGACTTCGATAGCACCACCCAGGAGTGGGCACATGTCAGCATGTGAAAACATGGGTTTAAGTGCATGTCCCCTGTGATAAAAGTCGCCCAGGCCCTGGTTTCTGACTTGAACCTGCTCTGTTTGTTTTGGGAAATCTAATTATTCTATGCAAATTAATTCCCTGCACCCCATAATTTCCAACAGAGTAATCCCAAACCTGGCGAAGACACTCAGCGGCAGTGTTTGCATCTTCAAACACACTCAGGCAGACCTTTCCCAACTTCCCAGAGGCCAGGAAGTCCTACAGGGAAGCGAGGGAGCAGGGGAGAAACACTTTTGGTGCCAAAGAAATGACAGAGCTCACACTCCCTCTGGATAGCCAGACCAGCGGCAGACCGGTGAGCAGCTCCAAACACAAGTGGCCACTTCCTGCATTTGCCCTATCCATCCAGATTTTTATTCAGCACTCACTATGTGCCAAGAAAGGATTGCAGAACCTTCCCTGGTCAACAAAAAGTGACTGTCTCATGGGGTCTTTATTTATACATATATATTTTTTAACGTTTATTCATTTTTGAGAGACAGAGAGAGACAAAGTACGATTAGGGGAGGGGCAGAGAGAGAGGGAGACACAGAATCTGAAACAGGTTCCAGGCTCCGAGCTGTCAGCACAGAGCCCGACGTGGGGCTCGAACCCATGAACCACAAGATCAAGACCTGAGCTGAAGTCAGACACTTAAACTGACTGAGCCACCCAGGCACCCCTTGGGGTCTTTATTTATAAAGTGAGTGGAATTGAACTGATATCTGTGAGCATCAACTATGTGACAGTTTTAATTCACTGAATCTTCATTACAGTGCTATGAGGTATGCAATAGTATCCCCAGTTTCTAAAGGGAAGACTGAAGCTCAAGGAAGGTACATTACAAGGAAGCTACAGGTCACACAGCCATGCTGACCTGTTATCAGGACTCAACCTCTTTCCTCCTTACCATCCAGTCCTAGGCTTGAAAATCTTGGCTTAAAAGCACCAGCCTCAGTCTAGGACAACTCCTGTTGACACAGTCATGTGCAGAACAGAATCTGCCTTAGCACCAGCTAACAATGGTGGATTCTGGAAAAGAGTGGAGATCCTAGCTGGCTGTCAGGCAGCCAGGCCTCCTCATGGTATGGATACAGGTTTGGCTACCCCACAGCTGTGCCTGGATCTGGGACCCACTGGATTGTAAAACCCCTAGTCCAGACTTGAATCGGCTGCTAAGCATTGAATAATCACACACAACGGGAAGATTTCTCTCCCTTCCCTATCTAAAACACGAGCTTTCCCTACCTTCCATGATGCTTTCTTTTTCACAGGGCTTAGCATGGCCTGACTCTTCATTACATATCTATATGTCTACTTCTTTACTGTCTAAGACTACCATGGAAACAACAGTTTGAAATTCACTCTAGTTCACACAGTTATCTACAGGGCTAGCACATGCCAGGAACACAGAAGACTCTCAATACCTATTTGTTGGACGAATAAATGAACAGAAGTCCCAGGTGGTCAAACAAGATGCAGGAAAGCATTTGGCCACCTAAACAAGGCACATTTCTTGCGTTGGATGACTTCAGGGCACCGCAAGAACTTGCCAGTGAATTACCATACTCATTTGAATGGTCTCTGATGAGTTCTAGAGAATAGGAGAAAGGAGGTTGGCACTAAGGATCCTGCAGTTCCAGTTTCTAAAGAGAATAAAGAAGTAGATTCTAGTCTACAGACCTTTGGTGGCACCCATTAGAGATTCCAGGAGAATTACACCAGGAATGATCTGAGCATTAGGATCCCAGATGGCCTGCTCTACTGGGATGAATAATGCCTGCCCGCCCCCCAAATTCAGGTCCATCTAGAACGTCAGAATGTGATGTTATTTGGAATTAGGGTCTTTGTAGATATAATAAGTTAAGATGAGGTCATAGTGGATTAGAGTGGACCCTAAGCCAATGACTCATGTCTTTATAAGAATAGAAAACAGAGATGCGGAGACACGTAGGAAAGCATACCATGTAAAGACAGAGGAGAGATTGAAGTGATGCATTTACAAGCCAAGGAGCACTAAAACTTGCTGACAACCACTAGGACCTAGGAAAAAGCAAGGAGGGATTCTTCCCTAAAGCCCCCAGAGGGAGCATAGCCCTATCAAACACCCTATCTGGAGGCTTTGGACTTCAAGCCTCCAGAACTATGAGACAATACCTTTATGTTGTTTTAAGCCATTCACTCAGCAGTACATTGTTACAACCACCAAGGGCACATCCTGTCAGATTGACCTCATATCCTTAACAGACTTACTAGAGCAGCAAGGCACTAGCGAAGGCTTCCTGCAAGGGTATGCCTCCCTTGGCCAGAAGGCTAGGCCCCACGGTCAGACGGAACAGCCTGGATAGGAGAGACCTCTATTGGACCAGGTGGACTCTTTCTCGAAGAGACAAACTCTTCTCCAAAGAATTTCAGCATGTAACAAGAAAGGCAAAGGTTTGGGGGAAGGCAGGATGCCCTGGACGTTAATCTGGTTTGCTTTCTTTCATTTCCTTGCAGTCCTACAACTTAGATCAAATATAAGTCAACGCCAGACATCAGCAGACCATTATTTGCCAAGCAGATCGATCACATGAAGTTGACAGGACCTCAAAGGTCACTTTGTGTAAAAACTATAGGGCTTAAAGGAGAAACCTGGGGCTCAGGGAAAGGAATGGCATTAGATGCCCAAGGACATACAAGGAGGTAGATGCAGAGATAAACCCAGGATTCTTGCTGTCTTGCAGTTGGGTAAATGTAAGGAGCAAAGGTGAAACTCCATTGTGTGCTTAAGAAGTCAACTATCAAGGCCATGCAGGTTGTATGTGCAGGTGGTAAAAACTAGGAGACACCATTCACGTTGCTGTTTGTCCCTAGAACTGTGCAGGATGCACCCTGCACCCCATACGTGGCAGCCCCCACTGTCCCTGAATTGCCATCTATAGGAATTGCAAAATTGTCACTGGAGTACATCGGCAATATGGCACCAGTTAATTCAGGTTTCTGTGGGTAATTATGGAATAGACATGATTGACGGAAAGTGAGTCTGTCTCACTTTTGTGCATGATATGCCGTTGAGTAAAAAATACACTGAATATCAAGTTTTAAAAAATTTATTAGTGGGGTACCTGGGTGGCTCAGTCGGTTAAGTGTTCGACTTCAGCTCAGGTCATGATCTCTCAGTCTGTGAGGTCAAGCCCCGCATCAGGCCCTGTGCTGACAGCTCGGAGCCTGGAGCCTGCTTCGGATTCCGTGTCTCCCTCTCTCTCTGCCCCTCCCCTGCTCATGCTCTGTCTCTCTCACTCTCAAAAATGAATAAATGTTAAAAAAAATCTTTTTTTAATTTATTATTTATACAAGTTCTAACCTGCCACCTCTGTTGAGTATTTTTGTGATCTGCATGTTCAAAGTTGTGCCATGAACTGCACACTGTGTCACCAGCCTTGCACAATGCCAGCTGCCAGTAGCTTGCATTCAGTACCAGTAGTCAACTGCAATTCCAAACAGTATAAGCAGAACACAGTACTGTTTGTAGGAAACTAATGCTTGGTGATGGGTCAATGTAAGCTACCATTATCTTCAGCAAGTATTAGTGACAAACACTATCTGGTTACGGGTGACAGGAAAATGTACACTAAACTATAGTCCGAAATAAGTTCACATGTTGTGTTCAGTGCATGTTATAGCCTAAAGAACATAAAGAAAAAGGTGTACAGCTTTTATTACTAGAAAATCCATTTCTCCTTGGTCCCAATCAATAAACACTGAAGAAATATTTCAAGAATGTTAGATAGAAGAGGTGCCACATCATTAGCCTGCCCAGGGGGCCAACAGATCTCAGTGAGGCCCTCGTACCAAACCTTGTGTCTTTCCCTGACAATCCCAGGACATTGGTGTTGGATGGCCTTTGGGGACTGTCCCGTCTAGCCATTTTCACACTGTTTCAAGAAGCTCCAGGATGCCACCGAGGTGCCTCTACAAACTGGAGAGACTCTAAGCCTTACTCCCATCCAACAAGAAAGACTACCATTTTACCAATTTTATTTTTGGAGCTCTAAGTTAGATTTCATTGGGAAAAGGGTTGTGTTGGCTTTTCAAAATACAATAATTATTGCTCTACCCTGGTTCCCTCATGGTTAATAGGATGGAGCTTTAACTGGAGAACTTGGATTCAACTCATCTCTGCCACTTACTAACTGTGTGACATTGGGGAAATCATGTAACTGCTGTGCCTCCATTTCCTCATCTGAAAAGTGGAGGTAATAACAGTGTCTACCTCACAGAGTTATTGTGAGCATTAAGGGGACTAGTACTTAAAAGATATGTAGAATAATGAATGGCATAGGGATGCCTGGGTGGCTCAGTCGGTTAAGAATAATGGATGGCACATACCAAGCACTTAGTACCTGGTAGCTTCTATTATTATTGTTTTGCATCCTCCCTATACAGAAGGGGAATCTGGGACCCCAGAGAGCAAAGCAACACACCTGAGGTTGCCCAGATTAGAGCTCTGGTCCCTCAGCCCTGAGGGCAAGGTGCTCTCACACCAGACTCGGCTCCAATTACCACCCAACCCTCCCCCCCACCCCCTCCAAGAAGACACACCAAGGCTACTGGTGATCACAGCTGGTCCTTGTCCACCTACCAAGTTTCACACTTCTTAGCTTGGAGTGGGAGCTGATTATCTGTCAAACTCAACTGAAGAATGAACTCAGCTGTGAGTGTTCTTGAGCTACTTGAATTGTCGTCCCCAAAGTGGGCCTGGATGGTTGCAGCTGAATGCAGCAGAGGCGGGGCTGGATGGATGTGGACCTCACCACCCTTCCCTGGCCAGTGCCAGCCAGTGCCACTACCCACCTTGTTGGGCAAGCTCCCCATGCAGGTGTCCTCACTCAGCCACGAAATGTTTAGAAAATACCATATTGCCCAGAATCTAAGATGCCCATTTCTTTTTTATGGCTTCAATATCTCTGAAATGATGACAAATCTTACAATCAATATGTACTTTTGATGTGGTAGTGTTTCTTCTTTTTCCTCTGAAAAACTATTATTAAATCAATGATGGGTCTTAAAATTGGTGGCATGCTAAAATAGAGAAAAGACCTTGTAACAAATGCTGTGAGATCCTCAATAGGAAAAGACAAGTAAGGAAAGAATGGCTAAGTCCTACTGCTGAGTGCTTGCAAATGCCCCAGCTAGCTGTTTTAGGTAGGTCCAAGGTGCCAGGGAGGGTGAGGCTGGGCTCTGGGTGGGGGTAGCACTTGTCTCTGTGGGTGAAGTCTGGTTGTGCCCCAGGCTGGAGACTAACTAAGGGCCGGAATGGCTGTGCATCCTGGAGCCATGAGGCATTTCCCAACCTTCTCCACAAACAGTGGTGATGGAAAGCCCAGCCCAGGCTCAGAGTTTCCTGGCTCAGCAGCTGCTGGACTTACCCAGAGTCCCTGGCAGGAAAGTACCCTGGAGGTGGAGGAAACGTGGCAACAGTTCCTGCTGTTCCACTGTGACAAAGAGGGTGGAGAGCTTGGCTCGAGGAGACTGACTTCATGGAGAAAATTATACCTGCACTCTAGGAGGGGCAGTTGCCAGAGCCCCTGCTTACTGTCCCCAGGATAGAGGACAGCACCGGTTCTACCTCCGTGTTTGGAATGCCTTCCCTGTGTTGCCAGAAGAGCCATGATGATTAAGGCCACAGCCTGTCTGGGTTTGAACCCCAGCACTACTGCTTACTAAACTGTATCAGTGTGTGCATCTATTTCCTTGTTTGGAGGAAAACAGAGATGATGAGAGAGCACCTCCCTCACCAGCTGTTATGGGGAGCAAATGAGTTATAATAGGTAAAATGCAGCCCAGTACTTAGCAAGTTCTATTTAAGCACTGATTTAGAGATTTGCTGTTGGCCTGGTAAATTCCTATTCACTTTTGGAAAATTCAACCCAACAATCACCTTCAAGAAGCCTTCCCTGACAACCTCCCACCCTCGCTTTCTCCTCCAACTGCCTCTGGTCTTTGGTTATATATGGTGAGGTGACTTTGCTGGGGGGATGAAGGAGGGGTTAGCCTCTCCATCTGTGGTCTGCATCACAATAGAATTGTTTGTTTATTTCTCCTGTTAGAGAGGGAGTTTCATGAAGGCAGGACTGAATCTTGGTCATCTCTGTGCCCCAGTACTTGGAATAGAACCTGGAACTGAGAATACCTTCATGACTATTTAAAGCATGGAAAGGACTGGGTGGAGTGAAATGCACAGCATGGCATGGGATGGGATGGGATGGGATGGAATGCAATGGAATGGAATGGAACAGAATAGTTATGGCACTATCTTTTCAAATCACAGCAGAGACACTTCCTCAAGGCAGATTCAGGAAGAAAAATAATCTTACACTGGTAGGCAGTTCACCACTTGGTGCCAGTGTCTTTGAGGTCTGGAACAAACAGGTCTCCCTGGGGACACCAGACCAGCACAAGCACTCTGGACCCTGCCTATGAGAGAAGCTTCCTATAAGAGCCAGCAAGAAGCTCAGCTGGAAGAAGCTCTGCCCTAAAACCCAGCTCCTCTTCTTCTTATTTTTCTTTTAATTTATTTTTGAGGGAGACACAAAATCCGAAGCAGGCTCTAGGCTCTGAGCTGTTAGCACAGAGCCCAATGCAGGGCTTGAACTCATGAACTGTGAGATCATGACCCGAGCCGGAGTAGGACACTCAACCGACTGAGCCACCCAGGCGCCCCCTAAAACCCAGCTCCCGACCCTCCCTTAAGGCTGCAGGCTCCACCTCCGGTGTGGTGGTCCAGGAAATGGAGTCCAGCTCACCACACAGGACACTGACCCCAGTCAAGCCACCACTGGCAGTTCTGCTTGCCTGGCCACCTTGCAAGTACTGCCAGGGACCATTTTCTTGGGTCCTCACACCTGATCAGGTCTCCGGGGAGCAGAACCACTGCCATTCCTGCCAGGCCTTTCTTGGGGAATCCCTCTTCCAGCCTTTCTGCTGGAGAAAGGTGTTGTTGGCCCAAGATGCCACTGCTCTGCCACTGGAGAGCTGGAAGAGCTTATAGCTTAGCCGCCCCAGGGTCTTGTCCTGCAGAGGCCCCTTGGTTGACACTTCTGCCACAGAAAACTCATTTTATTTAACCTTTCTTCCCATGATGGCATTTTAACGAAAAAGTCACTTAAGACCTGCAGTGAAAAATACATTTAACTAGAACAACGCATAACCCAAATGCCATTTGCCTTTTCTTATCAATTCTTAGTTCATTCATCATCTTTATTAAAAATCCATGAAGAAATAGCAGCCTCAAAAACTGCTGGGTGCCTTTTTCAGGGAGATGAGGGAAGGGAAAGAAAAGGGAAAGGAAATTGGGACTCTGTATGAGCATAATCACCTTTTCTTGACAGCAGGCCCTTTCTCTATCCTCCATGGGCAGCCCCATCCAGGCAACTCCATATCCTGAGACCAAAAATCAAAACTTCTTCTGCAAATGAAGCCCCATGTTGTAGGGAAAGGAATCATGCAGGTCTAGATTCAAATTCCTGCACTGCCATTTATAAGCCAATTGACCTGGGGCAAGTTACTGAAGCTTTCTGACACTCAGTTTCCCAGTCTGCAAAATGGGTACAATAATGCCTATTTCAGAGGACTGTGGTAAGGATTAAATGAGAAAGCCAATGTGGAAACATCTAGCAGAGTCAGACAAAACACAAATGTCCAGTAAAAGTCAGTTCCTTCATCAATTCATCCCAAAAGCATACAGCTGAGGGAAACCCTTCTGGTCCAGCTTGGCAATGGGGGTGGGGAGTTGATAAATTTGAGTACAGAACTATGTCCAAGAATCTTCCTGAAAGCCTTCCAGTGGTCACAGGTGTGGTTTTTCCAGGGAAACAAGGCACTACCTCCAGAAATCCTGGGATTCCAAGCAGGAGAGGAGTAGATGGCTGCTGGGCAGAGCCAATAAGGGGCAGCCATCTTGTGGAAAAGGGGAAGTCAGAACAGAAGAGGGGAGTGGGGTAATAACAACAGTTACCACCCACCATCGGATTTCACCTCACCACAAATCTGCAGAGATGCAGGTATTATTACCTCCATGGCCTGACAAGGAAACTGTGGCTCACAGAGATGAAGGGACCTACCCATGGTCACACGGCGAGTAAGTGCAGGGCAGGGCTCTGGCCAGGCCATCTGAACGCCTCCATAGACCATACTCTTAACCCCTCCTCTTTAAACAAACATGTGGGGGCCACTCCCATAGACGCTGAGTCTTCTAGGAGGCAGAAATGGGGCCTTGGGAGTTGTTCTGGAAACACCTACCACCACCATCATCCCTGCCAAGCTGGCCTTCATCCCCCATCAACCCCATGTCACCCAGCATGATTTTAAGTTCTGTGCATGGCCCCGCACAGACTTCTGCAAATAGCAAAATAAATCAGTAAATGAGCAAATGATGCGTTCTTTATTATGAAATTCTGTGGGGAAGAAGAATCAATCACATATTAAGTTCAGCCAAACACTAAGTTCTGGGGGCACCTGGTGGCTCAGCCAGTTAAGCTTCTGACTCTTGATTTCAGCTCAGGTCATGATCTTACGGTTCATGGGTTCAAGCCCCGTGTCAGGCTCCGTGCTGGTGGCACGGCCCACTCATGCTCTCTCTCAAAATAAATAAACTTAAAAAAAAAATACTAAGTGCTGTGCCTTCAATCCCCATTTTAATGATGGACACCTTGAGGCTGAGGGAGGCAATTTAGCCTGGGTCATGTGGAAGAAAGTGACGAAACAAACTTGCTCTCAGGTCTGCCTCGCCTGGAAGCCTAGACCTTCTCTCCACATCACGCTGGCTGAGGCTTTATCAGGTCCCCTGCGGTCCCCTGCAGTCTTCACATTCACAGATGGAGGTGCAGGAAAGGCCTGTGTCTCCCATGTGCTGCTTCTCTCCCTGCTGTCTACAGTTTGTGTCCTTCTGATGTTTCCTGCTTCAGCCTCCTCCCTGTAAACAAGACCTCCCAAGCCCAGGAGCTGCCTCCCTGACCCCCACCCCACCTGGCACAGGTGCTCTCCGGGAGTCCCTCTGTTCACAGAAACATGTACAAATTGGTCTTCCTCAAGTCAGTGTGTGGCTGTTGGTCTCCCGCCTTCCTAGTCTTAGGGCTTAGTTTTTCCTGACTTTCAGCTCAGCCGGCAGCCTGTTCCTTCTGGAAGCTTGGTTCCAGTGGTCTAAATAGGGCCTCTTGGTAGAGGGACACAGTCAAGGGGTGGGAAGACAGGATCTGCTGCCTTGAATGGCACAGCTGAAGAAGGCCTCTGGACAGCTTCCAGCTGGGAGCCCCACCATGAAGGGCCCCAAGTAGCTTCCAACTTGTGAGTCTGAACATTTAAGCTGAAAAAGGATTTAAATGCTCAGATTCTACTGACACTTACAGAGTGTCTTCTACATGCCGGCAGTGGGCTGCCTTTATCTCATTTGACTCTCACTCCGTCTCTATTACACAATGGAAGAAACTGAGGCTCAGAATATTTACATAGCTTACGGCTGGGAATGGGAGTCAGGGTGGGGGGTGGGGGTCACACAGCCAGTAAGTGGGATTCAAACCCAGGCCTTCCGATGCCACATCCAACATTCTCTCTGCATAGCCCTGCCTCCCCAACACCACACTTTTGTGGAAACTATTCTGAAAAATCAAAGCAACTCTTTTCTATCCAGAACTATAAATACCCAGAGACAGGGAGATGAGATGAGTTGAGAAAACAGACATCCTTTCCCAGGATTTGGGAGCAAATTCTTGCAAAGCTCCCAAAAGCATTTTGAGTTCTGAAAGCAAGAAACTGTCAGTGCAAAAAAAAAAAAATTTTTTTTAAATAAAGGAAAAGAAAAAGAAAGAGTGAGCAGAGCAGAGTGCAAAAGATAAAGGGCTATGCTGATCTGACATTGGAAATACCATGGCTTTACCAACACCCTAAACCAGCAAGGACCTACCAGATGCAGCCCGTGAGTGAGGCATATGCTTGCTTAACCCTGACAGCAGCCCCATGGGTTAGGTACCGATATTAACCCCATTTTACAGTTGTTGAAATCTGAGCACAGAAAGGTGAAGTACTTGCTCAAGGTCACAGAGCTTGTAGCTTTTAACCCCAGGATGTGCAGCTCCAAAGCCCACGTTTATGACCGCCATGCCATCCTGCCTCCAGCTGAACAGCCCAGCCTAAGGGCAACATGCCTGAGTCTCTACTGGGGCCCCACTCTAGGTCCTAAGAGGACAGGCATATTCTTGGGAGTCTATACTCTGTTGTCAGCTTCCGCCAGGAACCCAAACCCAGCCTTGCATTCCCAAATCCCCAGAAGGATCGCAGGCAAGCACTCAGAGGAACACAACTAAATATATAACAGTTCCATCACTCGGGTCCTGTGAGGCTTCTCTTTCACGTCTCCCTCTTTTCCTCCCCACGACCCCATGCATTCCCTTTGTTTGAGGGTTGGAAGATTCACTTGCCTCGAATGCAAACCTGAAAACAGTCACGTCTCATCAGAGTGGCGGCACTGCAGCTGGTCCCCTGGTCCAGAACAAATTGGGTGCTAATACAGTGGTTTGGCATTTAAAGCTAATTTTTCTATGAAAACCATGCTAACCTAGCTAGCCATACATGTGCTCAGAATGTACCTGGCCAACATTCATTCCAGTCTGTACTGTCCGGCACAGTAAGCGCTAGCCACATGTGGTTATTTTAATTTAAACATATTAATTAAAAGTAAATAAGTCACACTAGCCACATTTCAAGTCTTTGTAAGTGACATGTGGCTACTGGACACAGTATTGAACAGAGCAGATCTAGAACATTTCCATCATCCCAGAAAGTTCATACAGACTGACCTGATCTAGACCCTAGTCCCAAATTCTAACAATGCCTAGGATAACAGATTCCTTCTAAGATTAAACTTGGAGTGCCAAGAACACCCCCCTCCTAGAGGAAAACCATGATAAACTTCAGGGGATAAGGGGGGGGCTTTGGAATCACTGTCATTTCAGTCCTTGTATTGGAATGATCTAAGGCTACTTTGAGAACAGCAGCTATGAGGGTAAGTACCCCCAATCACAGGCACTAGGAGGGGAAGGACAGGAGGAAGAGAGGAACAGAAATCCCATGAGGTGGCCTGGGAGTAAGAGAGAAGCACTTGAGCCATTTTGGAATCTATTCATTCATTCCATTGACAATTCCTGAGCATGTTAGACTTTATATTAAGCACCAAGGAGACATAGTTAAGTAAGACTTGGTCCCTGCCCTCAAGACCCCCTCACATTAGGGGGTAAGACCAACAGAAAATGAATCAATGCTCTAGTGTGGTCAGTGTTCTGATATTAGAAAATCCAGTGGGTCTCAGGAGCTTAGACAACCAGATGGTGGATAAAGGGGTCTTAGGAATGAGAAGGGAGAAAGGTCTGGGGGGCTTCCAAAAGGTGGTGCTTGCACTAAACCTTTACAGAGGGTCGAGAGGCATCCCAGGCAAAGGAAACTGCAGGAACAAAGATATATGGGACATGCGTACTTCATGTCATTACATCAGGCAGTGCTAAGGAGCCTGGGGCATCCAGGGAAGTAATGTGAGCAAAGGATGGAGGGAGCTGGTCGTGAAGTTTTAGGGTGTCAGGCCTTGGATCTGTCCCAGACACTTTCTCATTCCACAACACGCCCGTTTTACTGTGGCTGAGAAGAGCAAAAAGGACGAGCCAAACTGTACAGTCACATTCAAAACTTCTGTTCAGACTTGGCCTACTTCGTGTCTGCTCACATTCCAACAGGGAGCCTTTGTCATTGTGCATAAAGAGTGTTCATAAATTAGGGATTATTTACACATTGAAAAAAATTAAAAACGTATGTAGGGTATGAGCCTTGTTTGGATCCTGGATTGCACGCATACTAATAGATGGGTTTGCACGCTTTTTCTTAAAGGGTCAGGTAGTAAAATATTTGAGGCTCGGTGGGACAAAGAGTCTCGCTCCCAACTACTCAGCTGTGCAGCTGGAGCAGGAAAACAGCCATAAACAATACGTAAATGACTGAGTGTGGCTGTGTTCCAAGAAAACTTTATTTATGACAACAGGCAGCAGGCCGGATTTGGTCCCTATAGCCAAATCCTGCTATAAAGAACATCTTTGGGCCCAGCAGGGAAATATGCATAACGATTGTAGATAATACTATTGTACTGATGTTAATTTTTCTGAGTGTGACAAGTATATCGTGGTTCTGCAGGAGGATGTCTTTGTTCTTAGGAGATACACGCTGAAGTATTAGGAGGGCATAAAGGCTATATAACTAATTCTCAGGTGGTTCAGGGAGATAATCAGTATAGGGAGAAAGAAAAATAAAAGCAAATGTGTTAGAAAAATCAGGCCAGATACCCAGGTAAAAGGTATATGGGTCTTCCTTGCACTGATCTTGCAAGTTCTTTAGAAGTTTGAAATCTTTCCAAATAAAAGGTTTGGTGGAAAAAGAAACTCGAGCCACTTCAGACAAAAGGTCTTCGTGAGCAGATGGCTCTGAACTCCCTCATCCCGCAGCACTCTCTGACCTTCCTTAGCACAGGCTCATCTGTCTGCAGAGCACAGGCAGGTACACTTTTGATCATGTGTGTGCCATCTCTTGCAACACCAGAGGAGGTCATGTGAATGCAAAAATGGGTGTAGGTTCCTGGCTCCTTCTCAGGCTCCTTTTGTCTGAATTCTTGTTCTCTTCACCCAACAGCCTGGAGAACAGTGTCCTTTGGACACTGGGCTTCGGAGGCTGCAGCAGCACTAAGAGCCATGAGTGCTCCCCACCGTGGGATTTCCTGCAGGGGAGGGACTGGAGAGCAACCACAGAGGAAAGGAGGTCTCTAGCGGTTTCTATCTGATCAAAGGCCACCTGGCACCTGCAGGTGCTTGGTGTGACACTTTCTGCTGAGCCAGGAGCTGCTGACACTGTTAAAAAGGTTGGCAGCAGCACTTTCCCATGGAACCCAGATCTGAATCTCCAGTGGTCCTGCTGCAGAGGGATTTCCTAATTCTTGACATATGAGTAATCAATACGATGAAAAATACTAACACCTCCATTAAAGTGGGCATTCATTGATTTCCATTGGGAAGGGGGGGTTGTTTGGAGGCCCTGGATCTCAAAAAGCTCCAGTTTTGATTTTTCATCTGTCAAAACAACAGAAAGTACAAAGCGTACACTTCCTGAAGGGGGCAAGGCCCTCCCTCCCATTCCTTAGAGCAACATCCGTCAGTGGTACTCCTTGAGCCTTTCTGGACACCAATCCCGGCCAGCCCACCAGGGGATGCCTATCACTGCCTAAACCAGTTCAGGCCCATATCCTCCTTGGGGAAAGAAAAGGAGAAACAGGAATCCTCCACAAGGAATCCATGCCATTGCTTGGGATCCAGGGCTCTGAGAGACTAGACAGAGACTTTCTTGACGTCTTTAAGAGCTAGGATCCAGAGACCTTAAAAAGTCTTCCTCTCTCCAAAGCCCGAGTCCTACTGAGGTAAGTACTCTGTAGGCCTTCCGCCAGTCCCAGCCACATACCCTCTGCGTTAGACTCCATTCACTTGCAGTTACTCCCTACCATCAGCCACAGCTGTAAGACAATTATACGACCGCCTTCCCCTTGCCCTGTGACTTACAAAGTGCCTACCCCACTGTCAGGATCCGCCATGTGACTTGTTTCAGCCAATGGAATGTGAGCAGACATGAATTAGGCCAAATATGAGCAGAAGTTTCAAATGTCACTGTACAATCTGTCTCGGCCTCTTGCTCTTCTCAGCCACAATAAAACGGGCATGTCGCAGAATGAGAAAATATATGGAGCAGAACCACAGCCAACGCACAGCCCACGTGCAACACAAGGAAGAAATAAACGTTTGTTTTGTAAGCCACTGAGATTCGGGGGCTGTTTGTTACGTGGCCAAACTTGGCAACAGTTGACTAACACCCTCCAATACAGGAGTAGCAAGTAGGCTACTGGGAGTTGGCCAGCTCTTTACACCCATATCCTATGGCTCCTGTCCACCACCTAACAAAGCCCAGACCTGGTTCTATCTTCTCGGTGACTCATTTTCCACCTATTTACACCTGAGGCTCCCTAAGGAGTCAGGCTTCCCAGCAGTGCCCTTAGGTCATGATTCATTTCTGCCAGTGATTCTAGTTGGGAGAAAGAATAGCAGGCCTAATTATTCAGCAACACCACTGATGATCTCAGAGTGAATATTCCCCCGTTTTCCTCTCCTGGAGAGGCTTTGCACCAAAACAATGGATACTCACTGTTTAAGACCGGAAGCTCAATGTACAGGAGAGAGCACTGAGCTAGAAGTCCAGAATGCTGGACTCTAGTTCAGATCAAGTCACTGGGCCAGGATGACCCTTAAACCATGAGTCTCCAAGGGCCTGTGTGATTTGGGCAAGTAACTCTCCCTCTCTGGGCTGATCAGTGGTTTTCAAACCCAGCCCTGTGTTATTCAGAGAGGTCTCAGCTGACAACTGAGATGGAAGAAGCCAGTGGCCAATAGGGCCCTCACCCCCTGCTTTGGCCAGACCAACTCTGCTTTGATCTGTTGAACTTACTAGGTCTCCAGATAAGATTTGGTTGGGCCAGAAATTCTATGACAAATGTATCTCAAAGACACTGATCAGATGACCTCTGAGCACACTTCCAGCTCTGGTGCACTGTTTGTGCATTCTGTGGTCACACACTTCCTTGTCACCACAGTCAAGTTTTTACTAACACCCAGAGGGCAGTCAATGATGACTGACTGATGAGCAAGAATATGAGGTAGATTTGAAACAACTCAACCAAGAATTATAAAACAGATTACTCTAGTTCTGCAAGGTGATGGGACTTTAGAAGGCCAAAGAAAGGGACACCAGTTGAGAGCTGCCACTGTGAAAATGAAGGTGTTACCTATCTACTTGAGGTCCATCTTCTGCTTAGAGTGTAGGGTATCACCCTACCTGCCCCGACCCCAACATCCCAACTGGAAAAGGGTGCTTCAGACTGAGAGTCATACTTTTAGACCATAGTATATGGCCAACTATTTAAAAAGTCTTTTTCTCTCTAAAGACCAGGCCCTATTAAGATAGGCACTCTGTAGGTATTCCACCAACCCCAACCACAAACCCGTTATGGCAGACTCCATTCTATTAGAGACTATGGAAACTATTTCAGGGCGTGGAACTTTGTTGGGGCATTTGTTGATCAGAATTCTCTGATTCTCATTCTCTACCACTCCCCTGCCCTGTCCTTTCTGTCTCACTCACATTGTCTCTGAATTAGTTTAAGAAACTCTGGGGTCAGGGAGCTTATAAGATATAGGGCCTCTACCCAGGGGACAGAGACTCGCCTGGCTTCCCAAAGCTCCTGTGGGTGAACTCACATCCTGAGCCCAGGGGAAGGGGCCATGTCCCAGTAGTCAGGCCTTCACTACACCAGAGGCCACGTCCCATCTGCCATGGGACAAGGAGTGGTCTGGACACCATGGCAGAACCAGGGTGACTGTGACCTACATTCAAGTTGCTGGTAAGTAGGCAAGCAGGGCAGAGATGGGAAGTGGGGACCACAAAACAGGGCATGAGGTTGCTGGAGCAGCCAGAGATTAATTGAAACAGAGAGAAGCTGGCCCATGGAGACAGGAAATGCTCAGGAAATAAGAAACTCTGGTTCAGGGAGATTTATATAAGAGGGACATGAGCAAAACAGGCCGCTCAGGAAGTAGGGGCTCGCTTGATGGGAAAGGCAGCTTGGACTTTTCCTGGCTATAAAAACACAGGGAAAGGCCTAGATTCCTCTGTGAGCAGCAATGAGAGTGAGCTCAGGCGGGATGAGAGTCAAAGTAAGGGTGAGTTCCAGACTGTGACTGGAAGGCAGGATCTCACCTCACAGATCAGAATTTGTCCCAAAGGCTCCACAATGGGCTGAGTACACAGTATGAGATTTAACATGTTTGACAGAGTCTACCATGAACCACCCTGCAGCCATCTAATTTGTCTCCCTGCTTGCCTTCTTGCCCCCACTCCTCTATTCTCCATACTGCAGCCAGAGCAAACTTTTAACACTGCTGATCTGGATGTCCCCTCCCTCTTACATGCCCTGGTTGCCTGGCATTGCCCACATCTGCTCACCTCTCCTTGCAACTCAGCCCACAAGCCCTTGCCCACTGCTCCAGCCTCATCTGGCCTCCTTCCCCTGACTCCCTAGGTTTCTTGACCACACCAAGTTCTCCTCCTCCTTGGGGACTCGGCCCTCTGCTGAGAAAGCTTTTTTTCCCCATGATTCACCTAACCAGCCACTTCTTTTCCTGCAGATCTCAGCTTAACAATCCCAAAGCTCTCACTGACCACCCAAGCTCAAGAAGGATCTCCCATCAACACCTCGTTCCTCTCACCTAATTTTGTTTTTCACCCTGATCACACTTCTCGCAGTATGTGCTGATCCATTTAATATCAGGCTCCAGACTGAGATAACACCACGAGAAAGGGATTATTTCAGTTCTCTGGTACATCCTCAGTGCCAGCACGGTGCTTGGTGCATTCGGGCTCAAGAAGTCATTGCTGAACAACTGAGTGAATGCAGTTTACTTGCCTGTAAATAGCCTCCAAATTGCTCCCCACGTCTTCCCTCTAACCATATTAAAACCATGCCACGCTACAGAAGACAGGAGGGAATAGTGACCATGAACATTCATTGAGTGCTGTGCATGTGACTTGGCCTTCCCTGGCTCATCTCACTTAACCTTCACAGCAACCTTAATGAGGTGAGTCTTCCTATTTCCACTTTACAGATGAGAAAATCGAGGCTAAACCAAATTTAGTGGCTTCCCCAAGAGCATCAGAGTCAGGGTTTAAACTCTGGCAGACTGATCCTAGGCCCATGTGGTTAGCCACCACCGATACGGCAGCTTTGGGACGTAAAAGGAAAAGGTCCCAAGGACACGCGTTTGGAGAATCAACTCCTGACTCTGTGATAGAAGAAGGAAACCAACAAGTCTGCAATGCATTTCCTCGGCATGCTGGGAAACGCGGCTATCCAGCTATCCAGAAACTAGCTCTTCAGTTAGTGCCAGCCTCTGAGTCTGGGCTCCTGTGTGTCCAGAAGCCATCCCCCACCAAGGTTTCAGTCCTCTCAATGACTAGGGGCGATCAAAGTCAGAGGAAGGCTAGGTGAATGATGTGCCCCTCTGCTGAGAGGTGCCTTTCCCCAGACAGTGGAAATGCACTGTGGAGGGTGGGGTACTGTGCAGTTTTAGATGAGCTGAGTCCCCAGGGGCCCCTTTGCAATGGGCCTCATTGGCTTTGGTGACCTCTTGTCAATTAGCTGTGTCCAGGCCGAACATAATATCTTGACAAAGAGTGACTCAATTCAGTTCAAATAGACTTCCTCCACAAAGCCCATAATACCTAATGAGGTTATTTAATCTAGAAAGAAATCCAATGACCTGGAAAAAAAAATAGTGTGTGTTAAAGAGACCCTTTTCTTCACCTGCACCTCCACACACTCCTCCTTAACCCACAGACGGCACTATCTGCCTGGGCTGCCAGGCTATGAGGGTGTTTGTCGCATCTGGGGTCCCTGCCCTGTTCCCCTGCTCCGGGATGACACTGTGCTGTGTGTCCAGTGATGGAGGCTGAGACCCCACACCAACTGGGAATTCTTTGGGAGGCACTTGACAAAGATATTTCCAGGCTCTGCCTCTGGAGACTCTGATTCAGCAAGTCTGAGATAGGGCCCAGGAATCTGTGTTTTCCCATGCATGCACACCTGTGGGGTAGCATTTGGACACTACCGAGTGGTGGTGTCAACGCTTCTGTCATGCCGTGTCTTGCAGAGATGTAGGCTCAGTCACTCCTTCCTGTGGGGTCCCTGACCATGTAGTATCTCAGCTCAATTTACTTATCTTGTCTAGAAAAGGAGTACACGTAGGGGCCTGCTTGCCCCTTGGGAGGTGGGTAGGGGTCATAGAGAGGATACAAGTAAAATAATAAGAGAGCTAACATTTATTGACTATTGACCATGTGCCGGGCACCAGATGAAGCACTTTGCTTACATAACTCTGTCTTCATAAAAACCATACGAGAGAGTTACTATTGTTGCTTCTGTTTTAAAGATGAGTACACTAAGGCACAAAGAGGTTAGGCGGCTTGTCCAAAGTTGCTAAGTGAGGGATGTGAGCTTGGCCATGAGACAGGTTCAGGCTCCTCCCCAGTCTTACCTGTGAAACCTGGCAAGGGCTGCACATGTGTGACAAAGCCATTCTGCATTCGGCTTTCCTGCCCCATCCTCCACTGATGGCATCAGGATATGAGGTCTGAACGTGGGGACAGGATCAGAGGAGCCCTGAATGTTAAACATGCTCGGCCAGTGCCCTTCTGCAGGAGGACAAGAAACAGATGGCCCTCGTGTGACCTTACCTCCCTGCCAGCTGTCAGGGGTGTGGAAGCTTGCACCAGTTTCCACTGATGGGAAAGAAGGAAAATGCAGTGACAACAACAATACCAACTGGGACACAGGTTGCCATTTTGAATTGCCAAGGCCAGTAACCAAAAATATTGAGAATTTTTTTTTTGAGAGAAAATGTTAGTGTAGGAGGGGGGCAAAGGGAGAGAGAGAGAGTCTTAAGCAGACTCCACACCCAGTATGGAGCCCAATGTGGGGCTCGATCCAAGGACCCTGAGATCATGACCTGAGCCGAAATCAAGAGTTGGGCACTCAACTGACTGAGCCACCCAGGTGACCCAAGAAGAATTCTTTAAACAGCCCCTTATATTTGTACATATGACAAAGAGGAGCAGATGATACCATTTATTGAACACCAACTCTATGCAAAACCCTACTGAATTCTCATTTTCTTGAACCCTCACAGTTGCCCCATGAAGCGGGTCTTTTTATTAGCCCATTCTAAAGGTGACAAACCTGAGTATGAGGGACACTAATTAAAGTGGATCTGATTCAGATAGTCCCAGCTCCAAAACCCTGCCCTTCCTGGGCCACAGCGCCCCCCACAGGGCACTTCATGTCCTTTATGGTGGGAAGCTTTGACAAGGTCGATGCTGTGAGCGGAGGCTCATACCTCACATCTGTGTCCTGGAAATTCCCTACACACAGCTTTAGATACTGAAGAAAAATCTCCCTATCCCACAGCATCCTGGAGCATATGGGAAGGCTGACAGGACTGAGTTAAAGGGGTTTCAGCCTTATGCCGAAATAGGTGTGCCCACCTCAAGTATTGGTTAGGCCAAGATGAAGAGTCACAATTAAGCAAGCACTACTGAGAACCAAGAACTTACTCATAGATGATATTATTTTTTAATTAATTAATTAATTAATTTAATTAATTAATTAATTAATTTAATTAATTAATTTTGAGAGAGAGCAGCAGAGAGGCAGAGAGAGAATCCCAGGCAGGCTCCACACTCTTGGCGCAGAGCCCGACATGGGGCTTGATCCCATGAACAATGAGATCAGGACCTGAGCCAAAACCAAGAGTCGGACGCTCAATGAACTGAGCCACCCAGGTGCCTTTCAGAGATGGTATTATTACAGTTTCACAACCACCGGGCCAGATTGGGTTCTATTATCCTGTTTACAGATGCAGAATCTGAAGCTCAGCAAAGGGGAAAAGGCAAGAGGGAGGTAGGGATGCTATTTGGTCTGCCATTTCCCCAGAAACCTCACCTGCCTGGGAATACATGCTCTGCTGGGTCAGCAAAAGGCTGATGGAGAACACATCTTTTGTCTCCAAGGGGAAAATGTGAGATGGCGTGAGGACAGATTTTCTCTCCACCAAGGGCTTTGTGTGACTGAAGGAGGTGTCCTATTTTCTATCGTGTATCTTCCTCATTGTCTCAGTAAACTCATTTGGAAGACCGACTTCATGAAGCTCACCTTGATCCTTTATGCTCCAGGAGGCTGGTGCATCGACCCCACTGTGTTTGAGGTGTCACCCTGGGACTCTCTGTACACCATTTCATTTGGTGCTCGTGACAATATTAAAGGTCGGCTTGTTCTATCAAGATTCTCATTTTAGAAAAAAGACCTCAGGGAAATAGGCTGGCTCCCCAAATCTCCCAGGTGGATTTGGTATTCCAACCCAACTCGTCAGTCTGAGCCCACCACGTGACATCAGAAGGTCTTTCAATAGCAGATGAGCATCTAACAGATCCATTACTGTGGGTATGGCTCCCCACCCCCCATGAGAGAGAAAGGGAGATCACGTATCTATCACATGACAAGTTCTATCAGCTCCAGTGACAGGGAGGACACCTTTCCCAATGGTTGTCTGTGGCATCATCTGGGAAAATGGTCTCCAGATAGGACAATTGCCAGCTACGTCAGACTAAAAACAAAAGCAAAAACAAAACTGGACCCTCATTTTACAGAAGGGCCAGAGAAGGCAAATGGCTTCGGAAGCCTACAAATGAACATCTGGCCCTGCCGAGATGAGCAAGCTGTTCATATCTGCTCCCTCCAGCTGGGAGAGTAGAGGGAGCCTGAAGGCTAGGCATACAGAGAGTGAGCCTTCCCTTTGGTCTGGACTTAACAACCCGATTTGGATAGACAGCCCTGAACTTTTGTACGATCATGCATTGCTTTGAAAGGATCAAAATACATGGTCCTCCCTCAATTCCTAACCACATCTCTAAACTCTAACCCTGCTGCATGATATGAACTCCTCTAGGAGGAAGCATCAGACTACCTTCTGGCTTGGCCCTTCATCCACTTAAAGGAACCCACAGCACCATGGCTGCCAGGATGTCTCATGAGGAAATAAACCTTACCAAGGTAATCTAAAGTCTGTTTCACATCGGGAAAAGTCCACCTACCAGCACCCATCACTTCTCAAGATGGCTAAAAGGAAGCCAGACACCCTGAGTACAGGCAGGAGCTGATGACAAAAGGGAATCCCTTCTGCAGGACGACTGGAAGAGCCACACAAAACAGATGGAGCCAATTCAATATCTCCCCCAGCGAAGGAGTCATGTTAGAAAACCAAGGACAAGCAGAAGCATTAGTATAAATTACTCTGAGTGTTCATAAAGGCTTGCTGCTCAACACTCCTGGGATACTAAAGAATTGTTTGCTCCAGCCTAGCAGACCCAAAGCATGCAAATTAATAGCCATGATTTATCATGAGGGGTTTTCCTCCGGCATTGTTGGGACCAGGTTTCTTTAAGTATTTGGGTTCATCTATCTAGCATGTGCCCAGTCAAGTTACTGCTCATAACACATCATAAATTCAACATCTAAGAGAGGTTTATTTAAGCCAGCCTGGTGTCCAGGGTCTAAGCTCATTACCATGAATACAATTAATTCCTGGCAGGGCACTGGAGGGTGGGAACCAATTCACCAATCTGTGAAGCACTAGGTGGTCACTCATGGTCTCTGCAGGGGCAGTGGGGGGACTCCCACCCCTCACCAAGGTGTCTCTTGCTCACTCCAGAACCACTTGCCATCGCTTGATCAGCGTCTGCTTTTTAGCTGCCACACCTTTGCTCAAGCCATTCCTTCTTCCTGGCAAACACTGCCTACCCCACACCTTTGCCTTCCAGAATTCTAAACAATCTTCAAGGCCCAGTTCAAGGGTTTGCTCCACTAAAGCTTTTCCTCATCATCTAAGGCAAGACCCTCCCTTCTTACCTCTCCAACCTACACAGGGCTAGGTGAAGAGGCTAAATATGAGCTGGCAGACCCTGGGTCCACACCATTCTCCCTCCAGAGCCTCCATTTCCTCATGTGGATAGGATGACCTCAAAGTTCCTTTTAGGCAAAAATTGACTCCAGTTCTCCTGCCCTGGAACTCACGTCCTATTATCTTCTACATGAGGTCATGAGTTCCTCAAGGGTGTAAAGTGCTTCGTCCAGCCTCACGTTCTCCCTGACATCCAGCACAGCACGTCTGACAAACAGCAGATGCTATGAAACAATGGAAGGGAGGAAAGAGAAGCACAAGGCAGAGGAGAAGACAGGGAAGAAAGGAAAGATGAGTCACTCAGCTAAGCAAGGGACTCCATTCATAAGCCGTCAACTACTCTAGGGAAAACAAATTATCACTGCGGTCACCCCTTTGAGAAGAAAAAGTGATACCGGGCTCAAATACTGAAGATAATAACTGAAGATAATACTTCAGTTATATTCAAAAGATAAATACTGAAGATAATAACCATCTTTGAAAACTTACAATGTGACTGTCATGACAACAGTAGGAGGGGGTGATCTGAACCCCACTTCACAGAAGAAGAAACTGTGGTTCAGAGAGGTGCAGCAACTAACCCAGGGTCACTCAGAAAGACAGAGCCAGGGTTTCAAGCTCTTCTGTTGAATCACCTGGCTATCTACTTGCCATTTTTTTTCCCAGAAGGCATGTATTAAAGCTTGGCCAGGAGATAGTACATGCTGTGTCTCTATGGCCAGCGGGCTTCTCCTGGTGTCACTGCAACTGATTAGGTTCCAGGGCCCTGATTCTGGGAAGGGGTCTTTGGTCAGGTCCCCCATCCCTACTGACCAGGCTGGGCTTCCATGTGGGGGCTCATCCTGGCATCATGACCTGAGTTCAGAATAATTAAGGGAAAAAAATCTAAATGACAGAACATAATATCATTCCAATTAATTTTCCCCAAGGAGATCAACCACAAGATGTTGTTGAAAAGAGAGGAAAGTGGGATTGCGGTGGGGATGGCAGGGGGAGTGGTTGAAGGGGGATGCTATTAACATTTGTTGAAATGTTCTGTACTTCATGCAGGCACATGTGCCATGGCATACCAGGCACTCTATATACGTGACCTTCATCAGGTCTCACAACGATCACAGGAGGAGATTATGATCCCATTTTACAGATTAAGAAATCAAAGCTCCAAGTGGTTAAATAGTTTGCCTAGTGAACACAGCCGGAAGGAGGTGGAGCTATGATTCAAGCACAGGCCCACCCAACTCTGAAGCTCAAGCTGAGGTCTGGGCCTTAGCACAGGGAACTAATGAGGTCAGGCCTCTGGGTGTGGAGCCCGTCATAGTATCTGAGAATAAGAATGTGATAAGAATGTGTTCTGTAGCTGAAACCCAAACTATCATTTAAAAAGCTTTTTTTTTTTTTTTCTGCTTTTGCTTTTGCACAGAGCAAATTTCTCTCCTTGGGCCATGGCCCGAGCCCCAGCTTTCCCAGTGTGAATGCACACCATTAGTTCCAGAGATGGAACCACGTGGGGCCGCTGGCTGAGGGCAGGCCTTCACTGCTCATTCCAGGAAAGCCCCTGGCCCAGGACCACTGGGGGCTGGATATTAGAGTGGGCCTTCTATAGACAGAGAGACCAAAACTCAAACCTCAGCCATTGTCTATCTTTGCTGACCTTCAGACTGTCCGACTGTCACCTGGAGGTAAACCACATATCCACAGCGCTGACTGGTTGTGTGACCGGAAATCCATTTCTTCATCTAAAATGGGGATAATAAGGGGCGCCTGGGTGGCTCAGGGTTGAGCGTCCGACTCCAGCTCAGGTCATGATCTCGCAGTTCGTGAGTTCGAGCTCTGCGTCAGGCTCTGTGCTAACAAACAGCTCGGAGCCTGGAGCCTGCTTCCGACCTTGTATCTCTCTCTCTCTTTCCCCATCCCCTGCCCATGCTCTGCCTCTCTCTGTCTCTCAAAAATAAATAAATGTTAAAAAAAATTATTCTTTTAAATGGGGATAATGATACTTACTTCACAGCTGGTGGTGGGAATTGAATGGAAGAATGTCTGAGCTGCACTCAGCAAGTGCCCACCCATACCAAGGGCTCAGTAATGTTAGCCATCATTCTGATTATCATCCTCACTTTCAGGCCCTTGTGAAGAGCACTGTGGGAATTACTGATTCACACATTGCCCTAGGCCACAGAATGGAGCCTGTCTCCAGCAGGGGCAGCCCTGCTCACCCAGCCCTGCTCCTGGGTCAGCCCCGTCTGAACCTTCCCTGCCCACTCTCTGGAAACTGCCTAGAATATTGGGATTTGTGTGATCACTGAATGACAGAAAAGGAAGCCATTCACACAGTCCCAAAGTGCAAACATGCTGCCCCTTCGGGTTCTGTTTCATTAGAGACAGTGTCAATAGCGAGAGGTCCGTGCCCACTCTCTCCCCTCCAATCTAGGGGGCCTAAGTGAGCCCACAAAATCCTGGGCTCCACACCCAGAAGCCAGCAGAGCTAGATGATTCAGAGACAGACCCTAGGAAAGATGGATCCTTCAATCTTAGTGGAATGGGGAGGCAGACAAGTTCTCAGCAGCCTACCTGAGGGAGAGAGTGTGTTTGTCAGGAAGATTCTTGGTTTGGGAAGTGCTTCGACAGAAGCAAGAAGACAGGGCCTGGGTGAGGATGGTGTGACCAAGGCTTCCAAGAAGCAGGAAACCACCCTATATGACGAGAGGAAAGACTATGGCAGTTTGAGAGAAGAAGCAAGCAAGACCTGTACCTCGAGATGTGACCTTCCCCATGGCCCTTCCCACGTTCCCTAAAGAGAAGGTGCTGTGAATGCCTATGAGGCTGCCTGAAGGAGTAGTTTTCTTTCCAGCATTGACTTCGAGCAAAGAAGAGACCACAGGTGCACGGGCCACAGCCAGACCTAGAGGCGACTCTGAGAAGAACCCCAGAATATGCTCAAATGCTGTGGCAGCTGACAATGTCCCTGGGGCCACAGACTCAGGGCCCGGGGAAGGTGTGAGGCAATCGAATCCCAGCAATCATCGGATTTGGACAAGGATCCAGGACAGACCCTCCTTCCGGTCACTGGTTGGGAAAAGACAGACACCCATAAGGAGGAACCAAAAAGAACAAGAAGGGAAAAAATCAAAGTCCACCAGCCAAATGATCTCCTCGCTTTCTCCTTGTCACTGCTCCCCCAAACACCCTTTTCAAGTGAGAGCACACTGGCCCAACATTCAGCTCTCTTGTAGATAGAAGGAACTTTAATTAAAAAGTAAATTGCAGCTTGAGTACACCTGGTAATGTGTGCAATGGCCTTGAGCCAATTAAGAAGAGGTTTCCCTTTCATCCTTTCCTTTGCCAGATGGATTTATTGCTTGGCTTTTAAAGACAGAAGACATAGAAAAAGCAACAAGGCATCTCAGGAAGAGACCCCAGGTCCTGGAGCCAGGAGGTGAGGGTGAGTCAGGGCTGCATGTCACAGGAGATCAGGGCCTCCCAGGTGCAGCACAAACGGGCAGCGCGGTGTCCTTCCCAGCTGCCACCTTCCTCTGGGACTCCTGCTGCAGAAGTGAAGGCAGTGATGGGGAGAAAAGAGAAAGGCACAATCCCAACCATCCTTTCCTCACCAGCCATTTCCTAAAATTGGACTTCTGATGCTTTGTGTCTGCTTAGAAATTGAAAGGGCTCTGCCAACAGCTAAGAACTTGAGGCTTGGACCAACTGACTCCCTGGAGATCCAAAAGAGATGGGTGGCCTCTCTCTGCCCTCGGCTTCAGGAAGGAAGGAGGTGAGGCCAGCACTGCTGGACAGCTGGGGAAGGGCCACGTCACCTCCGGAGCTGTACCCAGACAGGAGGGGGCAGCTCAAGTTTCCCGGCCAGCAGCATCCCAGCAGACATGTAAGGTGGCTAGGAACTGGCTAAGGACAGATAATCCCAGTGTGGGGAAAACGTGAGTCTGGGCATTTGTTTGGCCAAGTGGTGGTGACGACAGAGGAAGCATCCTGCTCTGGTGCCATGGCATGGGGCCACCTCTCAGGAGCCTGCTGGGCCCCCTGGTCAGCCCGCAGCTGGCACTAGTGAGGGCTGAGTTGAGGCCCAGCTGCCACCATCTCTCCAGGCTTAAGCAGGGCTTGGAGGCAACAGACAGCAGGCTACTTGGCCTGGCTGTATGGCTTGCTCATTCCAAACAATGATTTCCAAACTTGTGTTAGTGGGTCCTGTGTATCCAAATAAATTCCTATGTGAAGGGAAACAGAAATAAGAAGGGGACAAAACATAAGAGACTCTTAAAAATGGAGAACAAACAGAGGGTTACTGGAGGGGGTGTGGGAAGGGGAATGGGCTAAGTTGGTAAGGGGCACTAAGGAATCTACTCCTGAAATCATTGTTGCACTACATGCTAACTAATTTGGATGTAAATTTAAAAAAAAAAATTAAAAATTAAAAAAAAATTCCTATGTGAATCCCAATGTCTTAAACTGATAGGACAGAGCTACTCTGGTGGACATAAGGGTGGAGGTGGAGGTCTCTATCCTCACCCCTACCCATCAGGCCCACAGCCCCTGGGCCACTGTCAAAGTACCCTACGGGCCTAAGTTCTGGTACCCCATAACTGCAATGTGGGGAAAGGCAGGGAAAGAGCATGTGTGATTAGGACTAATAGATAATCTGTCCCTTTCTAAAGAAATGATTAAGCCCATTCCATTGTGCTCTGAGGCCATGCCAACAGACAATTTCATACATCAGTGTGCTGAGCCCTGCAATGCTCAAGAACAAATTTCCACATTTTAGCCTGTTTCAGTTAGGAGAGAGGCCCAGGAGCACTGGGAGAGGGGGGTTGTCAGGAGGCAGTTTTAACACACTGGGTCTGCACGCAGCCCACAGCTGAGCTGTGGTTCAGGAAGTGTACCTGGACAAGGGCTTCCTGAGACCCACGGACTCAACAAAAGACGCTCCCCAAACCTCAGCACAACAGATTTCCTACGGTAATGAAAGAAAGGTCAGAATGGAGGGAATTTGAATGATGAAAAGTTCTGTATCACTCAACTTTGGACAAGAAAGTGAAAGGGAAATTAAGTGGACTAGAGAGACAAGGAGAGAGAAGATGATTGAGAGATACAGAGATGGATGGATGGATGGATGGATGGATGGATAGATAGATAGGTAGACAGACGTTTGGATAGATAAGAGATATCTCTGGGAAACTGAGGCCTCTATTCAACAATCAGATTAACCACTAACTCACTGTGTGACCTTCAGTGTGTCTCATTCTGTGTTCGGGTCTAGGTTTTCTAGTCTGTTCCCAAGATGCAAACCCCTTTGTGAAAACACCTGGCAGGCCCAGGGCAAATGTCATCTGTTAATTGATCCTAAAGACTGACTGAGAAAGGTGCCATCCTGTTCTTTCTCCACCTTGAGGCCTTCCTCCGGGTTCTCCGTTCCAAAGGCTTTCATAAAATGATCCCCAAGATGAGAACCCCTGAATCTTCCAGGCTTTCTCATGTCTCTGGCTATTCCCTTAACTTGGAATCCCTCCCTTCACCTTGCTGCTACTTAACTCTTACTCATTTTTCAAGTTCAAATGCTCCCAGTTCCATGGCCAGGCAGTTCAGCCACTGGAGGTTATAGATTAATGAGACCTCCACACAGGAATAATATGCAAACTACTTGATATTGGAATAGGATGGCCACTGCTCAAGCAGAACACCCAACCAACCCAAAAAGATACTTGTCAAGATGGCCTACATGGCCACACAATATGTTCCAGTGACCATCGGCCCTGCCCCCACCTATCATCACCCCACATTAGGACGGTCTCTCCTCCTGGCCGAATGGGGACCTAACTCATTCCTGGGCTCAGCAAGAATGAAAACAGAGGGTGAGTGACTCCTACCTGCTGATAACATCTCCAAGAACAGGTCTAATAGCCACAGGATCATGGGTTATTTCCACGCTACCCTGGCAATTGCACGGGGGCGTCTGTGAACTTTATCCTCCTCCAGCCTGAGGATATTCTAGTGAAAGGACACTACGGATTGTGTCCTCCTTCATGGTGCCACCCTGAATCCTGCTCTGCCATTCCCTCATCCTTGGGAGAGAGGGAGACAGTATGTCTTGTCTTGTACTGACAAGAAAAATGTACATGCTGGGTGGGTTTTGTCTATCTGCTGGTGTCCAGAGAGGAGCGGGCCTGCTGAGACCCAGCTGTGGCAACTCTAAAGACCTCATCTTCCTAAGTTGCTCAGAAATCAGGACAGAAGTACTCCAAGGTCTGAGGAATGGAGCAGAGCTGGGGCAGGGGTGGGCGGACACAGTGTATACTGGTGTGGGGTTGACTTGGCACAGGGCAAAGAGAGAGGCCAGGGCAAGAGACAGGACCCAGGCAAGCCTGGCTTTCTGGCTGTTACCTGGATTCACAGACTCGCTGAGTCCCGCTGGCTCTGACTCATGTGACAAATTCATTTTTCGTGCAGCCACAAATGGGCCCTAAACAGAGCCAGGTCCTGGTCATGTGTAATTCCTGCCTTCCAGGGATGCCTGCCAGGATTTTCTGCTTTTCTTGCCCACCTGGAATTCACAGCCGACCTCCTGGCTACTTTGGATCTGAACACTGATCCAAGCAGAAAGAGGCAGCTGAGACTCCAGCTGACCTCCCACCCACCCAGCTGTCCCCTCCCTGTTCATTCTCAACCCGACCACAAGCCCAGGTCATCTGTCACCGTCGCCCACAGCAGGGCTGCGGAAGGTCGTGGTTGCCCACAGCAGGGCTGTGGAAGGGTGCAGCAACTTGGTAATTCAACAGGGGCTGCCGACTGGTGCTTCCTAACACCTGGCTCTACCACCCTTCCTAGCCAGGCTTGCAGATGAAGGGGAAAGACTTCATTTAGGGGCCTAAAAAGAATGCACGTGTCTGTTTCATGCTCAGCAGGACAGAAACATCTAGGCTGGTTAGAGGCTTGTGCTTATTCCCAAAGAGGCTGCTACCCCCCTCTGCTGGGAGCCTCTCTGCTTTGGGACTGACCTGATTGTCCTACAGGTGACCAAAGACTCATCCAACATGTATTTGCTAAAAGCCCATCAAGTGTCAGGCATCCAGGTACACGAGATGCCAAGGAAGAGGGCCAAGCCCCTGCCCCACGACAGTTCCAAAATATAGGGGAGGAGAAAGATGACCAATAAGCAGATATATCAAGGAATCTCCAGTGGCTATATGTGTACAAAGGAAAACAAAGCAGAGGCAATGGGAAAGAGAACAGTTGTCAAAGCAAGCCTCTCTGGGAAGTGAGATCTAAGCACAGGGCTGTATGAAGTGACGGGAAGCCATGCAGAGAGCAGCCCTTCTGGGCAGGGGCACCGAGGAAGGAGCATAGCTGGGGTGTCTCAGAAGCAGCACAGGCTGTGGGCCAACAGCAAAGAGAGAACTGAGAGAGTGCCAGGAATGGACGGCAGGCCAGAGGGCAAAGGGCCTCCAGGAAGATGCGTTACGGTTCTCAAGTATTCGCTATCCTCCTGTAAGAGAGTGACACAGGTCTATCCATTGCCCTGGGACTTGAAGTACTACCCAATGGGGATGATGTGTCCAGCCCCACAGTGAGAGGTGATCTCATGGCTTCGGCCAGTAGAACATGAGCAAAAGTGATATTCTTTGAGGGAACGAGTTAAGAGCCATTACAATACTCAGCCATTGCTGCTCCCTTAGCCCAGATCCCGGAATGAAGAAGTCACGTGAAGAAAGCCTGATATCCACTGTGAACAAGAAATACACCTTTGAAAGCACTGGAGGTGTTACTACAGCATAAGGTAGCAGAAACTCACAAAAACAGTCTTGCAAGATCCATTCAAGGAGGTGGAATTTCTTCTTCTTTTTTTTTTTTTTTTTTTTTTAGGAGAGAGAGGAAATGTGTGCATGTGCAAGTGGGGTAGGGGCAGAGGGAGAGAGAGAATCCCAAGCAGGCTCCACACTCAGCACAGAGCCCAGTGTGGAGCTCAATCCCATGACCTTGGGATCACGACCTGAGCTGAAATCAAGAGTCAGACGTTCAACCGACCGAGCCACCCAGGCACTCCGGATTTAGTCTTTATAGGATGAATAACCATTACAGGGCTTTAAGAAGAGTGCTCTCATATGACTGTACTTTTATTTATTTATTTTTTGACTGCAATTTTTAAAAGACCACCCTTGAGACTGAATGAGGAACAGACCCCCTATCAGCCTTATCTCTCACTCACAGTATCCTAGTCATACACACTGCCACACACACCCCTGAAGATGTAACCACCATGGGCCAATGGGAGGAAGAGTCCAAGATACCCCTGTGCTATCTTATCCCCCATGTTTATTGTCTATCCCAACTGAAAGGCACTGACCCCTCTCCAAGTCCTGTCCACACACCTCAGGAAGGATGTTCATGTACTCTTCTGCAGAAGCTGTGAGGACCAGCAGAGACTGGTACTTTCCAGCTCTTTACTGAGAAGTTGCATTCAATTTGTCACTATGTGAAGGGATTTTTCCAAATATCACAGATCTAGGCTCGAGATATTGGTCTCCTGCTCATTTCCTTTATGAAAAATAAAGCCAATTCCACCCCTGTTCTTCCATACTTTGAGGATAATCTCTTGGGTTCTCTCTCCTGGCACCTGTTCCTCCTGGATGCTCATTCTCTGTGTGCACATCTCATTACCCCAGTAGACCATGACCATCAGGTAATGCCTCTGTATCCTCCAGAGGATCTCACACAGTGCCTGGAATATAGCATGTTTTATATAGCATATATAAAACAAATAATATGTTTCAGGGTTAGCAGGTTTAGCAGACATACACCATTCTGGTTATTAAAATGCTAAAAATATTGAATAGTGAAAGTCTTAACATTTTGTAAAAAGTCACTGTCCCCCACCGCTTGACAGATGCCTCACTACCACCTGCCATCCTGGTCCCTCCCCCGGCACTCCAATGCCTCCCCAGACCCAGGAACCAAGCAATTACTGTCTGGCACAGCAGGGGTTCTCCAGCACGCTGCTCTAGCACTATAGCCATGATCTGCTCTGACCAGAAACTGCCAAATGCCACATCAGTTACTCATATATTTGGGTATCAACCTTCATTGGCTCACTCCCTCAAGGATGATGAGGGCAACTTGAGATTTGGATGAAACAATATTCCAGAGGGGTGAACACTGGCTGGAAACACCATGATGCCCAAGTCATTATGTCATATAGACTGACCCCATATATAGTTTTATAGCGTGTTTAGCATATTTTGAATGAATGAATAAATGCATAATATCAGAATCCATGGTGAAAATAAAATCCAGAGGGTAAAAAGGTTGCTAGCTCTGTTTCTAGCTGTAAAGTACATGAAAGCTGAGTTTAATCAATAAATAAGAACGACTATAGCTACTAAATTCTTTTCCATGTGGTACTAGCAAAGGACACACTTACATCTCATTCCCCAAAGACAGAATATCAAAAGACCAGAGGTCCTATGAGATGTCACTCGTTCAAAGGCAGACCTTGGGAATGGAGCACATCAAGACATCTCCAATGCCTTGACCACATATATGGCCAGGAAAATGTTGCCAAACTGGCCATTTCCACTCTACCAGCCAGCAGTGGCTGAATCTTCACAATGTGTCAGGCATTAACTGGACCCAGGAGGGAGGGACGAAGGCATCACCCAATCTGCAGGAGCATATGATCACAACACCAACAGAGGATCTAGATAAGTGAATTTCAGTCTTGGGCAAGTCAGTAGCTCTCCACAAAATTAGAGCACACAGTCACACTCAATGAACAGAGATGAACCAAATTCTCGTGAGGGCACAAGAATTCAGAAAGGAAACGCATCATGAGCTGGCTAGCTACAGACGGTTTAAGCTTTGAAGAGTGTGGCCAAGCAGATAGAAGAGGACACTTAGAGAGGAGCCAAAAGAGGAAGCAGGAAAAAAAGGGGGGTCCCTGAATTCCAGGGACTTGGTTCCAAAAGGCCGACAAGTAGCCAGAGGCAATAAAATGGAAGCAAACTGTCCTGCCAACAGTTGGGGATAGGAAACTAAAGGACTGACATGATACTGTGCCAGGAAAAAAAAAAAAAAAAAGCCCATACAAACACAAGGGGACAGCTTGTATTTTACAGTCTTAGAAAAGTAAATCAAAGTAAACAGGAACCTTAGAGACATCAGATTACTAACGGATGGAAAGCCGATGGTCAACATCATGAAAGACTCTGGTCCCTGTTCTCAGGGCATTTCAACTGGCCACATTCTCACCAGTGAATGAGGTGGGCAGAGCTCAGCAGAGCATATTGGAACATTTAAGGACAGAAAGGAAAGCCTTTGGTGAAATACTCAGAGGGCCGTTTGCTCCTGGAGATTCCTGCGGAGCCTGGAGTGCAAACAAGCAAAACCAATGAGCCACAGTGTAAATTATTCCTATTTATTCAGCAATATCTATAAGCATAAACACACACAAACCATCCCTACTGCAGACTAAAATATGATGGTATTCTTCAGAAAAAGTGCTTGTATGATTGTTTGAGTTGCAAACTGAACTAGCCACTTTTTTCATAGAACGCTGTTTTTACTTGGAAGAACACTAACAGATAGACAGAATTGAATGATTATTCAAAGTTGGGAATCTTTTAAAAATTAAAGAAGGGAGTTAGTCAACTCAAGGAAATTAACGAATTTTTCCCAATGATAAATTCAAGCTCTTAAGCAAAAATTACAGTTTTGGAAAAGTTGCACCCACCATCATGGGCTTGATAGCTTCCCAACATTCATGGGCTTCTGATGATATCAATGGTAATATTAATGAAAGTAATTTGTGTTACTGTAGAATAAAAGATATCAACATTTAGAAGATCTGCTTAATCAGTGAAGCTATCTTTTCCAACAAACAGTGTGAAATGTTACAAAATCAGTCCTGGGTAAAAGATACAAGCATAAAAGTACAAGAAAAGTACAGTGGATTCTAATGTAATAGAGTACAAAATTTTTTTTATTTATATGATTTCAGATTCCACATTGCAACTAGCCTCTGAAAACCTACCACTTGTCCAGTTTGGGTACAGTATCACAGAAGAATAGCCACAATTATCTGAAATGGTACTAAAATACTCCTCCCCTTTCTATCTATATATCCATGTAAAGAATGGTTTTCATACACTTCACCCAAAACAACAGCTTGCAACAGCCTGAATGAACAAGCAGATATGAGAATCTAGCTTTCTTTCCGGACATTTCTTAAAATGTAAAACAGTGTCACTCTTCCCAAAAAAGTAGCTTTTGTTTTGAAAATGATAGTTCTTTTTCATTAAAAAATGTCATTTATATTGATGTGTAATTGTGTTCATTGTTGTCATTTGTAAATAAACTAATACGTTTATTAACTTAAAAATTAGGTGATTATTTTGAAATGTTCTCCGTTTAAATTTCCAATGTGGTAGATATTGATAGATGTAACCCACATGAGAAAAAGCTCTTTGGGATCCTCAATAATTTTTAAAAGCATAAAGGAGTCCTATACTCAAAACACTTCAGAACAACAGGTTTAAACTAATGCTAGACAATGGGATATTCTACTTGTTCAGGGCCCAGCATCCCTAAGACCCAAGCTTGTACCCCTCCATATCCCAATAAAATCTGCCTTATTGACAAGCAGAAGAAAACAGGGACATTTTTCCTTGGGCTGGAAATAGGGCAAGGTTGGTAAAATATAATGTGTGAAGGATTGATATTTAGCAGATGTACACCATACTGGTTATTAAAATGCTAAAAATATTGAATAGTAAAAGCCTTACATTTTGTAAAAAGTCACTGTCCCCCACTGCTTTGACAGATGCCTGACTACCACCTGCCATCCTGGTCCCTCCCCCGGCACTCCAATGCCTTCCCAAACCCAGGAACCAAACAATTACTGTCTGGCACAGCAGGGGTTCTCCAGCACCCTGTTCTAGCACTATAGCCATGATCTGCTCTGACCAGAAACTGCCAAATGCCACATCAGTTACTCATATATTTGAGTACCAACCTTCATTGGCTCACTCCCTCAAGGATGATGAGGGCAACTTGAGATTTGGATGAAACAATATTCCAGAGGGGTGAACACTGGCTGGAAACACCATGAATGCCCAAGTCACTATGTCATATAGACTGACAGGGTCAGTCAAGCAGATTTGCCTCTGAAGAATCAGTTACACACCAAATCAATGAGAGATGCAAGAGCGGGCTGTGGATTCCCAGTTTTTGTGAGATGGGAATGAGCAGCAGCCACATCTAAGACCATATCTAGGAAGGGGCTCCCTTTAGCTCAAGGCAGTCTTTGAATGGGAGCTCTAGACTCAGCCTTGCTGGATCACCCACAGTTGCACAGGGGAAATCCCCTAAAGTAGGAAAAGCTGAGATTGGTGCTTAAAATCTAATGTCCTCACAAATTCCATTTCAGAAGTTATATCCTAGTGGAGTAAGACCAGGCATCAACATCAAAGCCAACCTATAACAAGGAAAATTAATGTCCCCTGGCAGGTGCTCAAAGTGAAAGAGGCGAGAAAAGTCCATGCTGGTGAAGGCAAGATGAAGCCCCACACCCGCTCCAGCTTCCCACGCCCCCATTTCAAAGATTAAGCAAGAAGACTTCTTCATCATCTGTAAGATTAATATAAACCCAAATGCAGAAATCTGAGGTGAAAGAGAGAAAAACAAAGAGACAGAAAGCCTTTCCTCTGATTCACTGAGTGGCATGTTTCTACTGATTAGGCATTTCACAAATCTACATTTTCTTTTCTAACTTCCACATCTTTATACACATAGGTCTTTCTTCCTTCCTTCCTTTCCCCAACGTTTTGCAGTTAAAATCCAACCCATCTTTCGGTGATCAGTTCAGATATCTCTTTCTCTGTGAACACTTCCCCAAACCTATGCACATCTTCTCAGCTGGAAATGGGTCCACCCTCTGCTGACCTTCTCTCACACATTATTGTTGGTCTCTTTCTTATGGCACTTCTCACATGCCATGTTAGGTATGTATTACCTCTGTCCATGTCTTCACCCCCATATTGGCCTATGAACTTGTAGGCAGGGACTACATCTTCCGCTTTGTATCCTTCTGGGCAACTAGGTAGAATATGGCATTGTCTGTTGACTAAATCAATGGATGCATGCATGAATGGATAGATGGAAGGAAAGAAGGAACAATGATGTAATACCTTGATTCCTATCACGTAAATCAATTCTTACCTCTGCCAACTGGTTATAAATTCTCTCCTTGGATCAGGCAGATGCTAGGCTCAGTAATATCCTCTTTTCCTAATCATTCAGCATCCTGACCAACCCAACTTCATCTTCCAATTCTGGTGGATGAAAACTCAGGGACGCCATGAAGCAAGAAGAGATTTGTCTGGGTCAGCTCCAGGCTCGGGAAATTTTAGTTCTACTTTCTCTATCCAAAGGGGAATACTGCCAACATTCTATGCACACACCTAGGCAGGCTCCACTCAAAATCTCAAACCCCAGCTTCCAGGATTTATTGAGAGTGACTTATGATTTGTACTTTGTCATTCTCCCATTTGATGAGAACAGATGTTATTTGTTTCTAACACCCAGACACCTGGAACTAGGAAAACTCCTAGTGCCCACTTCATTACCATAAAACAAGCAGTGCCCATAAGAACTCTTTAACTACCATACCTATTTCTGCTCAGGTCTGAGGCAGCAGAATCAGTTACACCAGTAGGCACTGTGACTGCGGTCAAAACTGACACAGTACACCAAGACTTCATCTTGGGAAGGACTGCATGCATGGAATCCCCACGCATGGAATCACCTTCCCAAATGGCAGGAGAAAATGAAGTGACCCTGAATCCCTGAATAAAGGGATGAAGTGTTTGGACCTTGCTGTTTAGCTGTGTGTCCCTCCTCTGAGAGTCCCCATAGGACTGGAGGGAGAGAGGGCCTGCAGTCACTCTGCAACTTGGGCCATGGGCCAGTGAGGAAGTGGGTGACAAGGTATTCAAACCAGCCTTTTTTCCAGGAAAGAAGCACATGGATGAAGCCAATAGATCTTTCTTGTGCCTCAGAATAAACAAGACCTGGAGCTCTAAAACAGAGCAAGCAATGCCCTTTGCCAAAGAAAGTGAATATCCACATTCCATGAGATCTTCACATTTGGCCACATTGCTAAAAACAACTCCCAAATATGAAAACACTATACCATGGCTCCCCTTTTCCTTTTCAACAGCATGGAAAACTGTTAGCTCCAACTCATAGGAGCTTCAACCAAGAGAGGCATTCAGTAGTTTGTGTTTTTTTAAGCCTTAAACAGCTGATTTGTACAAGACTCACAGCCTTACTGAATGCTAATGACAGTCTGAGCCTGGCTGGAAAAAGTGACACAGTTTGTCCATCACTCCTAGCATAGCCACTGAGCACCACACAAGCCAGGAGCTTCAAAGGCCTGACCCTGGGTCTGCTCACAAAAATTCCCAACAACCCACTCTCAGATCCACAGCCCAAATAGTCCATGGCAAGGTACAGGGAGGGCATCCACAAGAGTCATAGAACTATATGGCCTAGGAAGGCAGGCACCACACGGTCACGTGGAACACTCCCTGCATCCAGAGCTACAGAACTTGATCTGCCCATTGGAAGAGAATCTGGGGTTACACAAACCTGGGTCCCACTCCCGGCTCCGTCACTTACTGACTTTGTGACCTAATCTAAGGTGAGACTCAAATATATAACAACCAATAGAGCATGATAATGTGGCACACTGCCAAATGTTCACTAAAACTCATTTCCTTTTCTTCCTGGGCTACCAGACTACATTTCCCAGCTTCCCCTGCAGTAAGGGAACACTACATGACTGAGTTCCTGCCAATAAAATATGGCAGAAATCATGTGCTCCTCTTTGAGTCCTGGCCCATGAAAGCCTTCCCTGAGGTTCTCCGTGTTCCCTCCTGTTTCTGCTGGCTCCATGCAGAGGGTCCATAGCAGAAGACTACAAGGCCCAAGCCTATATATCCTTGGGTACAAGGAAGACTGTCGGCTCACCAGAGACTTCTACACTGATCACTGGGTAAGTGAGGAATACATTTTTACTGGTTAAAAACCACTGAGGTTTGGAAGCTGGTACTGCAGTTAACTTCCTTTCTTCTAAATAAAAGAGGTACAAATCGAACAGAAGGACCCTGGCTATTATGCTGTACCAATACACTAGGAATATATGAGTGAAATGCCACCCCCTAATTTGTTTCTGAAACCTCCATTTCTTCATTGGTGAAACAGGAATGTTCTGTATGCTGACCAAGGTTATTATGAGGATTGACTGAGATCACATATATAAAGCATGTAGCACACTATTTAGCCTATGGTTGACTGAACTGAATGAACTTCATGGAGTTCTTTCTCATCTGTGTCTCTCAGGTTCCTCATTTGTAACTGAAGATTGTCCCAAACACTCCCTTTCTATTTTATAGGCCAGAGTGGGGGAGGCCTTGACAGCCTGAACTTTCTCTTCCTCCCTTATATCTTCAACCAGTCATTCTGTCCACAAGGAAAGCAGCCACCCCCCCCCCCCCACCCAGGACATACTGCTGTCATTTTTAAACAACTTCATGTAAATGCTTGCTTCTGAGTGGGTATTGGGGGAGTGATGGTTAAAGGAGGCTGTTAGTGATGGAAGTACATCCTCTTTCGTGCTAGATAGAAATACAATCAGCCCAGTCATACAAATGGTCTCGCATACTCTTTGAAGGGACCAAAACACACCAGCTACAAGGTTTGAGGACCTGAGAACACATCTCTAATTCTGAAAGCTGTGATTAGACACCACAAGGACTTAAATGTTCTGATTTTGACATAATACAGTTTTGATAGGTTCAGACTCTGCTGTCAGACCACATGGAGTCAATTTTTTCCCTATTACCTGTAATTATGTAACCATGGGTATATTATTCAATGTTCCTGTGCCTCAATTTTAATATCAGAAAAGGGGGATAATAAAAGTACCTATCTCAGACTGTTGCTATGAAGGTAAAGTGATATAATTCATATATAGTACCTGGTACATAACAAATACTCAGTAAACATTAGCTATTCGTGTCTATTCAGCACAGATCGGAACAAACTTTCTAACCAGTTAAAGAGACTCCTATTCTCTTAGTGAGTCCCTAGAAACACCGTCAATCTGTCTCCAGCAGACATTTTTCTATTTAATGATTCTAAAGAGACAGAAAAACTTTAATCAATTCCCGGAAGCAAAATGCTAAGAAATTATATGCACAGTTACAAAAAAAAAAATCAAAGATGTTTCCCACACATTGTTTAGCAGAGAAAAACATATTGACATGCTGTTCCTACAAGGAAATGGACTGAGTTTTCTAGATAATCCTGAGCCAGTCAGCCTTCTCACTACTGTCTTCCACTTTTCAGGGCCAAAACAAGGAGCTTCCTCCCCAAAGTTTCTTTCATGATTCCCTGGAGAAACCATGCTCCCTCACCTGTGGGCACACAACACACTTCCGGACCCTGGCATAAGCTCAAAACATTAAATTCAAAAAAAGATATATACAAATTCCTTCTTAGGAAACTAGAGACAGTGAAAAACATAGGAACATATTTCACGTAAAAATTCTACCATTGGGAGTCCCAACTCTGTGAATTTTTATTTATTTATTTGTAAAACAAGTATAATTAACATGCAGTGTTATATTAGTTTCAGGTGTACAATACAGTGATTCAATAATTCTATATATTATTCAGTACTCATCACAATAAGTGTACTCTTAATCTCCTTCACATACTGCATTGATCCACCCACCCACCTCCTCTGTGGCCACCATCAGTTTGTTCTCTGTATTTGAGTCTGTTTGTCTCTTTTTTTTTTATTCATTTGTTTTCTTTCCTAAATTTCACATATGAGTGAAATCATATGGTATTTGTCTTTCTCTGACTTATTTCACTTAGCATTATACCCTCTAGATCCATTCATGTTGTTGCAAATGGCAAGATTTCATTCTTTTTTACAGCTGAGTAATGTTCCAATGTGTGTGTGTGTGTGTGTGTGTGTGTGTGTGTGTGTGTGTACCACATCTTATCTATCTATTCATTTATGGATGGACAATTGGAATGCTTCCATATCTTTTTTTAAGATTTTTTAACAATTTTTATTTAGTTTTGAGAGAAAGAGAGAGAGAGAGTGAGCAGGGGATCCAGAGAGAGAGGGAGACAGATGATCCAAAGCGGGTTCTGCACTAATAGTGGAGAGCTCGAACTCACGAGCCACAAGATCATGACCTGAGTCAAAGTCAGATGCCCAACTGACTGAGCCACCCAGGTGCCCTAGATTGCTTCCGTATCTTGGCTACTGTAAATAATTCTGCAATAAACATAGGGGTGCATATATCTTTTCGAATTTGTGTTTTCATTTTCTTTGGGTAAATATCAAGTAGTGGATCATATGGTAATTCTCTTTTAAATTTTTTGAGGATCTTCCATACTGTTTTCCACAGTAGATACACCAGCTTACATTCCCACCAACAATGGTTCCTTTTTCTCCACATCCTCACCAAAACTTCTTATTTTTTTATTATTTTATTTTATTTTATTTTAGCCATTCTGACAGTTGTGAGATGATATACCTTTGTCATTTGGATTTTCATTTCCCTGATGGTTAGTGATGTTGAGCATCTTTTCATGTGTCTGGGTCCCCTGTATATCTTCTTTGAAAAAATGTCTATTCACGCCTTCTGCCCATTTTTAATTGGATTTGTTTTTTTGGTGTTGAGCTGTGTAAGTTCTTCATATGTTTCAGATATTAACACCTTATCAGATATACCATTTGCACATATCTTCTCCCATTTGGTAAGCTTTTTGTTTTGTTGATGGTTTCCTTCACTGTGCAAAAGCTTTTTATTTTGGTGTAGTCCCAATAGTTTAATTTTGCTTTTGTTTCCCTTGCCAAAGGAGACATATCTAGAAAAATGTTTCTACAGCTGATGTCAGAGAGAATACTACCTATGTTTTCTTCTAGGATTTTATGGTTTCAGGTCTCACATTGAGGTATTTTATCCATTTTGATTTTATTTTTGTGTATGATATAAGACAGTAGTGCATTTTCATTCTATTGCATGTAGATGTCCAGTTTTCCCAACACTATTTGTTAAAAACTGTCTTTTTCCCATTATGTATTCTTGCCTTCTTTGTCATAGATTAGTATGTTCATAGTACCCAAAGCAATCTATAGACTTAATGCAATCCTTATCAAAATACCAACAGCATTTTTCACAGGACTAGAACAAATCCTATAATTTGTATGGAACCACAAAAGACCCTCGGTAGCAAAAGCAATCCTGAAAAAGAAGAACAAAACTAAAGGTAACATGATCCCAGATTTCAAGATCACTACAAAGCTGTAGTAATCAAAACAGTATAGTCCTGGCACAAAAACAAGCACGTAGATCAATGGAACAAAATAGAGAGCCTAGAAAAAAACCCATGATTTTAAGGGAATCCCAACTCTTTCAAATGCCAGAGGCAGAACAGGAGCTTATTTTCAAGGGAGTCTGGGGCCCATCCTGGAAATCTTTTTCCTTTTTAAGTTTATTTATTTATTTTGAGAAAGAGAGCATGAGCAGGGGAGGGGCAGAGAGGGAAGAAGAGAGACAATCCCAAGCAGGCTCTGCTCTGTTAGTGCAGAGCCGGGCACAGGGCTCAATCTCACGAACCGCAAGATCATGACCTGAGCCACAATCAAGAGTTGGACGCTTAACTGGCTCAAGCACCCAGATGCCCTCATCCTGGAAATCTTTTAACATAGCTCTAAAGTATAAACAGAAGGTACAGTACTCTGAACTTAAACAAGTCATTTCCTTCTCAAGGCCTCTGATCACCTTTCTTGTAGATAAAATGTCAGGAGTCAGACTAGAACAGGCGTGACTCAAGTTGTTTTTTTTTTTTTTTTTTTCCAATCTGACCACTACAGCCCCCTCTAGGCAAGACATACAATGTCCACTTCTCTGTAGTCCCAACTGTTCCTTGTTATATTACAACAAGCCCTTATCAGCTACTTAAGTTACCTGCCTGCCATTTGGATTTGCAGCCCTGGGACTAGAGGGTCTCCAGGGATCCTTCCACCTTGTCTGTTCATGAGTCTAAAATATCTCTGACCTGAAAAGTCTATCCCAAATCCCTTCCTCAGCTTTCCAAATTTCTGAAAGTCACCATGAAGCTTGACCTTCCTTCTCCAGAAACAGATTGGTACTAACAAAAGAGTTGTCAGGTGTATAAGGGCTTTTGTTCCCTTTTCTCCACATGCCACATCTCAAATACCAGTGGGAAATTTATGGAACTGGACCACACTTGATTTGTTTCAACAGTCTCCAGAGGCTACTATAAGTGATTTCACCATCTAAAAATTTCCAGGCTTTCTCAACTGCACTCTCAAGTTCCGTGGATAAGATTTCAAAGATGAGCTCCATGATCACTGGAACATTGTTTCCCTGTGCTGTGTGTGGCTTTTCAAAGAATTGGTCCTCATGTTTGTACAATGAGGAGTGGTAGAATTTTAAATGAAGGATGCTTTGAATTGCTTCTCAGCTCCTCTCTTCTTTGCTAGGAGACAAACATAGTAACTACCTCTTTTAGGAATTGAAAGTAGATTTTACTCTGCACCAGACTCTATGTGTGTATGGAGAGAGAGGAGAAAGCACAGTCCTTTAAGGTCTAGATGGCCACAGTACATTGATATTTGCAGTTCCTTTCTGGATAGACCTCATTCCAGAATGTCTTCAATGCAGAAAGGCTCTCTTCCATCCACCAAAGTTAGAAACTCACTAGCTTAAGTTAGTTCTTAAAATTAATAACCCCATGGAATTTTTAAACAGTTTTGTTGATATATAATTCTCATACCATTCCACTGGTCCACTTAAAGGGTATCAATCAATGGTTTTTAGTATATTCACAGAGCCATGTGCTTCCATCACCACAACCTAATCTCAGAACATTTTCATCACTCCCCAAAGAAGCCCTGTACCCAATAGCAGTCACTCTCCATTTCCCATTCCCACTCCCACATCCAACCCTAGGCAAATACTAATATACTTACTGTCTCTACAGATTTACCTATTCATATAAATGAAATGATACAATATGTAATCTTTTGCATCTAGCTTCTTTCACTTAGCATAATGTTTTCATTTTTTTTAACGTTTATTTATTTTTGAGACACAGAGAGACAGAGCATGAACGGGGGAGGGTCAGAGAGAGAGGGAGACACAGAATCTGAAACAGGCTCCAGGCTCTGAGCAGTCAGCACAGAGCCTGACACGGGGCTCGAACTCACGGACCATGAGATCATGACCTGCGCCGAAGTCAGCCGCTTAACTGACTGAGCCACCCAGGCGCCCCTTAGCATAATGTTTTCAAGGCTCATCTATGCTGTGGTATGTATGGCTGAATAATATTCTATTACACAGATATACTATTTTGTTTATCCATCACTTTTTTAAAAAATATAATTTATTGTCAAGGTGGCTACCATACAGTGTACAGTGTGCTCTTGATTTTGGGGGTAGATTCCTGTGATTCATCGCTTCCATACAACACCCAGTGCTCAGCCCAACAAGTGCCCTCTTCAATGCCCATCACCCGTTTTCCCCCTCTCCCCCCGCCATCAACCCTCCTCCCGCCGTCAACCCTGTATTTAAGAGTCTCTTATGGGTTGTCTTCCTCTCTGTTTGAAACTATATTTCCCCTCCCCTTCCCCTCCATGGTCTTCTGTTAAGTTTCTCAAGTTTCAAATATGAGTGAAAACATAAGATATCTGTCTTTCTCTGACTGACTTATTTCACTTAGCATAATACCCTCCAGTTCCATCCACATTGTTGCAAATGGGAGGATTTAATTCTTTCTCATTGCCAAGTAGTATTCCATTGTATATATAAACCACATCTTCTTTATCCATTCATCAGTTGATGGACATTTGGATTATTTCCATTTCTCGCCTAAAAACTCTCACATACAAGTTTCCGTGTGGACGTGTTTTCAATTGCCTTGGGTATATACCTAAGTGAAATTACTAGGCTCTACGTTTAAAATTTTGAGAAATTCCCAAATTGTTTCCAAAGTGATTGCACCATTTTGCCCCCAGCAATTTATGAGAATTCCAACTTCTCTACATTCTCACCAACACTCAGTATTATTTGTCTTTTTGACTAAAGCCATCCTAGTAAGTGTAAAGTCATACCTCATTGTGCTTTTGATTTGCATTTCCTGAATAGCTAACGATGTGGAGCATCTTTTCATGTGCTTATTAAACATTTGTATATCTTCTTTGAAGAAATGTCTATTCAGACACATTGCCTCTTTTTTAATTGGGCTATTTATTTATTAGTGGATTATAGTTCTTATATATTCTAAATATCACTCCCTTAATAGGGACATAATTTCCAAGTATTTTCTCCAATTCTGTGGTTTATCATTTCATTCAAAAAATATCCTTTGATGCATAAAAGCTTTTAATTTTTATAAAGTTCAATTTATCCATTTTTTTCTTTTGTCACTTGTGATTTTGATGTCATATCTAAGGAGCCTTTGCCCCACCCAAGATCACAAAGATTTATGACTGTTTTCTTATAAGAATGTTCTAGTTTTAGCTCTAGTAATCAGGTCTATGGTCATTTTGAGCTAATTATTGTGTATGGAGTGAGGTAGGGCTACAACTTCTAACTTCCCTTTTGATTTCTTCTTTGGTCCATTATTTAGGAGTGTATTGTTTAATTTCCACATACTTGTGAATTCCTGAGATTTCCTGCTCTTATTGATTCCTCATTCCATGTGGTCAGAGAATGTACTTGTATGAGTTCAATCCTTATAAATTTCTCAAGGCTTATTTTATGGCCTAACATATTATGGACTGTGGAGAATGTTCCACATGTGCTTAAGAAAGATATGTATTCTGCCTTTGTCGAGCAAAGTGTTTCATAGATACCTTGTACTTCTGCCTAATTGTGCCATTCATGATTTAAAGGAGGTATTATCTCCAACTATTTTTGTTGAATAGTCTATTTCTCCTTTAAATTATTTCTGTTTTTATTTCATATATTTTGGGGCTCTGTTCTTAAGTGCACATATGTTTATAATTGCTAATATATTCTTGATGGATTGAAGCTTTTATTGTTATAAAATGTCCTTCTTTATCTCTAGCAACATATTTTTGTTTTAAAGTCTATTTTGTCTGATATTAATATAGCCACACCAGCTTTCTTATAGTTGCATCTTCATCCATCTTTTCCCTTCAAACAATTTATATATGAATCAAAAGTATATCTCCTATAGACAGTATATGGTTGCATCTGTGTTTTTATCTAGTCTGACAATCTCTACATTTTGACTGAATAGTTTAATCCATTCACATTTAATATTATTATTGATATAGTTGGATTTACATTTGCAATTTTACTTTTTGTTTTCTCTATGGTTCATCAATTTTTTTGTTCCTCTATTCCTCCTAACTGCTTTCTTGTGAATTACATGAATATTTTCTTGTAGAACATTTCAATTTCTTTAATGATTTTTAACTGCATTTATTGGATTATTTTCTTAGTGGCTGATCTAGAGTTTACAATATACATCTTAATCCATCCAAGCCTCTTAACTTAATTCTAATGAAATATAGAAACTTTACTCCTTATGTAGCTTTAGGCTCTCCTCTCCATTTTTGTACCTTTGTGTTATTATTGTCAAATACATTACATTTCTATATGTTATATGCCAGCAATACCATTATATGATATATATTGCTTTATGCAATTCCTCTTAAAATCTGTTAAGAGAAGAAATGAGAAATATGGAACTATACTTTTATAATTGCTTGTAATGTACATTTTCTGGTACTCTCTATTTTTTTATGTGTAAATTTGAATTCCTGTCTGGTGCCACTTGCATTCAGCCTGAAGAATATCCTTCAGTATTTCTTATAAGGTAGAGCTGATAGCAACAAATTCTCTCAGTTTTGTTTATCTGGAGATGTCTTTATTTTGCCTTTGTTTTTGAAGGATAGTTTTGCTGTATATAAGATTCTCAGCCTCCATTGTTTCTGATGAGAAATATACTATTAACCTTATTGCAGGTGATGGGGAGTTTTGTTCTCTGCTTTCAAGGTTTTCTCATTGTCTCTTAGCAGACATGCCACTGGTACACTTTATGGTGTCCTCCATTTCTCCAAGGCTCAGCTCACTTTTCTTCATTTGTTTTTCCTCTCTCTTCAGATTTCATAAATTCTGTTGATCTACCTTTAAATGTGCTGTCAACTCAAATCTCATTTTAAATGCCTCTAGTGAATTTTTTCATTTTTTTCACACTTTTCAGGTCTAGAATTTCAACTGTGTTCTTTATTTATCTTTATAGATATTCCCTATTGGTAAGATATTGTCATCCTACTCCCCTCTATTCTTCCATCAAAGTTTCCTTTAGTTCTTTAAACAAATTTAGAATAACTACTTTTGAAGTCCGTCTGGTAAGTCCAACATCCAGGTCCCCTCAAAGACAGTTTCTGTTATCTGCTTTCCCCCCGTTATGTTCCCCTGTCTTTGATGTCTCTTAAGTATTTGTTGAAAACCAGACATTTGAGATAATTTATTTTAGCCACTCTGGATATGATCACTCAGGACATGTGGGTGTTGTTTGCTTAGTTGTTTAGTGATTTAGATGGTCTAGTTCTGTGAATCCTTTACCCCACGAAGTGTGTAGTCTCTAATGTCAATCCCCAGAGACTGTATCTTTGGCCACATGCACAATGTTCCTGACCCCCTATCCAGGCCCCTAGGGTGACAATGGTTTAGCAGGGCCTTTTGGCTTGTTTGTTTTTTGTTTTATTTTGTTTTGTTTTACTATCACTTTCACTTATCTCCCTGTGAAGCTTCTGGCTGGACTGCCCTATTGGAATCACATCTAGCTGTTAGCCTCCACTAATTGCCACCTGACTGCTCTATTGCTTTCTTCTTTTTCTTTTTAAATAATTTATCATCAAGTTAGCTAACATACAGTGTATACAGTGTAGTATTGGCCTCTGGAGTAGAATCCCGTGATTCATCACTTAAATACAACATCCAGTGTTCATCCTAACAAGTGCCCCCCTCAATGCCCATCACCCATTTTCCCCATCCTCCCAACCCCCCCACCCCCATCAATCCTCAGTTCATTCTCTGTTAAGAGTCTTTTATAGTTTGCTTCCCTCTCTGTTTGTAATTTATTTCTCCTTCCTTTCCCCTATGGTATTCTGTTAAGTTTCTCAAATTCCACATATGAGTGAAAACATATGATGTCTGTCTTTCTCTGACTGACTTATTTCACTTAGCATAATACCCTCCAGTTATACCCACATTGTTGCAAATGGCAAGATTTTATTCTTTTTCATAGTTGAGTAGTATTCCATTACATCCGTGTGTGTGTGTGTGTGTGTGTGTGTGTGTGTGTGTGTGTGTACACACACCACATCTTCTTTATCCATTCATCAACTGATTTTCAATAGTGACTTTAGGTATAAATTTCTCCACAGTCTGAAACACTTAAATTCAGGCTCCTTTGCAGGCTTCTTTGTCTTTGAAGTCAATCTTTGAGGCTTGTTTTAACCCCACAGGACAGTTCTTCTCAGATGTCTCTTTCTCTGGGTCTCTCTGTTAAACTTCTAGCTGGTCTAGCTGACCTACTGCAGCTCTTGTTGCTATTAAGGAGCTACCAGCCTCCTCTTAAATGCTTTCAAGCTTGAAATTCCTCACAGTTTGTTCCAAATGAAGTCAGTTCCTTCAGGGAGAGCGATAGAACTCTGTTCTTCTAGCCTGCCTCTTCTCCTAGGCAGAATCTCTGTACCACTGCTCTGGAGCTAGGGGTGGTGGGAACCACAGCCTGATTCTCTCAGAGTGACATGCCTGCTCTATGTGTGTGGTGCTGGGTGGAGATAGTAGCCACTGGTCTTCTTGAACAGCCACTCCTGGCATGGAAACTTCACTTTATGTGTGAGCTGGGGTGGTGGTGATTACAACCCAGTATTCTTGGCCTGGGGTAGAGTTTCTACCATACAAGAGGGAGTTGGGTGGCAGAAAGCAGCCCCAGACTTAGCCATGCTTGCATGTAATAAAGCTTCTGCAACACAGAGCTGGAAGAGATGAGAAATGCAGTGGCCTGTGCCTCCTGAAGAGAAACTATAGCCCTAGAATAGGAGCTAGGAGGAAAAGGAAACCTAATCTTCTCCACATCTACCCAGAGAACAGCTTCTGTCTGTGAACTGGAGTTCAAAGGGGGAGCAGGATCATGTCTCAAAAGCCACAGTGTTGCTGTTCTAACTGAGGTTTAGTAGATTTTCTTGAATAAGTATTTCTCCATTTCATGTATGCACACAGAACAACTTTCAGAGACTTTAAATGGCTGGGGTTCTTTAAATAATTTTCAAAACAGATGAACATAGAGGAAGGGAAGGAAAAATAAGATAAAAACAGAGAGGAAGGCAAACCATAAGAGACTTTTAAAGACAGAGAACAAACTGAGGGTTACTGGAGGGGGTGGGCTAAATGGGTGTTGGGCATTAAGAAGGGCACTTGTTGGGGTGAGCACTGGGTGTTAAATTAAGTAATGAATCACTCAATTATATTCCTGAAACCATTATTATACTATACGTTAGCTAACTTGGATTTAAATTTAAAAAAAAAGAAAAGAAAAAGAAAAAAATAATAAAATCATTTTCACCAGTTATGTTTATATCACTGGGGAAAGGATCCACAGAGCTCCTCATACTGCCATCCCTAAAGTGCTTCTCCTAACCCCACATGATTTGCACTGAAAAAAAGACTGATTGAGGAAACAGCTGGCTCCATTTACCAGTGCTCTGTTTACTTCACTGTAGCCGTATTTTCTAAATTAAAAATAAGGGACATGTGCTCTGGCAAGGGCTTTGTACAGCTTCCAGGTACGGGAACCAGAAGGGCAGTAAATGTTGGAAATACTAGAATTTACAATTCATTTATACGGTTTCTGGGGACAACAGATCAGAATATGTGAAAATGTGTTGCCCCAGAAAATCTGGGGATATATAATTGCTAAAACTCTGGTTCTCCTGGACAGCTAGAAGGGATTCCTGGCTAATACAAAGTCTCCTTTGAAAGGGGACAGTTCTAAGCCATGTCTTCCCATCACCCATCACAACTTGCATTTGGTGCTTCTCCAAAGACAATCAATTAATTCTAATAGGGATTTAACATGGAGGGACTGGGCTCTAAAGAAAAAACACCAGCAGCCAAGACTAAGTCTTGCCATGGAACACCCATCCTCCAAGGCTGGAAATGGGCTGCTTTGTTTCAACTCTGAATCAGCCATCACCTATGCATTCAGAATCTACTTTTCTCTCTTGGGCAACTTGGGAATTTCTCAGCTGAAGCCTAGATCTATGAATGTAGGCAAGGGGAATGCAGCCTGGCAAAGTTGGGGAAAGTTAATAGGGCTGTCTCTGACACTTCATTCCCAAATGTTCTTAAAATCAGACTCTGAAGTCACCAGGGAAATCTGGTTTTGAAATGATAGACAGCCCCAATCCCTTCAGCCATCAGGATAACACACCCTCCCTGGAAATATGCATCTGTCTAATTGCTCAAGATTGTGTACAAACTGAATATTCATGATCTTCACATTGACACAAAGGCTATATTTTTAAATGCTGCTACCCAATATTTAAAATCCTTTTTCTGTCCTTAAAAAGACTCATAGATTTTATTGGATCCACTGCAATTTGAGGCACCTGGCTAGCTGGGGACTACATGGACTACGAGCCACAGATCTCCAGAATGGGGGAAGAGGGCAGAAAGTACTCGAGTCAGAGCTACTGCAAAGAATAGTGAGTTTAGTATCTATAGATTGAATAAATATGTCTTAGTCATATATGTGTGACCAGTTTTCAAGGAAGTGCATTGGTGTGTTTAGTAAGTTAAAACTCCATTTAAAAGGATTATTGAATTTCTGATTGTCTGTCATCACGTGTGGTCTCCACTGGTGACACCATCCTGACCATGCCATGTACCTGGCTGGGTCTCAGTTTTAGGATCAGTAAAGTGAGGCAGGCTTACTACTCAGGTGACCTGTCGTTGAGCCCACATTACCGGGGAGTGGGGAGGGAAGGGGTGGACATGCAATCTGTTCACGGTCCTAGACACTCTGGACGGCCTCTGGCAACATCATACCAATGAGTGGCACACCAGAATTTGAACCAAGTTTATCTGACTAAAACTCAGCACCTCATCTGAGCTGGTAGATGTAAGGCTGCTGTGTATCAGAAGGGCATGTTTAGAACCAGAACCCAGAGCACCATTTCAGAGCTTCCAGAAGCTTCCTGAACGTTGTTCCTGTCCTCTCAAGCTAGCAAAAACCAAAAGGCCTCCACTCCCAAGGCAAAGAGAAAGAGATAAGGAATTTGGGAAGCTTTTCTGCCCCAGGGAAGAATCAGCCTCAATGACAGTTTGGTATTAACTAGCTCAGCCATGCAGGGAGGCATAATTAGTTTCCCAGCCCAGAGTTTCATTCCACCGGTCCCCCACACCCCAAGGGCTACACAATCTGTTTGAAATGAAAAGAAAAATAAAATCACTGCTCTCCTCGGCTGACCCATCAGGCTATTGCTCCTGGCCGTGGGCAAAAGGTGAGGCAGCCATCTGCCTGCTGAGGTAACAAAGAATGGAATAGTCATTTTTAAATGACATTTTCCATTTTTCCCCTATGTCTACTACGCCCTGTTCTACCCTACTGTTTAAATGATTCTTTTCAAATTGAAAATATCAGGGAATAATAGGAAAAGAAAAATCACAGTACTCTGTGGTTCCTGCTAATGGGCTGCTCTGTCCCAGTGGGCCAAGTCAGAGAAGAACCTTCTTCCTGGGCGGGCCTGCTGACGGCAGCAGGTGGGTGAAGGTGCGCGGGGCCACTGTGAAGGGCCTACGGGTCCCAACCCAAACTGACACCCATGGGGGGCGTTATTCCACAGGTGGCCACCAGGGAACCAAGAGGATCAGCCTGCCCAATTTCTAGTTCCGCTACCGCGCCAACTTCCACCCTCGGTGCCCAAGGACTTGCGACAGCGCAGGTAGAGAAAACGCCCTCCTGAGTCCAGAGTGGCCCCCTCTGAGAATTCTTCCTCCTCTAGGCAGACAGTTGCTGCCACCTCCCTCCTGGGTGTGGGAAGAGCTGGTCCCAACTTACTACCGTCACCCAAAAGCCACCTCAAGATGGTGGGATCCATTGCGAGGTTCTCACAGGCCTCGGCGTGGACAGGAGCCCAAGCTGCTGCCACTTGGACTGGGAAGCCAAAGGCCAACTTTCCCTTAGCTCCTAGGGCCCCGAGGAATTCTCGATCCTTTCTTAGAAATTAAGCTATGCTTTCAACTTCTTATGGGCTCTCTAGGTATCCATTTAAGTGACCCCAACTCTGTCCCTCCTTTTGAAGCAGAGCTTCCCTGTTCAGCTACATCTTTTCTGGCATTTTTCTCCACTTTTTGGTGCAGGTTTGTTTTTCCCCTTCTGTACCTACAAGATTGCTTTCATTTGAAAGTGACCACAAGTGACAGCTTTATTAAAATAAAGATATCGAGGGTCCCCTGAAGGCTTCACACTCCTCTCACCAGCTGATTCCTGGGGGATCTCGGTGCAGGAAAGCACATTTTGCGTGCGCGTACACACACACACACACACACACACACACACACACACACACACACTCTACTGAGCTGCTGCTTCCCTTTGATTAAACCTTGCTGGGGCAGTATGAGCTGTGAGGTGCCTTGAAAGAGACCCCAGAAATGCGTGTTTTCCTGTCCCTGACCCAGAAGGAGGACACAGCCTGAGACAGCCTCGTGCAAGCCACCCCTAAGCCTGGAGGGATAAGAATCAGTTCTTCAGTCCCCTGGCCTCCCTTCCAGACAGCTTTGAAGCCAGATACCTGGCTATGAATGTTCTTACTAAGTGGTTTCAGGCAGGCCTGCTTATTTATTCATTCAGTCACTCAACAAATTCCTACTTAGCCCCAACTACATGCCTGCCACTGTGTCAAACAGGAAATTGGAAAAATTAGGACTCTGTCCACCCTCAAGGAACCCAGAGTGTAATGAGAAAAGCAGATTAATCGTTACAGTACAGTACAACTTTCTCATCTATAAAATGGGGCTAATGATTTCACAGGCTTATTTTAAAGCTTATATAAGATGAAGTGAATTAAACCGTGCCAAACATCTAGTCAGTGACCGATAAGTGTCAATTTTCTCTCATTTCCTCTTCCTGATGTAAAATCTCTGCCCCTCCTTCATGGGCACCACCACTGGGATCTGGAAAGCTGGGAAGAAGTCTGCTCCCAGTATAGAGGTCGCATCTCCAGGAGCTGCCACGTACTGCTGGGAACCGAAGTCAGGTCCTGCTAACAGCCGTGTCCTCAATCCTTAAGATGATCCCAGGCAGTAGAGTGCCAGCCCCAGGCACTCAGGCCACAGAGAGGGGACTAAGGGATCCCCTCAGACCCCATCTAAGGAAATCTATCCGTCCCTTGTCCCTTAAGCATCTGGCTTCATCTGAGAATATATAACCAAGGGTTTATTTTCCCACTGCAGAAACTTCTTCTGAGGTTGAAAGAAGTAAAAGGATGTAGAGGGAAACTTTCTAGACTTGATTCAGACCTCTCCATCCCCATCCCAAAGTCTCCAGGGCCCAGGGGAGGGCCACCAGTACAGTCACCAAATTGTACTGGGGCTTGGATCCCTCAGCAAACAGGTTGAGGGTGTGGGTGCTGTTACTTCTGGGCTCTAGCATGCTCTGATTCTAAGTAAAGATCTTTCTAGATCTTTACCAGGCTAGAGCATTCCCAACTGAGATACAACTTGAGAAATCTCAGTCTTCTTTGCTAATAGATGAGGAAAGAGGGAAGGGCTGCACTGAGCTGTACAACAATACCATACATTCCTAATATGGACCAGGGTGAAATAAGACATTTAATTCTCAATTTATAAAAATCAAGGCAACTTTCTGTACTTTGAAAGTAATTACAGACTCAAAAATCCTTATGCCTGTGTTGCTAAAAACAACTGGATGTTGTTGAAAAACACTTAAGATTCACAACTGTACAGTTTTAGGTAAATACAATTATTTTTCTGTGACCCAAACACTCCCTGCTAATCAAGAAATGGCAATCGCCCAGGAGGTTTCATAGTTATTTATTACAATTCTCTCTAGTAAGAAAGCAAAACCATCCCTCAGTTTTCTGCTGTCACTAGAATCTTTTTCACAAGCACTTTAAATAGTTAAGTACTAAAAGAAAAAAAAAATGTAGAGTGGAGCTTCCTGATGTGAAACTACATCTATCCTGAGTTGTAAAGAATGTATATTAAAATTATATCACACAACAAAATACACATTTTGCAGAGGGGGTAGAAAGAAAAGATTAAATTGAGTCTCCCTGACAATTGTCTTAAATCACACCTTCCTGCCTGCAATCGAAATTATAAGTCACGTTGCTTGGAATTAAATCAAATTCACCCTGGCAGGAAGATAGGCTGACGTGACTGCAATTCTGTCAGCAGGTCAAAACACACACACACAAAAACCCAAGTCTCTCCTTAAGGAGACTCTCTTTCCGTCATCAGGGAGAGTCCTTCCCATCCATCACTGGGGAAATGAGACTCTGACCAGGTAACTGGGCACCTTGCATAATTCTCCCACCAGCCAAGCTTCCTACAAACATAGCACATTCCTGACATGGTCTGCTGCCCACTGCAATGCCAAGCGGGTTTTACAAAACAAATATTTCTCTACAAACAGGAGCAGGTCCCCAGGCTGGCAGGCTTAGAATTTCAGAGAAGTAGGCAAGTCAGACGGAGACACTTGAGTATTAGCATTAGTTCGGGCTCCCCTCTCATCTCACTTCTGACCTTCTCAGGCTAGATGTAACTGGGGAAGTCTTAGCATACACATCATGTCTAATGGCACTGAAATGGGCTTCAAATCTGCTATTCTAGGCATTACAACCAGAAAATACATTCCTGATTGTGTTTTCTATGTGAGCTCCAAGAAGGAAAGATAGTGGAAATGAAGGAAAGAGGGAAAGAAGGAAGCCTGAAGAAAAGAATGTGCTTCCTGCCCCTATGCCTGCTCCATGACAGGCAGGGTGGGGGTGCTTTCCCGCATGGCATCTCATTTCATCAGCACAATGATCCCACAGTGTTTAGGGAGCAACCGCCCTCCTTTCTACAGCTGGGGAAACTGAGGCACAGGACAGTGAAGAGACTTGCCCAAGGTCACCCACCCTGAAAACAGCAGCACCGATTCCAGCCACTGACTGCCTGCATGCTTTTCCCCACATTAAATGAGAGGCGCAGGTAACTGCTGGTTAAGATCTGAGCTTACCCTCTCCAGATCTTCCCTGCTCCACTCCTCTTAATCCTCCTCATTCTTCCGAGATGTGTCATAAGCCCCAGTTCCTCCAGGAAGTCCGTTCTGATGATGCACTCTTCCAGAATTCAATTTTAACCCTCATTACACTAGTTAGCTTGCAAAAGATCTTCAACGGTTTCTTGTATTGTCTTCCAGGCCTGATTATGAGCTTCTTAAAGGAAAGAACCATGTCATATATATTTTTTCATCTCCTGACATGCCTGGCACAGAGTCAAGCCCTTGCAGAGTGCTCAGGGAGTAGCCACAGAACAGCCTGGATTGATGCCTTTACAAGCTGGGCTTCTCTGCTAACCCCTGCCCATAGCTCCCCATTTCTCCCACAGTGGCCTACAAGGTCTGCACAATCTGCTCTCCAACCAGCACTTCTCTGGCCTCATCCCCCACCCCTTTCTTCCATAATCACTCTGCTCTGGCCACACTAGCTAACCCACGGTTCCTCAAACATACCAGGCACATTCCTACCCCAGGGCCTTTACACTGTTCCCTCCACCTCGAAATCTCTTCCCCCAGACAGAGTTCACACCTAACTTTCTTCAAGTCCTTGCTGACAGGACAGCTCCTGATCATCTCATTTAATTACAACTCCTTTATATTTTTGTCTTTGTTCCACTGATGTACCCTCAGCACTTGCTAGGCACTCAATAAATGCTGGTTGGATGATGGAAGGGAAGGATCTGAGCATGTGACCAACAGAAAGCAGGAGTACGTATCAGGTCACTGTCAAATTCCCAATCATATTGGGGAAGAATAGGAACTTGGAAGCAGGTCTGCAGTTTCTCCCAACCATCTCATGCCCCACCCCCAACTGCTGGCACCCTGCCAGGATCCAAACTAATGCCAGCCTTGGAGTCCACCTCCTATATCTGCCCACAGAGGTAGGGGCCCACCGTTATATCCACTTTACCTGAATATTCCATTTCCTCAATTAAATGGGAAGTTCCTGGCAAACTCGGACATGTCTGCTGTTTCTTTTGTGTGCACCAGTCCCCTCCATGGTCCCCCACCCGATCCCATGCCCTGAGCCTGGAGGACCCCCAAAAACCTTAGGTCTGAGTGAGTGGTGGAGATGGGCTTGCTCACACTAAGTCCTCTCCTGAAAAAAAATGATACTGTTGGCTTCAAAGGGCCATGCCCTGGAACCTCTTTCAGCTTTCCTGAGTGTTCAGTCCCAGCCAGCTCCTGGCACAGGCATCCTCTTGTGTCTCCAGGGAAGGATACCAGCAAAACAGCCACTTGGTAACCCATCTCAAGGCCTCGCTTCTGTCATGAATCTTTCTTCCAGTATCATAGGCAACCTTTCTGCTGAAAGTAAGGGATAAGCTTTTTTTCTCTTGATCAGCATCGCTACAGCAGAAAAACAAGAGGATCCCTGACCTATTACTAAGGGGCTTAGCAAAGTAATGGGGTTTTACCTCTTAGTAAGCACATAATCTTGGACAAGTTAACTACAGTTGCTGAGCCTGGATTTCCTCATCTGTAAAATGGCACTAACAGCATCCCACAAGGTTCCTTACAAGGTTAAAGTGATGTAACACATGCAAAGCATTTAGCACGCAAGAGATGCTCAACAAACATTAATTCTCTTCTTCCTCCCATCTCTTCTCCAGACAACTTCAGGCCTATTTCTACAACACTTCCTCACTGGTTTCTTTTTCCAACTTCTGAATCTTTGATAAAAGTCTCTTGTATCCACTTCCCATTAAATTTCCCCTCGAATATAAATCTCCAGATTCTAGTAAAATATTTTTTTAAAAACCTGGCCCAGGCACCTGGGTGGCTCAGTCGGTTAAGCATCTGACTTCGGCTCAGGTCATGATCTCACAGTTTGTGGGTTTGAGCCCCACATGGGGCTCTGTGCTGACAGCTCAGAGCCTGGAGCCTGCTTTGGATTCTCTCTCTCTCTCTCTCTCTCTCTCTCTCTCTCTCTAAGATAAATAAACATTAAATTTTTTTTTAAAAAAGCCTAGCCCAATTATAGACTTGGAGGGTCTACATCATAATCCCTACAATGTATACTTTCCTCCAAACAGTCTTTTAGAAAATAAAGCAAATCAGAGGATCAGTTTATTATTAAGCTGAGATTTAGATGTGGAAGAAACCAAAATGTTAAAAGACTCACTGTTCCAAGCCCTTGAACTGAGAGGCAGGTCTAAAGCCTCTCCCACACATATATCACCAACCCCCCCCCCTTTCCTCTGTGGCTCCTTCTGTCCCATCAGGGAAATATTATGATGATTAATTAGACAACGCCTGTCCCGTTGGTCAAGATCCTTTGAGGTGGGAACCACATAAACACCAAGCATCATAACTGCAATAAAAAGAAACCAGAAAACCCCTCAGCTCTGGGACCCTAACCAAGGCAGAGCTAAATAAATCTGGAGCAGAATATCAGGAAGGATCTTCCACATGGATAATAGAAAATGTCACCAGCATAAACAGGAAGAGAGATTAGTTCAATAAAGGAATAAAGGCACATTTGCGGGTCTCAAGTAAGATTTTTGCTTACTTTTAACTTCCCAGCATATAACTCACAAGGTTATTAATACAGACTCCTACTGTTTTGGGCAAATAAACAGCTGCTGATGTTTTGTGCCCAAACCACTTTATTAGAGCTTTCCTTTACAGCAATTGTTTTTTCCTTTCCAAATCCTAAGAGGCTCAGACAGTTAAAAAACAGAGTGCCAAGGCGGGAGGAATAACAAAGGAGAGAGGAGGCAGCCTGTGTGGGCAGAGAGAATGGGGCAGGGGCTGCTGGGACCCTCACTGTCCTCTTTACTACTCTTGGACAAAGTCAACATTCAAGAGCAGAGACCAGAAGACACAGATAGGGTGCAATCACAAGGGCTATTTTTTGCCCTGATGCTAGGAGCTGCCATTAAACAGAATTTAACAGTGTGAGAAGATAAGGATGACCAACCATCCAGGTTTGCCCGGGTTCGAGGGGCTTCCTTGGAGCCAGGAACTACAGTTTTAAAATAGGGAAAGTCCTGGGGCACCTGGGTGGCTCAGTCTCTTAAGCGTTTGACTCTTCATGCGAGCTCAGGTCATGATCTCATTGTTTGTGAGGTTGAGCCCTGCATTCAGGCTCTACACTGACAGAGGAGTCTGCTTGGGATTCTCTTTATCTCTCTCTCTCTCTCTCTCTCTCTCTCTCTCTCTCTCTCTCCCTGCCCCTCCCCCACTCACACGTACTCATGCTCTCTCGCTCTCAAAATAAATTAATTAATTAAAAAACAAAACAATGCCCAGGGAAAGTCCTGGGCAAACGGGACAAGTTGATCACCCCAGAAGACACACGACTCTGTCAATGGACAGGAAAGCACTCAGCATAGCGCCTGGCACACAGTGAGCGCTCTCTAGTCCCACGTGGAATTGGAATGAGCTCTAGCTTGCCTCGGGCACCTTCTGCTTCTCCTGCAGGACAAGTTCCTGGGGGCTTATGATGTTCCTAGTAGATCCACAATGATCCAAGAGAGAGGGCTCTCCACAGCTTCTGGAGCAGCACCTTGCTCACCCTTCCAGAGCGAGGCCTCTGCCTCTGGCACCCAACCTTGAGGCTCCTCACCTACATAAGGACAGACCAAGCCACCTGCCTGGCACACCACCCCCACCAGTCCCCCACTTGCCCTGAGGCCTCTGAGCTTACACTTGAACACAGTCTCCAACAGAATGATCTCCTGGTCCTCTCTCTGTGATTTTCACCTTTTTCTTTTTCTTGTGTAGGGAGCATATATGTTAGAAAGTTCCCTTCTTGTCTCCACCACGTACCAGTGTGTGACCTTGGGCAAACTCTCTAAGTGTCTATGTCTAACTGTCCTCACCTCTAAAACTCTCCGTCCACGTTGCAAAGGTAAAAAGCAACCTCGCATGGACAGCATCTAGTCCAGTCCTTGCCACACAGGAGTTCTCTTTCTCCGTGCCTCCTGATATAATCAATCTTCAATAATTGATATGCCTGTTGCTCTTAAAATAAGCCAAGGGTTTGGCTAGGATTCTCATTTGTCACTTCTGAAGCTTCAAATCCCCTCTTAGCTTTCTTACTCTTATATTCATTGGCTCAAGCAATTTTGGTACTGTTCTCCTAAGTCCCAGAGGCTATTAGCCTGACACTTATGGGTCCAGGATTCAAATCCTGTCCTGCCCAGGTCCCTGAATTACCTTCCCATTTTTCTGGGATCTCAATGGCCTTTAAAGGTCCATCCCAGGGGCGCCGGGGTGGCTCCGTCAGTTAAGCGTCCGGCTTCAGCTCAGGTCATGATCTCGCGGTCCGTGAGTTCGAGCCCCGCGTCGGGCTCTGTGCTGACAGCTCAGAGCCTGGAGCCTGTTTCAGATTCTGTATCTCCCTCTCTCTGACCCTCCCCTGTTCATGCTCTGTCTCTCCCTGTCTCAAAAATAAATTAAAAAAATACGTTAAAAAAAATTAAAAAAAAAAAAAAAAGGTCCATCCCAGGACACAGAGATGGATGGGCAAAGCAAACAAGTCACCAGGGCTTAAAATGCAATACTCAGCAATCTTAAACAGGGCTGCACCTCTGTCTTAAACTCTGGACAATGGCTATTCTAAAGAGGTGGCCCTAAGCCTCCTCTTCAGACATCATTTTTCATTGTTCTCATCTGTCCCAAGGAGAGGGGTGCAGATATCACTCTTCTGGATCTTCCCAAACACAGTACTTTGTGAACTCCTGAAGAGAAGCAGTAACAAAACGTAGCCCAGAGAACCATCTGCTGGCTCTAACACCATTTCACCAGTGGCCTCATACGGAGAGCCTGTCACAGTCTCATTGGGACTGCACACTTAGAACTTTCACAAAGCTTCATTAAGGGCAGTTTCATCTCTGAAAAGCAAGCCTTCACAAAACTGATGGTGAATGATGGGCAGTGAAACAGCTACATCAGAACCCCATACCCACTAGAACGATTTGTCCTAGCAATATATTTTAGTCCATAATCCTGTAGTCGGCAGGAGGTGGGGGGAGGGGGGAGGAGGAGCCCCTGGGTGGCTCAGTCGGTTAAGCACCTGCCTTCGGCTCAGGTCATGATCTCACGGTTTGTGAGTTCGAGCCCCACGTGCTCTGTGCTGAGAGCTCAGAGCCTGGAGCCTACTTCATATTCTGTGTCTCTCTCTCTCTCTCTCTCTCCCTCCCTCCCTGACTCGCATTCCATCTCTCTCTCAAAAATACACAAACATTACAAAAAAATTTTTTAAAAGAAAAGAAAAAGACATAATCGTGTAGCCAGCAAAACTACCCAAGCGTTAGTGTTCATATAATCAGGAATCCTCTTGCTTAAAGTTCCAGTTGGCTGCACTCAGCTGGGTCCATAAAAAGTACACAGCCCCACAAATATGACTCCAGGACAGCAGTTGTTCCCGATTACTACCACAACAAATTTTAGATTGGAACAGTTGTACAGTGATTGGTCGTTAACAATAACTAAAATACCAAAACATACGAATGATTAAGTTTAACTAGTAAGTTGAAGGGATTTCAAGGTTATCACATTCTCTTGCATACTAATCCGCTTCTTGAGTGGGAGGAAAAAGGACAGAGTGAGAATGTGTGCACCGTGTAGGGACATGCTCCATCCTGGCCCCACCCTGGGGCGTGTGCCCTGCATGTGAAGGCATGCGTGTGAGGAGAAGGAAAACATTCAGCGCTTCCATACTCACACACTGCATTGTGGAACGGAGCTGCTCCACCCCCAAAGGCAGACTGAGAACTGATAAGCTGGTAATTGTAGGCACCATGGAATAATCAAATCTCTACCCAACTCAAGGACCCCCAGCGCCAGAGAGACATTCAAGGCCAGCCTGAAAAGTGAGGGCAAGCAACACTCATATCATCTGGATCATGAACCAGCAGACCTAGCCCCCTCCACCCCTTGCACTCTGTTGCGGTTGCCCGTCTCACATTTATGGGCTTCTGCCCCTCCATCTTTATGTGTGATCCTCTTTCTTCCCAAATCCCATCTTACTGCCTTCTGGCCACATTCATCACTCATTCAGCCTGGTGCTTCCCACAAAGAACCTTCTGCGCAGCATCACCTCCTACTAGACTGCCTTCCTATATGCTTCTCCACAGGGCAGCCATCTCTCCTAGACTCCTGGACAGGACCCAAGTAATGAAAAAGGGCAACAATCCTAAAGAGACCCTCAAGCCTCCAAAAGGCAATGGCCCCAAGGCATTTGGCTTCCCAAGTGAAGTGAAGTCAGAAATTCTACAGGATGGTAATGAAGATGGTCCAGTGACCTTGTGTGTGGCTCTGAATCCTATAAATACCTTTGGAAAAACACAGACCAGCATAGCCCAAGTGACTGCAGCTGACCTTCAAGGCCCTCAGACCAGGAAACCAGACTGTGGTTCTCCCACATTTCATTCTGAATTCTCCTTGAGATTCTACATCAACCTACTTATCAAGGGCAAATAACAATCTATGTCGAGTGAGTGGGAAAGAATGTGGAATTCATTTATTTTACAGCCTACACACTTGTGGATAAAAATGAGAATTCTTTGGCCATGGGAAAAAAGTTGTATTCTTTGGCAAGGTTTCCCGACTCCATGAAGATGCGGTCTGGGGCTATTAATAAAGGTAATTGGGCCCAACTTCTAAATCCTGCTCTTGCACTCTCAAAATATCAATCACTGTTACTAATATAATTTCACACGCCATAGTTCATTCCGAAGGAAAAATAACTTTACTATTTAAATGACACCCTTTCCTCAACTAAACTCCACAAGCACTCAGAAAACATCATATCCTCTTCTTCACAACCATGCCAAGTCAGGGATCAGATGAGAAGGACACCAGCCAATTCTAGGTGACATCCAAAGGTACAAGGGACAAAAAAAAAAAAATCTCCCCACATCCAGACCTAGGACATTTTCTGACTTTTAGGGGCCACAAATGGTTTGTAATCAGAGCAAGCAACCTGTTTTTAGTGACATAATATACATTAATATGTATATAATATGCCTAACAAACTTTTAGGAAACAAAAAGCAGTTAATAATCCATTTCTCCCATTGTTGGGATGATCTTGACTCACTGAAGTAAGATAATGGATTTAGAAATTAGTCATATAATGTAATACATTATTAATCACGGTATTCAGAAGGGTAAATAGATATTATAAAAACACTACCCAGGAATTCAATTTCCTTTCAGATGTGTTTACTCTCTTGAATTCTTTATGCTACCATCATCCCTCACAAAAATATAATAGTCAGGCCTTTTTCTCCCAAAACAGTGATTTTCAACCTTTTCTTTAAAAAAAAAAAAGCACAGCCTTTTAAAAAATAAAACATTCTATAGAACACCAAATATAAGGCATGTGAAGGAGGAGATACACTGGCTGCGAGGAGGAGAGCATGTGGGTGCAGGAGGGGTCCAGGAGACTTCAGTTGACCCTTTTATTTGTCAGGTCCCAGATCCAACCTTCCAGAAGCTTGGGGCTGCTTGGGGCCACAGTATGAAAATTACTGCCCTAAGTCATCTAGGTAAAGCAAAAAATATGTACATAATATAGAATACAGGCCGTGTGTGTGTGTGTGTGTGTGTGTGTGTATAACTAGTGATCTATGTAAATATACCATACATATATATAATATACAAATCACAAAACCTGACATCCCAAGAGAAAAACTGGCAAAAGACACTAATACAAGGTGAAAGTAACAGGGGGAGGTGGGGGGGGGACAGTTATTAAGTTCTACAGTAATGAAAGAAGTACAAATCAAAAGAACACTTAACAGTGATTACCTTTGCCCAGAAAAAGTTAAATGATACCACCAATGCTGGCCAGGTTCCATGAAACTGGTACAAGAATACATTGCAAGTGGCTGTGTAGCAAGATTTTAACAACAATCGTTCATTAACCTATTCCTACTCTTGGAGTCCGTAGTAATCCCACATCTGGAAATAGATCCTTAAAGATAGTTGAAAAGAAGAAAAATGAGGTGGATATGTTCATTTCTGCATTAATTGTAGTGGAAAAGCCAATGTTCTGTAATGGGGAAGTGGTTAAATCAATAATGGTTATACCGATGGTGGAATATTATGCAGTCATTAAAAATACAGTACAAGTTCTCTTTAAGAACCCTCTGCTTTGTCACCTCTCCTAATGAAGCATGCTTTCAATCCCCCTGGGAAACCAGCCCCAGGATGCCTTTGTCCTTCTGTGTCAGCTTTTCTCTCCCGCCCCCACTCACATCTCCAGCTCAGGGCTGAGTTGTTTGGCTACCAACAGTCCTCTGGGTTTGTTCCCAAATGTGTTTTTACCTTTGGTACTTGTCATTGTAACAGAATAATTTAATTTAATTACATACTCTGGAAACCAATGGAATATGACTGCTAAAAAGATGAGAGCTGTTGTTTCTAAGAAAATTAATTTAACTGCTTTGCAAAGACTTTATAAAGCTAGTCACTGAAATAGCACTCAAATTGCATGTGAGCAAAATCACTGCGAAGGATGAGGCAAAAGTCGTAGAAATTCAGGCTACTACACAGAGGCTGCTTCATAAGCATCTTCAAGTTCTCAATGAATTTTAAAGGAAACAGAAGTAGAGATCAGTCTTTGTAAAATAGCACATTATGTAAGTGGCTTATGCAAGGAAGAAGATCAGAAAGGCCCCCGCCGCCCCGCCCAATGACGAGCCTTGGCCTTAACATCAAAAGGCTGGCAAATGAATGTACAAAATATTCAAAAATAAAATGAAAATAAAATACTTAATGCAGATATGCACTATTTTGTTTTATTCTCTTCTTTACTCAGTTTTTCAATTAACTACCTTAAAGCCCAACTGTATTGAGTAAGAGGGAATCTATTGTTCTTTAAAAACAAGTCCACAGTGGCAGGGTCCGGGAGTGTCTTGATTTACTGTCATATCCAATGTCACCTCTCCACTGTGCTACCTGGCACATATTAGATCTCCAATAAATAAAGACTGAATCAATATACTATGTAGCAAACATGAAAAAATACTTCTAACAAAAAACAAGCTGAAAAAAGGTGAAATATGAAATTACATGCAAACCATGACTACACCTTTTTTTTTAAATACGGAGGCAGATGGGAAAAGTTAGAAGGGAAGGCTCAAATGCAAAATAGATGTGTTAACGTAAAATGAATTAAAGGCAATTTTATACATTTTTAATTATTTTATTTAATATTGGCACATTCTTTTACAGATTCAAAAAGATACTAATCAAGAAAAGGAGGGGCGCCTGGGTGGCTCAGTCGATTAAGCATCTGACGTCGGCTCAGGTCATGAACTCACAGTTCATGAGTTCGAGACCCACGTCAGGCTCTAAGCTGACAGCACAGAGCCTGGAGCCTGCTTCGGATTGTGTCCCTCTCTCTCTGCCCCTCCCCCACTCACACTCTGTCTCTCTCTCTCAAAAGTAAATAAACATTAAAAAAAGAAGGAAGGAAGGAAGGAAGGAAGGAAGGAAGGAAGGAAGGAAGGAAGGAAGGAAGGAAAAAGATAAGGAGAAAGCTGTTTCAGTTTCTACGGGACTTCCAAAATAAGACAGGAACCAACACTGAGTAGGTTCCAAGCTCTCCAAAACACAAGCTGCCTTCAACACACCCTCTGCTTCATCCGCCTCACCACGTCCAGCAATCCCATCTTTCTCCTCCGAAGAGTGAACCTGTACGAACACTTATCTCCAGCCCAACAGGATGCTATTTTTGAAATCTGGAGCTATCCACCCTCTCGCTTACCAACTATTTGAAAAAAATTTTTTTTTTCAAAACTGCAATTTACATTCCCAAGAGATTCCCAAACACCATCTAATTAAATCATTCAATCAGAAAACAAATTAAAATGAAATATCACTGCAACCCCCAAGAGGAAAATAAACTTTTCAGTCATGACTAGAACAGACCTCTAGGGTGATGCTCCAAAGCCTCTTCTAATTGCAAGGCCTATGACACATTCTGCAGAACATTTTGTGACATTTGCAGTTTCCGGGACAACTTTCCTTCCAAAGCAAAAAGAAGCCTCAGCAAGGCTCCAAAGCAAAACATTCGTTTGAGAATGGAAACGCTTTCATAAATGACTAACCGGTGCACTGGGTATCCACATTATACACTCATTCATTCATCCATTCATCTATCCAACACCTACACTCTACAGGATGTGCCAGGAACTGTCCTGGGTATTCCACCAACACTTTTTAAGTGAACGTAACCTCTGCCTCTCAACATAAAATAAAACAAAACCCAGAGCTTTCTGAGTTTACCTATGGAAGAGTCTCAACATGGGCAGGTTCTGACTTCATCATTCCTTGGGCATCTTCTGAGGTCTCTAACTCTGACACCCTCTTCCATCATCAAGTAACTCCAGGGGATCGCTGTTTCCCCTGTGAGCTGCTGGCCCTCTAAGGAGACAGTACAGTATGTGGTGAAGAACACAGACCCTGAAGCCAGATGGGCTGGGTTCAAATCCCTGAACTCCCATGTATCAGTAATGTGACCCAGGCAAGTCTTTATCTCTGTCTGTAAAATGGAGTTAATACTACCTATTTTACAGGGTTGTGATGATTAAATTAGTCAATATACATAAAGCCCTTGGAATAGTGCCTGGCACATAATGGGCGCTATATAATTTTCAGCCATTATCATTACCCCTTATTCTCCTCTCCCTCAGCTCAGCACAGTAAGCTGGATTGCTCAAAAGGCTGTACTAACTGGAGGAAACTTAACCGTGAAATACACATGAACGGTCTATATCACTGAGTACCAGGGTCTGACTGTCCTTCCCTACCCTCTGCCTCCAAAGAGTTGCACTTGGCCAGTCCCAAACTTTGCAGGCCTCTTAAACATAGATCTCTAAATTCACTTAATCCCCTGAATCCTAGCTCTGGATGGCTCTGGGGCCACTGGGAGGGCTGTCACTGGTCACACTACCCTATCACGGCGCAGCCAACCAAGTCACCTCCACTCTCTGTCTCCCATCTAGCCTTCCCCAAGTCACTGACACTTCCCCACCCTCTAGAGCCTGTGGCTTCCGCCTTTCTGTCCTGAGAACCTGGTCATTTCTGAATATCCACAGGAGTCCTCATATACAGTCAGGGCACATACCCAAGAGAACCGGACCAACGTATGTTTTAAGAATCCTGTTCTCTCTTTGCTTCCCATCTCTCCCAATTTTTTCAGGTATATATTTAAAAGTTCCGAACAATGTGTAGTTATAAGGTTTCCTGGGAACAAAATCACAAAGGCTCCTTTCAGCTTTAAAACTGCACTCACTTTCAGGTAGAGCCTTATAAATCATGTGACATGGTCCACATTCAATATGATAGGGGCTACTCTGTGATGAGCTCATGGGTTAACAATGTCTCCTCACTGCTTCCCAAAGCAGTACCTTGCTCACCTCCTCCCTGAGCAGACTGGAAAGCACAAGAGAATCATTCTTCAGGAATATATATACACACACTCACGCAGAATCTGTGAATGAAAATCTCTCAAAACCTGTGGGCAAACTGGAAACGTCAAAGCAAGGTATGGCCTTGTGTCTCCCTGGGAACAGTCTGAAACACCCTGGGGCAAGCACTGTACTTCTATTGCTGATTAATTTTCAGTCCAAACCTACAGGATGGAAAAGGTAAGAAACAGCAGCAACAGGGGCCATCAGATAGATAAATCGGTCTGCTAAGCCCAGTTCCAGTTTGAAAGGCAGAGGTAGGTATGAAGGAGAAGCTGTCAACAGTCTCCTTTCGAGGGAAGTGTCCCTAAGCCATGAGCTTGCTTTGAAGTCATTAGTTAGAAAGCACAAGGGATATGTACACCTCTCCTGCACTCACCTGGACCTCCCCTGGGAAGGAACTATTCTGGACATGTGGGGTTACCGTGGGAAATGTGGACGCAGCGCCTATCTCTACCCTGGCAGGGGCAGCAGGTGCAGACGCCCACGAGTAAACAAATGAAAGTGCTCCCGGGGGAGAAAGCCTTCCATCAGCTAGATATTTGCCAAGATCTGCTAGGTAGTGGACCCAGAGTCTGCCTGGCCTGCCAGGTTTATAGGTGAACAAGGTTCCCTGCCCTTCAGAAGCTCACACGCTGGTAGAAAGCAGGGGAAGTGGGGAGGTGACGAAAAGAGAAGTGTAAACGGGTGAGACGCGCGCGTGTGTGCACACCCAGTACCAGTGCCCCGCGGAGCTCGGACAAGGTTGCATCGGGAGGGCTCCCAAACGCCATCCTCCCCTTGACCCCAGCCCTGACCTAGATGGAGGGCAACCACCTCGTGCAGCCTTAGACTCAAGAACCACTCCGCGAGAGTCTGTCTGCTCCGCCCCAACCGCTCCCTGGGCCTGGGAATGCCCTGGGCCTGGGAGTGGAGCTACCGGAGGCAACGGCTTTCGCCCGGCCCCGCGGGGAAGGTGCAGCCCAGGGGGGATTCTCTCGGTCCTGGGCGGAGGCGCCACCGCAGTGGACAGAGCTCCAGGCTCCCGTGCTTCTTCCACGTGTCGACACCTGCTCCTGGAGAGGGTCCTGGACCCGCTGGTTGTGGTGGGGGTGGGCACCGCTATAGGTTTAAGCGGCACCCCTAGCCACAGATTTCCCCTACAGGTCCAACGGACCTGTGCGCCTACGGACCGCGCACAGCAGGGCTGGGGCTGGGTCTACGCAATCTTCCTAGTCCAGGCTTGTCCCGCAGCCTGTGGGTTCTAAATGCCAAAGGCTGGGGCCGCGCGAGCATCTCGCCGTGGGCCCTTACAAGGGACCAAATGAGCTCGACTGTCCGCGCCCGCTCTCTCTTGTACACACACAAACATGCACGTACACACTCTGAGCCGGACCTGTGTGCGATCCCGAGAGCCGGCGAGCAACCAGCCCGGAGTCTCGGGCACATTTGGACACGTGCGCAGCGCGCCCCCACACCGCCAGTGAGCTGCACACACCCGCGCGTGGAGCCCCGCGCACACACGTGTGCCCTGGAGAAGCGCGCACGGCCGCAGACAGCGAGGGTCCCCCATGCAGGCAAGAGCGCACACCCAGCCCCCCAAGCTTCTGCGGCCTCAGACCCCGCAGCTGCCGGCTACATGCGCACCCGCCCCAGCGCACCCGGCGCCTCGCTGGGCACTCCGGGGCCTGGTGAGCGGCCCAAGTTTCCCGGGGCGCCCGTACCTTGGATATGCTGCTTGATGACATTCTCCAGGTGGTCTAGCCGTTCAATAATCTTCAGGGTGTCCCCTTTGTCTTCCTCCAGCTTCTTGTCAGGCGCCGGCTCCTGCCCCCGCACATACACGCTGGCGATGTAGTTGGTGACCCAGCCCACGTAGAGCAGACATATGATGTTGGTCATGCCGCTCAGGATCACGCAAGTGGACACCAAAGTTTTGGTCTTCCTGGTGCACACCATTCTGGGCTCCTTCCTCCATATAGAGCTCCCGGGGGACCCTCCTCGCCGCGCGCCGGCACTCCCCCGCGCGCGCACACCCCCTCGCCCGCCCCGGGGCGCTGGACGCCCGAGCACCTGAGTCCCAAGGTCCTCCAACAGCCGGAGCTGCTTGCGGTGGAGCCGCCGTGCCCAAGTTTGGAGCTCCCGCCGCTGGCCACCCGGAGAGAGAGCTTGACAAAGGAAACGAGGTGGATTTTTTCCAAATTAAAAATCTCCTAGCCCTTCTGGAAGCGGTCACGGGTGGCCGGCAGCCGCGCGCCCGGATACGCGCGTCGGGGAAACTTTGCCACAACCTGGGTCCACGGCCGCGCCGTTTCCCATCGCCAGCGCGGGGTGCCTGGGCGGTCCGACCGGCCCGCGCTGCTGGAAGGACGGCGACGGCGGCGACGACGGCGGCGGCGGCGGCGGCAGCAGCGGCGGCGGGGAAAGCAGCGGAGCAGAGCGGCCCGGCCCCCTCCGAGCGACAAGCGCCGCCACCAATCGCGCTCCGGCTCGGGAGAGGGGCCGGTGCTGCGCTGCCGCGGACCAACAGGGAGGGCGCGCGGGGCGGAGTCCGGCCCCCGGGCCCCACCTGCTGGCCGCCCCTGGCTCCCGCCCTCCAGGGACGCGCCTGAGCTTCCACCAGCGCCCGCGCGGGCTGCCCCAGCCTCGAGGCTCCCGGAGAGGCGCGCCGCCAGCCTCAGCCCCTAGGTCGGCAGATTCCATCTCTAGGGGAATGCTAGGGGAATTCTTGCTCTTGCGCCGGGACCTCTGGTCTTTGCAGGGTCGCGCGGCTCAACGCCCCTCGGCGGGGCTTCTCGCTCTGGTCTCCCCGGCCGGCCGACTCCTTGTCCCTCTTTTGAGCCGCCAGGAAGCAGAGAGGCCGGGGAATCATGGGCCAGAATAGTCTGACTAGCCTTGCCCTTGGTCAGGCCCCGTGGGCATCCACTTCTTCCATAGCCTTACTCCAACCTCCGCCTGTCCGACGCCCTCTGTCCTCTGGCCTCCTGCATGGCTCCAGGCTTGGCAACTGCCAAAGGGGCTAAGCCTCCCAGGAATCTCCTAGAAGATTTTGGACCACCACCACCATCACCACCAACCCCCTGGAAGATTTTTGCCCCATCTAGATTTTTTTTTTTTAATGTCTGCACAGCTCCCAAGACAAAACTGTGTCCTGTAACCCAGTTGTCATCCATGTGGGACTAGGCTCATCTCGGTGAATAGGGAAATTCTGCACAGAAAGGGGAGAGGCGATGCAGGGGCATTGGGGGCAGACTATGTTCTCTGTGAACTGTAAAGTCCTTATGCATGCTGTTTGTAATTGATGTTAGAGAGGACAGAACTGTGACTGACAGCAAAGGGACATGGCTGGGCTCTAATGGCTGAGACTATTTTATTTGTTATAAGAGCAAATACACTTATTCATATTATCCCCTTCTGCTGAAGTCACTTCTTTTCAGCATCTGAATAGAATTCCTCTAAACAAAGGCTCTTTAAACACAGATTTATATCCTCTTCTCCATCTGTGGGTGCATTTCCTTGGCCTGCAGAGTCAGGGAGCATCCTGCTGCATAGCCACCTTGTACATCGGCACCCCAATGGGCCATGGTAGTAGTACCCACAGTGGCTCTCTCAAGTGATATTTTCTGGATTCAAGGAACTGGCCCCACAGAGGAGGGAGGGCACAAAACCAAAGAAGGGGCACTTTATGGCCATCAGCCAGTGCTTTGCTTACAAAACCCCCAAAATACGCTGTGATACCAACTGGAAGATTTCTCTTTCACACAGCTGGAAGCAGGTTGGGAAGAGAGAAGAGGAGAACAGGATATATGTGTCAATATGTATGAGAGGAGAGGACACACACACACACACACACACTTATCTTTTTCTGGGAAAAAAAAAAATCAAGGTAAAGAAATCTACAACCAAGAGGGAATAAAACCTGCCTCTCCCTTTCTCCTCCTCTGGAAGTATAATCAGCTCACAAATGAAGGGTCTGGACTTTCTTCCGGTTTGATGAATTTACAAGCAATGGCCTTGGATACAGTTAGTGGCAAAGGTCTAATTCTTTCCTTCTGTCATGCGCCTTCTCCCAGGAGGAGCTCCAGAAGTTCATCTCTTCCCAGGATCTTCCTAAACCTCCACAGGGCTAGACAGAAAGGAGGCAATACTCGTTTTTCACATTCTTACTGGGGGGGGGGGGGGGGGGAAGCCCCAATTTACAAGGTTTAAGGCAAAAACAAAGTGGATTGTGTGACCTCAAATTTTTGTCCAGCCGATCTCCTAAGATAATTTGTAACTGTGGAGGGGAAGAATACAACAAAAGAATGAAGAACAGGCTCTCCTCTCTGAAAGGTCACAGGGTCAAGTTGACCAGTTCAAAGAATATTCACTGGAGGGGCAGCCCAACTCCAGGACTCTAATCTCAGATCTACCACTTATTAGTTCTGTGAGGTAGGACAAATTTTAAAACATTGCTGGGGCTCAATATTCCCATCTGTCAAAGGAGTTGTTGTGGAGGAGTTGTTGTGGAGATTAAAATGAGAGAATGCACCAGAAAGGGCTTTAATTAGTGCAGGACACATAGTAGGTGCTCAGGACATGGTGAGTTTCCCACAGAGGATATTGTCTTTCCCCTGCTGGGCCAGAACTTACCTCCATGAACTCCATCCCACTGTTTAGCAATACAGCTGACCCTTAAACAACATGAGTTTGAACTGTGCCATCCACTTACATGCGGAGTTTTTCAAATAAATACATTACAGTACTACAAATGCATTTTCTCTTCCTTATGGTTTCCTTAATAACATTTTCTTTTCTTTAACTCACTTTACTAAAGGATACAGCATACAATATATATAACATACAGAGTATGTGTTAATTGACTGCTTATGTTATTGGTAAGGCTAAGGTCAATGGTAGGCTATCAGCAGTTCAGTTTGGGGGGAGTCAAAAGTTCTACTTGGATTTCAGCTGTGCAGGGGGTCAGCTCCCCAACCCCCCTGCATTGTTCAAGGGTCACCTGTACTTGGTTTCTCCACTGAGCAGTATCAGTGCTCTCTCCCCTGATGGAAGCTAACAGGAAGTAAAGCTATAGGCAGCAAGGTGCTATCTTGTCTAGCTGGGTTCCAGCACATTGGCCATCTATTCATAATGTCTATTTTCACCATCAGTAGTACAGTGATATGCATTGGTTGATAGGATGTTCCATATGGGAAGCTGGTTTCAGGGACTGTTGCCTGCCATACCCTCAAATTTCCACTTAAGACTGCCAACTCCTTGGGTTATAAACAAGTGAACTGGAAGGAAGCACAAAGACTTTAGCCACAAAGGTTTTGTAGTCACAAGGCCAGAAAAGAGCCTCCATGTAAACCCTCCTGTAAACAATACATGGGCTGTATTTTTAGCCCCCAGTTCAACTACATTAAATCCAGCAAGTAACTATTGAGCCCTTGAGGGTCTGTCTGAATGACCAGTTGCTCTGGGCCTTGCCTAAGTTTACCCCAGACATGTAGATACAATTGGAGTCTCACAGTCTCAATATGGGCCTCTTCTGAGCCTGGGAAGCTGCTAAAAATCATCCTTGAACTGGAAGAATGTTTCAGATTCTCAAGTTAGGTCATTTATCTAACTCCTACGTGTTTCCTCACCTTTATTTCAAATAAATCTTACTTCAGGGGAGTACTGTGAACTTAATCAGATAATGGATGTGAGCAAGCCTAGCAGAGACTCCAGGACAGCGTATTTCCCTAAACTTATGCCCAGCATTTGGACCTGGGGTTTCCTTCCACTCTTGCTCCAAGAGAAAGTGAGTACCTTGAAGAATCTATAAAAAGGGCTGGAGATCCTTGATAGAGTCTCCCTGGCACAATCTTTGGATTTCAGCCATCTTTTATATTGTGTAGGCAGCTGCCCTCTTCATGTGATTTCAGGGGGAGCTAAGTAGGACTTCTTACCCACCAGTCCAGCCACGCTATCATCCCACCAATTAGCAAGCCTTCATTGAGAATATCCTTAATGCCAAGGTTGGAAAAGCCAGTAATTAATGGAGTTTAACTACTGGGTGATTAAGTTCTGAGTGGGATACCCTGCCTGGGGATTAAAAGGATCAGTGGACCAATCCTGGCCAATGGCAAGGAGTCCACTCACCACTCATTGGAGAGAGATGTCAGTGGTCATCTGTACCCACCAGATGGCAGCACCATGCAAAGCCTTGGGGCCAGAGGTGTCCATTGGGATTTGGGGACTCCAAAGGGAAAGTGGGCCCTAAAGGTAGAATGACTCAATCCTTGGTCTGGCTTCATGGCAAGTGGGGTTTCCAGAGCCCTAGGAAAAAAGAGATTGTTGGGGCTTCCAGCAGGGATGGATGCAAAGTTCAGAGACAAAGGCTGTGGAGGAATAATAGGAACAAGATTGGATTCTTCCAAGCCACAGGACTGAGATGTCACTGAAGGAAGGCACACTTCTGGGGGTGGGGGGAAGTGGAAAGGTGAACAAAGAGAAGAATGTTTGTTTAGTACCTACGCTGTGTCAAGTCTAGTGTTTTTCATGTTATCTCTTGAACACAGACTAGGGAGCCAAATAGCTAGGCTCATAGTCCACGTCTGCCATTTACTTACTATGTTCTTGGGCAGGTTACTTAACCAGTCTGTGCCTCAGTTTTTTTACCTGAGAAAATGGGGAGAAAACTGTTGTTTTGAGAATTAGATGAATTCATGTATATAAAGCACATTAAATGCACTCTATAAGTATTAGTTCTATAAAGTGTTAATACTATCTCTGATCAACAAAGTATCTGAAAGGCAAATGAAAGGAGAGAACACAAGCCACCAGAGGGAATTTTCCTCTAACTAGGAGCAAAAGGTCCTAGAAATAGACATTTGGCTCTTCTTTTTTTTTCAAGTTTATTTATTTATTGGGGAGGAGGGGAGGGGCAGAGACAGAATCCCAAGCAGGCTCCCCACCATCAGTTTGGAGCCCCATGTGGGGCTCGAACTCACGAACCATGAGATCATGACCTCAGCCAAAATCAAGAGTCACATGCTTAACCAACTGAACAATCCGGTGCCCCGGCTCTTCTTTCTTTACCTTATTGAAGAACCCAGAGCAACTCCTAGCTGAAATGCAGAGCAGATCCTGACAGGAATCCTGCAACCAGACCCATTTAAGCATCTGTCCACTTATTCACCCACTACATATCTCTGAGTACCTGCTCTGGGTTAGACCCAATGTTAGGTACAGGTAATTCAGAGATGACTCACAGAACTGCACCCCTGCTATCAAGGAGATCACTGTTTAGTGGAGGAGGCCCATAAATAAACAAGTGTAATATAGTCTGATAAGCTCTATCTGACATACCATACCAGAATCAAAGAGAAGGGCACCAGCAGGTGATTAAGGCACCAAATTCCTCCCCAACAAGTAGTAATGTAATTTCTGAATGGCTCCACTTCCATTCAATCACTAGACAGCTTTGCTGGGCGGGAATTTGTCCTTTAGACCTAGAGGAAAATATTTGCAAGATATTTAATTGACTAAGGACTGGTATCCAGAATATATAAAGAATTCATATAAACCCATAAAATAGGCAAGAAAATACACAAATGGAAAAATGGGCCAAAAATACAAGCAAGCAATTAACTAGAGAGAAAGTACAAATATCCAAAAAATACAAGAAAGGATGCTTAAACATGTAAAAATCGGGAAATACAAATATAGACACCATATCTCACCTATCAGATTGACAAATTGAATGTGATAATTAGCAAGTATTAGAGAGAAGACAAGGAAAATAAGTACTCACATATCATGCTGGTGAAATCATAGTTGGTACAATCATTTTGGAATGCAATTTGGCAGTAATGATGGAATTAAAAATGCACATACTCTATGACCTTGTACTCAAAGTATGGTCCATGGGCCAGAAGCATTAGCTTCACCTGGGAACTAATTATCAGGCTCATCCCACATCTACTGATTCGAAATCTTCATTTTAACAAAATCCCCAGATGAGTCATATATACAATAAAATCTAAGATGCAATACACATGAAACTGTTAACCATAACCTTTCTTTGGGAGAAGAACCACAATTAAGGAATGTGGCCAACTTCTGAACTTGTTACCAGGCTCATCTATAATGTCTGATTTTTTACTATGAGTATTTCTTAATGTAATACTTCTGAAATTCAAGTTATTATGTTTATAATTTAAGAAGTAATTCCTTTGGTTGTGCTGAAATCTGCTTCATATTGGTTGCTGCCCCACTTGTGACCTGAGGTATACACACACACACACACACACACACACACACACACACACACATAATTCTTGACCACCTCATGCTATGTATTGCATGCATTATGTATGTTGCATGTATTCCTTATTGAAAAAGTAAAAGGAATCATCAAGGTACATAACCACAATCACTATTTAGTGAGAGCAGGAATGTTATCAACCACCACCTCCTTCTTTTGCACATTCAGAGCCATTTCTGAGTTTCGTGTATTTTACATAAAAGACATTTTTATAATGTTGTCTACTAGGGAGACAGTAAAAGATTTTATAAAAGTTTTGACTTACTGTTTCTTAAAAGAATGCCCAGTACGAGGTATGTTGATTAGGAAAGCAGTAGAACATAGTGGTTACACACATGTAACCAGACAGTCTTGGGTTTGAATTCTGGATCTACCATTTACTAATTCTATGAATCTGGGCAAGTTACTTAAGTTCTTGTATCTCAATTTCCTCATCTATAAAACCTAATATCTACTTCATAAGGTTGTTGTGAAGATTAAGTGAAATAATATCTGTAAAGCTTGCTACTTAGTCTGTGGTAAGCACAGAACAAAGGTTAATTTCAATAGTACTCAACACTTTTATTTAAATAATAAATCATGGTATCTCATTTCCAATCCATAATTATACATATCATGTAGCACATATTCAGGAGCATAACCCTTTTGTAGCCCAAGGACTAAGTGTATATTTTTAATGTTGCTGTCACTTAAAGAGAGGAGTATCAGTATCTAAGTAGAATCAAGTAGAACTACACAGAACAGTGATGTGTCTTGTTAGACCACCTATATCTGTAGGGCAAGTGGGGAATACTAGTACTTTCAATCATGGAACACTGTTCACACATTTCTTGATCTTCACAACAACCCCATAAGGTGAGGTATTATTATGCCCATTTTACAGATGAGAAAACTGTATCTAAGGGCAAACACTAAAACATGGTAGAGGGCTTCTAATTTCAAATCCAGTACTCTTTCCATATACCACAACCCTCCTAGGGATCTCTTAAGGGGTATCTATATTCAACAAAGGAATTACTGGCTGAGTAAGACTCAAAAGTAAGAGACTTCCTGGGAAGACTTTTCATCTGCAAGGAGGATTACTGAAAACAGAAGCACCTTCAAAACCTAGTTGAATGTTGTCCCCAAGCAAGAAAAAGAGCTGCTAATTTTTTCCTTTCTGAATGAGTGAATCTGGTTGGCAAAGATGAAGAAAGGGAGTCACATTTATTGAGCACTTACTGATAGCAGAAGTAGAGTCACAGATTTCCTCATGCCCATGGAAGAACTCTTGTGTGGGCTTTAGGAAGGCAGGAAGAAGAGGGGGTGGGATTGCGAAATGCCCCCCTCGCTTAGGAAAATGCATACAGACTATCCCAATATTGGGATACAGAAATATTGGGAGGCAGAAATCTCCTTCAGCTGCTTCACAGCACAGAGCTCTCCTTCTAAAGCCTCCACAGAATAGCACAGGACCCATGTGAAGGCTTGATGGTGCCAGCCAGGCATGAGGAGAAGCGAGTGACCTTTTCAGGGTTGGTGTATGGTGGTCTGGGGCATTATTGGCCCTATGTAGGTTCTGTACTTTGCTGCCAGCCAGATGGTAAATAAAATATTCAACAGACACACAACCTTCTCACAACAGTGATGTGACTGGCTTATTCAGAACAGAATGAGTTCTGTAGAAAGCACAAATTGCAAGTGGCAAGAAGCAGCTGGGAGATAGTCAACAATCTGCTTCCTGTGACAGAGCCAGAGACCAGAGATGGGGACAGCTTGCATTTGCAGCAGGGCCAGAGTCCCTCTTCAGAGAACTGTGGAATTTGTCATCAAAGAACTTCTATATACTTAGTTCCAAAACAAATGCAGATGCACAAAAGTACAAAGTACTCAGACGGATGATTCCAGATAAAATAGCCTCAGCAGGTGCCAATGGATAGGCTGATGTGGCAGAATGTATTCACAGATACCCATATGATCGCTCTCCTGACAGAGCGCAAACCCAAATAGTGTCTAGGTATTTGCTAGTGATTCTCCAGTCTGCCTGGGCTCCTTAATCCGGGCATTTGCAAGCATGATGAGTGAGCCGACAGACTCCCGAACAGAGTGCTTAGGACCCCATGCCCTTGTGTAGTTTGACAAAATGGCAAACGCCTTTCCATCCCACGCTAATTTCACTGCAGGGTCTCCAACGACTGTTGAATGGGTAGGCCCAGCATTTTACGGTTGTGCTCATTTATAAAGCTTATTTCTGTAAGTCTTAATAGTTAACATTCTTATTTGTGATGTTGCTTTCTGAAACCAGAACACAACAATGCAGATTCATTTACTTTCCAATAAATTATTTTAAAAATTCCACTTTGCACTCACTCTTCAACATTATAATCATCTCCAAGATAACTCTCGATAGTGTTTCCAGTGATTACTATGTGGTTAAATCCAATGGAATTTCTCAGTCCTCATCTTACTTAACCATTCAATAGGTTTTGACATTGCTAACTTTCCCTCCTTTCTTAAAACATTAAATTTCCTTAGCTTTTAGGACAAGATGATCTCCTGGATTTCCCCTTGCCTCATCCCATTGCCAACCTATTCTTTGTTACTTGGCCATTAAATATTGTAACTCCCCAAGATTTCATTCAAGCCTCTCTCCTCTTCTTCCTCTGTTCTCTCCGGCCCTAGCCAATTTCATCTACACCCAAACCATCAATTACTCTTTATAGACATATGATTCCAGCCAGGTGTCTCCTCCAAGGTCCAGACCACTATATCTACATCCCTCCTTATGACTCAAAAGTATCGCCATCAAAATGACAAAACCAAACTCATGAGCATCCCCTCCTGTCTGCCTTCCCCAATCTGGTCCTCTTCCATTCTTCCCCATTGCAAGGTAGGATGACATCCATTCATTTGCATAAGCTGGAATCCCAGAAGTTATCCTTTACAATTCCCTCTCCTCTGCTCCTCATGCCCAATTCATGACCAGCTGGTATTGGTTTAAATTACTAATTGTGTCACAAATCCTTCCATATCTCCCCATGTCTTCTCTATGACCTTAAGTAAACTGCCTTCATCTCTTACCTGGACAATTAACTGGTAAACCACCTTAGTCTATTGGCTCCCGGAGGGCAGAGATGAGTCTCTGAGTTTTACTGACCATAGTAGCCTCAAAGCCTATCATTGTACACATAAATATTTAATAAGTTAAAGAATAATATTTTTTACTTAAATTATGTATTATCTGATAGTGTCAGAGAACAATAAATCTGACCTATAAGAATCTCCAGACAATTGAAACTCGATTTCTTTGTTTTTTTTTTTAATTTCAATCCATTTGAATGGGAATCTTTCTAAAATATACAAATGTGTATTCCTTTTTTTCTTCTAAAATGATAAAATTAAACTGCTGTTACTCTCTAATGGCAATTATGTATAGATAGAACTCCAAATAAATGCCAGTTTATTATAATTAATAAGGTACTTTAACAAGTTGCTAGATTTATGATCAATAAACAGAAATCAATTGCTTTTCTACACTCCAAAGAATAATTTGAAAACAATGAAAAAAATTACATTTATCATAGCAACAAAAAAATACACCTAAAACTCCAGCAAAGGTTGTGCAAGAGACATCATAGTTCCAACTGACTTACTTCTGATGGCCATGGTTTCTAGCCAGAATGGCTTAACTGAGTAAAAAGTTGAGGTCCAGAGCTGCCTTCTCAGAAATGCCCAACTTTCTGCTACCAAAGCTTTTTCTCCTAATGAGCCTCTCAAATGGAATCTGAATGTCTCAGGCAACTCTTGTGCAGGTTTCAGACCGTTTATTAAATTAACAATAACAACAAAATAAGTTACCTGAAATAAGAGAAGTTCTTCAGGAGTCTTTCATCAACTTGGCTTCCTGGCAGTACATCTCACCACCCAAGCAAAACCAAAAGGTCAAGTACGAGTCTCAGGGATGATGGAGGGTTCCTGACCACCTTAGCCTGAGGGCCCTGGAGGGCTTCAGTCTCAGACCAGAGAAGAGCCAATCCAAGTCTCCACAGCCAAGGCACCTCTCACACTCAATACAGGCTAAGGCTCACTGTTGCTGAGTGAGGGGCCAGTGAGGGGCCCAGCGAGGGACTCAGTGATGGGCACAGTGAGGGGCCAGTGAGGAACCCAGTGAGGGACTCAGTGAAGGGCATAGTGAGGGGCCTAGTGAGGGGGCCTGTGAGGGACTCAGTGAGGGGTCCAGTGAAGGGCCCAGTGAGGAGCCTAGTGAGGGACTCAATGAGGGGCCCAGTGAGGGGCTCAGTGAGGGGCCAGTGAAGGGCCCAGTGAGGGACCCAGTGAGGGGCCAGTGAGGGGGCCAGTGAGAGACCCAGTGAGTGGCTCGAGTCATGCCCATGCTGGTGAAATTACTGAGGGACTATTTATACCCTGCGCTTCTCTGAGGAGGTTCCCTAGCATCCTTGAGAGACCTTTCTAGGTCCTTCAAAGACTGCAACAGCCAAGCTTCTGAAAAACAACCGTGCCTATCATGACTGCTTTGTTATTTTGCCCCAGCTCATGTGCCAGGTGTACCGATGAGAGGTCAGAGGGTTTGACCAAGCCCCAGCCCCTCTACTCTAGTGACTTCAGGATGGCCACCATCACAGAGGGAAACCCAGAGCTGGCCTTGGACTCCAGGGTTCAAGATGATGCCATTTTGGGATTAGTCCAGTGGCAACTCAACAAGTCACAAGCACTGCTGGGAATGTAGAATTGCCCTTTTTTTTCCCCTGACTTTTTAAAGAGACATTAATATCACATTTTGTTGTTGATTCAATTTAATCTCCCAAGTTACCAAATGCAAGGCTGAAATAAGCAGATGTGGTTGGGGTAGGGCTGTTTGCCTTTCCATTGAATAATCCAACCTGCTGAGCAATTTAGATTTATTTTAATACTTAGCAGGTATGTCTTTCCTTAGATTCAAGCTGCCACTTTTCAGTTGCCAGTGTTAATTTCCCACTACATTCTTGAATTCTTTCTTAAGTTCCTATTCATAATCTGCTACAAAATGGGGGAAACAAACAGCTGAATTATTAGAATTGGATGTAAGTGGGGGAAAAAAAAGGCTTTGAGCCTGGGACTGAGGGACTCTCCTATGAATAAACCATTCAAGGGTTTGACACATTTATTGGTTCACTTATTTCCTGTTTCTCAACATCCTCACTATTCCAGCAGCTTGCACTCCTGGCCTCACCAATCAATTCCCTGTAAAGCAGCCAGAGTGATCTCCTAAAAATGCAAAATTGATCCTGTCACACACACACACACACACACACACACACACACACACACACACACTCCATCCCTCCCCTCTTAGAACCCTCCAGGGACTTCCCACTGCTCTCAGGATAAAGTCCAGCCTCCCCGACAGGCTTTCAAAGCCCTGGCCTCTCATACCTTCCCCCTTCACCACTAGGCCACTCTTAACCTCACCACATCTGCACCTCATCTTACAGATTTCATCTTGACTCTTTCTTCCAGAAAGCCTCCCTGACCCCCTGAACAAAATCACGTGTCAACACTGGTCCATGGCCCCATCCACTTCCCCAGGTAAACATTTAGCCAAAATCACAACTGCATAATAGCATTATAGATTTGTGGCTCCACCATTTAGTAGCTGGGTTGCATTGGGTATATTACTTAACCTCTCTAAGCCTTGGTTTCTTTACCTGTAAAATGGAGATAATTATTTCACCTTCCCCTTAATCTCTCAGTATGGATTGAGATGATCCATACTGAACACTTAGCACAATGAATGTGCTTACAATTTTTTATCTGTCTTCCTTTCTAGAAGGTAAGTTCCATGGGGTCAGGAATCATGCCTGTCTTGTGCTCACTGTGGCCTGCACATCCCTGAGCTGAAGTACCTGGAACACAGCTATTCGATTCTATGCTGATAATCTATAGCATGAATAAATAAATGAATGTCAATTTCCTGCCAAAGAATCCGCAGGGGCTCCCATGCCAAGCTTGAACATCTCCATTCTCCCTGCTGCATCACCGCCAACCTCTTCAGCTTCCCTCTGCTGCCCCTCCACAGCCTGTCTGATGAAGTTCCCTTTACCTCCTCTCCCTTCACCAAACCCTCCCTTCCAGGCCTGGGTCCTGCCTCCTCCAGAAAGCTTTCCTGGGCTCACTGCTCAGGTCTTCTTGGAACTCCTCCTCAGCACTGCTCATTTCGTTCTCAACCATTCCCCAACTCCTTTCAGCCCTAGCCTCTCCTCCAGCTAAGAGGCAGTGGCCTTGAAGGCAAGCTCTGCTCTACTTCTCCTTTTGTGCCCTCTCCCTGCCGCAGTCCCTGGCCACCAGCTCTCTGTCTCCTGCTTCTGCCCCAAAGCCATTCCTTTTGGTGATTTTTCTCAAAAATTACATCCTCACAGTGTTTACCTCCAAGTTCCTGAGTTTCACCACGCCTCACTTAAGGTATTGACTTTTCAATTCGTGATAAATTATTCAGCAGCTCATTTTCAGCCAAACTCCTCTTTTCTTCAGGGCCTGTTCTCCTTCAGCTACCATCTCGGGGCTGCCTTTAAGTCTAATGACGTGTTTACAATTCATGCTCTGCCAGACATTAAAGCAAGGCAGCGCACTCAGGGATGATAAAGTGCTACTCCGAGGAAGGGTCCAACAAGAGTGCCGCTCTGTTGTTTACGGAGAACAAAGATCTCTGTCTCTACTACAAAGGATCTGTGTGCAGACACAGGCAAGGTTTTCCTGGATCTTTCCAGGCCTCCCTGAAAAGCAGCCCAGAAGCCGATGGGCACAGACAAATCTGATTCCAGTCAACCCTAAACTTGAAGATTTTCAAGCTCTGTGCCATCAGGTTGATGTTGGGGATAGGGTGGGGAGGGGAAAGACAAGAAAATTAAAGAAAAAGAGAAACCATAAATCTTGCCTGATCAAAGCTATCTGAGAAACGAAGCAAACAAGAAGCAATACACAATGCTCACCCTCAGGATTGGGTTTTTAAGGTGGAGTCTTTTCATACTGCTCAAAGACACTGTTAGCCATCCCAGCCCTTCCTGCCTAATGGTCTTGTAGCCCAGCATGAGCTCCCTTCCTTCTGGATGTTTCTGCCCCTGGCATAGAGGAGCTCCTCTCTCCTTCACATTAACCCCAGACCTTCCTGGCTCTGGGTTGGAGACCCTGTTCCAAACACAGCCTCCTAACCAGACTGTGCCTGAGACCACAGGTCATTACTACAGGTTTAGTACTATCAAACACATTAAGGTATAATCTACATGGTCAATAATGGGGGAAGAAAGGTGTGGGGACTCTACCACTGGGGGTCATAGGAAGGGAACGAGACTCCCATTGCCTTAGATGTTGCTGAAATCTACAACGTCATTTTCTTCCTAATTATGTGATCAGTTAGGCTCCAGTCTGAGCATTGACTACCTTCAAGGGTGTGACCTGAGAAGAACAGAATTAAGGGGAGTGCATGATGAGGCAAGTGACAGGACTTCCCCGGATCCCATTGAAACTAAGCTGATGGTCCTGGTGGCACCACAGAAGAGGTTAAAAACAACAAAAGCAATATCAAAACAGATGAAAAACAAGGAAGGCAGCATGTGCAAGAGCCAGAGGAAGAAAATAAAATTAGTTGATATGATGGCACGTTTGCTCTGTCACAAAATCTTATCTTTCCTTCCTGTTCCTCTCTCTTTCACTGAATACGGAAAGGCTACAAAACCTGAGAGGACAGGACATTGTATCAGAAGCGCCCACACTTTCTTCCTGGAAAAAACCTCAACCTTGGCAGGCGCATTCTGCCACCCTACCTCTTCCACCACCCTCAGGCCCACTTCTGCCAAAGCTAATTGAAAAGAGGTTAGCCCAATCAGATTCTCCCTCCCAGGAATCTGTGATTGAAACACAAAAGCCTAAGCCTGTTAGCAGTAGGGAGTGAGGGAGCACGGTGGTGCAGTCAGGAGATGAAACCACCATTTTAGGGCAGCCATGATGGCTCATGTACAAGTAGATGAGCACACAAAGAAGCCAGCTGAACAGAGAGGAATGAAGGAGAAATGCTTAGGGAAGGCAGAACAGAAACTGAGAGAGAGAGAGAGAGAGAGAGAGAGAGAGAGAGAGAGAGAGAGAGAGAACAAACTTATAGGAGCCAGCAAATGGGTGTCCTTGCCAACCAAAGATCCCTGACACACAGACCTTGAATCCCCACCTCCAAATTACTAAGAAAACATTCACCTGGCAATTCAAGGTGAAATAACATTTAATGAGCACCCAAGAAGTGCCAGAAATATGGTAAGCTATGGATTAAAGCAAACTAGCTCTAATCTAAATAAATCCAACAAGATTGGAGCACCTGGGTGGCTCTGTCCGTTAAGCATCCAACTTCGACTCAGGTCACGAGCTCACAGTTCATGAGTTCAAAACCCATGATGGGCTCTGGTCTGATAGCTCTGAGCCTGGAGCCTGCTTTGGATTCTGTCTCTCTCTGTCTCTCTCTGTCTCTCTGTCTCTCTCTCTTCCCCTCCCCCACTTGTGCCTTCTCTCTCTTTCTCTCTCTCTCTCTCTCTCTCTCTCTCTCTCAAAAATGAATAAACATTTTAAAAAATCCAACAAGATTGATAGATTTACAATCACTCTACAAAGCTTAGGTAACCAGTACAAGTTCTGCAACTAGAAAGTAGCAGGGCCTGGATGTGAACCCACTGGGGCTCACTGGAAGCCCATACTCCCCCAGTTTCCACACTCCTCTCTAGTGTGAAAGAATGTGTGGTCCTTTCCTCTGGCACCATCAAGAAACTAGCAGGTTCATACTGATGAAGTTCCCAAATAAATGAAGTATGCCTTTCAAGGGAAAAAAAAGTTTTTCTTTTTCAAAAACGGTAGTTGGGAATCTTGAAACATACATGACATTTTTCTGCCTATTACTCACTGAGCACAATTTAACATTTTCCTGATTAAATTAAGTCCATCCATTCAAAAATAGGTGGAGGACCTCCCATTTGCCAGGCACTATGCAAATAACTAAGAATACAAAGTTGCTTTAAGTAAGCGTCTACCTCAAAACAGATGAACATAAGGGAAGGGAAGCAAAAATAATATAAAAACGGGAGGGGGACAAAACATAAGAGGCTCTTAAATATGGAGAACAAACAGAAGGTTACTAGAGGGGTTGTGGGAGGAGGGATAGGCTAAATGGGAAAGGGGCATTAAGGAATCTACTCCTGAAATCATTGTTGCACTATATGCTAACTAATTTGGATGGAAATTTTAAAAAATAAAAAATAAAATTAGAAATATAAATAAATAAATAAATTAAATAAATAAATAAATAAGCGTCTACGTTCAAGGAGCTCATAGTCTGGTAGGGGAAATATCAAGATAGGATTCATAATCATAACTATGATGATAGTAGCTAGCATCTATGTTTAGCCTGTACTTTACTTGCACTACCTTAATCCTCAGAATAAGTCTATGCAGGATTATAATTATTGTTATTACTCTCATTTACAGAAGACAATGAGATTCAGAGTCCAATTTACAGGTGCTAAATATTGAAGCAGGGCAAATCATATAATGTATCCAGAACCTGAGCTATTAGCACTAGGCTATACAGTTTCTTCTGACCATTCAGACAAAGAAAGAGAAAAGCACTTGCAAAAGCTCAGCAATGGGAAAGAGCATTAGGCACAAGTTTTGTGTGTTTGGAGCATAAGTAGGAGAAAATGAAGGACAAGGAAGAAAGTGGAGAGAACCAAGGGTGGAAATACAGTCAGGGGACAGATGTGGGGCAGCCTCATATTACACCTACCAAGGCAATGAAGGAGTTAGGTGGAGAGAGGATGGGATGATATTTGTATTTTTAGGAAGATAAGAGACATTATTCTGGCCGCAGTGTGGAGGGTGAGAATGAAGGGTCAGTAGTTGCGAAGGGGGAGGGGCAGGAAAGAGGGGAAGCCGCTCCCACCCCAGGGACATATGGAAATGGTGTATATGTGTTTGGGGGGTGGTCACAATGCAGCACTGAGTATAGAAATATTCCATGTCCTGTTGCATTCAGGATAGACCTGCCCAATAAGTTGTCCTGTCCCAAATGTCCAGTGAGAAACACTAGACAAAGAGAAACTTGGGAGCCATTCTAGATGTGCTTTTCCTTCACCAGCCCCACTACCCAGCCCACACACATATTAATCATCTGAGAGTCCTGTATCTTCCACTACTTCCATACCTTCAAGTACACATCTCACTATTTCTTCTTTTGACTGTGTGCTATTTGTCATTGGATCCCTGGCACTGAACCCTGTGCTTCGAACAAAGTAGGTGGTTGCTAATGTCTGTTGAACCCAATGGAACTGCCTAATCCTGTGGGATAAATGTTCCCTGTGCAATGCCCTTGGCTTGAATCAAATCAATTGATGCCCTCCTCACTTGTGATCTTGACATGAGTATTTCTCCCATGTCTCAGCAAAGTTGGTGATTTCTGCTTGGCTTCCTCACCGCATTAGAAATACCACGTTTCATCATCATTGCTGTTCTCTTCGAAAACTCTTTATATTGCCCAGCATCCCCTGGGTAATCAGAGCAAATATAATGTCTTTACTGCATCTATTTGTCACTTGGAATGCATGGCAAGGCTTCACGGAAAATTTCCTCAAGTTCACATTTCCTTTCAGAATGAGTCTTTATCTACATTTAACTCTTGAGTTACCTTTCTCTGTGTGTGTCTCTGTCTCTCTGTCTCTCTGTCTCTCTCTCTGTCTCTCTCTCTCTCTCTCACACACACACACACACACACACACACACAAACACCATGTTCTGAATTAAAATGAGAAGAGCCATGGATTAAGAACCAAGAGAGCTCCACTCTGGCCCAGATTTTGATATTTGACCTTAACTAAGCAACTTGACCTCAGTTTCATTTATAAAATAGGGGAACTGACTCAAATAGTTTTCAAGGAGTCTAGGAGTTCCTTGGAGGTATCTAGGGAGAACACCGGGAGCAAGGGACAGCTCATACACACATACACGTGCATACACACACACACACACACACACACACACACACACACACGCTCACTGCGGTACTCAATGGTTGTGTCCACCCACCATTTTTACTAAGAAATACCTTCTGGGCACATGGTGGGATTGTACTTCTTGGCCCCTTTGTGATGGGGTAGGGCTGTGTGACTGTTTTTGACCCATGGCATCTGAGTAGAAGTGCTGTGTGCCACTTTTAAATCAGAGCATTTAATTAACAAGGCAATACTCTTCAGAGTTGATTCTTTTCTTCTGCCATGGCAACTGGCAATGCTCAGAATGGTGGCTGCTTCATCCACTTGGGTTCTAGAGTGAAGCAGTGAGCTGATCCCAAGCCCACCTATGATGGACATTTAACATGAACAAGAAAAACTTCTGTTATAACAGCTGAAATATCCCGAGGGTTTTTTACTGCCCATAACTTAGCTTATTCTGACTAATACACACACATACACACACTCACCCTTTAACCAGAGCTTCTCTATACTTACCTGTTTTACATATTAGATTTCTGCATAAGCTTTTATTTGACAAATGAGTCCAACCGCTAAAAAGAAACTTGAAAACCACTAGTCCACTTGATTTCTGAGGACGCTTCCTACAAAATTCTATGTTATGCAGATTCTTCCAATAATCCAGCTCTTTTCCCTACTCTACATATTTTGACTTTACTTCATTTCCACAAGCTCCTCTTAATTTGAAAGTTACCTCCCATAGAGATTTACTCTCATAAAATTTTTTGTCAACTTTTGGATCTCAAAATGGTGACCCACTTTTTATTCACCATACATACCTTCACTTGCCACAGTCATCGAAACAAACTTAGCTGCCAGAGTTGACAGTTCCACTCTGACAAGGTGAGACTTGTTGCAAGCTGTCCCCACACTGTCTCTTTTCTATAAGACACAAATGAAAATGTGTGTCTTCGCTTTAGAGTCACGGCTAGTCTGAGTGTTTTAGTCAACTAGTATCCCCCACTATGGCTGGTCAGAGTTCTATACAAAGAAGGTATCCAGTAAACTTATTGATGGTTTCTTTGAAAATAGTGGATACATGTAATATCACTATTTCTTTGATAATCCAGTGACTTCTGGAATCTCCCTTTTTCAAGACTTAGGAGTGTCCTTTGACTACGATGGATGGCTGAAGTGAGATACCAACTGGAATCTGGGATATTAAATCAGTTACCGAATTTTGTTGTGCTTAATCATCAATCTAATAATCTCCCCCAATTCACTTTGTCTGGAGTGATGGCTTGGAATCCCTATTTTTACTATGGTGACTTTGGGGCAGGTAGTTACAGAACCCCAATTTGAGAAATTTTACCCTTGAACTTTAATCTTTTTTTTTTAACCTTAGGAATCTGTGGAGGTATCTTGGTATAAGTTCCCAAATACACAAGAGATTCAAAACATTCAGTTAAATGTACCAGGGGAAAATCACTGGTCATTTCTATATATTTCCTCCTTGTCAGTGGAGCTAAGTCATGAGAATGAAGGAGCTATTATTTGTCCTAGTAAGAGTTGTATAAGGGACTAGAGGAAGTGTCTCTTACCTAATTCACCAATGATGCCAAAGCAGAGCCCAGAGCTGGTGAGGAGCTATGGTGGAGAATCCAAGAATGCACAAGGGATCCAAGAATCCCTTGCCAAACAAAGGTGAGGAAGAGGTCCAAAGCAGGTTCTGAAAGTAAAACATAAGGTCAGAGAAATGAGAAGGTGACATACAAGTGTCAGATCCAGGCAGTTAACTGGAAAGATCTGAGTGAGTCCTAGGGATAGACACAGTGGCCTGGATGTCAAGGTACCCCTTATAGGGGACTAAGGCAAGCCAACAGGGATGAGTCAGGCAGAGTGGTTGCTGGAGTAAGGATAAAGGGTTTCTGGAGACTAAATCCAATAAAAACTGGGTTGGACTTTAATCCAAAGTGGCCAGGAATAAAGTCAGAGGATGAATGTAATCCACGGCCCAGGGAGAACTAAGAGTTGAACCAAATAAATCTAGTTAAGTTAAAGGATGGACTTAATGGAGCTAGAAATAGGAGACTAGGGGCGTCTGGGTGGCTTAGTAAGTTGAGCCTCCAACTCTTGATTTTGGCTCAGGTCATGATCCCAGGGTTGTGGGATCTAGCCCCACATCAGGCTCTGTGCTGAGCATGAAGTCTGCTTAAGATTCTCTCTCTCTCTCTCTCTCTCTCTCTCTCTCTCTCTCTCTCTCATTCTGCCCCTCTACCCTGATTGAGTGCCCTCTCTCTCTCTCTCTCTCTAAAAACAAAACAAAACAAAGCAAAAATAAGAGACTAAAAATTTGGTTTCTGGTAGAAACAAGAATAAAATCAAGAATAAAACATCAGAGCAGAAATTAATAAAGAGGTCAAAGGCAATTGCCCTGCTTGCAGTTGTGAGGCTGATCTCTGACTTTCATTGGCTCCATGTGGTGTGGGGTGGGTGGCCTGGTCTAAAGACAAATAAGGCAGATGCTTACCTGGATCACTGGATCCAGAGAAGATGGAACCATTGTACCCAAGACCTCCTTTTTCAGACAGAACTCAGCTGAGGTCAATTCAAACAGTTTGGCAATGCAACATAGCTGAGATATCAGCTACCAAATGCAATACTGAGGAATTAGGGTAGATAGTTGGAATTGCTTGGGCTATGCAACTTACTAGGCTCATGTTTGGCAAACAAACACAGCTTAATTGGGAGACAAAAGATTTTGAGAACAAGTAAGAACAGCATTCTCTCCCTCTTCATCTTCTTTTTCCTCCCGTTATAAAATGCCTTTGCTGAAACAATGGGCCATGGCTCAGTAATTCCACTGAGGCTGTGATAATTGTTTCTCATCACAAATTTGGGCACATCCTTCCCCAATTAAAAATTCTTTGTGCTCAAGAAGAAAATAATTTAGGACTCATTACAGCTTTGTTTTCAAATCAGTTAATAAAATGTGGTAGATAATGGAGGGAGAAGGCAGAGAACTGGGCTGGAAGACGGGAAAATTGATTCTTATTCCCAGTTCTGACATTTACTAGCCATGTGACCATAGGCAAATCATTTCATCTCTTTGGGCTTTTGTTTCCTTCTTTGTAAAAAGAAAGTTATTGAACATGATGGTTTCTAATGTCCTTCCAACTCAGACATTCTCAGATGTCCATGATTCAATAAGCCTGGGTCTTCCTACCTAACAAGAAAGCTTTGGAAAATGGAATTGTACACCTTGTAAAAATGGGTACTTAATTGTTGGATGATGAATGGATGGAGGGATTAATGAATGAGAGCCATCCAATGACACATATTTTGGGGCATTTCCAATGAAAGGGCTGCCAAACCAAGGTGAGGAAGAGACCTAAAGCACATGATGAAAGAAAAGCATAAAATCAGGGAAATGGCAAGGTGAACTTAATTGGTGGATCCAGATCCACTTCTGACCTCTATTTATCTAAGTCCTACAATAATGAATACAGACTCTCAGAACTCAAAGGCTTACCATGCCAAATTAACCCATTTCACAGGTGGGGAAACTAAGACTAGGAAACATGACTTGCCTACAGTTTTGGGGTTAGCTAGCAACAGAGAGGTAACAGAGAGAAAGAGCTTTTTTGCCTCTCCTCACTGTGCTTGTCTTCTGTACTGTGCTGCCTCACATTTCCCAAATGAGCAACTAAAAATGAAGCTAAAGCTCTAGGCAAAGGCCCAGAGTTGATGACCCAATGTGACCTGAATAGTAATCTAATACTGGAACAAAAAGACTCCCAAAATGTTCCGAGAGAAGCTCTATTCCCTTTAACTCAACCTCTGCTCCAGAACCACCCTCCACCATCACCACTACCACCAACTGCAACTGAAAAGGGGCATGAGCAATGGGTTCTGAAAAATGCACATTCCATAAGAGAAGATGATCAGGAGCAAAGACAGAAAGAGATAATTTTAGGAATTTTTCTGGAAATAATTCCAGAGATTTTGATTTACTGAGAAAACTTATGGGTGGTGGCAAAATTTGCAGCTTCTTTCTCTCCCTAGAACCATGAAAACCCCCCTTTCCATCTGACCAGGAGTTTCGCCAACTTTCTCATAAGGCATTCAAACTCCCTAGACCTCAGCTTTCTTCTTTAAAATAGAGAAGGACAAAGTCAGCAATAATCAAATGAGGCCCATGGATATACCAGAACCAGATTCATACACTCAAAATGCTATCTTCATCCGGTTACCTCTGCCTGAGACTCTCTTGTGTTCATTCTTACCCCTGAGACATTGCTTATTTGCTTCCCAGCCTAATATGAAGAGTTCTTTGATCATTCCAACCCAGAATAAGGCTTTCCTCATATATTTATGGCCTATGAAAGTCATTTGATGCTTGCATGCACGGTGCCTGGAATTAACAACATTATTGTTTTTCCGGGTTAAGATCTCTTACTATCTGTAGTAGATCCCCAAAGATATCTATATCCTAACCTTCAGAACCTATGAATGTGTTATGTTACATGAAATGGAGAATTAAGATTGTAGATGGAATTAAGGTGGTTAATCAGCTGGCCTTAATTATCTTTGATTATCCAGGTGGGCCCAAAGTAATCACAAGTTTCCTTAAATAAGGAAGGCAGAAGAGCCAGAACTTGAGAGATGGCATTGTGAGAATGCCTCAGCCAGTCATTGCTAGATTTGAAGATGGACAAGACCATGAACTCAGAAATGTAGAAGGCCATAGGATCTGGGAAAAGGAAAGAAATGGATTCTTCCCTGGAGCCTCCAGAAGGAACACAGCCTTCCCAACACGTTGGTCTTAGCCCAGTGAAACTCATTTCAAAATTCTGACCTCCAGAACTGTAAGATAAAAAAAACTGGGAGTGTTTCAGGCCACTGTGTTTATGGTAATTTGCTAAACTAGCAATAGGAAATTTATATACTGCCTATTATATCCTATACTTTATGCTGAACTTGTATATCATGGTCTAGTCAGTATTTTTCTCTGGCTACCAAATATCACTAAACACAAAGTAAGCAACTAATATGTATTTTTTAAAGTAAATGAATGAATGAATGTACTAATTAGTGTGATAACAATTTGGAAACCCATCAATCAATCCAATGATAGACTCAGATTATAAAAACCCTTGAAAGCAGACTCAGGAGTCTGGCTATAACATAATATGATTTCATGGAGATTTCTTTTTTTTTTTTGTTTTTGTTTTTTAGAAATTGGCATGTTCTCTTTCTTTTTTAAAAACATTATTTATTTATTTTTGAGAGAGAGAGAGAGATAAAGAGCACAAGCAGGGGAGGGGCGGAGAGAGAGAGAGAGGGAGACAAAGAGTCAGTAGCAAGACTCCAGGCTCTGAGATGTCAGCGCAGAGCCCCATGTGGGCCTTAAACCCGCAAACTGAGATTATGACCTGAGTCAAAGTCGGATGCTTAAGTGATGAGCCCCCCAGGCACCCCTCATGGATATTTCTTATCATGGACATTTCTCAGTACTCCCACATCCAGTGTTGCTATTATTTTTCCAAGACCATACCATACATTGAAATTAGTTCCGGATTTGAAGTCAAAATTCCTGGGACAGAGTCCTGCTGCTGACATAGATTAGCTGTCTGACCTTGGACAAACTGTGTGACTAACCTAGGCCTCAGTTAACTCATCTAGGAAAGAAAGACACTATTCACTATTCTAAGAACTTCCCAGGACTGCAGTAAGGAACAGACAAGTCAATGCCCAGAAAAGAGTTGTGAAAAGTGTAAAACTCTATGTGAATCGGAGGAGCTGTTATTTACCGCCTTCCTCTTTGGACTAATTTTTAGCTAATAGGCATTTTCTTAGTGCCTCTACTGTACTCACATTACTATATGAGGCCTTGTGGGAGGAATGTAAGAAATACACATTTGGAAGAGCTTGTAGTCCAAGGGAGGTACTAGGGTGAAATGAGACAAGTCATTCAGTTCCTACTCTAGTCTGGGAGCCCAGAGCCACCTGCTGCTGGCTTGGCCCCAGGCACTGAGAAACCAGCTACTGCTGACAATGGGAAGGAGCCTTCTGCTACAGATCCAGTTCAATGAGCTAAGGCCCAGAGCCCATGGTTAACCAACTAAAGAGAGGGGTCTTTCATTTGATGGAAGCCTTGTGCAGGTAGCTGGTCCCACCCCAGACACAGAGCACTCGTGGAACAGCTCCTACCTGCTGGGTAGTGTTTGCAGGCTCCTTCTTCATTCTCCACAGACTCATGATCCATTGGGGCTGGGATTTGGGAAAAGTAGGGGCCTTGGGCATATGTAATCCCAATCCCTAGAAAACATCTGGCCTTCAGAGCTAATGCCCTGGGTTTTCCAATGGAGATTTCATTTCCTTAGGAAGTTAAGTCTTCTAGGTTGCCAACAGGGCCTGCCTTAGGCAAAGAACTGATGTTGAAGAAGCTACTGAGTATAGCTCCTTACTTCTCAAATAAAAGTGCTGTAGATTCACCCCAAGTCCAAGATATTCACAGTTCTGTCACTTTACAAATAAACTCATTTTTAAAAAGATGAAAACACATGACACAAAGCTCTTAATCTCCCTTCCCATCGGCCTTGAATTCTCTCTACAGCTCTCCTTAGCTTCAGAAATATGGGATAAAGCATCCCCTTAATTATTTAAATCTAATTTCTTGTGCTTTTGATCCTATACTAATCCATAAATGCAAAAGGAGAAAAAAATGCTACAGGCACAAAGAAGTGCTCATTATAGCAATATCAATAAAAATTACATAAGCTAAAATTCTGGTTAGAGACGGTAGTTTGTTACCATGTGTTTATTTCTTCTTCATTCTGTGCTCCCACTAATATGATAAAAAGAATAATTCTTTAAAACCACATGGAGCATGGGAAAAGGGGTATCAGCATATAAGCTTTTACTTTTTTATTGTTCATTTATTTATTTTGAGAGACACAGACAGAGAAGGAGGGAGCCAGAGAGAGAGAGCACAAGTGGGGTAGGGGCAGAAAGAGAGGGAGAGAGAATTCCAAGCAGCCTTCACCTTCATGTATACCCGATGCAGGGCTCGAACTCATGAACTGTGAGATCATGACCTGAGCTGAGATGGAGTCAGATGCTTAACTGACTGAGCAACCCAGGTACTCCAGCATATAAGATTTTAATAAATTTTTAGAAGACTAAAACTTGAAGGAATAGCTACTGACTTAGCAGTGTGAAGGAAGCCAGAGGAGGGACAAGAAAAGGAAGTAATCTCCATAAAACCCTGAAAAGGCTAAGAATTCAGTGAAGCCAGAACACCTAGATAAAGGACTCTGGTACGCAGCCTATTTACTTCTTTCCTAGGCATAAGATCTGAGTTTTCTTCTTTGGCAAAATTAGCAGGAGAAACTCAGGATTCAGAGATACCTCAGAGGTGGAGGGCAGGAATAATGACAAAGAGATAAATTGCAAGCCTGTAAAATGAAGTGATAGGACCAAGTCCTCCTTTGTTCCCACCATTCAGACCCCTACAGGCAGAATGCTTGTAGTTGGTCACTTCCCTTGTGGCCTTTGGAAGTCTCTTTCCTGGCATTTGGGAAGCACCAATAAAATGACCAACTAACTCTCCAAGTATCTGAAAGTGAAGCCCATCAGTTGAAAAGCACCATCACCATCCACACCCATATACATTTATACATTCTTTCTTGAACACACACACTCACGTTTCCATGTCTTACTCTTAAACAAACAAGGCTCACTAAACTGAGGAAAATCTCCAACATGAAAGTGAGAAATTAAACAAACAAACAAAAAGCACCTTATCTAACAGAGATCCAAGACAGAAGAAAACATTTTCCCCAAATCATTATCCTCAGTTACACAGGAGAAAACACATATATTAAACAGTAGGAAACAGAAAACACTCAGTGACTAAGAAAGAGTTCTTGTAAGTTAGCATATATTATTGCCAAAATTAAAAACTTGAATAAAATGCTTGGAAATAAAGTGCAAAAAAATCTGAAGGAAAATAGAATGAAAGACAAAGAGACCAATGGAAAGGAAAAAAAATCTAAGAGAAGATAAATCCAAGAATTCTATCCTACAAATTATAGGAGCTATGGAAAGAAAAAGCAGAGAAAATTAGGGAGAGGGAGTAAAAGAAGGGTATTATTACATACTCAAAGATGTCTCTAGATTGGAAGAACCCACAGGCTATCTAAATAAATGGAAAAAAAAAACCACATTAAAAGTTCATGAACATGAAATTTCAGGGACCAGGGGTAAAGAAAAAATTATAAGATACTCTAAAATGGAAAAAAAATTACAAAGAGGAAATCAGAATTATAATGGCTTCAGACTTTTCCTTAACAATACTGGATGACAGAAGACTATGGACCAAGCCTTCAAAATTCTATTGAAAACTTTTAACATAAAATTTTGCACACAAACTAGCCATCAGAATTAACAGTGGAACAAAGTTATTTCAGGCATTTCTTGATCCCAAATTATCTCTATTTATGAGGAAGATACAAAAGGATATACTCTAACCAAAAAGAGAGTAAACCAAGAAGGATGATGACATAGAAAACAGGAAGCAATAGATACATTTAGGAAAATGAGGTTGGGAGACCCCGGGGCAACAAATGTGCAACTTCCCAGCATCACAAAAGACCCCAGGAGGGTCACTTCTAATGAAAAGGGTGAGGGGACTTGATATAATATCTTTAAAAATAGAGCATTTGGAAAAGGTTAAGAAAAAATGACAAAATATGCTAAGGGATACAGGAGTGCTGATGCATAGGGGCACTTGTACCCCAATGTTCATAGCAGCACTCTCAAAAATAGCCAAATTATGGAAAGAGCCTAAATGTCCATCAACTGATGAATGAATAAAGAAATTGTGGTTTATGGGGCACCTGGGTGGCTCAGTCGGTTCAGCGTCCGACTTCGGCTCAGGTCATAATCTCGCGGTTCGTGAGTTCGAGCCCCGCATCAGGCTCTGTGCTGATGGCTCGGAGCCTGGAGCCTGTTTCAGCTTCTGTGTCTCCCTCTCTCTCTGACCCTCCCCCGTTCATGCTCTCTCTCTGTCTCAAAAATAAATAAGTGTTAAAAAAAATAAAAAAAAAAAAGAAATTGTGGTTTATATACACAATGGAATACTACGTGGCAATGAGCAAGAATGAAATATGGCCTTTTGTAGCAACGTGGATGGAACTGGAGAGTGTTATGCTAAGTGAAATAAGTCATACAGAGAAAGACAGATAACCATATGTTTTCACTCTTATGTGGATCCTGATAAACTTAACAGAAGACCATGAGGGAGGGGAAGGAAAAAAAAAGTTAGAGAGGGAGAGAGCCAAACCATAAGAGACTCTTAAAAACTGAGAATAAACTGAGGGTTGATGAGGGGTAGGAGGGAGGGGAGGGTGGGTGATGGGCATTGAGGAGAGCACATATTGGGACGAGCACTGGGTGTTGTATGGAAACCAATTTGACAATAAATTTCATATTTAAAAAAATAAGTAATTAAAATTAAATTAAGCAATTATAAATTTGGAGAATGATTTCAAAACTGATACAGAAATAAAATGGAATTACAGTACTATGTTCGGTTCTGAAATAAGCAACTTACATAGTCATAATGGTATAACACTGATTACTTATGTAAAAATTATGATACAATTTAATTGGGAAGATGGAAGGTGGGAAATTGAGAGATGGTATAAAAAAGCTAAAGCCTGTCCTGCTATAACAGGAAGTTAATATACAATGTAAGAAATAAATGAGAAACAGGTAGATGCATACTGTTTATAAATATGGGTTTAGCTATAAAGAGAAAAGCTAATTAATTAAAGAAGAAGTTATCTCTACATAGTGGGACTGAGGTGGGAAGGCATGAAACAGGAAAATGATGTCTGTTATTATAAGTCTTTTATATATATCTAATGCTTTAAAACATATACATATAATACTTACTTGACAGTATTTTTGAATTAAAAAGTAATGATATAGGACGTTCAATTTCAAACATAATGGAGTACCAGGGGTTAGATTTACCATCTCACCTCAATAAAATCAGAAGAAAATCAGACAAAATATATGAAACTTTTTTAGTCATTGAACAAAAGGCAGAACAGACCATAATCTTTGTGAGAAGAGAAACAAATATGGTGAGCCTTATAATTGCCCTATAATACTGTCTGAAGGCAATTTCCAGGCTGCAATACAAGGGCAAAGGTTCCAAAACTCCTGGTGATCTTGATGATCTAAGAAGACAGAAATAAGTTCAGAAGGGCTGCTGTCACTAGAATTTGCAGAAAAAAGTATCAGAGAGAAAAGAGCTGCTCAGAGAGAACTCCAAAGATCTTCAAAGGGGATCGTTTAAGTTTCTGTGAGTACTAATCTACAGGTGCATAAGATAAAACTGCCTGACACTAGGGAAATAATCTTCAGAAAGTAGCAGCCTGAACAACTTTCAAAGTTTACTAAGGGCTGACAATAGCTTAGGTTGCCACAAGCCAAAGTACAAAGATCTCATAATATAAATTTTTTTAAATGTTTATTTATTTTTGAGAGAGACAAAGTATGAACAGGGAAGGGGCAGAGAGAGGGAGACACAGAATCTGAAGCAGGCTCCAAGCTCTGAGCTGTCAGCACAGAGCCCAACGTGGGGCTTGAACCCATGAACAATGAGATCATGACCTGAGCAGAAGTCAGACACTCAACCGACTGAGCCACCCAGGTGCCCCTAAAGATCTCATAATATAAATGACATCGGCTAGAGTCATCTGAAGGGCATTGCCTAAATTAACCTGATCCAAAGGCTGCCTTGGATCTACTCTAACAAAGCTTAATATCAAATTTGAAAAAGATCTAACTAATACCAAGAAATGTAACTGCATGCCAGAAAAAAAGTAAACCTGATACTATTTTTTCAAAAAATACAGTGAAAACGAGTATCCAACAACATAAGATCAACAATGTCTGGCATCAAATAAAAAATTACCCGACATGCGAAGAGTACAAATTTTCAGTTATAAGATAAATAAATTCTGGGGATCTAATCTACAGCATGGTGATTATAGTTAATAGTACTGTATTGTATTGTATCCTTGAAATTTGCTAAGAGTAAGTGTTCTTACCACACACAAAAAGGTCAACTATGTGAGGTGATGGATATGTTAATTAACTTCTTTGTGCTAATCATTTTACAATGTACATATATTAAATTACCACATTGTACATCTTTTAAAAACCATATTGTACAACCTAAGTATTTATAAATTTTATTTGTCAATTATAAATCAATAAAACTAGAAAAAGTTTTTAAAAAATAAACAGGGTTTTTTAAATAATAAAACACTACTATAGTAATAAAATCATAAATTTTGAAAAAAAATCACCAAATGTAAAGAGAAGCAGGAAAATACAACCATTTCCAGAGAACAATCAATATCAACAGACCCAGAAATGAGTGATAGGATAAAAATAGCAAGTGAAGATATTAAAATAACTATTAAAAACTGCTTCATAGGTTCAAAAGGGTAAATGAAAACATGACCACAACAGAAAGAGAATGAGAAGATATAAAACATCCAAATGAAACTTCTGACAATGGAAAAATACAAAATCTTAAATGGCAAAAAGAAAATGCATTGGATGAGATTAATAGTAAATTAGTGCTGAACTAAAAGACATAGCAACAGAAACTATCCACAATGAAGCACAGAGAGTAAAAAGATTGAAAAACATGAGCAATGTCTCAGTGGTCCATAGGAGCATATCAAACAGTTTAACGAATGTATAATTCGAATCCTGCAAAGAGGGAGGGGTACAGAAAAATATTTAAAGACATAATGACTGAAAACTTTCCAAATATGATTAAATATATATCCCCACAGATCCAAAAAGCTCAATGTCCCCAAGGAAAATAAAAATGTTTTTAATGCAACAGGGCATTTAGACTATAATAAGAGTTAGGAAGATGGCGGTGTAGGAAGACGCTGGGCTTACCGCATCTTGCTGATCACTTAGATTCCACTCACATCTGCCTAAACAACCCAGAACTGCCAGAAGACTAGCAGAACAGATTCTCCAGAGCCAAGCATAGATGAGAGGCCCATGGAAGAGGGTAGGAAGGGTGGAGAGGCGTGCACACTACACGGACTAGCAGGAGGGAGCCAGGGGGAGGGGCAGCCTGCGGGCAAAGCAGAGCCCTTGAGTCTGGCTTGCAAAAGCGGAGGGGCCAGACGGAGTGTGTTCTGACAGCAAGCGGGACTTAACATCTGGAAGGTTATAAGTCAACATTTGGACAACGGGAGGGAGAGTTGTTGAGCCCCGGACAACAGAGCTCAGCTTGGCAGGGAACAAAGGCACTCACCAGCGCCATCACCCTCGCCCATTCCCCAGCCAAAATCCCAAAGGGAACCAGTTCCTGGCAGGGAACTTGCTTCCACCCCACAAACACCCAACACTGTGCTTCTGCGGATCCATCCCTCCGGCGGGTCTGACTCCCTCCCGGTGCCGCAGAGCCCCTCCTGAAGCGGATCTCCGAAGGAAAAGCGAGCTGAGACTGCCCCTCCCGCCCCTGTGCACCTTGCCGATCCACCCCAGCTAATACGCCAGATCCCCAGCACCACAAGCCTGGCAATGTGCAAGTAGCCCAGATGGGCCACGCCACCCCACAGTGAATCCCGCCCTTAGGAGAGGGGAAGAGAAGGTACACACCAGTCTGACTATGGCCCCAGCGGTGGGATGGGGGCAGACATCAGGTCTGACTGCGGCCCCGCCCACCAACGCAAGTTATTCAAGACAGCACAAGGGAAGTGCCCTGCAGGTCCTCACCACTCCAGGGACTATCCAAAATGACCAAGCGGAAGAATTCCCCTCAAAAGAATCTCCAGGAAATAGCAACAGCTAACGAACTGATCAAAAACGATTTAAACAATATAACAGAAAGTGAATTAGGATAATAGTCATAAAATTAATCGCTGGGCTTGAAAACAGTATAGAGGACAGCAGAGAATCTATTGCTACAGAGATCAAGGGACTAAGGAACAGCCAGGAGGAGCTAAAAAATGCTATAAATGAGCTGCAAAATAAAATGGAGATGACCACAGCTCTGATTGAAGAGGCAGAGGAGAGAATAGGTGAACTAGAAGATAAAATTATGGAAAAAGAGGAAGCTGAGAAAAAGAGATATAAAAAAATCCAGGAGGATGAGGGGAAAATTAGAGAACTAAGTGATGCACTAAAGAGAAATAATCTACACATAATTGGTATTCCAGAGAAGGAAGAGAGAGGGAAAGGTGCTGAAGGTATACTTGAAGAAATAATAGCTGAGAACTTCCCTGATCTGGGGAAGGAACAAGGCATTGAAATCCAAGAGGCACAGAGAACTCCCTTCAGACATAACCTGAATCAATCTTCTGCACGACATATAGTGAAACTGGCAAAATACAAGGATGAAGAGAAAATTCTGAAAGCAGCTAGGGATGAACGTTCTCTAACATATAAAGGGAGACCGATAAGACTCATGACGGATCTCTCTACTGAAACTTGGCAGGCCAGAAAGGAATGGCAGGAAATCTTCAATGTGACGAACAGAAAAAATATGCAGCCAAGAATCCTTTATCCAGCAAATGTGTCATTTAGAATAGAAGGAGAGATAAAGGTCTTCTCAAACAAACAAAAACTGAAGGAATTCATCACCACTAAACCAGCCCTACAAGAGATCCTAAGGGGGATCCTGTGAGACAAAGTACCAGAGACATCACTACAAGCATGAAACCTATAGACATCACAATGACTCTAAACCCATACCTTTCTATAATAACACTGAATGTAAATGGACTAAATGCGCCAATCAAAAGACATAGGGTATCAGAATGGATAAAAAAACAAGACCCATCTATATGCTGTCTACAAGAGACTCATTTTAGACCTGAGGACACCTTCAGATTGAAAGTGAGGGGATGGAGAACTATTTATCATGCTACTGGAAGTCAAAAGAGAGCTGGAGTAGCCATACTTATATCAGACAAACTAGACTTTAAAGGTTGTAACAACAGATGAAGAAGGGCATTATATAACAATTACAGGGTCTAGGGGCGCCTGGGTGGCTCAGTCAGTTGAGCGTCCGACTTCGGCTCAGGTCACGATCTCGCGGTATGTGGGTTCAAGCCCCGCGTCGGGCTCTGTGCTGACTGCTCAGAGCCTGGAGCCTGTTTCAGATTCTGTGTCTCTCTCTCTCTCTGACCCTCCCCCGTTCATGCTCTGTCTCTCTCTGTCTCAAAAATAAATAAACGTTAAAAAAATTTTTTTTAAATAAAAAAATAATTACAGGGTCTATCCATCAGGAAGAGCTAACAATTATAAATGTCTATGCGCCTAATACGGGAGCCCTCAAATATATAAAACAATTACTCACAAACATAAGCAACCTTACTGATAAAAATGTGGTAATTGCAGGGGACTTTAACACCCCACTTACAACAATGGATAGATCATCTAGACACATAGTCAATAAAGAAACAAGGGCCCTGAATGGTACATTGGATCAGATGGACTTGACAGATCTATTTAGAACTCTGCATCCCAAAGCAACAGAATATACTTTCTTCTCGAGTGCACATGGAACATTCTCCAAGATAGATCACATACTGGGTCACAAAACAGTCCTTCATAAGTATACAAGAATTGAGATCATACCATGCATACTTTCAGACCACAATGCTATGAAGCTTGAAATCAACCACAGGAAAAAGTCTGGGAAACCTCCAAAAGCATGGAGGTTAAAGAACACCCTACTAAAGAATGAATGGGTCAACCAGGCAATTAGAGAAGAAATTTAAAAATATATAGAAACAAACAAAAATGAAAATACAACAATCCAAATGCTTTGGGATGCAGCGAAGGCAGTCCTGAGGGGAAAATACATTGCAATCCACGCCTATCTCAAGAAACAAGAAAAATCCCCAATACAAAATCTAACAGAACACCTCAAGGAAATAGAAGCAGAACAGCAAAGACACCCTAAACCCAGCAGAAGAAGAGAAATAATAAAGATTAGAGCAGAAATAAACAATGCAGAATCTAAAAAAACTGTAGAGCAGATCAATGAAACCAAGAGTTGGTTTTTTGAAAAAATAAACAAAATTGATAAACCTCTAGCCAGGATTCTCAAAAGAAAAGGGACATGACCCAAATAGATAAAGTCATGAATGAAAATGGAATTATTACAAACACTCTCAGAAATACAAGCAATTATCAGGGAATACTATGAAAAACTATATGCCAACAAACTGGACAACCTGGAAGAAATGGACAAATCCCTAAACACCCACACACTTCCAAAACTCAATCAGGAGGAAATAGAAAGCTTGAACAGACCCATAACCAGAGAAGAAATTGAATCAGTTATCAAAAATCTCCCAACAAATAAGAGTCCAGGACCAGATGGCTTCCCAGGGGAGTTCTACCAGACATTTGAAGCAGAGATAATACCTATCCTTCTCAAGCTATTCCAAAAAATAGAAAGGGAAGGAAAACTTCCAGACTCATTCTATGAAGCCAGTATTACTTTGATTCCTAAACCAGACAGAGACCCAGTAAAAAAAGAGAACTACAGGGCAATATCCCTGATGAATATGGATGCAAAAATTCTCAATAAGATACTAGCAAATCGAATTCAACAGCATATAAAAAGAATTATTCACCATGATCAAGTGGGATTCATTCCTGGGATGCAGGGCTGGTTCAACATTCGCAAATCAATCAACGTGATACATCACATTAATAAAAGAAAAGATAAGAACCATATGATCCTGTCAATCAATGCAGAAAAAGCATTTGACAAAATTCAGCACATTTCTTAATAAAAACCCTTGAGAAAGTCGGGATAGAAGGAACATACTTAAACATCATAAAAGCCATTTATGAAAAGCCCACAGCTAACATCATCCTCGATGGGGAAAAACTGAGACCTTTTTCCCTGAGATCAGGAACACGACAGGGATGTCCACTCTCACCACTGCTGTTTAACATAGTGATGGAAGTTCTAGCATCAGCAATCAGACAACAGGAAATCAAAGGCATCAAAATTGGCAAAGATGAAGTTAAGCGTTCACTTTTTGCAGATGACATGATATTATACATGGAAAATCCGACAGACTCCACCAAAAGTCTGCTAGAACTGATACATGAATTCAGCAAAGTTGCAGGATACAAAATCAATGTACAGAAATCAGTTGCATTCTTATACACTAACAATGAAGCAACAGAAAGACAAATAAAGAAACTGATCCCATTCACAACTGCACCAAGAAGCATAAAATACCTAGGAATAAATCTAACCAAAGATGTAAAAGATCTGTATGCTGAAAACTATAGAAAGCTTACAAAGGAAATTGAAGAAGATATAAAGAAATGGAAAAACATTCTGTGCTCATGGGTTGGAAGAATAAATACTGTCAAAATGTCAATACTACCCAAAGCTATCTATACATTCAATGCAATCTCAATCAAAATTGCACCAGCATTCTTCTCGAAGCTAGAACAAGCAATCCTAAAATTCATATGGAACCACAAAAGCCCCTGAATAGCCAAAGTAATTTTGAAGAAGACCAAAGCAGGAGGCATCACAATCCCAGACTTTAGCCTCTACTACAAAGCTGTAATCATCAAGACAGCATGGTATTGGCACAAAAACAGACACACAGACTAATGGAATAGGATAGAAACCCCAGAACTAGACCCACAAAATATGGCCAACTAATCTTTGACAAAACAGGAAAGAATATCCAATGGAAAAAAAAGATAGTTTCTTTAACAAATGGTGCTGGGAGAACTGGACAGCAACATGCAGAAGGTTGAAACTAGACCACTTTCTCACACCATTCACAAAAATAAACTCAAAATGGATGAAGGACCTGAATGTGAGACAGGAAAGCATCAAACCCTAGAGAAGAAAACAGGAGAAGACCTCTCTGACCTCAGCCGCAGCAATTTCTTACTTGACACATCCCCAAAGGCAAGGGAATTAATAGCAAAAATGAACTATTGGGACCTCATGAAGATAAAAAGCTTCTGCACAGCAAAGGAAACAACCAACAAAATTAAAAGGCAACCAACGGAATGGGAAAAGGTATTTGCAAATGACATATCGGACAAAGGGCTAGTATCCAAAATCTATAAAGAGCTCACCAAACTCCACACCTGAAAAACAAATAACCCAGTGAAGAAATGGGCAGAAAACATGAAGAGACACTTCTCTAAAGAAGACATCCGGATGGCCAACAGGCACATGAAAAGATGCTCAACGTAGCTCCTCATCAGGGAAATACAAATCAAAACCACACTCTGATATTACCTCACGCCAGTCAGAGTGGCCAAAATGAACAAATCAGGAGACTATAGATGCTGGAGAGGATGTGAAGAAATGGGAACCCTCTTGCACTGTTGGTGGGAATGCAAACTGGTGCAGCTGCTGTGGAAAACAGTGTGGAGGTTCCTGAAAAAATTAAAAATAGACCTACCCTATGACCCAGCAGTAGCACTGCTAGGAATTTACCCAAGGGATACAGGAGTACTGATGCATAGGGGCACTTGTATCCCAATGTTTATAGCAGCACTCTCAACAATAGCCAAATTATGGAAAGAGCCTAAATGTCCATCAACTGAAAAATGGATAAAGAAATTGTGGCTTATATACAGAGTACTACATGGCAATGAGAAAGAATGAAATACGGCCTTTTGTAGCAACGTGGATGGAACTGGAGAGTGTTATGTTAAGTGAAATAAGCCATACAGAGAAAGACAGATACCATATGTTTTCACTCTTATGTGGATCCTGAGAAACTTAACAGGAACCCATGGGGGAGGGGAAGGGGAAAAAAAAAAAAAGAGGTTAAAGTAGGAGAGAGCCAAAGCATAAGAGACTCTTAAAAACTGAGAACAAACTGAGGGCTGATGGGGGGTGGGAGGGAGGGGAGGGTGGGTGATGGGTATTGAAGAGGGCATCTTTTGGGATGAGCACTGGGTATTGTATGGAAACCAATTTGACAATAAATTTCATATATTAAAAAATATAAATAAATAAATAAATAAATAAATAAATAAATAAATAAATAAATAAAATAATAAGAAAAAAAAAAACCAGGGCATTTAACAAGCAAATTGCTGAAAATTGCTGATAAAAGAAAATTCTTAAAAGTAGCCAGAAGAGAAAAAAAAGACCCATGTAAAGAGAAACAAAATAAGAATGATAGAGGATTTCATGTTAGAAACTATGCAAACCAGAAGAAAATAAATCTGTCAACTATATTTTTATGCCCAAAAAAGTATCTTGCAAAGATGAAGTGAAATGAACGCTTTTTCGGACAAACAACATCTGAGAAAATTCATTAACAGTAGAGCTGTATTATAAGAAATTCTAAAGGAAATTCTTCAAGCAGACAGAACATAATATTATGTGGAAATGTGGATCTACATGAAGGAATCAAGAGTGTCTGTAATGAGAATAGGTGGAATAAAGTAAAATACAGTGTCCCACTGTTTAATCTCTTTAAAATAAAATTGTCTATTGAAAACAAAAATAATACCAGTATACCTTGGGATTTACAACATATATAGAAGTAGAACATGACGATGATAGTACAAAACATGAAAGAAATTATTTACCCCATACATGAGCAGTATAATGTCATCTGAAGGTAGGTAGACTGTGGTAAGTTAAGAATCTATAATATAAACTTAAGAGTTGCCAATAGCAAAACAAAGTGTAGGTATATATAATAAGCCAACAAAAAGATCTAATGGAGTCATTAAAAGAATGTAGGAAAAGAAGGAAAGAAAGAATGAAAATAGAGGAAAATAGAAAACAAACAGCAATGTCATAGATTTAAACCCAGCCATATCAATAATTACATTAAATGTAAACAATCTAAACAATTCAACTAAAAGCAGAGATTGTGAGACAGGATAAAAAAGTAAGAACCAATTTTGTGCTACCTATAAGAAACCTACTTTAAAAATACAGGCACAGGTAAATTAAAAGTAAAAGGATGCAAAAAAGATAGATCATGAAAGCATTAATCAAAAGAAAGTTGGAGTGGTTACATTAACACAGAGAAAAGACTTCAGGATAAGAAATATTTCAGATAAAGAGGTCTATTTCTAGTAATAAATCAATTAATCCATCAAGAGAACGTAACAGATCTAAATGTGTGTACACTTAATATCAGAGCCTCAAAACAATGAGGTGAAAACTGATAGAAATGAAACAAGAATTAGACAAACCCACAATTGTACCTGAATACTTCAACAGCTTTTCGGTAATTGAACAGCTCAGTGAAGATCACTAAGGATACGCAATACATGAACAAATTGAATCTGGCACACAAAGAGCATTCTGATGAACAACAGCAAAATACACATTCCTTTCAAGAACACACATAACATTAAGCAAAAATGACTATATTCTGAGTCGGAAAAATTCCTATAAGTTAAAAGGGTTGAAATTCCATAAACTATGTTTTCTAGTCACAATGGAATTAAACTAGAGATCACTAACATAAGAATATCTGGAAACAACCAAATATTTGGAAATTAACAACATGCTTATAAATAGCTCCTTTGACAAAGAAGAAACCAAAAGGGAAATTAGAGAATATTTTGAACAAAATAAAAATGAAAACACAAAGTACCAAAATTTCTGGAATAGCTGTAGAGCTTGGGTGTGTTTAGAACAAATTTCATAGATTAAAAGAACAGTGGTACACACCAAAGGTAAAATGCAATACTACTTCAAGTCAAAAGCCGAAGGGATATTTGGCAAAAGCAGTGGATGCTCACCACACCTTCCCTCTGTTTTACCATGTCATCAGGCTTCCATTCTATCTCTTTCCTTCTCTCCATGAAATGTTTCCAAAGCCTGCATACAATAAGCTGTCTCTATCAACATAAGTCATCCATCGTTTCCTACTCATTGTAATTGTACCGCTAGAAAAGAAACATTTCATAAAGTCTGCTCCACCCAAAGCTTTACACATACATACCCTTCTATCCAACCCCTCACCGCCCCACATTCACACACGCAGAGGTAGGGCTAAATGGAACGAGTGGTGACCAACATGTTAGTTGGCTAGAAATCTGACTGTGTGTGACTTTGCATTAGCTGATGAATGGGGCTGAAGAGATTCTATCTTGAGAACTTAATGTAAGACACAAGATTGCTGACACTTGGTGGTGGGAAGGTACAGTAAATTGAAAGTAACGGCAACCATTTGCAAGTCGATGAGTAAAAAGGGGAAGCTCTTCTGCAGAGAAAGGAAAATGGAGCTGACAAGAAGCAGAGAGGAGAGAAGAGCCTGTGGCCCAAGAGAGGGAAATTGAGGTAGTAGCCAGCTGCTTCTGTTCCTCTCAATCTCCCCTGATGCTTAGCTGCACTTGATTTCCTGTCATTTGATTCTGTGAGAGCTCTGCATCCTTGCAATAAACACTCTTCTTTACTTGAGTAACTTTGAATGAGTTTTCTTTTCTTGTAACCAAAGGAGCCATAACATGAACAGTTTCATGTGTCTTTTTAATTGTCTCCTAGTATTGCATAGTAACTTCTTTAAGGCTAAGCAGTGTATTTTATTTCATCTGTATAATGCAGCTCATGGCAACATGACTGAATTATATAAGCGTTGTTAAGGTTAATAATGAATGAATTCATTAATCTGGTTACTGACACTTCTACCACTACCAGAATAATCAACCACTTGTTTTGTCTGCCCTACATCAATTCCTTTGTGAAACAATTTTTTCTCTACTCCCTGTGGCTCTGGTGAGATCAAGAATCTCAGGCTCCAACCCAACCCAACCCACCCACCCATGAAGTAAAGGAGGCATACAGTCCACAACGAAGGTGAGTCAAGTTCTCCCACTCAGGATTTTGAGTCTAAGTCATTGGACAGTAGCCCCCTAAAGAAATATTGATCAGTTTCTGCAGTTGGGTACCCTGGACCTCCCCTAGTTCCTGGCCTTTCAAGGGTCTGATTAGTCCCCTTTTCCTTCAATCCTAGGGCCACTCCCCTGCCAATAACTCCCCACCCTTTTCTCATTTAAGTCATCAGATTTCATCTATTTCTGTTGTTTTCAGTCTAAGAATCCTCTCTGGTATAGTTCGGTTCCCAGGGAGGCCAGTTTCTCCCCTGGTTCATTTAGAATAACTGGAAGAAATACTTCCTTTTGGAAAGAGTATCTGTCTTTGAAACATACCATCTTTGAAACAAATGAAATATTTCTTTATTGATCAGTTGCTCTACTGCTGGTTTCATGCAGTAGTCTCTGACCCAACCTTCTGGGTTGCCTTTTATGCAAGAGGCATCATTGGTTCTGCCTCAGTTGTTTATATTCAATCTCATCCTCACCTTTGAGGCTGTCTGTGAGTGAAAAAATAATGAGTCTTTAAAGGAATCATAGGTATTTGGGAGCCCAAGCAACAGAGGCCAACTCCATTTAACCAAGTGAACACTTTTTCTACAGCAATGTAAAATAGACTCCATGACTTAGGTATGAGGGGTCTATACTTAGCTTAACAAGGCATGTCTCAGGCTTGAGCCTTGTGCCCCAGTTTCTGATGATGAACACTTCCTAGTCCTTTGCATTAGGATCCCTTCTTACAGTGAAGCCATGCTTAGCCCTGATTCTCCCAAAACCTCAAGTTCCAAGGAGGTCTTTCTCCTCTCAACACTCTGACACATTATTCTGTTTTACTGAAGCACTTAGAATGAGAGCTTTTGGGAAGTGCTCTGTGCAATTAGATAAATGAATAGGCAGTTATTTAAAATGTTTTCAGATTTCCTAGAAAGAAATCTTATATTCTTTCCCTTACACTAATTTCTTGATGTGAGTAACAGTTCTGGGGGACATCCCTGCCCAATCCAGGGACCTGGATTTCCAAGGCAATCTAAAGTCCAGTCAAGAGATATTCATTCATTTTTCAAATCACTATTGAGTACCCATTGCATACCAGGCACTGTACTGTGATCTGGGTATACAATGGTGAGAAAACAGGCATAGTCTTGCCTTCAAGGACACAGTCTAGTGGAGGAAAGAAAAAGAAATAAGCAAATAAACTAAAAAATAATCATAAATCAGTGATTAGTGCTATGAAACAATTAACTAGCAATGGATAATGATAAGAAGAAGTATTTTTAGATGGGAGAGGGCAGAAGGGTTTCTCTGAGTACTAAAGGATAAGGAGTGAGGGGTACAGCAACCAAATAAAATAGCATAGATGGAGGTGAGAAAGAAATGGAACCAGCCAAAGGTAGAGCGAGACAAGTTGAGACAGGAAGAGAGTTGGAGCCAGGTAAGGAGTTTGTACTTAAAATATGGCCATATGGTCACTTTGAAAAATAGTTTGGCAATTACTGAGTATGTACCCAAGATAAATGAAAACACCTACACAAAAACTTGAATGTTCACAGCAGCATTATTCATAATGGTCTAAGATCTGAAACAATTCAACTGCCTGTTAATAAGAGCATAGATAAATAAATTGTATGTCCACAGGATGGGATACTGCTAGGCAAGCAAAAAAGAGCCAACTACTCATACAAGATCAAACTTGTTTTTGTTGGTGGCCACTGTGGCATCAATAGCTATGAGAAAACTCAGTGAATGGACCATGTAAGATTGCCCATTTTACTGTATGTAAATTATAGCTCAATATTTTAAAATGTAATGGAAAGATGCAGAAGGGTTTCTAAAGGAAGAGAAAAAATGTGACTTGATTTGTTCTTTTTTTAAAATTTATTCTGAGAGAGATTGAGAGAGTGTGTGTGTGCACGCATAGGAGGGGCAGAAAGAGAGAGGGAGAAAGAGAATCCCAAGAAGTCTCTACTGTCAGCACTGAGCCCAATACAAGGCTTGATCTCACGAACTGTGAGGTGATGACTTGAGCTGAAATCAAGAGTTGGACGCTTTACTGACTGAGCCACCCAGGCACCCCTGATTTGTTCTTAACAAATTCCTCTGATCACTGTGTAAAAATCAACTTGAAGGGAGCTGAAGAACAGGTAGAGTGACCATTAAAGGGGTTATTGCAGCAATCCAAGAGTAAGATGCTAAAGGCTTTGACTAGTGAGGAATAAGGGAAGCTGGTATATAGACTTGAGTTGGAAAAGGAGGTGGAAATGACAGAGTTTGTTTATTTTTAAAAGATGAAAAAATAAAGGACAACACTTACCTTTTTGTCTTGAGCCAATGGGTGGATAATCTTGCCATTTACTGAAATGGATGAGCAGACTATGAAAGGAACAGATTTGGTTGAGGGCACAGGGGAGAATCAAGAGCTCTGTTTTGGACATATTTAGGCAGAGATGCATATGACACATCCAAGTAGAACACTCAAGCTGAGTATGTATTCTGTTGAATGTGTATGTCTGAAGCTCAAATGACAGATTGAGATGGAAATACAAAGTTGAATGCCATGAGCATGTAGATGATATGTAGGTCATGAAAATAAATCATTTAGGATGAGAGTGTAGAGAGAGAACAGTGTTATGAAACACCAACATGTAAACATTGGTAGAGGAAGAGGGCCTGTGATAGAAACTGAAAAGAAATTGTAGAGATATCAGAGGTGAAGAGAAGGCCAACAGTGTAATATCAAATAAAGGAGTTGTCATTTGGGTCTAATGCACTGAGGGGCTAAGATGAGGACACAAATTGTCCACTGGACTTGACAACATGAAGATTATTGGCAACCTTGAGATGAGAACTTTTATTGAAATGGTAAGGGAAGAGACCCAATTTGAAGTAGTAATCAAAGGTGAAACAATGGAGATAATTATGTAAATAACTATTTTGAGATATTAAGCTGTGAAGGGTTGTGGAGAGATGGGCAGTAGTTGGAAAGGGATGAGGGAAACAAAGAAGGACTTTTAGAGATAAAGAAGAGCCAATCATGTTTGTGAGCTGAAGAGAATAGTCTCATAGGAAAGGGGAGGATTGATCATTTAGGAGGGACAGGAAATAACTGGGGGAGTAAAACCTTGAGAACAGGAGAGAGAATGGGACCCAGAGCCCATAGGGGTTCCAGGTCCAGGAAGAGCTGAGTTATGACAGAAACAGCACCCTTTCTCCTTTGTGCCAGGAGGACAGAAGGGGAAGATGCAGATGAACACAGATATAGACTGCGGGAGTTTTTGTCTGATGGTTCTAATTTCTCAATTAGATACAACCGACTCAGGATAATCAGATCAGAGTAAGTGGTTAGGAATGAAGTAGGAGTTTTGAGAAGAGAGGTGAAGGTAGGAAATAGCATCCTAAAGGTTGGAATATCAAGTTTATTAGATATGCATAAAATGAGATTGAGTGGGCAGTGGACTGAGAAGGTGAGCTTAAAGGGAAGCTTCTCAGTTGACTGTGATTTTCTCCAGTGATATTCAGTTGCTCAAATTCATGTAGGTGGCTGGCTGAGTTCATCCAAGCTTGGAGTTTTGCCCAGTGAGTATGACAGCTGCCTCTCCCATTACTAGCTCTAAGGGAAAAGATATTTGTAACCTGATTAGTGAGGACCCAGACAATTGATGTGCCATATTTAAGTAATGTACTTAGGAGTCCAGGTGCTTGCCTAGTTTTTTGTTTTTTGGTTTTTGGGTTTTTTTGATACCTCCCTTGGTTAAGGGTCTAGTAGGAAGAAGGGTCAGTATCAAGACATTCCTGTGTCCCTGTGGCCATAGTGTCATCATAATGGAATTCAAATCTCACTTTGACCCCCTAAGCCATCCAACAATCTACTAGGGTTTCTGATTAATGTTCATCCTAAATGTTCCATTAATTAGTCCCACCCACTTAATGAAACCCCCAAACCTTCAACTGACACCCTTTGCAACGTTACTGTTATTGCATACCCCCAAAAGATATGGTGAAATACTAACCCCAGTACCTCAGAATGTGAGTTTCTTTGAAACAGGGTCACTGCAGATGTAATTAGTTAAGATGAAGTCATACTGGAGTAGGGTGATCCCTTAGGTCCAATATGACTGATGTCCTTATCAGTAAAAAAGAGAAGAGACATAGAGACAGAGACACATGAAGAAACAAAGTCACATGATGAGAGAGGCAGGGATTGAAGTGCTGTAACTTCAAGCCACAGGAACATAAAAGATTGCTGGCAAATCACCAGAAGCTAGAAAGAGGCAAGGAAAGATTGTCTCCTTCAGGTTTCAGAGGGAGGATGGCCCTGCCAACACATCAGTTTTGGACCTCTAGCCTCCAAAACTATGAGACAATACATTTCCATTGTTTGAAGCCAACCAGGTTGTGTATTTTGTTACAGTAGCTCTAGAGACAAATATAATTACTATCGCCCCTGTGGTCCTCACGGAATTTCCTGCCAGACTGAAGCTTTCCTAAACCACAGAAGCTGAGTCGGCCTAGAGTTCCTGCTCCCTTCTTGGTAGGTGGGATTCATCCAAGTCCTAGGTCTCCCCTGTCTTGCTCTAGGAAATCAGGAAGCTCTCAGCTCCTTGCTAAGTCAGCCAGCCAAACACAAATATGCTTTGATTTTACGGAGGGTACACATAACCCAGCCTCAGCTCCAGGAGGGTATGTTTGACATGGTGGCCATGGCAACAAACCTGCTGAGGAAACACTGAGTCCTCCAGCTAGCCCAGGAGGAAAATGCCTCTTTCCATACCAGTAATGCAAGAAAAAGTTCTAAAAGGGAACCAGAAGGATTCACAGCGAGCACAATGACCCGGGGAAGATATGGCCCTTATGTGCCATGGTGTTAGCATGCAGCTAATAGTGGGCATAGAATAAGGAAAGCAGAGATCAGCCAGTAGCATGAGGAAGAGTAAGTGATGTCAAACTGGGTGGGGGCAGAGGAAGGGACTGTACCAGGCAAAGTGCTCATGGAGTTCAAATATGGTCCATAGTAAAGCAAGCAACAGAAAGGGGTCTATAGGGATCACTATCTAATCTAACATGCAAAATAAAGAAGAACCCCATATAGCAGGAAGCTATACTATATAATGTGCAGTGCTATGTCACCATGCCATAGATCTATCTGTTCAGGTTGGATCCAAGCAATGTTGAGAGGAACACAATTCAGGGTCTGATCTCCCAGGAAGAGGGCTGTAAGGGCTAAGCAGAGGGTCAAGACTCCAGCCAAGTGATCTGGGATTTGGGAAAGTCCCCTAATCTGAAAGAAAGTGTATGATAAGAGGAAGGGAGCCACAAGAGGACCCAAATTGTGGATGGAGTCCACACAGTGAGAAGCAGCAATGCAGGGAAGTCTTCAACTTGGGTGGCACAGATACCCAAGGCTTGCCTGGGTTCATCACATCCTGGGTCTGGTTCATTCAACAAATATTTATTGAACTTTGACTGTGTTCAAGTCCGATTCATGCTAGGAGTACACAGAGAACATGGTGCAGATTCTTCCCTAGAGAAGACTGGTCTAGCTGGGAAAACAGACCAAGCAGCAAATAACTACCATGCAGAGTGATAAACGGTAAACTGAGATACGAACAAAGTGCTGTGGGAATGCAGAAGGAAGGGAATGCACAACTCTGCCTGGGGTACTCAGGATGGCAGAAAATATATTTCGTTAGTTTTATGGTGATCTAGATAAATTAAGAAATAAAAGGAAAAGTGGAATTCTATTACACCCTCATGCTCTGCATTCTCAACCCCATAGTCCAGACCTCATTTCATTCTTGCTGTTTCCTGTCTCCTTTGAAATGCTGAGTACAAATTAAGGATAATCATATATTGGAATTATTTGTCACTGTATCATGAAAACGGTAATGCTTGATCAGTGTATTTCTAGATCTAAAACCTCCACACCCTCAACAGTTTGGTAGTCTCTGTCCCATGTAGTCAGATGACAGACCTGGGTGGTAACCGGATGCCACATGAAGTTGTCACAAATGACTCATATCTTAGGATAACACAGAGCACTTGATGAATCCTCTACCTCCTTTCTTCAAAATACCAGGAAGAAACACAATAAAGTGTTGGAAACCATAGTGGTTATGTTCCCATTTCCCTGAACTGCTGACTCCACTCCCAGAGAGACTTTTCAGTGGCCTCTAATGACTGGGCAGTGGACTTGTGGTTCCACACCCTGACAAGTGCTGATTGGTCCAAATTGGCCAATGTGATTCTTTCTTTCCAGACTTTAAAACTGCAACACAGGAGCTCTCTGTGCACTTCAACTGGGGAGGTGTGTATAGCTGGTCCTAAGGCAGCCATGTTTGCATCATGTTTAAATGGGATAGAGAAAGGCGCTCTGCAAAAATGGGGTAATGGAGCATTTCCACAGAGGGTAGCTGGGGGAGGGTAGCGGAGGGCAAGGGAAGAGGACTGCCTCTGTACTGATGACACTGACTTCCTGGTTCAGGCTCTCTTGGAATGCCTCATTAATCCTTTCCTTTGGTGAAGAAGAAGGAGTTCATGTTCACCCTGGTCTGCTATTGAAGACCTCTCTTATTTATATAGATGCAAGGCAGGCAGCCCCAGCCATGGGGAAAAGACACAAGGGACCCTTTTACTTGTTTATGGTGTGCATAGTTCTGGGAAGACAGTGAGAAAATTTGCATAACAGACACAGAATTTCTTCAAGGGAAGAAACCCTTGCCTCCAACCCATTCCCTCTAAGACCTAGGGGTAGGATTACCTATGGGGTCAACTTAGATGCTCCTAATCACAATCCAGCACCAGTGATAGGCACAGGAGCCCCAGAGATAAGTTGCCATAAGAATGAAGACAGGTAGAAATTATGGGGTAGTCCTGGCACCCTACGAAGAAAGGGAACAGAAACTGTGGATCAGCAGGCACTACATCCAGTTTGCATCCAGCCTTTCAGTCACTGCCATAAGCCCTATTTTGGCATCATGAATCTGACTGAAAAAGCCAATTATTGAATGCTCTAACATATAGGCTTAAAACATGGAGCCTTCCCAAATAAAACTCCATAGCAGTTGAAAAAAGTTCCACATCAGCATTTCTAGTAGAGATCTGAGGGAGGGTATAACTCAAAGATCATTATGCTCCATGAATTATCTCCCACAGCAGAAAGCAGGGCTTTGCTGCCTTTTACTAACAACACATAGGCTGGGGGATGTTGGAGCCTGTATTGACAGGGTCACCCAAGGTACAGCCTCCACACATTGTGGGAGAGACTGGGTGACATGGTCAATTTACTAGGGAGCCCTTTCACTGGCCAGTAGGCTCACAACTTCTCAAAATGTGCTATAGGTGGGTCAAGATGGAGCCCTAGCACCTTGCCACAGCCACTGGGCTTCAGACCCAACCCAGTGAGGCCAGCTTTCACTCAGCGGCCAACATCCTTCCACCACAGTCTGCATCGCAGTAGAATGAACGGGGTTCCCAAGGTGAAAGTATAAGCATTGTATATATAAAGGGGGAGGTGTTTGTGGGCCTTGTAAGGGTTAACTGGATTTCCCATCTTCCTACTGCTACCAGCTTGGGGAGCAGGAGCGTTTACTCTGACACTTGGCTGAGGCATGCTAATCACATCCTACACTATAAATCAAAGCATTTTGGCTTCCTGATCCCTCATGGGATTAACTTCATTTCCCACCCTTGGGTTTTTGAGAAGTTCTTGTGCCCTTCCAATTAATTCTACTTTCTCCTTAAATTAGCTTGCATGGTTCTGTCATCTGCAAGTAAATAATCCCTGAATAAGGCAGAAACTAAGGTTAAGAGAAGATGATTGCCAGAATCAAGGTGGAAATTTCTCTCACTTCAGGGCTAATTTACAAAGCAAACTTTTGGTATGTCCCTGTTAAGGGTGGATTGAAATACACAGATAATGACTAAATAGACTGCCCTCTGAACCCCAGGCAGAGAACAGGGGGAAAGACAGCAAAAGCCTTTGTATGCCCCTCGTGCCCCACCACCTTCCCTTGGCTTGGGCATGCCAGTATCTACTAAAGCAAGACACATACCAACCTTATTGTTCAATATTTATGTTCTGAGGCAGCCAAATTCATGCTAATTTATTTGCTCTCTTCTCCTCCCCTGGCCCTATTTTCTCGAACTGTTCAGAAATGAAAACTTCAGGAATACAAGAGTATTGGGGGTAGAAGGTACAGGATCCCAGAAAACCGCAAGTGGGGACAGGGACAGAGCCCTGGAAGCTCAGTACTCAGCAGCTTAGGGCTCTCCACGTGTTACACACACACAACGGGGACTGGACTGAGGCTCACACTTAGGCAGAGAACAGGGGCCCCAGAACAGGAGCGCAGTCCTCTGCCCAAAGGCAGATACCTGAAAAACTGCTATGCTCCTGAGCTGGTTGAGAGGCCTTGCTCCTCAGATCACCCAGCAGCTCAGGCTATGGGAAGGGGAGATGCCAGGACCATAGATGAAGTAGGGCAAAAATGAAAGAAAGTCTAGTTTAATTTCTTTTCACAAATGAACAAACCACCAAAACGTACAATATGAAGTGCAACAGAGAAATGAATAAAATTACGTCTTCCAAAAATTATTTACCACAAGAGACAGAAGAAACCTTTAGAAACATGCTTGATGTTTCGATACCATGAAAGAAGATCTGGTCTCTATAAGGTACACCAAAAGACCCACAAATGGAAACCGGGTTAAGAGAAAACCTGGGATGCACAGGAACTAGATAAAATTTTCAAAGTCACAACAGAATGCAAAATAAAATAGAAAAAGATTTTGAATTCCCCTAAATAGCAGTGATCAGCAAGATGGACTCACCATAAAAAATAAACAATTAAAAGCTGTGATATAGAGAACACACTGGGGAAAATCTCCAAGATTAGAGAAGAGGAGAGAGGGGAAAAGAATGATGAAAGGGAGGTGATAACACGGAAACAGATTGAACATCAGATCACAAGATGGTTGGTACCCAGAGCAAGAAGCTTATCCTGGTCTAGCACCTATGGGACCATTCTAATGTATGAGACCACTCTTAGGCAAAAGGGTCCCTGCTCTGGCCCCTCACTTTGGAGAGCCCTGCTGTGACTCTCCACTGGCCATGACCCTCTTCCTAAAGCAAAGAGTCCAGTGTCTAGAGGATGAGCCCGCTCTCAGCTTGACCACACCCTGCACTCGGGATAGCACCTGGGTATCCTGAATTAAATTCTTGACCCAGGCAGCCTGAGTCGGCTTCCCAGATTTGAGCAGCCCTCTTCCCTGGACCCATTCTCCAAAAGTCAGACCACTCCTACGGTGTGGTCCCAGGCTTGAACTGCTTGCAGGGCTTACAGACAGAGCTTAGATGTGCACGTTGGGATACCCACTGTGTGCATGCAGTGACCCTTGCAGTGTGAGTCAGAGCCAGGAATGGGAAGGGAAAGAGAGGCAGTCTGGAGGCTGGGGGTCCTTGTCGGCTTTCCCGGAAATACCATATTCTCAGAACTCAGAGGAGGCTGAGAATTCCTATTTCAGTCCAGGCTTCTAGGTGCCTATGAAGGTATATTTGTGCAGGGTGGAGGAAGAACATATTTTATTTAAGAGTATATTAGCATGATTTATAACTTTTAAATATTTAAGCACATGATATGTGGTCCTTCATTTGTGCTCTTACCCTGGCCTCAGAGTTATAAGAAAGGCAGGGCTTGCCAGTTGTATTACTGTTCCTGATGATCAGCTCCCCAGGTCGCCTATATTAAGAAATGTAACCTTTAGCACTTCTTGTCCAGAGAGCTGCAGTCAGCTTCTTTTATGGAAAAGGAAGAGAAAGCTTTCTGGTAGGGCACCTGGCTACAGCTAGAACCAGGATCTGGGACATCAAGACTCAGTAGCTCTCTCTCTTTCCCTTTGAGGTTTGGCCTAGAAAGGCAGGAAGACCCGAGAGCCAAATCCCATGCCATGAACTGCTGTCTGAGGTGACAGCCAGAGCAGAGGATTCCACCTCCACTGCCACGCTCTGGACATCGCCGTCAGGGTAGCTGACCTGCTTGTGCTTTCCGCTGGCGAGACTCAGTTGCTTAATTCCTAAATGTTGTGGTGCCCAGTCAGTGGCATTTTGCTTCTGGTTGCACAGGTCTGCTACAGCAAAATCCACCTCCTCATGCCGGGAGCATGTTAACAATTTTAACCCACAGGGCCCTGATCAGTTCTGCTGAGTACCTTCCCCTGAGCATAATGTTGGGGAGAGCTCTTGCTGCTCTGTATGGTGACACCTGTGTGTGGCCAATACAGGAACTTCCGTGCGAGGCCACCCCTGATACATCACCAGGGGCAGTGGAAGGGTATGGACTGGGCTTCTGGACTTGCCACTATTACTCACAGATGGGTACTGGTGAAGGTTAACTTTACGTGTCAGCTTGGCTAGGCTATGGTGCCCAGTTGTTTGGTCAAACACCAGCCTGGATGTTGCTGTGAAAGTATTTTTCAGTTGTGATTAACATTTTTTTAATTTTTTTTAAATTTACATCCAAATTAGTTAGCATATGATGCAACAATGATTTTAGGAGTAGATTCCTTAGTGTCCCTTAACCATTTAGACCACCTCCTACTCCCACAACCCCTCCAGTAACCCTCAGTTTGTTCTCCATATTTATGAGTCTCTTCTGTTTTGTCCCCCTCCCTGTTTTTATATGATTTTTGTTTCCCTTCCCTTATGTTCATCTGTTTTGTCTCTTAAAGTCCTCATATGAGTGAAGTCATATGATTTTTGTCTTTCTCTGACTGACTAATTTCACTTAGCATAATACCCTCCAGTTCCATCCATGTAGTTGCAAATGGCACGATTTCATTCTTTTTGATTGCCAAGTAATACTCCATTGTAATATATATACCACCAGATGTGATTAACATTTAAATCACTTGACTCTGAGCAAAGTCCACTCCATGATGTGGGTGGACTTCATTCAATGAGCTGAAGACTGACCAGAGACTGAGATTTCCCTAAGAAGAAGGTATTATCCTCAAGAATGCAACATAGTATATAGATACAGTATATATATATGTATGTATATAGATACAGTATATATATATGTATATATATATACATATATATAGTGTATATATATGTATATGTATATATATATGTATGTATATGTACTGTATATGTACTATATATATGTATGTGTGCATGTCCTATTGGTCTATTTCTCTATGAAACTCTAATGCAGTACTCAAGCATTACATTCTGGCAGTGGGCTGGGGGTACTGTTTGTAGCCCAACCTGTACAGCAGGGCACCTTGCTTGACCAAAACTCTTTCGAATCAGATCAAAGCCCCAGACCAAAGGCTGACAGTCAAGACCATCCTCCATGCTCAGTAAGCCCTAGAAATGTAGGAACTGGATTTCACATTGGTGTCCTGGCATAAGGCCAGGCAAGCAGAAGGGGTCCAGAAGGGAAGCTGCTACCACTTCCTGTTCGGCTCACTTCTAGACAACCTGGTCACAGGGCATGGGACAACAGGCCAGCTCTAGGAGTCACCCTTTGATGAGGAGGGAATTTCCACTGTCCCGGGCCAGGCTTCCGCTGGCCATGGGCCTTGGCAGCGCTGAGCCTCATGGTAGCTGGTTATGAAAGCTGGCAGCTAGGGAGGGCTGGAGACAAGGAGCCAGCAGAGCTGGATTGGGGGCTTGGTGAGGTTCCCAGTGGCATCCACAGAGGATGGGCCGAGTCCAGGTCAGCTTAACCCAGACTCGCTACTATGTGGGTGGGAGAAGAGCTGCAGCCAGAATAATAATGTGGCATCTGACTTGGTTTCCTGAGACTTAGTTTCCTCATCAGGAAAGTGGGACTAATAATATCTCAAGGCAGAGCAATGAGAACTTAAAAGGGTGACATTTACTCTCTCTCTTTAAAAATAAATATGGGGCGCCTAGGTGGCTCAGTCGGTTGAGCGTCCGACTTTGGCTCAGGTCATGATCTTGCGGTTCATGGGTTTGAGCTGCACGTCAGGCTCTGTGCTGACAGCTTAGAGCCCGGAGCCTGCTTCAGATTCTGTGTCTCCCTCTCTCTCTCTGCCCCTCCCCTGCTCGTGTTCTTTCTGTCTCTTGTCTCTCAACAATAAATAAGTGTTAAGAAAAAAATTTTTAATAAATAAACTTAAAAAGTGATTTTTAAAAAGGGGGTGCCTGGGTGGCTCAGTTAAGTGACTGACTCTTGGTTTCAGCTCAGGTCGTGATCTCAGGGTTCGTGAATTCAAGCCCCACGTCAGGCTCTGTGCTGACAGTGCAGAAAGAATTTGAAAGGGTGACATTTGTGTGGAAGTGCCAGGCACACTGCTTGTGTCCAAAAAATGTCAGTGTCCTTCCTTCTCCCAGGAAGGATGGGACATCCACCATGGGGGGTGAAGTGAGCGGGCTCTGGAGTGCTTTGTGAACCTGCACCTGCATCTTCCTCTGTAAGGTGAGATCTCTCCCCACAGAATTATCACAAGGACCCATGTGGAGTACTTTGCAGAGTATGCCTTCAGTAAATGCCGGAAAAAGAAACCTGTGTGACCCCCGCTCTTCAGGAAGACACAGAAACAGCCTATATAGGTTTAATTTTCTCTCGTGACATTGCAGGAGGGAAGAGAAGCAAATAGCAGTGGTATGATTTGCAAGGTGGTGCCAGCCCTGCTCTGGAGAACTGCATCTGGTCAGCATTGAGTGCTGGCCTCCGGCTGAAACCTTCAGCCTGTAATACTGCACTTTGCCACCTGCCGCCCATGCTTATTAGTCTGAGGCAGTGAGAGGACATGCCTAATGACACACATAGCCCTGTGTGCAGACCAGGAGGGCCTGAGGCTTATTCCAAAACCACTGTCCATCCAGAGGATGGAGCCAGCCTGGCCAGTTCATTCTCCAGGCTGGAAAGGGAGGCCTGTGGCTGTGGACAGATGGCTCTGACCTCTTTTGTCTTGCTCAGCCTAGGAGGATGTGTCTTCCTACACCCAGAACTATTCTCTTGCTCTTCTTCAATCAACAGTTTTAGAAACCCTCCTGATTCTGAATATGTATTGGGGCAGGGGGGAAACATTTTTTTTTCATTTTTTTTAATATTTATTTATTTTTCAGAGAGAGACAGACAGAGTGTGAGCTGGGGAGGAGCAGAGAGAGAGGGAAACACGTAATCCGAAGCAGGCTCCAGGCTCTGAGCTGTCGGCACAGAGCCAGATGCAGGGCTCCAACCCACGAACCATGAGATCATGACCTGAGCCAAAGGCACACATTTAACCAACTGAGCCACCCAGGTGCCCCAGGGAGGAGGGCAATTTAGAAGCATATCTCCCCTGAGGAGGGTGCATCCTGTTCAAGGACACTCCCTTCCAGATATACAAGACTGGCCAGGAGTTCAATTGGAAAGGAGGGACTAGCCACTGGGGAAGCAAAGAGGAGAAAGAAAGAGTGAGAAGCAGTGCTCCCAGCTGAGGAAAGAGCTGAGAAATATTTGAGGGACAGGAACATCTAGGATCCATAAGTTATGTACCTTTTTTTAATGTATCCAAAATCATCAGTGAGGTCTGCGAGATGCATAGTTCCACATGTGAGTTCATGTGTGTGTAAGTTTAGAAAAGCGATGAGTTCCACACCTGATAAACATGGTGTGGACACAAGTCCACACGGGATTACAGAAATCAATCATGGAATGGGGATTCACATCCATATTCCCCAGAGCTTAAGAGACCAGGAGATCCCAGCTGACATGAAATGTGAACCAGGTTTAGTCGGATGCTCACCTCACAGAGCCCAGGTCTTGCAAATCTGCTCAATCTTGTATTGGGGTAAAGCTTTAAGCAGCCGCTCCCTTGCTCAGCTTTGCCTTATTCTGATCTTGCTCTCCAAGGTGAACAGCCATGTCTACAAATGAAGCCAGTTGTCGTGAATGCCAGGATCCCTATCTCGGCAGATGGAAATCAGACTTGTCCCTTGAAATGCTCCCAGGATTCCAAGGACAGCAGGCCTGGAGCTGTTCGCAAGAGGCCTCCTGTACCAGCTGGCTGCCTTCTTTCTTGCAACAAAGAGCTTTATTTGGAACTATCTAGACTCCCATTGTCTTACAAAGTAACTAGCAGCCCAGAATGTTCTTCAATTATCCCTTTGCCTCTCCATCCAATCTCCGACAAACACCTAATACTCCTAGGCCTGCTATGGTGTAGAAAGCCGAGCACTTTCTCAGGGGCTGCTCATTTCTTCCTATTTTCAAATTAACCACACTACAAAAAGTCCCCACAGCTACAGAGTTGATAACAACAGTGAACAGATATTTGACAGACACTCTGCTGGGCCTTTTGAACAGACTGTCCCATTTCATGCTTACAGTGCCCCTATGCAGAGGTGCAATTATTGTACCTGTACTGAAAATTATTCCCATTTTCACAGACAAGAAACTGATGAAATTCAAGTTCTACTGACATATCTCCATCACTTACTTGGCATCAGACTACATGCCTTCACTTTAATCATCAATTCTTTTTAAAAAATAATAATAATTTCTTGAATACCCACCATGTGAGTCAATACTGTTATTCTTATGTTAAATACTGTTATTCTTATGATAAACCAAGCTGGAAGTAGTGAATTGAAATCATCCAGGGTTACTTGGTACATGGGAGATTTTCATGATTGTGCCTGAGGAGTGGATCTATGCGAAATCTTGAGTTACAAGTGGTCAATAATGGTCCATTTTAATTAGGATTTCAACAAAAGACAAGATTTCTGGAATGTCACACAAACAACATTGGCAAGAAAAGAGAGGTAGAAATAGACCAGGCAGCCAGAAAGCCAGTGGCTTCCCAAGTCCAAGGTATTCAGTTTGAGAGAATAAAGGAATCATTCCACTTCAAGGTGTAATTGAGTTTCTTTTTTTAGAGGATCATTATCTACCAAACCCCAGGCCAGATTTCACTCTTTCTGTGAAAGCCCAGTCTGTGTTTGCATTTGTAATCTTTTCCCGTGACAGAGGATCCAGGGCCCAATGGAGTTGGTACAACACTTGTGCAGCCCTTGGCAGTTGGGAGAGGAGGTACCAACCACACAGAACTAGGGATCCCACTCTGTCACTGAGGCTGGCCCAAAAGATGTAGCAGAATGAGCTAGAACAGTGTCTCAAAAACTACAGCTCTTTGAGGCTCTGCAGTACTTTCCAGTTGCAAGAGGCAACCATTTCTAGGGCAATGCATGGCCAACAATTTGACCCATCACAAATTGGTGGGGGGTTATGACAGGATCAGCCCTCTGTCTCCATTTCTGATGGGGAGAGACAGCTACTCCCTCACTCGCTTCAGGGCCACTTCAAGGCATTGAAGGATTCATGATGGTATAAAACCAGATGCTGTAAGGCTGGTGATTTCACTACAGTCTTCCTCCTGTGTGTGTCAGTCAATAGCTCCCTGACCTCAAAAGTCCTAAAAACAGTCCCTGATGACTGAGTGCCGCTCCCTCTGCCCCCGTGTCTCTCCCTCCTTCTCTCTCTCTCTCTCTCTCATCAGCCGGCAGTTTCTAGATCATTAACATTCTGGATTACATTAGATTAGAAAGGCATTTCAGACAATTCGAAGTCAAAGCCGTGGGCCTGATGGGCCTAGCCCCAGGATGAATTAACCACACTTCCTCATCACATCTTGGGTGATCAGTTCTCTAAATGACATAAGTACGGTTTGTGACACTGGAGACTACACTCCAAGAGGGTCTGTCTCTACTTGCAACCATGCTGAGCTATATGTTACAGTGAAGTCTGTTGGAGACCCTGGTTTGTGGGGGTTAAGAACATGGAGTCGGGAGTCATCTAGAACAAGGTTTTCATCCAAACTCTATTAGTTGTGAGACTTTAAACAAGTTACTTAATTTTTCTACGTCTGTTTCTTCATCTGTGCGATGGCAATGGAAAAAGATAGTATAGGAAAGTGAGAAACTAGGAAGGGTCTGGGATTTTGCACTAACAAGTTAGCCTGCTTTTCATTTTGTTAATGTTTATTTACTTATTTAGAGAGAGCAGGGGAGGGGCAGAGAGAGAGGGAGAAAGAATCACAAGGAGGCTCTGCACTGCCAGCAGGGAGCCCAACTTGGGGCTTGAACTCACGAACCGTGAGATCATGACCTGAGCTGAAACCAAGAGCCAAATGCTTAACCAACTGAGCCAGCCAGGCACCCCTAGCCTGCCTTGCATTTTACTTAAAGAAAAATCCAAACTCCCCAGGGTTGCCCACAGACCTCTGCATGATCAACTTAGCTCTACTCTTCAAGCCACCCTGGCACCCCTTCTATTCTAGAACACATCTGATTTTTTTTTCCCCACCTCAAGACCTTTGCTCAATATTGTTATCTGCCTGGACTAATCCAGATTTTGGGCATGAAAGTCACATCGTCAGAAAGCCTTTATTGGCCACCCTTATCTAAAGGGCTTCATCCCCTCCCTCACCCTACTGGTCATTATTGGCTATCTTTATTTCCTTTCAAACATTTTGGGGGTCAATGAAGTGGTCAGCTCTCAGGGACCTGCAGAGCCTAGGGAAGGCACAAGATTAAATACTGCACTTTGAGGGTGGAATGAACAGGGAGTACCTATTTTTAAAATGCAAACACCCCTGGGGCTCCTGGGTGGCTCAGTCAGTTAGGCATCCGACTTCAGCTCAGGTCATGATCTCACGGTTTGCGGGTTCAAGCCCTGTGTCGGGCTCTGTGCTGACAGCTCAGAACTTGGAGCCTGCTTCAGATTCTGTGTCTCCTCTCTCTCTGCCCCTCCCATGCTCATACTCTGTCTCTCTCTGTCTCTCAATAATAAATAAATGTAAAATAAAATAAAATAAAATAAAATAAAATAAAATAAAATAAAATGCAAAAACCCCTGAGAAGGCACAAATTGATAAGCTCAACAAGTTCCTCTCATGCCCATAGGAGAAGCTTCTGGCCTTAAGTGCCCTGAGCATGGATGGAAGGGAATGGAAGAGTATGAAGGAGTGGTAGCAAAATGCTGCCTCCCTAAAATAATGAATTTGAATTTCTGACATAAACCCCCACTCCTACCCACCCCTGAGGCACTGAACTGCAAACATGGAGCCCAAGCATTTTTAAGTGGTGCTGGGCTTTGACCTGCAAATGCATATTGGTGATATCCACATATTCATTTTCTTGTGGCTGCTGTAACAAAGTATCATAAACTTGTGTGGTGTTTAGGAGGCATTTGAAGCCCCACTGCCTGGCTTTAAAGCCCAGAAATTTATTCTCCTATGGTTCTGGGGTTTAGAAGTTCAAAATCAGTATCACTGGGCCAAAATCAAAAGGTTGGCGGGGCCGTGCTTACTGTAGAGTCTAGAAGAGAATTTGTTCCTTGCCTTTACCAGTTTCTGGCGGCTGCCGGTAGCCACATGCCTCCAATCTCCGAGGTCAGCAACCTCAAATCTATTTTATTGTCACATCACCTTCTCTTCTCAGCCTTTGACACCAGATGGTATCAAATATCTCTCTGCCCATCTCTCATAAAGATACGTGTGACTGTGTTTAGTGCCCACCCAGATAATCCAGGATAATCTCCCCCTCTCAAAGTCCTTAATGCAATCACATCTCTTGTGACACATAAGGTAACATTCACAGGTTCCAGGGATTAGGACACGGATACCTCTCAGGGAGCCATATTTCAGCCAACCGCACTCGAACAGGTGGAAAACAAAAAAGAAGCAACCTAGGTTGCTTTTGCTACCTAGGTTATGGCAGAGAGGGAAGGAAGGGGGGAAGTGAAATTGGGAAGCAAAAGTGTGCTGGAAGTAAAGCTGGACTCCAGACCTGTGAACTGGAAAGCAGGAGAGGTCCGTGCACAGGAAGGTAGAGGACCCATACCTTCACAGGACGTTCCCCCCTAGGCCTGGCCTCTCAGAGCCCATGTGGGATCCAAGAGGTAGCTTTGGCAGGGAGTTTGGAGTCTTGGGGCTAGAGAAGCTTGGGAAGAGCCCTTATGGAGAGGAGAGTCATCTCATGTGATGGGCGTGGGACACAAATGGGCCTTTTCCAGAGGTCAGAAAATGGATCCAATAGAGGCAGGTTACCTTGGGCCTAGAGGGAAGACAGACATGGAAAAATTATATTTGGCTCTCCACACATTTGACACTGATTGTCCTCTTTCTTGAAGCTCTCCCTTCTGGTTCTCCTCTTGCCTCTGTAACTGTTCCCTCAGGGTCCCTTTCTCTGGCCCCAGGTGTCCATAGTAGTAACCTGCTCCTAATGATCCCATATGGTCTCTTTCCCTACCTTTGATTCACTTTCTGCAAAATAAATAGAGTGAGATAATCGGTGTTAAAAGCACTGTGTCTGAGCCCCACTGCCTGGCTTTCAATTCTGGCTATACCACCTCCTATGTGTGGTCTCAGACAAGTGCCTTACAGGCTGTATCGCTGAGTTCAGAATCTCCTTGCAGGAAATGGGGACAATCAGGCTGTCTGAGGAACTGAGATAAAGCACACAATTAGCAGGCAGCTGGTGAACAACGTTAGCCATTGTTGGTATTTGTTGCAGTTGTTGCCTTGTTCAGCTCTCTACTTGTCTTCTGTTGTGTGTCTGAACCCAGGAGGGGTGGGAGGGGGTGCCAAGTGACCACGGTCATCAGGCAGAGGGGCAGAGCTGGAAGGGAGTGGGAGGGGAGAAAAGATGGGCACCAAGGCTGTCCCCTCATGGAAAAAACATTTTTCTGAGGGTGACAGCAGCAAGGAGAGAAGCTGAGGCTGTACCCCCAAGACCCAGGAGCAATAGAGCATGGTGTGTCCCCCAACACCTGCTGCCCTTCTCCTTGTCCCTCAGCCAGCCATAGCCCCTAAGACTTGGCTGACCCCTGGTCTTCCTAATTTGCTGCTGGAGAAGATGGAGGGGCTCTGAACAATGCTGCACAGAGTGGAAACACTGGGCCTATGGAGAAAGGTGAAAGGGGCAGGAATTATTTAGTTAGACAGGAGGCAGCCAAGGAGAGATTTAATAACAGTCTTTGAAGATCTGAAGGGTTATTATATAGAAATTGGTGACCGGCTGGCCCTTCTTCGCTCAGAGCACAGGGCCAAAGGAAATGAGTTTATGCTCTGGAAGAAGAGATATTCAGGTTAGGTAAAGATAGATAGATACACAGAAAGATGATAGATAGATAGATAGATAGATAGATAGATAGATAGATAGATAATGATCTTCCTGTGTGGGTGGAATGGGCCATTAATGGACCTACAGTGGACACACATGGTGCAGCATGATGCTTGGAGGACAGGCCTCCAGAGTACTCAGGGACACCTCTATACAAGCAGTGATCCGAGGAGCAGACACCAATTGACTGGGATGGCAGTGTCTTTCCCAGTTGATATAGTGATGGGCCCTCTCCCCAACTCCCAGCCCCCATCCCATCTCCTACCCCCCGGAACAAAATCCTTGGAATTGTGTGGAGAAAAATAGGTCATCCTATTGGGAGTGGGATGGTGGTGAACCATGCAGGGGGGCACTTTTCTCATAATAAAAAGAAGAATGCTCCCCAAACACCACACAAATGCACCAGAATCTCATGAATTGCCCCTATGCCTTTTCTTGGAGATGAGCTTTCTCTGTTTAGGAGAAAATGGCCTTTCTGTTCTGGGCTACCGGTGGCTGGAGCGGGTCCCTTGGCTCATTCATTTAACAGCCATTCATGGAGTGCCTGGGCCATGCTCGAAGGTAACAGGACTGGCAGTTTCATGAAACAGAGCAGTTATGTTTAGTGGTGAAAATCAAAAAGAACACAGATTCTCATTCGGCTCGGGGTCCTCTCTTCTCACAAATGGAGGATGCTGGCAGGAAAGAACCAGACTGTGTGTCTTTCTCAGAGCTATGGTCACCCACACTTCCTAATATTTAGCCCTTGCTCTCTGCCAGGCCCAGTACTCAAATGCATAGTATCTCATTTAATCATCATGAGACCACATTGAGGTCCTGTTATTAACTCCCTGGCAAAACACTAGTATCAACCTCATGAGGTTGTTGCAGTTACACAAGTTAAAATAGTAAGGCACACCTCTGCCGTATAAGCACACGCTATTATCATTGCTGCTGCTGATGTTGTTAAAGAGACCAAATGTTCCATCCAAGTTCACTCAGCTTGTAAGGCAGAGCCAGGCCTATCTGACACCAAAGTCTATGCCCTTTCTTTCTGTCCACTCACCACACATGGAGGCACCATGCACTGCAGTCAAAAGTATAGGCTCTAGGAGTTAGAAAAACAGACCGCCATTTGAATTCCAGCTCTGCTGGTTTCCAACTAGGTGATCTTGGGCAAGCCACTTTGTCCCTCTGAACTTTAGTTTATGAATCTATAAATGGGGATAGTAATAGGACTGGCCTCCAAGTTAATTTTGAAGATTAAGTGCTATAGGACATGAAAACTCTAAATAAGTACTTAATGCACATCATTATTATTACTCTCATCAGCCATTGAAAGGGCAAAGACTAATTCACCAAAAAAAACCCCAGAATTCTAAGCTGGCAAAGAAGAGATACACTACTTTGGGCTTCAGGTCATCTGGAGACCCCCTCCTAACACATTCCTGATAATACTGTCAAGAGGTGGCTTTTTGGTAGTTGAAGATTTCACCAGAGTGTCTGTTTCATTGTCCTTAAATCCATAAAAACTGGCCAGAAAATCCCTGAGTATCCTTGACACTTTAAGAACGCTGGGTGGATCAACAATAGTTTCGGAGGCTTCAGGTCTAATGTGACAGAGAAGCCCACCCAGGCCAGCAGTGGGGCGGTTTCTATTCTGAAGGTCAAAGGTGGGCTTTAATGCTGCAACCTGTCAGGGGCTACTGAGAGACCCATGCACCTAACATGTGCTTGACACAAGCTTGCATCTAGAAACAAGGAGACAGAGACAAGATCAATGGTCAGGAATACAGAGGGGTACGTTCAAAGACTTCTGCTGCTGTTGCAGGAAATAAACTGGCTTCCGTTGTCCTTCACCTGAGTTGCTCTGTTGAGACTCTTCTAAGTCACATTTTAAGTTTTAATTCTATATTCGTCTTAGGGAGTAAATACCAATGACCCACCACTTGAGTCCTTTGTAATAAATACCATTTTATTGTAAATGGCAGATCCCTTGCTCAAAGCACAGGTGAGAACCAAAACATAAAGCAGAATCCCCTCTGGAGCGGCGGGGGGGTGGGGGGTGGGGGGGGGGGTGCTTGGCCCCAGCCAGAAACCCAATGACCATCCAGGGTCTTGTAAAAGCAAGCACTAACATAAGCACTTACCATAGTCCTGGCACTATTTGAAGTGCTCTGCATATATTAACTCATTTAATCCACACAGCAACCCTATGAAGTTGGAAATATTATCATCTTCATTCTATATATGGGGAAACTGAGGCACAGAGAGGCTAATACCTAGCCCAAGATCAAACAGCTAGTAATCTGCTGAACGACAATCTGAATTTCTGTTCTTTACTTAGGAGCTATATTCAGGCCTCTCCTGTGCAGGAGCATGGACATATAGGAGTCTCAGAACCCCTAAAGAAATACGAAGCGGCACTTGGGGGTGGGAGTGTGCAAGACGATGAGTATGGGCATTACATTAGGAACTGAGTGCTAGAATCTTCTTTTTTCTTTTCATGTTCTTTTTTAGTAATGGTGGGGGTGGTGTTGGTTGGTATCGATTGCTAGTTTTACCTCTCTAAAAGGGTATTTGTTCCTAGATGCAAGTCTAAGTATGGAGCTTGGAGTGATTTTTTTTAGCCAGCTGATAAGCTAGCAAGTATCCCATAGACCCAAGGTCAGTGACAGCAGTAGCAGGACAAGTCCATTGCTGCATCCGGGGTGTGTCGGGTCTCAGAAACTATGAGAGTCCATATGGTCCTGTCAGAGGCCAGAGGCTATGTCCAGCAAAAGGTGACCACCACTAAGCTCCAATTAGAGCAAAAGCCTCAGTGGCAACTGCTCCCCTCAGTGTAGCCATGGTGACCCCAGGACTCAGACTGATGAAAGGTTTACAGGGAAGGATTTGGAAAGAAGGTGGATGGAAGAGCAGACAAGGGAAAGAGAAGTAAAAGAAATGGTGATTCTAGATGTGTCTGGATCAGGAGCATTCCTGGTGGAGACCCCAGACAATTCTGACATCTCCAGGGCTGTGTTCTTGGCTCGGTCCATCTAGAATCCTGTCTGCAAGAGTTGACCCTTGGCCACCCAGAGGTCCAAGTTCAATTCTAAGACCATCTGGGACACCTATGGAAAGTTGCCTATGAAAAGCGTCACCTAGGCCTATGAAAATTATGTTAACTATAGCTATAGCCTAAGGCATCTATCTCCCATTTTTTGGTGATGGTGACCTTACTCCTACCACCTAAGAAACCAAGCTTGCTCAAGCTCTCTTAGCTTTCAGCTCACAAAAGGAAGAAGTGAAGGGCTTTTTGTTTTTCCCAGGTGGAGCCTACATTAGACTTTTCAACAGGACCATTTCTAGGTAGGCCACTGAGTCATAGAAATGCAGGGAAGGAGAGCCTCTTCTCCCCACACAGATATAAAGGTGCCAGTGCTAGCAGAGGTACAGAGCAGCAGAGAACCAAGAAAGGAGAAATCAGGCTTTGTACTGGGCCAAGTGAGCATTGCCTGGTCAGATCTCACACTGACAGTAAACAGCCAACCAGTTGTGCTGGTGCATTCTAGCCCCAGCCTAGAGGAAGGAGCCTCCATAGTCAGTTTCCAGCATTATTTTCTGGTTGTTCTGTGCATGCATTCTATCTTCCCCTACCACCCCCAACAAGTCCTTGAGCTACTAAAGAACCTTGTCATAGGAGATGATATTTTAAACATTTATCTCAAAAAGTAACAATTAGTCACATTGACTGATGGCTTGGCTAATGAACTGGGAGAACTAGCTGGAGGGTGTTAGTGAACTATGTGACTCATCATCTCCACTTATCAGCTACCCACTCTCCCCCCACCAATTGAAACAGGAGAGTCTCCAAGGAAGGAAGACAAGAATTAGTACCAGCTCAGAGCTTCTAAGCACTGAGCCAGGCCCGCTGCCCACATTATCTTGCTTACTTCTATACAACCCCCTTGAGATGGAGCTGTTGCATTTAGAAGGGGAAAAGCATGTATGGAGCTCTGATGTTCCTGGAGAGGCCTTCTTAGGGGACGTGGGTCACGTTGGTGAATTCACCTTGTCACAAGCCCTGGCATCCTTAGCCTTGCAGGCACAGAAAACTCACAAACAAAGAGCAGACCCATTTGTTGGGGACAGATTCACGGGAACCAAGCTCAAGACCGCGTGTTAACATGGCCATGACAATGAGAAGTGCATCCATCCCATGGAACAGAATACTGCATTGTCTATGAATATTGGAAGCCAAGTTACTCACAAATGGCCATGTGGTGAACGTAGAATCAGCAGAGAGGTGGCTGATGGGGGAGTCCAGAGTAGTGCTCAGAGGACTCTGTAATTATGGTTCATCTACTGAGCCTCAGCTCAGGAGTCACTCTGCAGGAAGCCTCCCTGTCCCCATCCTCCATCCTCAATACCAAAGCCAGGCCAACACACCCTCTCTATGATCCCAGAATGCATAGTCCTCCCATGGCCCTGGCCACACTATTCAACAATCCTCACTAACCACACTAATAGTCTGCACTGCTGCCTATCACACTCCTTTGAGGCCAGGAGGGTGCCTCATTCCTATGATGTCCCTTTCACCTGCCATGTAGACAGTGCTTTGTTACTGGAGACATTAAAAAATGCAAATCTAAATCTTTGAGCCAGGACTCCCTCCTAACTGGGCAGTGCCTGAGGGTCTGCCAACTTTGGGTATGCTGACCTTACCCTTCTGTTTGTTCTCCAAAGAGTATATATGCTGCTGTGAGTTTGTTTCCTACTAGCAAAATTATGATCACACACCACACTCACCTTCCTAAGACTAGACCCAGTCTTCTCGACTGAGGTTTGTATATCACCTGCTACACATCAGACCCACAGCATGTCCTGGGTCCCTCCACTTGTAACTTGTACTGTACATGCAGAGTTTTGGATTTAGTTCTCAGAGGGCAACCAAAATATCTAATGATAAGGGAGTGGTTAAATAAACCATACCTCCTTACAATGGCCTACTGTGCATCCAACACAATGATGTTTTAATGAAGCAGAGGAATGCTTATTCTATGATATTATGGGGAAAGGAAGTACATCATATGTACATCATGTAATTTTATCTGTGTGAATAAAAGCATAAAGTACTAGAAAGATTTATTTAACTGCTAAAAGTAGCTACTTCTACATGGGAGGGTAACAGTTGATTCCAACCCTTCTCGTTAAGCCTTTCTGTGCTTCCCAATCTATAGTAAGCATGATGTTACTTTTATAGTTAAGTAAAACAATAAACTTTACTGAAAAATTCATGACTAGAATATTTACCATTTCTCTAAAAAATATATTTGTATTTAATTATGTACCTTCTAATGATTTTTTTTTTTGGTAAGTCACAGAGAAACTGGATTATAAAAAAGTCTCCTCCTTCCCATATCCCAGGCAGAAGCGGTATCCCAGTGTGTCTACAACTGGGATCTAGAACTGGTGTCAACCCTCTCCAGGCTTGTCTCCCTTCCCCATCCCCCTTTCACCCAGATGCTTTCCTGGGGCACCCCTGTCAGCATGGGGAATAAACTGTCCAAGGTCATGTGTAAAGATGGAAAGATACATACGATGCTTCCATTAAAGGACTAGGTAGTTACCAACATGACTTCAAATTCTTTCCAATAATTATGTGATGCTTCAACCAAATCTCTCCTATGTAGCATTTTTAAAAATTTTGGCCTCATTTTACTGACATAAGATTCACATAACATAAAATTAACCATTTGATAATGAACAATTTAGTGGCATTCAGTACAGTGTTGTGTGACCACCATCTATGTCTAGTTCCAAAATTTTTTAATCACCCCAACAGAAAACCTCATGCAGTAAAATAGTTCTTCACATTCTCCTCTCTCCCCAACCCCTGGCAACCACCAATCTGTGCCTGTGTGTATGGATTTATTATTCTGAATATTTCATATAAATGGAATCATACAATAGGTGGCATTTTGAGTCTGGCTTCTTATACTTAGCTTAATCTTTTCAAGGTTCATCTATGTTATAGCATGTATATTTCATTCTTTTTGTGGCTAAATCATATTCCATTGTATGGATCTACCACATTTTGTTTATCCATTCATCCAATGATGGACATTTGGGCTATTTCCACCTTTTGGCTATTGTGATTAGGGCTGCTATGAACATATGTGCACATGTACTTGGCTTCTATGTAGTATTAATGACCTTATATTTTAGGGTAAATATCTGTTCTCACCATCTCAAGGCTTCCATCTGGGGACTGCCACATTCAGGAGCCAACCTCTCTGTGCTCCAAACCAGGACAAAGTTCCAGCAAGTCAGAAAGATTGAAAATGTTGTCGATTCAAAAACAGCTAGCCGTGACAGGCCTTGGAGGTGGATTCTAGGAGCAAATTAGTGGGAGAAAAAGAGGATGTGGCAAAGAAGGAGTAATTACTACTACAAATCTCTGGGAGTGTCATTTAGTTAAGCAAAACGGTGGCAATTGAATTGGCCACATCCAACTTCTCATTCATTATTAATGTCTGAGAGTAGGTTTCATTGTGCTAATACCTCATGGTGCAGCTCTGGCTGGACCCCTACACATATTTAGGGAAAGAGTGGCACACATCTCAGCTGACCACTGGCTGCCAGATGTACTAGGTCTCATCAACTGGCTTCACCAAACCCCCAGAGAATGGCTTTGTCCCAGCAAACAGGGTGAGCAAGACATCATCCCAAATATGGTGACCCATCCCAACTTGTGTTTCCTGGCCACACTGGGCAGCTAGGTGCAAATTAGGGAAAACAGCTCAGAGAGGAGGTCAAGTATAATGGTTAGGAGTCCAGACTCTGAAACCAGAGAACTGCCAGCCTGCAGTTGAACTCTGCCTCCGGTTCTTGCTAGCTGTGTGATCTTGTGCAAGTCACAACCACTCTGAGCCTTAGTTTACCAACTGTCAACAGGCAATAGTGGAAAATACCAACCTCATCCAGGTGCTATATAATTTAAAAGAGAGTGTAGGATACGTTAGTTGAAGAGCTCAATAAATGTCAGTTAGCTAGGGTGGTATTGTAACACAGAGTAGTTCCAGGATTATATCCCCTGCCAGCATACTGCAAGAGCCCCACTTCCCTCATCTCAGGAAGGCCCAAGGACACCAATTTAAGTCTCCTAGTCTCCCTGTGGCAACCATTTTCCTAGCCTCAGACACACACACACAGGCCCAACGCCCTCTACCTGGCTGTGGCTGATGCCACCAGATCCCTGGAACCTTCTCTTCATCTTGGGGCATAGACTGTCTCAGGCTTTAGCATCTGAAATGTAGCCCTCACACATCAAGCAGGGCCCAGAGGCCAACATCGGAATAACTCCTCCAGGGAGATGGGGTAAGGGGCTATCGATTCTTTTGGCTTTTTATCTTCTTTTTAAGAAATACGTATGCATGTTTAAAAAATATGTACATTTAAAGATACCGCGCTTAATAAGTAATACACAAATATGGCAAAAATAAATATAGGAATGAGTACATTCTGGGAACCATTGATTGATTCTAGTCTGAAGTGACTTCTGAGCCTGTGACTATGACTTATACAATGACCCCCTGATGTCATTGGATCTCTTTACCTCAAGGCCATATTCACCAAACAGCCTTTTCCTACTTACACTCCCTCTCAGCAAGGTGCTATGTTAAGTGCTGACACATACAAAGGGGAAGAAGAAATGAGCTCTGTCCTCACACCTGGTAAACTAGGCAGGCATGTCCACCAATAGCACTTGGAGGGAGCAGCCAGAGGGAACTCCTTTGGATGTTTCTGTCAGTGGTGCTTCCAGGCTGGGCTTAAAGGTCCCTGAAATATCTAGACTCTGAGCTGATGAGACTCCATCAAAGAAGTTGGTCAAAACAGATGCTATGGGGTTAGAACTTTGCAACATGCTGGTGTATTGCAGTGTGGTGGTACACAAGCGGTGATCCCACGCTAAGGGCAGTGGGGCTATCAGGTTGTCACATGACAACCCTCGTGGCATGGCGTGGTGGTGGCAGTAGTGTGTGGTATAGGGTCTGCCTACACTCTCACGGTGTGGAGTTGTGTCGGTGCCAAGTTCCACTTTGTCGTGATGGAAAGTTCTGGCAATGTGCTGTTACAACTGTCAGCAATATTGTGCCCACTTGCCAAGTTGTTACCAGGTCACGATGGCTTTCCTGTGCTCCAGCTTTATGAGCTTGCATTGTGATGTGGCAGTGGGATAGGGTGCAACACCACCTTTCTTGCTAGAGGGACTCCCATGTGGTTTGTGACCAGAAATTCTTTTCATTTCAGTGCCCAAGACACTGCGTGTTCCCTTCACTAGTCCATTTCCTCCTGAAACCCCAGCAAGGGCTGCAAACACGCCACACGCGTTTCTCCTCAGGCAGAAGAGCATTTAGTGACAGTTACCAGGGAGGCCTAGTAACTATGATCTCAGTTTTGTCTCGGGGGTCTGCCAGGTGCTTTCTGAAGCTGCCACATAAAAGGCAATTGTCAGGCCAAGTCCAAGGAGGCAGGAAAGGAGCAGAGGCACAGCTCAATCCCCTAGTCAGGGTTAACCATCTCCTGGCAGTGGCTCCTAACTCACCAAGGGAGCAGTCAGCTGGCCAGCTTCTGCCCTTGTGCCTGGTGACCGTGGCCTGCCCCACTGGCCCAAAGAGCCTCTGAGGCTGAAGGTTCTCAAGATACCCGTGTCCTGCCTGCATTTTGTCAAGAAAGGCATGGAACCATACAAAACTGTGGTCCTGACCTTAAAATGTGTCTGTTTGGTACACATGAGGCAGAAATCTGCTCATTCCCATATGCCTCACTTCTCCGGGCCTCATAGGCTGGGGGAGTCTGGTAAGACAAAACAAGGGATTCTCATTACTCATGGTAGTTAGGTCACATCAGGCTGTCTCCAATCGGAACCACTGCTCACAGAGGAAATCAGGACTAGTTTCTTATGAGCCTCCACTCACAACATAGCTTTGTTTTCTGTGTGTTTCTGTGTAAACACCTTATTTAATATATATTGTCAATTCATTAACATTGACCTTACAGCCAACAGCATTATAACTCATGCCTCAACAAAGCTTATCTAACACACATACTTTCTCTGTAAGGCACATCCCAGCTTTCTTGTGCTTAGGAACCCAACTTGTGTTTAGCAGACAGTTCTTCAGCACCACACCTGAAGCCCTTTAGACAAGGAAATCAACCAAATAAAGCCCAAAAATGTAGAAGAAAACGTGGCACTAAATAGACTGGAAAGGACCCTTGTTACCAGTATGAGAACTGAAACAAGAAGGCAGAGCTCACTTGTCCAACTTCAGCCAGGTATGTGCACGTCAGGCCACTCAAATTTGTCGCCATTCTGCACATGCCATAAATGACCATGAAATCACCTTAAGTATTGATGTTGGGGTTACAAATAGATTTTAGCCAGTAGGCAAATTTGCAGATACATAATCTGCAAATAATGAGGATGTCCTGCAACTAGAAAAAGCATATTTAGAGACGTAGAGGACACAAGGAATCATTCATTCTAAGTGCTTTACATGTGTTGACTCATTTAATCCTGCCAGCAACACAATGAAGTGGGTGTTACTACTCTCCCTATTTACAGTTCAGGGAATGGAGGCAAAAAGCATCAAGGAATTTGCAGAGGTTCCCACAGCCAGGAACTGACAAAGCCAGGATATGAATCAGGTATCTTGCTCTAGAACCCCCACGCTTAATCCATATTGCCTCTGGGTAGAAATCTCCATCAATGACCTTAGTTTCTTAAGAGAATCACTTGGAAGTCAAAGAGCTGAACCCATTACCTTTCCTCTAGCATGGCAGGCTGACTCATACATTCTAATCCTGAGCAACTGAAGCTTTTCTAATGTTTCCAATGAAGCTGGTCTCCCATCTGTTATTTGATGATCTCCACTGAAGCTTCTAATACTGGCCTTGCTATTATTGATAAATCTGCCTTGGCTGCCCTGCCTGATTGGGGAGGGCCTTTTCTTCCTACCATTGAACTACTGAGTTGCCATCTTCTTATGATACTCCATCAACAGTTTTGTAGGGGAGGAGGGAGTGTTGCATTATGTCCTCAGGACAAGTCATTAAGGCTAGACACATGGTACCACCTCCATGACTCAGGCAAGAGGTCAGGTACCTACTTGAGAGTGATTCCCTACATAATAGTGATACTCTAGCCCTCTGAACTCCTTTCCCCGCTGGTGTATGTGCACAAATAGGTGGGAGGTGGTATGGTAAATGGCTACAAGCACCAGATTTGGGTTTGAGGAATGTGTCACTATGGAAAAGTAACAAAACTCTCTATGCTTCATTTTCAACACTAAAGTAGGTGCGATGCTACCTGCCTTATGATAACAGTGATAAAAGGGATAAAGTAGGGGTGATAATAATACCGGGCTCATACGGTGGTTGAGAGACTTAACTGAGAACAACCATATTAAAGATTTCACACAATACCTAGTACCAAGAAAAGCTCAGTGAGAAGCTTCTTATTTTTCTTCCCACTTTTATTTCACAAGTATTAATTTTAGTGTTCTGGGCATACTACCATCAAATATAAAGGGCTTTTGTAGTTTCACACAAGAGTCCTAACACTTTCTTTTTTTTTTTTTTAACGTTTATTTATTTTTGAGACAGAGAGAGACAGAGCATGAACAGGGGAGGGTCAGAGAGAGGGAGACACAGAATCGGAAACAGGCTCCAGGCTCTGAGCTGTCAGCACAGAGCCCGACACGGGGCTCGAACTCACAGACCGCGAGATCATGACCTGAGCCGAAGTCGGCCGCCCAACAGACTGAGCCACCCAGGCGCCCCGAGTCCTAACACTTTCAAAATCAAATAGGACTCCTGGTGGTTTGTACAAATTTCTTAAGCTCCTAAGGTAGACATATAACTGCATATCTTCACCCCCCACTGCCAAAAAATTTCTAGAGGCACGTGTGGGATTCTAGGGAAGGTGGTAGCAATGATGATGTAATTTTTTATCTTTTTTTAGTCATCCCACAAAACAGAAAGAGACTAACACAGCAAAACCAAAATCCTTCAGACAATATCTACAGCAAAACAAAGAATTCAGACCAGCTCCAAAATATGAACAATTGAGGAACAACCATGAATACCACCAAAACCATGTAACATCAGCAAATGTGCAGGGGGAAGCCAACAAGAGACAAAGAGATTTGTGTTGAACCTGAGATTTGGGGAACCCAAAATTGCCAATAGATATTCCCAAGGGAAGGGGAACACAATCTGGGGAAAACGGCCATAACTGGCAGGGGTCTTGCACAATTTAGTTTCTGAGCACAAGATCAGACAATACCAGAGCAGTCTGGGTACTATGAGCTCTTAGAAATAACAAGAGCAACCTTCCAAGACAAAGGCCTACATTGAGTAGAAAATACTGAGAATAGAATCTAATTTATGTAGGACAAGGTATTAGGGGGAAAGGAAAGAAACATTCCTGATAAAACTGGGGGAAGGTAACTGAGCCAGCAAATGTTAGAATAAATTAAAGCCATATATTTGAACTCTTTGAAATAACATCAGAATAGTGAACTCTAGAGCTATGAAACTAGGAAAATGATCCTGGCCCACGCTCCCCTCCAAAGTGAATAGGAGAACTCATGCCCTTCAAGCATGATCAACAAAAAAGAATTGTGTTTCAATCCCACACAAAGTTATTTTAAGGAAAAAAGAGAATAAGGAGCAAAATGTCCCCACAGACAATAAATAAGCCAGAAATAAAGACAAAAATGCAGAGAGGAAAACAAAGAAAACCCAGGCACCAGATGGCTGCCTGGGTGAATTCTATCAAAACATTTAAAAGATAAAATGCCAATCTTACATAAACTGTTTTAGAAAATAGAAGAGGAGGAAACACTTCCAAACTAATTTTATGAGACTAGAAAAACCTTGGTACCAAAACCTTATGAAGACACTGGACATTACAGATCAATATCCCCCACGAATCTAGACATAAAACCCTTGAAAATACTGCAAGATGCAACAGTATATAAAAAGGATAAGCTTCATGATTAAAGTTCACTTCAGGAATGCAAGGCTGGCTTAACTTTCAAAAAGCATTCAATGTAACCATATTAAAAAGAAAAAAAGGAGAAAAATCATATTATCATTCCAGTAAATGCAGAAAAACCCTTTCACAAAATTCAATACATATTCATGATTAAGGAAAAAAGTCTCTCAGCAAACTAATTCCTCAATCTCTGTGTTAGTATGGGTTCTCCAAGAAGCAGATACCAAAATAAGATTAGACATGCAAGACATTTATCAGAGGAAATGCTTTCGAGAGGAAATAAGGAAAAGTCCTGGAAGAAGATGAATACAAATCTTACTTCAGGTGAAGGAGGAGAGGAGGAAGGCCAGTGGTAGAGAAGACTACAAAACTCCAGTACAGCTTTTAGAGTTACGTAAAGCCTTCAGGTCACCCACCCACTAGAGGAACCCCATGTCTCCTAGGCATTGCCTGGGAAAAGTCTTTGGGAAGTGTCCCGTTAGCACAAAAAAGTGAGGGATTTCAAAATGCAGCTGCTGGAGCTGTCAGGCTTTAATTGCCCCACACTTGGAGATCTGATAGGTACATTCTCCTAGCCACCAGGGTTGTAAAAGGGTACGTATGAAAAACCTAAAACAAACTTCATACGTAATGAAACATGGAACACTTTTCTTCTTTTTTTTCAAGAGAATATTAAATCATTTATTGATTACACATGATAATGGATGATACACAAGCTTTAATCCCATCTATAACTGTATCTGATACCATAATTCAATTTATATATATTGCATAGGATGTGCCAACAATCATATTAATAACCAAATAAACTCCAGGACTTTGCTTGGGTGACCCTTTTAACGGTGAACTCCAGGTCACAACATGTTAACTGTCAGTTCAACCATACCAATGTTTGTGGAGACAATGGCTTCTGTGCCCAAGCAGGTTGCAAATAAATTTCAGATGGAATCTGGCATCACCCTGAAGAAATTCTAACTTCACACTGTTGGGGTGGTTTACCAAGATGGCTTCAGAGTAGACTAACTTTACACAGCACATTTTAAAAAAGACACATTTATTCAGCATCATGATCAGACTATTACATTTAGCAATCAACAGCATGGGTGCAAAAAAAAAAAATCTACAGTAAAACCCTTTGTTGGAATGCTTTACACTTTCCACAGAACAGAAACTAAAATAACCTGCTATACAATTAGTCACAAATACAGTCCTCGAGTTTTTTGCCCATACACATGAGTATTGTCTAAAACATGTCTTCTTTGTAACAGCTAGGCCCTGCCACCACTGTGCTTGGCTGAGTTCACAAATCTGTTGTAACCTATAGCTTCCCTGTCACTTCTCTGGCTCTCCTCTCCTGCTAAGCTTTGTTTCCTGGCAGTAATTAAAACCTTACGCCACTGCCATAGCTACTGCTGCTGTTGGAACCACCACAGCCACTTTGGTTTCATAGTTTGGCAAAGTATTGGCCTCCACCACCATAGGGGCCAGTGCTTGTGCCTCCAAAATTTCCTTTCATGGGTCCAAAATTTGAAGATTGATTGTTGTAATTGCTAAAATCATTACAGCTTCCACCACCTCCAAAGTTGCTTCCACTACCACTGCCAAAGCTGCCTCCACCTCCTCCATTGTTATAGCTGCCACTCCCGCCATAGCCACTGCCCTGGTTTCCATAACCCTGTCCACCACTTTGATAGCCTCTGCTTCCTCCAGAGTAACCAGGGCCGCCTCCTCCATAACCACCATCATTACCAAATCCGTTATAGCCATCCCCACTGCCACCATATCCACCACCACCTTGACTGCCACCAAAGCCACCTCACCCACTGAAGTTTCCTCCATGGCCAAAGTTGTCGTTCCCACCAAAACCACCTCCACAACCACTGCTGAAGTTCCCAGAACCACTTCGACCTCTTTGGCTGGAAGAAGCACCAGCCATCTCTTGCTTAGATAAAGCTTTCCTTACTTCACTGTTGTGGCCATTCACAGTATGGCATTTTTTAATGACAATCTTGTCTACAGAGTCATGGTTGCCAAATGTTACAAAAGCAAAGCCTCTCTTTTTGCCACTGCCTCGGTCAGTCATGATTTCAATCACTTCAATTTTCCCATACTGTTCAAAATAATATTTTAGGTAATGTTTTTCAGTGTCTTCTTTAATGCTACTGACAAAAATCTTTTTCACAGTTAAGTGGGCACCAGGTCTTTGAGAATCTTCTCTCGAGACAGCCCTCTTTGGTTCTACAACTCTTCCATCCACCTTGTGTGGCCTTGCATTCGTGGCTGTGTCCACCTCTTCCACAGTGGCATGCATACGTGACAAACCCAAAGCCTCTGGAGAACTTGGTGTTTGGATCTCTCATTAGCACACAGTCCGTAAGCATTCCCCACTGCTCAAAATGGCTCCTCAGACTCTCCTTGGTTGTTTCAAAGCTCAAACCTCCGATGAAAAGCTTCCGCAGCTGTTCAGGCTCTTTGGGAGACTCAGACTTAGACATGATGGCGGTGAGAGGGGAGAGTTTCACGATGCTTACTCAGCGGCGTCCACGGGCAGAAAGGCAACACTTTTCTTCTAAGAACAGGCATAAGTCAAGGATGTCTACTATTCTGCATTGTACTGAGATTTGGTCCCAGCCAATGCAGTAAAGGAAGAAAAAAAGCATAAAGCTTGGAAAGGAACAAGTAAATTATTACACACGTAAAATACCCCCAAATCTACCAATTAATAAGAGAATTTAACAACCTTTCAGGATACAAGAGCAATATACAAAAAGTAACCGCATGTCTATATACTAGCCACAATTGGAAAATAAATTGAAAAATACCATTTACAAAAGTATCAAAAACCAGAAAAAGTTTAAGAGTAAATTGAACAAAATATATGCAAGCCCTCTATACTGAAAATTATAAAACATCTCTGGGAAATTAAAGAAGACTCAGATATATGGAGAGATATAACATGTTCATGTTATATGAAGCCTCAATACTGTTAAGACGTCATTTATCTCAAGGTTGATCTATAGGTCCAACATAATCCTGTTATGAACTAAATTGTGTGCCCCCCAATTCATATGTTGAAACCCTGACCCCCCCCCCCCGTACCTCAGAAAGTGACTGCATCTGGAGACAGGGTCTTTAAAGAGGTGACTGAGTTAAAATAAAGCCATTAGGGTGATGCCTGATGCGATCCGACTGGTGTCCTTTACAAAGAGGAAATAACGAGCACACAGAGACACTGAGGATGCCCCCACACAGAGGAAAGACCACGTGAAGACACAGCATGGAGGCAGCCATCTGCAAGCCAAGGAGAAACTAAACCTGCTGGCACCTTGACCTTGGACTTCTAGCTTCCAGAACTGTGTGAATATACATTTCTGCTGTTTAAGCCACCCAGTCTGTGGTATTTTGTTGTGGCGGTGCTATCAAACTCACACAAATCCCCCCCAAAATCCCAGAAGGCTTTTTTTATAGAAATTGACAAGCTGATTCTAAAATGTAAATGGAAAGGCAAAGGGCCTGAAATAGCCACAACAATCTTGTTAAATCTTTTTAAAAAGTCATAGGACTTATATTTACTGATTTCAAAATTTACTATAAAGTTACAGTAATCAATGCAGTGTGGTATTGGTGTAAGTGTAGACAAATAGATGTCTAGAGAAAACAGAAGCAGACCCATGTGTATACAGTCAATTGATTTTTCACAAAGATGTTAAGGCCATTCAATGAAGAAAGAAAAGCCTTTTCAATGAATCTGACAACTGGATATCCATGTTAAAAATCAAAATCAAAAACCTCAGACCATATACAGGAATTAATTCAAGATAGGAAAGTGCTAAAACAATAAAACTAGAAGAAAATATAGGAGAATACCCTTATGACCTAGGGATAGGGAAAACGTTTCCAAAGAGAACACAAAATATGCTAAATATAAAAGAAAAAAATGATAAATTGGGCTTCACCAAAATTAACAACATCCACATATCAAAAGATACAATTAAGAAGGGGTGGAGGGGAAGGCAAGTCACAGACCAAAAGAAAATATCTGCAAAACATATACCTGACAAAGAAGTTGTATAAGAAATATATAAAGAACTACAAATTGGGGCACCTGGGTGGCTTAGTTGGTTAAGTGTCCGACTCTTGATTTCAGCTCAGGTTATGATCTCATGGCTCATGAGTTAGAGCCCCACATTGGGCTTCCTGCTGACAGTGCAAAGCCTGCTTGGAATTCTCTGTCTCCCTCTCTTTCTGCCCCTCCCCTGCTCACTCTCTAACTCTCTCTCAAAAATAAATAAACATTTTTTTAAAAAGAACTAAAATCACTAATAAAACTACAACTATTTAAAAAGGGCAAATGCTTCAAGAAGAACTTCACAAAAGAAAATATATAAATGGCTAATAAGCACATGAAAGGATGTTTAACATCATTAGTCATCAGAGAAATTAAAATTAAAACCGAAATGAAATATCACTCCACATCCATTAGAATGGCTAAAATTTAAGACTGATGATACCAGTTGTCAGTGAGAATATAGAGCAACTGGAACATTCATACATTGTTGGTAGTTTGTTAATGGTACAACACTTTTGAAAAATAATTTCTTGTTTTTTTTAACTTTTTTATTATTTTTAAAAATTTTATTGAGACATAATTGATATGTACCATTATATTTGTATACACCATGTATACAGTATATATTTGTATACAGCATCCCCAGGACTTACTTATTTTATAACTGAAAATGTGTACCTTTTGACCATCTTCACTCATTTCACCACCTCAAAGCATCCCCTGGTCAATCTATTCTCTGTATGTATGAGTTCCTTGTGTTTCTTTTTAAGATTCCACGTGTGAGATCATATGGTATTTGTCTTTCTCTGGCTAGCTTACTCTACTTAGCATAATACCCTCAAGTTCCATTCATGTTGTCACAAATGGAAAGATTTCCTTCTTTTCATGGCTGAATAATAGAATAATATTCCAGTGTGTGTGTGTGTGTGTGTGTGTGTGTGTGTGTGTGTGTGTGTGTGACATTTTCTTTATCCATTCACCCATTATTCATCCATCGATGGACATTTAGGTTGCTTCCATGTCTTGGCTATTGTAAATAATTATGCTGCAATGAACACTGGCATGCAGATATCTTGTTGAGTTAGTGTTTTCATTTCCTTTAGATAAATAACAAGTGGAACTGTTTTTTACAACAGCTAGCACACTCCTACCTTATGAGCAAACTGTTCCACTTTTAGGTATACACTCAAGTAAAATGAAAACGTATTCACAAAAAGACTTGTGCAAAAATATTTATAGCGGCTTTTTTTTCTTCTTTTATTTTTTAATTCAAGTATAATTAGCTTATAGTGTTATATTAGTTTCAGCTGTATAATGATTCAACAATTCCTCAGTGCTCATCACGGTAAGTGTGCTCTTAATCACCTTCACCTATATCATTTATGCTCCACCCACCTCCCCTTTGGCAACTACCATTTTGTTCCCTACAGTGAAGAATCTGTGTTTTTCAAAAGAGACTCAAAAATATGGAGAACAAACTGAGGGTTGCTGGAGTAGTTGTGGGAGGGGGGATGGGCTAAATGGGTAAGGGGCATTAAGGAATCTACCCCTGAAATGATTGCTTCACTATATACTAACGAATTTGGATGCAAATTTTAAAAAATAAAAAATAAAGTTAAATTATAAAAAAAAGAATCTGTGCTTTTGTCTCTTTTTTCTGTGTTCATTTATTTTGTTTCTTAAATTCCACATATGAGTAAAATCATATGGCACTTGTCCTTCTCTGACTGACTTATTTCACTTAGCATTATACCCTCTACATCCATCCATGTTGTTGCAAATGGCAAGACTTCATTTTTTTATGGCTGAGTAATTTTCATATATATATATATATATATATACACACACACACACACACACACACACACACACCACACCTTCTTTATCCATTCATCTATGGATGGACACTCGAGTTGCTTCCATATCTGGGCTACTATAAATAATGTGCCAATAAACATAGGGGTCTATATACCTTTTTGAATTAGTGTTTTTGTTTTCTTTGGGCAAATACCCAGTAGTGGAAGTAGTGGATCATATGGTAATTCTATTTTTAATTTTTTGAGAAACCTCCATACTGTTTTCCACAGTGGCTGCACAAGCTTGCATTCCCAAGTGCACAAGGGTTCCTTTTACTCCATGTTCTCCACAACATTTATTTCTTGTGTTTTTTATTTTACCCATTCTGACAGGTGTGAGGTGATACTGTGGTGTGGATTTGCATTTCCTTGATGATTAGTGATGTTGAGCATCTTTTCATGTGTGTGTTGGCCATCTGTATGTCTTCTTTGGGGAAATATCTATTCATGTGTTCTGCCCATTTTTAATTGGATTAAAATTGGATTTTTAATTGGATTTTGTTTTGGGGTTGAGCTGTATAAGTTCTTTATATATTTTGGATATTAACCCTTTATCAGATGTATCATTTACAAGTATCTTCTCCTATTCAATCAGTTGCTTTTTGTTTTGTTGATGGTTTCTTTCACCATGAAAAAGCTTTTTATTTCGGTGTAGTCCCAGTAGTTTAATTTTGAAGAGCACTTTTATTCTTATACCCCCAAAATGGAATAAACTAAATTCATCAACAAATGAATGCATAAATTGTGGTATATCTAATATGCACTACCACCCATAAATTAAAAAGAACATATTACTGATACATTCAAGGACATGTGTAAATCTTAAAACATAAATTAAGTACAAGAAGCCAGACACAAAATAGCATATACTGTAGAATCAATTTATAATATATTTGAAAACTGGAAAAACTAAACTATGGTGGTAGATATTAGAACACTGTTACCTCTGGGATACAGTAGGAGGTTGTCTGGAGAGGAGGGAGAAGAAACTTTTTAGAGTGATAGAATTGTTTTCTATCTTAATTAGTGTTTTGTTCCACATACAATTTGTCAAAATCATCAAACTGTACCCATAATGAATTTCACAGTAAGTTAGTTATACCTTAACAAAGATATGAGTTAAAAACAGAAAAAAAAGAGAACTAATAAATGCATCTAAAAGTTAATTATTTGAAAAAAAGAACATAATAAAATAAGCTGTTAGCTGATGTACCTGGGAAAAAAGGGGGGTTTTATATACATAAAATTAGAAATGACAAGGAGGAAATAACCAAACTAAGCACTTTTTTAATGATAAGAGTTGACTTTGTACAATTCTTCGCAAATAAATTTTGGAAAAGTAGATGAAATGGATAATTTTCTAGCAAATACAACTTGTCAAAATCAATCCCAGTGGAGACAGAAAGTCCAAACATATAAAATACCACAGAAGAAATAGAGGAAGCAGAAAAAATTTCTCACAAAAATGTCCCAGGCCCAGGCTGTTTCTCAGAGAAATCCTATATTTAAAAATTATTATATGAAGTGAGTATAACATCTATCTAAACCTGAAAATGATTGCATCAACAAAAGAAAATTACAGACCAATTTATCTTATAAATATCAATAATTAGCAAACAGAATCCAACAGGACATTAAAACATTCATCATGACCAAGTAGAATAGATTCAATATTCTAAAATTCATTAATATTATCCATCATATTAATAGAGCTTAATAGAGCTAAGAATTATATAAGTGTGTATCTAGAAAAATCCAAATTACTACAGTACTAGAAAACAACTACAAACAAAATAATTTAGTACAGTAGGTTATAAAATCAATATACAAAAATCAGATCTTCCCCTATATACAAATAAAAATCAGTTTATATTGGATGAGAAAACCGCCTTTGTGAAAACTAAATAAAATTAAATACCCAGGTGTAAACTTAGCAAGAAATGTCCAGGACCTATAGGAAGAATAACTATAGAATAATTCAAAAATGCACAAAAATAACCTTGCATAAATGAAAAGATATAACACATTCCTAGACAGGAAGACTCAATATCAGAAATTTTAGGTCAAAATAAGTTCATAACATGTCATATAGTTCATAAATTTAATATAATCCAACAAAAATATGACTAAGTTTCTTTCTGGAACTAGATCATTTTTTTATAAAATTCATTTGGAAGAACAGACAAGCAAGAATAGCCAAGAGGGGAAAGCCTGAAAAGAGAGAGAGAAATGGGAAAGGGATAACATTGTGAGACACTGAAACATACTCTAATGTCTCTAATTAAAAATGTGGTGGTGCAACATGCATGACCCAGTGAAACAAAATAGAAAATCCAGAAATAGATCCAAATGCATTTGGAAATTTAGTATATTATAAAGGAAGAATCTCAAGTTATTGGGGAAAATGATGACTTTTTTTTTTTTAATCAAAGGCATGGAGCTAACTGAATAGCCATAGAAAAGATAAAATTGTATTCATTGCCCAAACCATGTACCAAGATAAATTCCAAGTGGATTAGAAAATTAAACATATTAAATGAGTCCATACAAGTATAGAAAAAAATATTCTATAATCCAAGAGTGAGGGGCACTTTCCTACCTCTGACTCAACGTTTAGAAGCCATAAGGGAAAAGATTAAGGAATTTATTACATAAAAGAAGAAAAAAAAATTTTAACTTACATGGCATAAAAACACCATAAGGAAAGTAAAGAAACAAATAACAAACTTCAACGTTTTCAATTTTTCAACTTTTATCATAAATAAAAGTTTAATATTTACCATATATAAAGAACCTTGAAAAAGAAAGAATGAGAGGTGCCAGTTAAGCATCTGACTCTACATTTCTGCTCAGGTCATGATGTCACAGTCATGAGATTGAGCTCCATGTTGGGCTCTGCACTGACAGCATTGAGCCTGCTTGGGATTATTTCTCTCCTTCTCTCTCTCTCTGCCCCTCCCCCTCTCACTCACACATTCTCTTCTCTCTCTCTCTGTCTCAAAATAAGTAAACTTAAAAAAAAGAAAGAATGAAGACTAATAATGCTACAGAGAAAAAATGCTAGGAATATATACAGACAATTCATAGAAAACTAAATACAAATGCCTTTATCTACATGAAAAGATCTTGATTGTGCACATAATAAGAAAATGGTAAATTAAAAACACAATAGTATACCATTTTTCACCTATCACAGTGGCAACAAATTCAAGATTGATGAGTATTCATTTGGCCAGGCTTTGAGAAAACAGGCACTCTCATCATTGCTGGTACAAATCCTACAGAGGGGAATTTGGCAATTTTTAACAAAATAACATATGCATTCTGACCCTTTGACCCAGGAAGCTTATTTCTAGGCATCTGTCCTAAAGAAACACTGACAAAAACACAAAAATATGGACACTTATTTTGTAATAGCAAAAACCCCAAATGTTCATCAATAGGAGTCTACTGGAGAAACTACAGTACATCCAAATAGTGAAATACTATGCATCTAGAGAAACCAATGCAGACTATCTTTGTATATAACTATAGCATGAGCTCCAGAATATAGTTCTGTACACACACACACACACACACACACACACACACACACACACAAGAATCAGATATGGATTTACTTATGTAGATAATTACAGAAGTATAAACCATAAAGTAAATAAAATCTTGGCTAAAGGGAAAGAAGGAAAAAGGGAGTTTGGGATAGAAGTTGGACTTCTGTGAATAATACCTTGTTTTTTAATTTTTTATAATTTTTTATTGAAGTGTATAGTTGACATACAATGTTATATTAGTTTCAGGTGAAAAACAGAGTGAATTGACAATTCTATATATCACACGATGCTCACCACAAGTGTAGTGTTTTTTTTTTATTTGACCCAAGAGACCTACTTCTAGGAAAATGAGCCACGAAAATGTTTTAGGTGGCTATAGATTATGTTAAATCAGGATGAAAAAACAATTCCTAAAACAAAAGCAAAATAAAATAAATGGACCTAACTGTGCACTGAGATTATAGCCTGATGCAGAGGTATATTATTTTAAATAGCTTGAAAATACAAAAGTTCATAATAACTATTTTCACTAATCCTATTTTGGCATGATTTTTCTAAAATCTATATATTAAGGTAAAGCAAATAAGCAATTACACTATTGTCATTAAGAACCAAGACTTTTAGGGGCGCCTGGGTGGCTCAGTCGGTTAAGCATCCGACTTCGGCTCAGGTCATGATCTCGCAGTTCGTGAGTTCAAGCCCCGCGTCGGGCTCTGTGCTGACAGCTCAGAGCCTGGAGCCTGTTTCCGATTCTGTGTCTCCCTCTCTCTCTCTGACCCTCCCCCGTTCATGCTCTGTCTCTGTCTCAAAAATAAATAAACGTTAAAAAAAAATTAAAAAAAAAAAAAGAACAAAGACTTTTAGCATAAGAGGAAAAGATTCAAAATAAAATTGAAGGGCTAAGCAAAGCCCTGTAATCTTAAATTTGGGTTGTAAGTATCAGTATAAACTTATAATATATTTTCTCTTTAAGAGGGATTTCCATTTCCAAGCTTGGACACCTTTTGTTTCCAGAAAATGATGACTGGGGACATGGTCATGTCAGAATTCAGGACGCAACTCAAGAAAGAGGTTCACATTCACTGGCCAGAAATTAAAAAAAAAAAAAATCAGCACAAAAGAGAACAACTACAATGGATTTAAACACATGGAATATGTTTAAATTCATAAGTTCCTTCCTAATAATAGCATAAAACAAAAAATCTCATTGGTTACCTCTGGAGTATTGAAGGGAACCAACCCGCTATTCTGAATGCAGGTAAGTAGAGGGAAAAAATCAAACATTCAACCTATTCTCCTGATTAAACTATGTCATAAGTTTTCTAAATAGTTAATGAGGAAAGAGTTCTCTCTATCGAAATAGTCCATGTAATAAATGATGAAGGAATGACAGAATTAGAATGCCGCCATTTTGCAAATCCCCAAATGAAGTCATGAATCTGAACAATGATTATTAATGGCTGTTACATCACAAAAAGGAGACAACCAGTCATGTGTGCTGGCTGACAGAAGCACATGACAATACTTACAATGTAGTCTTGCAAAGAAAGAAAGAAATCTGAATCGGACCCAGTCACTAGGTCTAGCTGCCATTTTATGGGAAATATAGGGAACAAAGGAGCAAGGTAAATGATACCGGAGGGATGCAGTCCTATCTAGAAAACAAGAAATGACCTGGTCTCTTCAACAAATGACATAAAAGGGAATAAAAAGAAAGGCAGGGGAATCTATAAATTGCAGAGATAAAGAGAAATATCAACCACTTGCAATGTATGAATCTTATTTAAATCCTAACTCAACTGGAAAAAAACAGACAATTGTGGAAATTTGAATACTGGATATTCAATGATATTAAGGACTTATTAATTTTTCAATGTGATAGTGTTAATACTGTTCTTTTAGAAAGCTCTCATCATTCACAAAAGCATACAGAAGTATTTACAGATGACATTATTTGGGGGATGTGTGTTAAACACTCTGGCAGGGGGAGGGAGGGGTACAGATGAAACAACAGTGGCTGTGAGTTTATTTTGTGTCTGGGTAATAGGTTCATGAGGGTTCACTGTACTATTCTGCCTAATTTTGTGAATTTTTCAATTTGTTATAAAAACTGTTTAATGCAAGAAGTTCATAGATTGGGTAATTACTATATATTGGTGAAGGCAGACCTTTTGAAAGTAGAGAACTGAGCAGGAAAATCCATTAACTGCAGATAAGTCACTCAAAATGTATCCTTTCTTTTTGTCACTTTAGGCGGCCTCTTTTTCACTGGGGCTGGATTAGCTGTTTCACAAATGCTCCATACGAGTATGTATGCCCAGAAAAGTCTCCATCTGGAGAGGCTACTGCACCCTGGGCCCAGGCCACCTTCCCAGACTACACCACCTTTTCCTAAAAGCTGCTCTAAGTCATTCTGCCTAGGCCACAGTCATGCGGTGGGCACACTGCTGCTCCAGTAACATACCTAGGACCCTCGGGTAGTTCAGTCCTTCTCCCACCATGAAGTTCCCTCAGGCCAGACCTGACCATAGAGCTCTTTCCTTTTCTAGGTTTTAATCATTACTTTTTCACCATTGTCTCTGTTTCTTGAGGTCTGTTTCTATCAAAATCATGCGCGCGCACACACACACACACACACACACACACACACATACACACACAGTAACTAGTAGTCTCTTACAAGAATAGGCACCAGTGCTGGCTTCAGCAGCACATGTACTATAATTGGAATGACACAGAGAAGATTAGCACGGCCCTTGCACAAGGATGACATGCAAATTTGTGAAGCTTCCATATGTAAAATTAAAGAAGAGGCACCTTATACCTATCATCTGCTGTGTCAGTCCCTGCTTACCCCTCTGCATTCAAATACTCACAATGACCCTGAGAGGAGCTATTATTATCCTATTTTACAGATGAGGAAATGGAGGGAGAAGCTTCACCAAAACTGCACAGCTTGTAAATGGCAGAGCTGGGATTTAAATCCAGGTCTACCTGCTTGCAAAGCAAGTTTATTTAACCATAAATTGCCTGAATTGCCTTCTTTAGCAGCAAAGTGGCTATTCAATCAGTGCTCGCTGGGAGATACATGAATCTAACTGAGAAATTCAGGCATCCTGCTCATGTCTTCCCTTTCACAACTTCTTTATGTCCTAATGTCAGGCATCCCTTTTGCTCCCTGGACTGGAGGGGCTGAAGGATGCTTTCCACCGGGCCTGGAAGAGTATAAACACATCTGGAAGGAGGCCGCTGCCAAGCAAACCATGCTCCCCCCAGAGTGCGGACAGGATGAGGTGGCTATAAATAATCACAAGAGTGTGAAGAGATTCTCTCCCTGGACTCCCTCTGCAAAAGGTTGATGGTAATTGATGAGGCTACAGGGACATGCCAATCCTTCTGCTCTTAGAACCAGGTGTGGTTATTTACAGAAATGTCACTTTCCCAGCCCTCCCTCCCTATCTCTGCCAGAGGCTTGGAGATCAGCAAATAGCAATTTATTGCTGCCCCAGGGCACACAGCAATGAGGCACCTATATGCCCCACTGTCTACAAACCAAGCTCAGGCTCCTGCTCTGGCTGAGAGATGCTTCCTCTTTGGAAATTTGGAAAGACAGAGAGATCACAGATTTGCCCCCTTTCCAGGCAGAGGGCGGTCAAATGAACCATATCACAAACCACCAAGTCAATAAAATCTGGAGTTTCCACATTGCCCAGCTCATAGTGGGAGAAATAAATAGACCACTGGAAGAGAAGTCAGATGAGTGGCTACCGACCCCAACTAGGCCATCTGTTAGCAATCGATGTCTGAGCTCCAGTTTCCCAACTGTAAAATGGAGGCTAGTCTTCTGTCACATGCCAGACACAAAAGGTTTTTGAAAAGAATACATTAAGTAATGGAGTTAAATGACCTGTATTGTGTGAGACCTTCATTATCATAGTCATTATTATAATGAAGTCCTATAAGCCCCTATTAGGAGTGTCCATGATAGGTTTCAGAAAATAGTTTGCACTTGTTCTGCTCTCATTCCCATGGCCTTGCTGGTCAGTGGCATGAGCAAAGTGGAAATGCAGCATATAAATTTGATTTCTCACAGCATCCGAATTGTAGATGAAGATCATTTTGTTATAACAAGGTTTACACCAAAAAATAAAATAAAATCAATTTCACAACTAAGTAAAAATGCTTTTGGGAATAAGAGAGCAGAGCTACATCTCAAGATAGCCCAAGCTGGCTGAAAGTTCTACTCTGAATAACTGGATCTCAACCAATAATGGATGGAAAATTGTCATGCTTCTTCCTTGCTCAGGGTGATACCAAAAGACCACACCAAAGGCTCCCCACTGCCAAGATGTCCAGGGTGGCCGGTGCAGATAGAGGCCAGAGACAATGATAAGCAACAGAACACCTCAATCTGATGTTCCAGCTTCTTTTGGGGGCTCCACTCTAGTGCCTCTGCCAACAGTATCCCTAGGAAGTAGCTCACACAGATAACCTCTCTTAGCCCTGCAAAGTGGAAAACTTGATCTGTAAACAACAGAGCTGGTATTTGAATCCAGATCCATCCACTTACTAAGAACCATAACCTGCTCCCAGCCTATAATTGGACTCCCCATTGCAGGGGAGTCCACTTAGAGTCAACAGGAACTATATCTTATTCCCTTTATTCTGACATCGCCTTTAGCCATCTGGCCCTTTTGTGCTTCCACAGAGCAGGCTTGTACTTGGAAAGTAAAGCCCCAGAGATGTCCCCATCTAAAAAAGATATCAGGCTGAACTGACCAGGGTAGTTTGTCTCTTGGTCAGGAGGGGAGTATTTTTCCTTTCCTCAGAAGTTCGAACCCCAAAAAACAATCAATTGAAAACATGTATGAAAAAGCAACTTAGTTTTATTTCTCTCCTTAGGAGTAGATGTTTTAGAAAAAGTTCTGACCGTCTGATTTTGTGTTAGGATGAAGAAGCATAAACAATAATTTTTATAAGCCATAATAATAGTTAACATTCATGACTATTTTTTTAAGTGTCAAAATTTATGCTGAGTGATTTACATGAATTATCTCAAATGATTAAACAACCTGCACAAGAGTCTTTACCCCTATTTACAGGTGAGGGAGAGAGGCTCAAAGTGATTTACCCAAGATCACACAGTAGAGAGGCAGCTTCAGTTCAATATGCAGATATTCTGAGGTAAAGCCCCACACTGGTTACATAGGCTCCAGGCTTTGTTCTACAGAATCTATTCAAAATCCTTTTTTAAAAATCCTTTCTTTGGATAAACAAAATGTGGTATATCCATACAATGGTATATTATTCAGCCATTAAAAGGAATGAAGTGCTGATATGTGCTACAACATGGATGAACCTTGAAGATGTCATGCTAAGTGAAGTAAGCCAGACACAAAAAGACAAATATTGTATAATTCCACTTATATGAAATATTTATGATAGGTAAATTCATAGAAATAGAAAGTAAGATTCAGGTTACCTCTGGAGACCTGAAGGGGAGAATGGAGAAAGAGGAGAATGGAAAGTTATTGTTAATGGGTATAGAGTTCCTGTTCGAGGTAATAAAAACATTTTGGAAATACTGGTGATGGTTGTACAAGATTGTGAATGTATTTAATACCACTGAACTGTACATTTAAAATAGTTAAAATTCCAACTAAAAAAATTTTATACCATATCTTTCTTACCTATTTGCCTTTCAATGGACACTTAGGTTGCCTTCATATCTTGGCTATTGTAAATACTGTTGCAATAAACATAGGGGTGCATATATCTTTTCAAATTAGTGTTTTTCATGTTCTTTGGGTAAATATCCAGTAGTAGAATTACTGGATCATACGACATTACTATTTTTAATTTTTGAGGAACCTCTATATTGTTTTCCACAATGGCTGCACCAGTTCGCATTTGCACCCACAGTGTAGGAGGGTTCCTTTTTCTCTATATCCTTGCCAACACCTGTTATTTCTTATGTTTTTTATTTTAACCATTCTGACAGGAGAGATCTCATGGTGGTTTTTATTTGCATTTCCCTCATAATGAGTGATGTTGAGCATCTTTTCATGTATCTTGTCTGCCATTTGGATATATTCTTTGGGAAAATGTCTATTTGAGTCCCTTGTTCATTTTTGAATTGGATTGTTTAGGGTTTTTTGGTGATGAATTAAGTAAGTTCTTTGTAGTTTCTGGATATTAAATATATCATTTGCAAATACCTTCTCCTACTTGATAGTTTGCCTTTTGATGGTTTCCTTTACTGTATAAACCTTTTTATTTTGATATAGTCCCAATAGTTTATTTTTGCTTTTGTTTTCCTTGTCTTAGGAGACATATCTAGAAAAATGTTGCTATGGCCAATGTCAGAGAAACTACTGCCTTTGTTCTCTTCTAGGATTTTTATGGTTTCAGGTCTCACATTTACGTCTTAAATACATTTTGAATTTATCTTTGTGTATGGTGTGAGAAAGTGGTCCAGTTTCATTCTTTTGCATGTAGTTGACCAGTTTTCTGAGCATCATTTATTGAAGAGACTATCTTTTCTCTATTGTATATTCTTTCCTGCTTTGTCAAAGATTAATTGACCATATATTTGTGGGTTTATTTCTGGGTTCTACATTCTGTTCTATTGATCTGTATGTCTATTTTTGTGCCAGTACCATACTTTTTTTTATTACTACAGCTTTGTAGTGTATCTTGAGATCTGGAATTGTGATACCTCCAATACCAGCTTTGTTTTTCTTTCTCAAGATCGCTTTTGCTATTCAGGGTCTTTTGTGATTACACACAAATTTTAGGGTTATTTTAGTTTTGTGGAAAATGCTGTTTTTATTTTGACAGGAATTGCATTAAATCTGTAGATTGCTTCAGTACTGTGGACATTTCAACAATATTTGTTCTTCCAATCCATGAGCATGAAATATCTTTCTATTTGTGTCATCTTCAATTTCTTTCATCAATGTTTTATAGTTTTCAGAGTACAGGACTTTCACTTCTACAGTTAAGCTTCTTCCTAGGTATTTTATTCTTTTTGGTGCAATGTTAAGTGGAGTTGTTTTCTTAATTTCTCTTTCTGCTACTGCATTATTAGTGTACAGAAATGCTACCAATTTCTGGGCATTAATTTTGTATCCTACAATTTTACTGAATTCATTTATTACTTCTAGTAGCTTTTTGGTGGAGTCTTCAGAGTTTTCTATGTATAGTATCATGTCATCTGCAAATAGTGACAGTTTAACTTCTTCTTTACCAATATAGATGCCTCTAATTTATTTTTCTTGTCTGATTGCTGTGGCTAGGACTTCTAGGACCATGCTGAATAAAGGTGGCAAGAGTGGACATCCTGTTCCTGATCTTAGGGGGAAAGCTCTAAGTTTTTCACCATTGAGTAAGACGTTATCTGTGAGTAACATAGATAACCTTTATGATGTTGAGGTATGTTCCCTCCAAACCAATTGGTTGAGAGTTTTTATCATAAGTAGATGTTGAGTTTTGCCAAATGCTTTTTCTGCATCTATTGAAATGATGATTTTTAAATTGCTTTTGTTGATCACATCGACTGATTTGTGAATATTGAACCACCCTTGCATTCCTGGAATAAGTCCCATTTGATCCTGGTGAATGATCCTTTTAGTGTATTATTGAATGCAGTTTGCTAATATTTTATTGAGTATTTTTTCAACAGTGTTCATCAGGAACATTGGCCTACAGTATGCTTTTTTTGTGGTGTCTTTGCCTGGCTTTGGTATTAGGGTAATGCTGACCTTGTAGAATGTATTTGGAAGCATTCTTTCCTCTTCTGTTTTTTTTTTTTGGGGGGGGGGTAGGGGTATAGTTTGAGGAGAATAGGTATTATCTCTTCTTTAAACATTTGGTAGAATTTACTTGTGAATCCATTTGGTCCTGGAGTTTTATTTTTTGGTAGTTTTTTAATTATCAGTTCAATCTCATTGCTAGCAACCAGTATGTTCAGATTTTCTATTTCTTCCTCATTCAGTTTTGGATGATAGTATGTTTCTAGGAATTTATCCATTCTTCTAAGTTGTCCAATTTGTTGACATATAATTTTCATAGTATTCTCTTACAATCCTTTGTATTTCTGTGGTTTCAGTTGTTACTTCTCCTCTCTCACTTATGATTTTACTTATTTGGGTCCTTTTTTTTCTTGATGAGTCTGGCTAAGAACTTATCTGTTTTATTTCTCTTCAAAAAACCAGCTCTTGGTTTCATTGATTTATTATTTTTTAGTCTTTGTGATTTATTTCTCCTCTGATATTTATTATTTTCTTCCTTCTACTCACCTTGGGCTTTGTTTATTCACCTTTTTCCAGCTCCTTTAGGTGTAAGATTAGATTGTTTATTTGAGTTTTTTCTAGTTTCTTGAGGTAGGCCTGTATAGCTATATATTTCCCTCTTAGAACTGCTTTCACTGCAACCCAAAGATTTTGGACTGTTGTGTTTTTACTTTCATTTGTTGTCATGTATTTTTTTTAAATTTCTTCTTTGATTGTTTCATTGACTCATTGGTTGTTTAGTATCATGTTGTTTAGCCTCCATATGTTTGTGTTTTTTCCAGTTTTTTTTTCATGTGATTCATTTCTAGCTTCATACAATTGTGTTCAGGAAATATGCATGCTATGATCTCAACCTTCTTAAATTTATTGAGGTTTGTTTTGTGGCCTAACTTGTGATCTATTCTAGAGAATGTTTTCCATGTTCACTTTAAAAGAATATGTATTCTATTTTTAGATGGAATGTTCTGTATGTATCGGTTATGTCTATCTGGTCTAATATGTCATTTAAATACAGTATTTCCTTGTTGATTTTCTAATTGTGTGATCTATTCATTGATGTAAGTGGGGGTATTAAAGTCCCCTATTAGTATTGTATTATGTCAATTTCTCTATGTTTGTTGATAGTTGCTTTATGTATTCCAGTGTTAGATGTGTAGATATTAACAACTGTTACATCTTCTTAATGGATTGATCCCTTTATCATTATATAATGCCCTTCTTTGTCTCTTGTTAGTCTTTGTTTAGAAAAAAAAAATTTTAATGCTTATTTATTTTTGAGAGAAAGAGTATGAGCAGCACAGGGGCACAGAAAGAGAGAGAGAGAGAATCTGAATCAGGCTCCAGGCTCTGAGCTGTCAGCACAAAGCCCAACACAGGGCTTGAACCCACGAACCATGAGATCATGACCTGAGCTGAAGTCAGATGCTTAACCGACTGAGCCACCCAGGAATCCCTTGTTAGTCTTTGTTTTAAATTCTATTTTGTCTGATATAAGTATTGCTACCTTGACTTTTTTTTTTTTTTTTTTTTTTTTTGCTTTCATTTGCATGGTAAATGTTTCTTCATCCCTTCACTTTCAGTCTGTATGTGCCTTTGGGTCTGAGGTGGGCCTTTTGTAGGCAGCAAATATATGGGCTTTGTTTTTTTTCTTAATCCAGTCTGCCACCCTATGTCTTTTGATTGGAGCATTTAGACCATTTACATCAAACTCCAAATTTTATGTATAACATACATAAATATACATTTAGCATAAAATCTGCTTAAGTTAACCAAAACTGATTTCTGTTACTTGCAACTAAGAATGTGCCTGGATCCACTAAGATGGAACTTATACTCTAGGCCACAATAGTAATGACCAGCCCAAATTACCTTGAAAAACATTTTAAAAAACCAAACAGATGAATAAAAGCTAGAGAGTAGACAATAGTTTGTCAATGTACAGACTAGATTTGGGGATTCTTTTGCATGGGTTATCAAAGGTTGCCCATGCAGGATGCCCATGCAGGATGAGAGGTTGAGTTTTAGAAGCATCCAGGAGGGACATTATTTTAACAGTATCCTTTCCAATTTTAAATAGAAAAACATATCAGAGATAGAAACTTTATAGGTCTTCTATCATGCACTATGGAAAATTCAATAACAATTCCATCTGCTGTACCAGAAAACCCTGATGTTATGAAGTCACAAAGAACAAGGTGGTACCTAGGCCAGACTTCCGGGAAGAAGATGCTTTTCATGGAGCCCACAACTCCTCAAGGTTGGAGCCCGCCCACACCCCAGGATGGTGATTACAGTATCTCAAATCAAATAGTCCTTACCATTGTAACCTGGCTGCTGAAATCTTAGTGCTAGGCTAAAGGAGTAAAACCAATTAAGTTGCTATTCCTTGCTGTTCCAGCTGTGCCCCCCCAATCCTAAACTCTCCCTCCAGGCTGCTTCAATATCTCTAATTGCTCCCCACTGACCAAGTTTAAGTGCGATTGATCCATAACAATAGCTTCCTGACTGGTCTCATTCATTCATCAGGTATCTACTGACTACCAACTATGAGCCTGGCCCTGTTCTAGACCCTAGGGAAAAGTAATGAACAAAAGAGAACCCTCAGGGAGCTAATATTCCTGTGAATCCCATCATCTAGTATCACTCCTCTATAGTACATCCCACACATTAGCCAACAGAGACATCTTTCAGAAACACAGATCTAATCATAGCCCTCTCAGGCTGAAAATCCTTCCCTAGCTCCTCACTCCCAAGGATGAAGTTCAAGCTCCCTGGCCCACAAGACCCTTCTAAACTTAGCCCTACGATACCATACAGCCTCACCTTCACCTTCTCTCTGCCCCAGCATCCCACTTATGGTGAAAAGAGCTTGGCACAAACAACATCAAGAATCACGTGGTGCACCTGGAACTTGTGGGCAAAGGGATCAGCAGGTGTGCCCAGGCCCCTGTCCTCTCAGCATCCTGCAAAAAAGAAATGTTTAGGCTGCAGCACAGCTGTGTGTGAAGTGGGTCATCAGAGGGCTCTACCCTTTGTTGTTTTCCATTTGTAGGGACCAAATGTGGAAGTGGCTTTGCTCTAAGTAGAGGGAAAAATAAACATTTAGGACTTCAGGCTCCAAGGGATACAGGCTGAGGTACCAGGTGTACAGAGGACTGCTGGGAGGTGCCAGCTGCCTAACACCTTGAGACCCTGGGAGCCCCCATTCCACAGGAAACTGAATTAAGGCACAGATAACTCTGAGGAGAGAAGAGAGTTTATCCAGGTCTATGAGAACTGCAGCCTTTCCTGGGATCAGAGATCTGTTCGTCCTAGTTCCCCTTATTGGAAAGCAATTCAGAGACAGCCCCTATTGTCATTTATTCACCAGTTCCACCCATCTCCAGCCACACCCCCATCACAGCATGTATCCCATCCCCAGACACACCACGCATTCTAAACACTCTGGTACCTCCATGCCTTTATACATGTGCTTCTTGGTGCCTGTGGCACTTTCTCCCCTCTCTGGAGAATTCTTTCCACAGATGTCAAACACAGCATTGACAAAGGAAGTGGTTCTACATGATCATTCAAAGCCTGACTTCTTGCTGAGACCTCTGATCACCCCTATACATATATACCATTTCACGCATTGGGCAGAATTAAATTTGTGCCCCCTGGGAGTCCTGCTAAATTCTGCTTATTACTATCTATTTCTTTTCACATTGTCTCTCCACTGAATTATGAGCTCCTCAAGTGTAGGGTCCATGCCTGTCATCCCTATATTCTGCCTGCCACAGAACATGTTTGTGGAAGATAGAAAACTGGAGTAGAAACACCATTTTACTGCTCTGGAGTCTTAGCACATGTTGTTCCCTCAGCTCTCCCCATCACGTCAAATGACTGGCCCCTTCTTATTCAGTAGGTGTCAGCTTATTCATCATAAACCAATACAAAATAAGTCACTTTCCATGTGGCACCCTCTTCTTTTCCTCCATAGAACTTTTCATAATTTATAATTTCATGTTCATGGTCTATCTCTCCTGCTTAACTATAAGCTCCAAGATACATAGAAGTTGCTTATTTTATTCCCTAGTGTATGATACAGTAGTGGGGAGGTAGGGGAGGAGTAACTTAATCTGTGACCTTTTTTTTTAATAAGGAAGCATATCCGGCCTTGAAAACAGACAGGTTAATGAGACATTCTTTCTCCTCACCTAGTCCTGCCTCATTCCCACCCAACAGCAGTGGTTCCCCACCTTACTGTACAGTGGAATTATCTGGGCAGTTTTAAAAATTACTGACACCTGGGTCACCTCATCAGGCATTCTGATTCAATTATCAAGGGTATTGCCCAGACATGGTTAGGTTCAGATGCTGCCCAGCTGATTCTAATGTACATCCAGAGCAGGGAGTCACTGTCCTACAGTAGGGGTTGTTCTCTCAGGGTTTTAATGGCTTTATGGGGCTATGACTGCCAAATCTGTCACCTGAGATAATTTTTGGCACCTAACAGAGAGAAGCCCACAGCTTCTCTGGCCACCGGAGTACCAGCACCTACGCTCCTTAGAGCAGATAACGTGTGCAAGATATAGTAGGTTCTGATGCTCCACCAAGAGGCCCCCAATAAGCAGATGGGATTGAGCAAGCAGACCTGGTGTGCTGCAAAGAGGAGCTAAGGCAGTAGTTCCTCAGGAAGTGGCTAACAAAGCTGGATGGTCATCCATCCATGGAGAACTTTGTTTCTTCATCCTCAAATGGGTCAAACAGCCTTTCCAGGAGGATAGCTCTCCAGCCAGATAGTTCTCCCTGGCCCTGCAAGTAAGAAATGGGCCACAAGACTTGTGGCTTATTCTCAATATAGTCCTCATTGTTTCCGCATAAACATTTTACAGTAAAGTTATCGTCAGGCCTATGTTTAGAAAGACAGCTCTGGGTTATCAGTACCTGTCATTTATCAAACTCTCCAAGGTACTAAAACATTCATTTTTGGCTGACATTCAGCTATTTCTCTATAAGCAGGTGAAGTTAGATTTTTCACTTATCAAATTCTATTCATTATTCTAATTTAATTTCTCTGCAGCCAGAGTTAGAGCTTTTTTTAAATGGAAAGTCATTCTGACCTGAAAGACACAATTGCTTCATACCATCATGACAGGTCAATTTAAGAATGCAAGAGGCTGATAGCATAACTTCCAGGCTCATTTCCAAGAGCCGAACCTCCCTGCAGTGGTCTGGGGCCTCTTGGGCAGTTTGCTGAAGTTGCAAAACTCCTCTGACTGCTGCCATATAGATTCAGGTAGGAGCAACATAGCCAAAGAAATAGCCCCAGAATACCGGGTGGCTCCTGCTGTTTTCTCTAACTTTCTCAGCTCAGTTGAAGATGAGAAAGGCGGCTACTCTAACTGCAGAAGACATGGCTGTCCACGTACTCTGTTCCCAAAGCCTGCCCCCAAGGAATCCACTTCCTCCTGACTCGGCCTCCAGTCAGCTCAGTTACGCCACTCGTCTCCATCCTTCACCCTCTTGGTCCCTCGCTCATCAACATCAATCGTGGCATTGAAAGCCATACTATCCCACCTTGTACCACCAAACTTCATCATTGGTTCAGCCTGATGATAAATAAACCCTCATCCATCTTTACTTACAACATCCTATTAGGTGGATGTTGCAATGACTAGTTGTCTGTGCAGTAACCACTCTCCCTTCTGCTCTGTTGGGGCAGCCAAGTGCCCAGCGAACTGACTCCAGGGGTCTCAACAAGAGGGAGGTAGCCAGGGCTTCTGGGAAGCCACTTTAAAAAAGGCTAACTCAGCTGAGTGAACTTCTTTTATCCCCACACCCTTTCTCTTCTTCCTACTGGCATGTTGATGTGACCACTGGGGCTCCCCAGCCCTAGCCACTGACTTCCAGACTTCTTTTAAAGTCAGAAAATAACCTGATAATGTGTTTAAGCCATTGTATTTGAGTTTTGGTTCCTAGCAGCTCTGCTACTGTGATAAAACCCAGAGACTGGAAAGTAAGACCTAGAATGGCCTTCCCCAGCCTTAGCAGATGTTTCTTTGGGAACACCCCCTCCAGCATTGCGTTCAAATAACCATTAAGTGTGTCCATCTTCCACCCGAAATAGTGAGTTCCTTAAAGGCAAACACTCTTCACGTATTCACAATTAGGGAGCAGCACCTAGCACACACCTGGCACAAGGCAAGAACTGTGTATGTTGAATGAATAAACAGAAGCTGCACTGGGGGTCTAGTGTTGATTATTGAGTTTCTGAAATTAGCTAATTAATGAAGTTATGTACCATCAGCCTTATATAGAGGATACCACGATTTTAATCAAAATGCAAAATGAACTAGGCCTCATGGTCTCTAGGCAGTGGTTGTTGAATTGATGCCTCCTTGGGGTGAGAAGAAACACTTCCTGGGCATTAAAATATTCTGCCATGGTTAGTCACTCAACAAAAAAAATGTGGTATTTACTGAAGATCTTCTAGTACTTGACAGTTATCCTTATATCTGCTTTGTAAAGTAAGTGTCCTCATTGCCCCATTTTACTGGTGAGAAGCCTGAGGTCCAGAGGGTGAAATGACTTTCCCAAGGTCATGTGCCATTCCATAGTAAGGCAGGGATCTGAACCCAATTGTGTCCACACTATTCCTACATCACCTTGCTGCTTTTCTACTCCATATCGGTTTTAGAACTGAGGTTGAGATGGTCCCAGTTCCAAAAGATAAAACACGATGCACCGATGGTGGCCTATGTTTTTCACTCTATAATCTCTAGGCTCCTTTAACCCAGGTGAAGAAGTGGTGGTAGGGAGGGAAAAGGGCCACAAGCCACTGGCAGGCTGACGCCCCAGAGTTCCTCCTAAGACCTGAAAATGTGTGCAATTGCCTAAATTAAAATCAATATGCTGCTTGGCTGGAAGGCTGCACAATTGTTTTTGAAGCTGGGTATATTATGTTCTAAATGTTTAATCTGGCAGAGGCCATAAAAGACGAGTTCCAGGCCATTTGGAGCTTATATTGCGAACAAGATGGTCTACGAGGCAGCTAAAACCAAAAGAAAAACAACAAAAAAAAAAAACGACAGCAATCCCAACAGAGTGGCACAGACAAATTGATCTGGTTCTGACATGGATGCTAGGCGGCAATTTGGGGTGAAAGAGACTTTGTTGATAGGAGAAAAGCAGTGATAAAAGCAAAATGGTCAGCTGTCAGACCTCACTTTCTAATGCATGGGGAGGCTTCCCTGAGATGGCAAAGAAATCAATATGTCTAAGGCAGACGTGTTGATTCGTGGTGCCAGACAGTCAAGAAAGGCAATCCTACCCTCCAGATGTTAATAGATGACCATTTAGCATGCGTAAGTCTGATGCACTACAGGCCCAGAAGGACAGATCCTCCCAACCCAAAGCCTGCAGCTGAAATAAGCACACATATAGTTTCCTTAAGGAATCCTCCTGTTGAAGGCTTCCTGACGGGGGGGTGGGGGGGGGGTGGCGGAGTATAGTATGGTGGTTAAATGCACAGGCTTAAGTGTTGGATGTAGATTAAAATTCTAGCTTTCTTATCTACTCAGGACATACCGCTTTGGAACCTATCTGCCTAGGTCTCCATTTCCTCATCTAGTGGACTCCTTATAGGAATAAAAGGAGTACCAGTCTACCAGCAATGAGGTGAGAATTAAAGGAGATAATTGGCACAGCCTCAGGTATATAGTAAGTGTTGAATAAATGTTACCTGTTAGTATTAAGGTTCTCAGAATGTACAAGAGTATGGACCAAGTATAGCAATATTTAAATGCCAGAAAATGTCACAACTTGGCCTCTCTTTTTTGTACTGCAGGCATTAGGTACATTCTTGGCAATGCATGGTGTCTGGTATCTCTTGGTTACTCTTATGCCAAAGGTTTGGCATTAGTATTTCAGAGCAGGGCAGGGCTTGAGCCTTGAAACAAACTCGTTGAAGTGTACCGTGGGTTTATTAGATTGAATCCTCCTTCTGGAAATATCCTCAGGGGATGAGGGCCATCATAGATTGTATACTTATTACATGCCAGACACTGTGTCAAATACTTTACCACTATTCACACTAATTTCTTACAGTTCTGTGGACTGAGACACAGAGAGGGTAGAAAATTTGCCCACAGTCACACAGCAACCTTGGGAGGCAGAAACCATGGTTTTTCCAAATTCAGATTTCTAAATTCAGTATTTTTTACCCTACATCACAGCTGTGTCTTTATTTATAGAAATACAAATAAGATTGCAAAGGAAATGTTTAGTTTGCTTATGAAAGCCAACAGTTTTTAAGAGTCTATAAAATTACTTTAATTTAACCCATCTGTCTACAGAAATGTACCGCAGTAACTACAAATGTTGTTACCTGTTCATTTGAAGAACAAATATGTAAAATTTCTACTTGTAATACTATGTTATGTCAATAGTGTTCATCACCTAGTTTTTCACTTGAGAATTATCATCTAGTGGTAGAAAATACTTCTACAGAAAAGTGGGTTCAAATGCTGGTTCCACCATGCACCAGTTCTGTGGTTTTGAACAAACTCCTTAATTTCACTGAGCCTCTATTTCTTCATTATGTAAAAGGCAGTTATTAATACTAATTTCAGGGTCACTACAAAAATTAAATGAGATAATATGTATTAGGCACCTAGTACAGTGTCTGGTACTCCTAAATAATGGGAAACTATCATTATTCCCAGGAAATAACCCTTCTTTAAAATATTCTCCAATTCAGACATACTACTGTTCAAATAAGCAAATTTCACTAAACACAGATGTCTGATAAGCCAGCAATCCATTTGCAGGAATCCAGCCCAAGGAAATGCTCACAACTGCAGAGAAAGATGTATGTGTGTGACAATATGAATTACATAACTGTTTATTTGTAATAGTGGGAAATGGGAAACAACCTATATATTCATCAAAAGAGAAATGGTTAAATAAATTATGATTTATCTATATCAGGACAAACTTCTGTAAAGAGCCCAAGAGCAGATATTTTCAGCCATCCAACCTATGTGACAACTACTCAGTGCTGTTGCTGTAACACTAAATCAGCCATAGACCATATGTAAAATAATGGACCTGGCTATGTCTCAGAAAACCAAAAACCAAACCAAACTCTATTTAGAAAAATAGATAGAAGGCCACATTTGGCCTCAGTTGGTTTCTAACCCCTAAATAAGTGGCTGAATACTACATAACTATTTAGAAAATAGTAATAAACTAGACCTACATGTATTAGAACAGAAAGATATCCACAAGGACTCCTACAAATCATAAGAAAATGGTAAACAGTACAATAAAAAGTGGGAGGAGAATATGAACAGGCAATTCATAAAAGATATCATTCAGATAGTCAGTTTGAAAAGTTGCTCAACCATCTAATTAAGTTTGTAATTAATTTAGTTTCCAAAAGCAAACTAAAACAAGAAGATCCAATTTGCACTCATTATATCTGAAAAAATTAAAACATTGACAAAATCAAGGGTAGGTGATACTATAGAGAAAAGAGTACTCTCATACACTGTTAGAACAAATATAGATGAGGACAATCACTTTGAAAATATCTCTGGCAGAGTCTACTAAAACTGTAAATGTGCATATCCTATGACCCAGCATTTCCTCTTCTAGGTTTATACCGCAGAAAACCATGTTCACATGTGTGTTTTCAGGAAGACCGAATAATGAAACTAATGGAAGCATTATAAAAGCAAGGAAATGAAAATGACCTAAAGATCCACCAATAACTGAATGGGAAAATATAATGTAATACATTCACTCAACAAAGTACAATTCAGCAGTTAAAAGGTGTAAACCAAATTTATGTTCATAAGGATAGAAAGATCTCAGAAATACAATGCCAACTTTCAGAACAGTCCTCACAGTATGATACAATTTATGAAAGAACATGGACACAAACAACAAACTATACACTTGCTTTGGGTACAGGTACATGTGTATAAAGGTATTTAAAGAAAGATCTAGAAGGATATGCACTAAACTCAAACAGTAGTTATCTTGAGGCATGGGAGAAAAGATTAGAAGTGGTGGCCCAAGGAGACTTTAGTTTTACCCATAATATTCTAACTTTTCACAAAGAAATAAATATGTATTATCTCACAACTGAAATAAAATTTTTTAAATGTTCATGGTGTATTAACTGAATAACCAAGTTACAAAACCATATATATTAGATGATGGCATTTTATTTTTACAATTATTACATGTTGTTGTTGTTGTGGTGGTGGTGGTGGTGGTGGTGGTGTGTGTGTCTGTCTGTCTGTCTGGAGGGTTGTATATCAAATAGTTAACAGGATTGTACAGCTGTGGAAAGAGGATTGGGGCCTGGAGAAGAATAATATATTAGTCTCCTTAGGCTGTCCTAACAAAATACCACTAAGTGGCTTAAACAAGATTTATTCCTCACAGTTCTGGAGACTGTAAATTCCAAGATCCAGGTGCTGGCAAGATCTGGTGAGGGCTCTTTTCCTGGCTTGTAGATGGCCACCTCCTTGCTGTATCCTCATGTGACTTTTTCTGCAATGTGTGTGTCCCCCAGGGAGGGGGGGAGGATCAAGGGGAACAAGTCCTATGGACACTAATCCTATCTGATCAGGGTCCTAACCTTATGACCTCATTTTAACCTTAATTAACCTTAAAGGCATATTTCTAACTAAAGCTACACTTGGGGTTGGGGCCTCAACATATGAACTTTGAGGCAACACAAAAATTCAGTTCATTACAGCTACTTTCCCTCTGTTGATGAGAAAGTATGGTGTGGAAACCATACTGCAGCTGGAGCTGGCTAAGCTCTAACCCTGCCTGTGGCACTTCAGAGCAGCATGGCCACGGAAAGTCAACCTCAGTTTCTTCTTCTGAAAAATCATATTAAATCTGTTATTTAATATGGTACTTACTCTGTGCCAGGTACTCTGCTAAGAACTTGATTTTATATGGCTATCTTCCTCACTTCAACCCTATGAGGTAGGATCACATCCCCATTTTAGAGATGAGGAAACTGAGATGCAAAGAAGCTCTGTGACTTGCCCAAGTTGTAATGCAAAACTGTTGCAGACCTGGTTCCAGAGACCACAATCTTGAGTCACAAGCAATACTCTGAATGTAAGTTATTGTTATTTTCACTTCATATAATATGTTCAAATATGTTTAAGTTTTATAATCCTTGAATTTTATAGAGTATATGTATGTGTGTATATATATGTATACCTACATGTATGTACATATACATGTAGTATCAGTTTCTTATTTCTGCTATAACAAATTGCCAACAAACTTAGTGGTTAAAACAACAAAATTTTATTTTTAATAGTTATAGAGGACAGAAGTCTAAAATCAAGATGGTGTTAGGACTGTCTTCCTTCTGGAGGCTTCAGAAAAGAATTCATTCCCTTGCCCTTTCCAGCTTCTAGAGGCTACCTACATTCCTGGATCATATTCCCTTTCTCCGTCTTCAAAGTGCAACATTCCCACCTCTGACTCCATCACCACATCTCCTTTTTCTGACTCTGACTCCTCCTACATCCCTCTTATAAGGGCTTCATCATTATATTGGGCCCACCCAGATAATTCAAGATACTCTCCTTAGCTCAAGACCCTTAAATTAATCATATCTGCAAAGACTTTTTGCTATGGAAGGTAACACATTCACAGCTTCTAGGGATTAGGATATGGTCATCTTTGGGGGTCATATATTAGATGGAATGTACACACACACACACACACACACACACACACACAATTTAATGGAGGAAATCTGATATATTAACTACATGTTAATATAGTACATATAATGTACATATAACATATGTACAACATATACATATAACATACATATATAATGTATATATTTGCCTTCACAGCACATTAGATACAAAATTTTTTCACTGGAGACTTCTGAATGCATGACTCTAGGAAGAGAATCCAAACTCAAAAGCATATTTTTGGAATTTGCCATGGAAACCAGGTCAAGATTCCATTTCTTCCCCAAAATGCCCAGAGGTCTTTCATGCCTCCCATTATTCTGTTTCTCATTCTCTCTGCTCAGAAGAAATCTGAGCTCAGGACAAGGGAATCTGGCTGAGTCTCCTACTCAGGAGATGAGGGCCCCAGCAGGTCAGGTCTTATGTTTGTCCACAGGTCAGGAATTACTGATCTAATCCATCACAGCAGGTTAGAAAAAAGTGGTGACTAACTGGACACACAAGTCTCCTGGGCCCCAGAGCACTGCAGATATTTGCTTTGAAACAGCAGGACAACTTGAAAAACCCACCTCCACCAGAAGGCCAGAAAAACAGATTCAGACAGAATCAAAGGGCCACTTGGCCAAGGGCTGGGTCTGCATCAGTTCTGACACAGTTCTCTGACACCTCCTTGCTCAGGCTTTGACAATGTCACCTAAAATAGCTTTATTCTAACCAACCTAAGCACTAAACCTTCTACTTCAGGAAAGAAGAGAGCTTTGTGGTTTTCCTGAAAAATCCTTGCATCTGGTGCATCTCTGTAAGAGCCTCAGTGGTGCCACTAAGTTGATTCTGTTTCTTCTTGAAAACATTCCCTGCACAATCCCATGCATTTTAATTTCCAATCAGCAATGTTTTGTCAAGGTAACCACAGTGCTACCGAGTGACAAGTCTCAGCAGCTGCCATATGGACCCTCAATTATCTCCTGGCTGAGTCTGTTTCAAGAGACCATCTATTGTTCTGAGTTATACATGCTTCCCCCCAACCCCACTGTGCAGCTAGCTTGACCCAGCTATGTGTGAGCCCCACCAAGACCTTTCTTTCCTTTGCTTTGATTTTGGTCTGTGCCAGACCCTTTCCCAGTAGTGAGAGATAAATGTGGTAGGTTGGTAGATATGGTCAATGCATAAACTGTCTCTCTAGCTGCACTGCACAGGTGAATCTAGGCCACAACAGGAAAGCATGGGGGCAGAAGGTGAGAGGCCAGAGGATCCAGTCTCTCTGCATGTCCTATTGTTGCCAATTGGTCAAGGTGACCTCCAAGTGCCATATGGAGAGTGAGCCTTGAGCAGATAGATACAATGTCCCTGTCACTAACCCTGTTACCACATCTTGCACAAGCCACTCCCACTCACTTATCAGAGTGAGTCTGGCTGTCTTTATCAGACCAGTTTATGGGGCACCTAACATCCCTGATAACAGTCCATGGCACTGTCATTTGCATTTATTACAAATCATCATTAAGATTTTTTCCAGCTCAAAACAACATTTTATTGAGGTAGCTCTGATTATATATGGGAAAAAAATAAACCTAGACCATGATATTTTTTTAATCAAAATTACTCAAAATGAAATATTTGTGTAGCTGACAACTTTCAGGGTTGGTCAAGAATGTGATTGTTTAAATATGTCTGCCATTCCTTCATTCTTACACAAATCTTTAAAAGAAAATGGGCGTGGCAAACCGACACTCAGCCTATTCTATCTGGAGTCAACTCGGAATCCCTGTCTTGTAAGACATACACATCTCTTGACACTATAAACCATATGGTTGAGGGTTTTTTCTTCCTCATTTTAAATATGACTTCTATCCATCAAATGTAACAAAGTTGACAGGGCTTAAGACATAGCACAGAAAAGAAGGAAGGACTATGCATTGAATAAAGGGTAATATCTTCTGAGCACCTATTATATATCAGGTATTGTACCAGACATTTTCTGTGAGACAGATGTTACCCCTAAATTTCAAATGAGGAAACACATTCAGAGATGTTACATAAGTGACTCAGGTCACACTGCTAATTATATGGATGTTGGGATTCATAATCTGTCACTAAATTCCAAGCTAATGTTGTTATATTGTGCTGCCTCTCCAGCATGTTAAAGCAGGATAAGTTTTCAAACAACCACAGAATAGAGGGTGTTGAACGTGACCATAAAATCTGCAAGTGTGCAATATAAAAGACTATGACAAATAAAGTTAGAGTTAGTTCATCATAAGCCTGAGCTTCAGTTCTCTCAACATTTCACTGTACACTTATGAATATATCACTCTAGGCAGAGAATCCAAACTCATAAGCATATTCTTGGAATTTGCCATGGAAACCAGGTCAAGATTCCATTTCTTCCCCAAAATGCCCAGAGGTCTTTCATGCCTCCCATTATTCTGTTCCTCATTCTCTATCCCTTTCTCCCATAAAGAGCACAGTTTCAGCCTATGCCTTTCAGAGTCCTGATAGCCTGGAGGGATGGCAATGGATACAATGGCTCATGGATGGCATCATCCCAAGGAGGTGCCAGGCAGTAGGATATCATGGCTGCATTTCACGGCATCTTCCACACATGTGCTGCTGCCTTCACAGAACACACAGTACTACAAATATCTCAGTATTGCAAAGAATGGCCCTACTCTCTTTTCTACACTCCTGTCTTTTGTCCTCTCAAAAATTGTTACATTTGATGAATATAGAGCATATTTAAAATGATTTAAAAAAAGAGTTATTCAGATAGCTTATAGTGTCAAGAGGCATGCCAACTCTCACATGATAGGAATTCCAAATTGATTCTAGATCAATGTTTCTTTGGCACTATTGGCATTTTGAGCCAGATCATTCTCAGTAAGAATTACTAGGTGGAGTGGTCTGTATCCCTCAATCCCAACCCTCTTCCCCTAGCTAAGTTCTACTCATCCTTCAGGTTCCTGCTTAAACATCACTTCCTCTGAGTGGTTTTTCCCAACCTTCCTGTTGGGAAGGGTTCCCAACCTGTCAACTCTAGTTGACATATCCCCTCCAATGTATTTCCAAGGAACCCCGAACTTTGCTCACTGAACATGGTGTTGTAACGGTCTGTTTACTTAGATGGTGGAACAGAGAATTTACATAATGTTCTGATCCAGTCTATTCTATTTGTTGCTTTCCCAATATAATTACTCATTCATTGCTTTTGTCCCTCTATAGCATCTTTGTCAAACTATCATCAAGTCTCTACCTTCACACCTTCAATAATGAACCCACTACCTTTTAAGACCTTCATTTAATCGCTGAAGAGTTAAAAGTGTGTCTTAATAGTAACTCCCGATATTTCTTCTTATAATTTCCTTTTGGCCCTGGCTTTACCACTGGGAGACACTTTTAGAATGACAGGTAGATGTAAGCAACTCAGAATTGTTTAACATTCTCAACCCAAGCTGACCTCTGCCAACTACTAATCTTTCTTGCATTCATATCTCTTTGGCCAGTCAGCTGTGTATATTCAGGAAATACAGATTCTTGCTTTCTGAATGAGAGATGTATGATAAGAAAGGCAAACCACAACAGGGATAAGTAAACTTCTTCCGGGCCCAGCCTAGGAAACAGGGTCTGGGTCTGGGTTCCAGGGAGATTCAGAAGCAGAGTTATCAACTATGCATCATCTGGAATCAGAAGCCCCTCTGCTCCTGCCCAGAGTTTTGTGAATCCTCTTGAGATACCAAGTAGAGGCAAACTCTGCATATACTCTGGGAATTCCAGATGTGTATACAAAGCCTCAAACCTGGTCATTTGCCCAAGGCAGGTGTTACGGACTGAATATTTGTGCCCCCCCCCAATACTCATAGGTTGAATCCTGACTCCCAACATGATGGTATTTGGAAATGGGGCTTTGGGAGGTAACTAGGGTTACAGTAGGTCATGAAGGTGGAGCCCTCATGACAGGAATAGTGGCCTTATAAGAAGACAAGGAGGAGAGAGATCTAAAATGTGCTTCCACTGAAGGAAGGCCATGTGAAGACACAGTGAGAAGACGGGCACCTGCAAGCCAGGACAAGAGCTTTCACCAAGAACCAAATTGGTCAGCAACTTGATCATTGACTTCCCAGCCTCTGGAACTGTGAGAAATAAATTTCTGTTGTAAAGTTACCCAGTGTGTGGTATTTTGTTCTGGTGGCCCGAGCAGACTAATACAGTAGGCAACCCAGAAAGAAGTTCACATGCACAAAGGACCATGAGGAAGGTAAGCAGCAAAGTGGTTGCCTCCGCTCTCTCATCTCAGGGCTCTCACCTCGCTCAGGTTACCAGCAGCTCTCCCTCATACAGCCAGGATGCTCAAGGAAACATGTTTCTCTCCCCAAAAGGTGGTTCCCCTGGTACCATGCCAGGCTCTCTGCTCTCCCTGAAGCCAATTCGGACCACCCAACACCTGCACTCCAGAAGTTCCCACCATTTCTCAGAAAGAAGTAGTTACATTTGCATCTAGCCAGCAGCACCCTTACTACTTAAATACCACTTCAAGGTCTCTCTCAGAAGAAAAGCTTGTCTTCCCTAGGGGCTCCTGTCTCTAATCTCACTTCCCCTAAATGTTTCTCCACACTGCTGCCAAAGGGGCCTTTCTAGAACACAAATATGATCTTGCTACTCCCCTGTTTAAAGCTTTTTTGAAAGATTGCCCACTACTTTTAGGGTAAAATCTCCTTTATCAAACTCCTCTGTACTGCCCCTGCCCTCTTCCTGGGGGTCATAGCTGACCACTCACAATTTTGCCCCTAAGTTATACATCCCACACATTTGGAAGTTCCCCAAAGGTCCACACTCCCTAATACTGTTGTACGTTTGCCTGTGCCAGCCCCTCTGCTTGAGATGGCCCCTTTCCCCATCCTCATCACCTCTCATGGAATATTCTATGACCTGCCCACCCCAATCCATATCCCCTCGGCTGAATCAGCTGTCCCTCCTTTATATTTCTACACCTCGTAGGCTTGCTCCTAAAATAGGCAACACATCACAAACTTCTCTATCTGTAATTTAATCTACTCATTTCTCCACCCCACCTATAAGCCAGGAAAATTATCAGTCTTTATTTGTAGCCCTCTCACTCAGTACAGAGCCTGGCATATAGTTGGTACTCATATATGGTTTTTGAATGAATGAGTGAGTGAATGAATGAATGACCTGTGATGACTGAAATAATGAAAATCTCACCATCATGACAATTTCTACAACCTACATGATTAATGCTACATTAACCTCTTTCATATATCTCCTTCCAAATCACAGTAAGTTCCCAAATCCATGAACCACTGTCACTGTCCAAACCAGTGACTGCTAGCCACATGTAGTTTTTAAGTTATTTTAAAATTAAGTAAAATGTTATGGTCATACTAACCACTAATGACTATCATGCTGAACACTGCAGGTATAGAACATCTTTATCACCACAGAAAGTTCTATTAGTGCAGGTTTAGGACAAGGCATATAAATTTGGTTTACAAAGCAGAGAATACATATACCTTTTCTCCCAGGAAGATCAAAATCTAACCTAGTTGATTCTGGTTCATCAGAAATTAGCCACGCATTTCTGTCTTACCTATGGTTATGAATATTCATTTTTGTGTATATGTAAATTATTTCTGTTATGATAAACAATTATTTTAAAATTTCTTGCTCCTTAAAATTATCCTCTTTTTTTTTTATAATTGCCATATGGCTCGCTGATTTACAAGGGTGTTAAGAGACTTAATTAATGTTTATTTGGAGCTTTGCCTGTCAAGGTTGTTATTAGAGGATCCATGGAGATTCTGCTTGTAACAAAAAGTTGGGTGGAAAACCCTAGCTTACTTGAACAGAAGCATAAAAACAATGAGAAGAAGTCTCTAGTCAGATTTAATTTATCACTTTCCTTTATCACCTATTTATTGAGCATGTACCATGTGTTTAGCAGTGAATGGCAGAAGGAAAATGTGGCTCCTGCTGGAAACTTGTCATTACCTCCTAGTAATGGAATTCCTGGCATCCATCAAAATTGCTATTACTGGTAGTGAAGCTATAAGGAGATGAAATGGAGATGTGGAGGGTACTGGCTGGTGGCTCAGGCTATCCCTGCCTTGATGGGATCACCATAACCCTGGTCATTATCTGTGTGGTTCTAGAACTGAATTATGCCCATATACCTAAAAGGGATGGGTAATCATCATCATAATCTTCATCACCATCATCATCATCAACATCATTATCATCATCAACATCATGATGATAATCACTAACACCTAGATAGTATTACTATGTGCCAGGTACTGCTCTAAGCCATAAATAATAATCAATTACTTGCCAAATGTGACAACCATTTCCCAGTGGCCCAACACTAGTGTTTGCATCTATTCCAGAATCCTGGTAGCTTGGGAACTTGCTTTAGAAGTCCAGAGGTTGTTTGCTAGGCTTTGACTGCTATAGAATGCATGAGATATCTAGCACCCTCACCTTACCCTATATAATTAACATAGTTCCTAGGGCAGCTGCATAGTTCTTTCACTAATTCCACCTTTTAGACACACCTGATTGGTCAACGTGGACACTTGACCCAAACGGGTCATAAGGCTCCTCCTCAGGATACGTAACCTAGGACAGGAGAAAGGACAGTGAGTCCGCCTGCAGTGGTGAAGGCTGTAAGGCAAAACTCAGAAGATATGGGTGTCTATTTTCTCCACCATTTGGAGAAAGTATGTAGGAAGAGAGGCAGAATCCAGCACATGGGAGAAGCAAGGAAAGTCCTAGCCATGTTCAAGCTCCTGATCCCCAAGTGTCCTGAGTCCAACTTCATCTCTGATCCTCCTATCAGCTTACAGCATTCATCTCTTCCTTGGCTTCCACACCAATAAATCTCTCTTTTGATTTCAGGTTATTCAAGCTGAATTTCTTTTACTTGCAACCAAAACAGTTTTGACACAGATGCCCTCAGAATAGGGTCCAAGCCCCTTAGCACAGAGCAAATGCCCTGCCTGACCCAGGCCCTACCTTCCTCACCAACGCCATGCCCTGCCATTCTCCCTCTCTCAGTGCCCAGAATACACCATGATCACTCTGTCCTCAGGACCTTCTTGCATAACTCTCAACTAGAAGCTCAATGATGATAGCGGCTGTGTCTTTTTGTTCACTTCTTTATTCTCAGGGACTAGCAAAGTGTCTGTCATACAGTTGGGGCCTAAAAAATTCTTATGGAATGACTTCACGAGTCAATACATCAACAGAAACTGAATAGTCCTGATGAACTTTTCGCCCAACCACTGTGAGGGCCTGTGGAATATCCCTGCCCACAACAGGAGCACTTCTCTAGGTCAAGAACACTGTCTCCTAGATTTTCAGACCTTCTCCCCTGGACAATGCTGGCACTCAGTGACAAATCTGGCCATAAGGAACTCCCCCTGAAATCTCACTTGAGACCAGCCTTCTCTATCAGCAAATTTCCTTCAAGCAATGACCCACGGTTAAGTTTCAGCTACAGCCAAGTTAATGCACACAATGATGGAGATTCTCCAGTCTGACTGAGGCTTGATAGACTTAGTACTCCACTCCTTTTTACTGACTGCCTTTTACTAACTTCCCATTTTATGGGACATTTCTGTAGAGAGCAGATCTCATTCTACGACATTTTTATTCTTCCTAATTTCACTCATAGTTAGAAGGTAAACTTGACTCAAAGCTCTAGGGTTTCCATGCCTGTTATCACTCATCATTGGAATCCCTGTCATTGAAATAACTACACCAGCAGCTGCAGCAGCCATAGGCACAGAGGTGGGGTCGGCCCTACCAGCAGCACCATCACCATAACAGCAGTAGCAACAGCAAACTCAGGCAGGGTGGACAGTAACATTTAATTGAGATCTTTTTTTTTCTTCATCATTTAAATCCATGCAGACCCCTTTTATCAACTCTCTTCCTCTTTGTTCCCTGCCCTGCCCTCTCTTCACTTCCCTGTGCTCTCAAGATCACTGCTAAAGTGGCATTAAGAGCTGTCCCTTTCCCTGGGTCCTAATCCCCTCCCCTTGCCCCCAAAGTCCTTCTTAAGTAGGTTGGCACCTGGCCCCAGCCTGCCCTCCAGTGTCCTGCTTTGATGGCAGATTCCTGGGCTGTGCAGCTGACAGTTTGGATCCCTTGGCTGGCTGCCAGGGTATTCCACTTCTCATTACTTTTCTCACTGCAATTCATTTCCTTGTGATTGGAGACAATTAGGATGCCAACAAATGGCTGGTCCAGCCCTGTTTGGCAGTTACATAACCACAAATAAGTATGCACTGCCCCATCGGAAGCAAGTGAGCTGCTAATGAGGAAGATTAATTACAAAGCGAGGGTCACCCCAGAATGGCCCCTCACCGCATTTCACCCACTGCTGGAGAGAGGCCAGACACCAAAGCCTTGGCTGCAAAAATCAAAAAAACTGCACAGGGGCCCATTTCAAGAGAGGACTGCCGAGTCCTATTTATGGAGGCAGAAAGGGGTGGGAGGGGCACAGGTGTCCCATCCTTAAGAACCTTGTGGCATGATCCCCCAAGGTCATCCCAACAGCAGAAGATTCACACGCTCTGCACCTCTTGGTCTATTTGCCATACTTCCTTCTTATTTCCCCCTGAATGACTCATGGCTTTGAGTCTTATGTTTCCTGCTTCAACACGCTAAAATACATCCTGGGGCTTATCTTCGAGGTTATTCAATTCTCCCACACCTCTTAGTGGACTGTGCCCTGATGAACTACCAACCAGCCATACGGAGTGTCCTGGGAAAAAGCAGCACAGGGGAATCCAATCAGCATCATCTGTGGATCCAAGCCAGATCTTTTCCAATAAGCCATATCTGGGCTACCTAAAAGTTTTCCCTTTCATACCTTTCCATAAAAACCTAGGCAAGAGCAGCTTCTTTGACACTTTCTCCCTCTTCAAGCTGCCACAAGTTATGTCAAGCATGACTTTTGAGGTCATGAATGGGAAGACAAGTCCCAACATCAGAAGTTGGGAGAATCAGGAGAACATCTTTATTCTGAGCATGAGGTGAATTGGGCATGTGGCTCAGAGTTAGGGCTAAAACAATAGGAATTGACTGGAAGTCCATTTTATAAATGAGAGTAATTCCGACTGATTGCAGGAATCTATCGAGGCCTTAGCTCCTATGTGCACCTCTTCAGAGTTTTCTTGTGTATTATAGGTAGTAAAAATTGTCTTCTCCAGTTCTCTTTTGTCCATTCCCCTCACACATTGACAAAATGAGAATAATCACTGCACAAAGTTTTACTTCTTCCTTATCCTCCAAAACTACCCCATCCAAGGTTTGCTATACTTTTGATTGAATAATAACATACCAATACCAATAAATGTTTCCAGATTTCTTATCATAAGACCATGTCCATTTTCATCAAATGCCAAAAAATGTACCTTTCTAAAATACTGTAAGTGTAATCTATTAGCAGGAATCTGAGGGTCCCACCAAATTCCCCCTTCACCCCTCATTTTTAGTTTACAATATGGACTTAGTCCCTTCTCCCATAAGGATACAACCTTTGGCCTTATAAGAAAATTATTTACATATTTCAGTTATCTATGACTCAAACTCTTCTACTGGTGGAAAGTTAACTCAATATAAAACTGTTTTAAGACGTAAGGACCAGCGAGTATACAGTGCAAGGTAGGGAGTAGCAGAGGATGACGCTGATGGAGTAAGCACAGGCCAAATAATGAAGGCTAAAAGATTTGTACCCTATGTTGTAGACAAGTAGTATACTTAACATGTTTTTATGTAGACAAATGATGATACTGTTCAGATGCACACTGTCAAAGGCATACCCAGATTTATACACAATTCCCCAACCACCATCTATAAATCCCCCTTTCCATTCCTCACCAAGGAGCACTGCATTATGCAATTGATTTAGGATAATGTTATTGTAGAAATAAATATGTATCTACAGTAATATTCAAACAGATAAATCAGTCACAATCTTTAGGACGTTAACTCATTACTAACAAGTTTCTGGCAACATGCAGAAATTTTTACCTGTTTTGGTCACTGATGTACCCTCCCCCCAAAACACCTTCAACAGTAACAATACATAATAGATGTTCAGTAAATACTTTTTGGATGGGTGGATCGATGGATTTGCCTTGCAACTAATGTGACAAACCAGTGTGTTATGCCACCAGGGGCTGAGAATGACCGTGGCCAGAAAGTTAAGGATTGACAGGATCCTATGCATGCTTTTGAAACACCACTCCACTTGCTGTGTGAAGGACAGGATAAGAAGAGCCCAGCAGCAAGGAGTCCTGTTAGGAGGTCAATGCAGTGACGCACATAGGAAATGATGAGTTCCTGAACCATGACAGTGGCGATGGGGCTGGAGAGGAAGGAATGGATCCAAGAAACATTTAATAGAAGTGAACAAAACTTAATCAAAGAAACTTTTTCCCATCATGTCTTTGAACAGGATTAATTATGTAGGTAAGAGGCAAGGACTGGGAATGTTCATCATACTGAAATCATAGTGGCAAAGCCCAGCTGCCATTATTATATGTTGGCAGAGTAGGAAGTCACCTCCATATTATAATGTCAGGAGCACGTGGAGGAGTCGCAATCCAAAAATATCTACACCACCCACTGCCTGAAATTACACCATTAAAGCATTTCTTGCTTTTAATCCTCACCTCTCCAGATGACTTTAAAAGATGCTAATATATTTGAGAAGAGGGAGAAGGAATATTTATGGGGTACAAATAATACATTAGGCATTCTGCATAGTTCTGTCGAATTCTCACAATGACCTTGTGATTTTAATATCGTTAAGGGGAAACTGAAGCTCAGAGAGAAACACACATAAGTGGTAAAGCTGGGGTTTGAGCCCAGGTCTTTGTAATTTCCTTTTTCTTGAGAAAATGGTGACTGATACCATCATAATGATTGCTACTACCACTATTTCTGTTTTGTTCTTTTTACAAATATGAGAATAGTGGGCCCAAGAGAAGAGGAAGTGGCAGAAGCTCTGAGAAGTGAGAATGGTGCAGACAAGACGGAATAAGTTTGCAGATAATAAACATATTTAACATCACAACTTTCCCTAAGACTACACTTTAGTGCAGGCATGGGTGGGAAAGTGGCTGGTAAGCATCAGTGCCACACAGATCAGTGTGGTCTGGGATTCTGAGCACTCTCATCCTCATGAGCTATAAGTTATCAGATCATAGCAAGAGCTCCCAGGACAAGGTGCCTGTGATCTTGAAATAGTAACTAAATCCAGATCAGGAAGCTGAAAACGGAGTCAGGAAGAGTAATTTCCTCCATATTTCCCAGATAAATGGAAAGAAACTAGCTGGCCCTGACCCTAAGGATACTCCCCATGTTTAGAAATTTACTTCTCTCTTGAAGATTTTTTCATTTGACTAATTCTTTCTTGTTTCTCTCTTTCAGAACTCAGTATTCTTCTACATCTGAGCAGTCCTAGAGTCCTACTTCATCTCCCAGAACTTTGCTTTCTTCCTATTTTTTCACCTGGGTACTTCTAACATCTAATAGGAGCTGGGTTATAATATCACACTTCACCAGCAGAGGCTGCCAGCTACGTTGTCTTAATGTGTCCGTGATGTTAAACCTAAAAATAAGTTAATTTCAGTTTATTGATATGAAGATATATCCTGGATTAAAAGTTTGTAAATCTGAAATGTGTGCATTGAGTTTATTTTATCTAGCTATACAGAGGTTAAGCTCAGAAGAAGAGGGGCCAAGGTCAGAAAGCGATGAGAGACTAGGCAGGACCAAAACCAAACATCCGGAGTGAGAGCAGAGTGAGAGCTGGGTCGGAACAAAACTGGGTCAATCACCAGGCTGAGCACGACCCAGGGGCATCAGACCCTCACTGATTAGATCTGTCAACTCCCTCAGAATTAATCAGGACCTCTAATTCATGCTTACCAAACTTACAAGACACTGATTGATAAATCAAATGCTGAGCCATTAATTTTCAGAGAAAAATTTAAGCGATCATTGGTCTGGAACCCAGGACCTCCCCTGTACAGTGCTAGAGAAAAACTGACAATATCTTGGTCTCTGGCCCTTAACTTTTCCAGATCCTTTGGAACATTTTCCTCTGTGGGTAATACTAAATACATGTTACGTGCTGGTTACCTGGTTAAGTTAAAGCTTGTACTGGTATTCACATTCTAGAAAAACCTTCCGGAGACTATACTGAATTTTCACAACAGTTACATCCACCCACTCTCTCTTTCATTCAATTAATACTTATTGATGCCTACTATATGCCCAGCAATGTGCTAGTGTCTGGACATGTAACTGGTCAGTGAGAGTGGCATGGCCTCAGGTCTTATGAAACTTACATTAGTTTGGGGAGACAGACAGCCAATTAGTTTGGGGAGACAGAGAAGCAAAATCACTAGAGAGTGCAGGAGGGGTATGAAGGCATAGTATACTGCAAGAAAGGATAATAGATGGGGCACCCGGGTGGCTGAGCCAATTAAGCATCCAACTCTTGATTTCAGCTCAGGTCTTGAGCTCACGGTCCTGAGTTCAAGCCCCACGTTGGGAAAAAAAAAGGGGGGTAAGAAAGAAAGGATAATGAAAGCCCTCCTTAAATGGGGTGAAAATGTGACTTTTAACCTGAAACCCGAAGAAGCCAACCTTACAAAGATAGATAGGGAAGGTATAGCAGGGGCTGTGATTCCAAGCAAAGAGAAGGCATATGCAAAGTCTCTGAGCTAGGTAAGAATTTGATGTAAAAGATGATCAGTGCTGCTGGAATACAATGATCAAGGGAAGTACACTGTATGAGTTGAAGTTAGACAGGAGGCCGGGGACAGATCATGCAGAGCCTTGTGTGCTATGATAAGGAGTTTGGATTTTATTTGAAGTGAAACAGGAGTCATGGAAGAATTTTAAGAAGTAGGGTGATGTGCTGTGAGTTGAATATTTAAAAGATCACCCGGGCTGCTGTGTGGAGACTGAATTGTGACTTAGGTGAGGGAGGTGTCTTTTTAGAGGAAAGGAAGTAAATTGAATGGTGAGACATTTAGAAAGGAGAATTGACAGACTTACTGATGGACTTGATGTGGAGGAGGAAGAAAAGAATGGTTCCTGGCTTTCCAGGAGGTGGTGGGACCATGAACTAAGAAAAAGAAAAATTATCTTCTAGGAAAGGTTTCTTTTACCAAGGTCAATACTTCATGCCCTCAAAATTCTGGAGTCAAGACTTTGTATATACTAGTAGAGATTCTCCCCCCCATCCTGTCCCCCCCCCCCCAGCAAATCTCCAGACTTATTAAAATCAACTACAAAAGGCCAAACCGAGCAGGTGGCACTCATGATCCTCCTACAGACACATCAGCTCAAATAACAATTGTTAAGGACGGACTCTCTCCCATTTTAACCTCCTTAGTATGGAGGAACAGTACTGAACATCTTTAATTTACCATCTCAATTAAATCCAAATATTAAGGTCACTCTTTAGACACTCAGACACATTATTAAATCTTATCCACTTATCATTACTATTGTTGCTGTTATTAAATCTTTATAGGTATCTCTGGAGACCTCTTGAATGCTATTCAAGAACTAGAATTGTTCAAATTAACCATAAAAAACAATTTTCAATAGATTTATTTTACTTAGCCAACATTTATTAATTGCCTACTGTGTGCCAGGCACGATTAGATCTTCCCAGCTGCTCCAAGAGGTGGGGGTCGTTGTTCTCACTTGAAGCCTGAGAAAATTAAGATACAGAGAACGTGACTGGGCAAAGTCACAAGCAGTGATTGCCACTTAGGTACCTTGGATACAACATTCACATTCTCTTCCACTCTGCTCTTCTGAACATGCTTCCATTTGCGATTTCCTTGGGGTTATCAGCAACCTCGTGCATAAATGACATCTTTATAAGCATCAAGAAAAAAGAAGCCATATGCCAGGGATAGCAAACTCAAGTGTCTACTGGACCCAGACAGATGCTGTTAATTAGTGAACAGGCCTGATAGAAGGACAAACTGGGAGTCACAGGGACTGTGGTCAACTGGGGAGCACATGCCCCTTCCAATGAGAGCAGCTCCTTCTTACCCCCATATCACTGCCACTGCTAGAAATGTGACCTGCGTGATCAGACATTCTGCTTTCTCAAGGAAGTGAGAAATCCACATTTCCATGTGAGCTCCCTCAAGTTTTGAGTTTGCAACAAAACTCAAATACTCTTAAAAGTACTGTGCGTGGCAACACCATGCAAACCTAACAAAATGGGTGTGTGGGCAGAATCCAGCCTACAGGCTGCCAATTTCTGACCTTAACTGTACAGATCATTGACGCATTATTTATGATCTGGAAGAACTTTAAACAATTTTAATGTCCAGTGATGTAGGCTGGCTCAGATATCTGTGGTGCAGCCATCTGATTGAATTTTTACAGCCTTTAACAGCCAGCAGTATGAAGACCATGTAGCATACTAAAAAAATGCTTAGGATAAACAGCAGGGTAGCATGATTCTGCTGTGACATTAAATTCAAAAGGCAAACTACAAAATGATACCCAGTCAAGTGTTTTAAATGTTGAACTGGGGGACGATTACAAAAGTGAACACATGTGAAAAATCATCAAGCTATACAGACACAGATATACTTTGCAGCATGGATATCATACCTCAATAAAAAAAATTAATGATGCCTGGGCTATGATCACTATTCTGTACATTTTTGCATGAAAATGGACACGAATTTCAAGGAAGCATGGGCAAAGAAAACAATTTGATTGTGTTGGTTGTGGGATAATGGAAGACTCTTTCTGCCTTTTCCTCCATATGGATTTCTATTACTGTTACTGTAACATGGTATTGGGGGAAGATTTCTCAAAATATCGTATATAAGAGGGGCGCCTGGGTGGCTCATTCGGTTAAGCATCTGACTTCGGCTCAGGTCATGATCTCATAGTATGTGAGTTCGAGCCCCGCATTGGGCTCTGTGCTGACAGCTCAGAGCCTGGAGCCTGCTTCAGATTCTGTGTCTCCTTCTCTTTCTGTCCCTCCCCCACTTGTGCTCTGTCTCTCTCTGTTTCTCAAAAATAAATAAATGTAAATATATGTGTGTGTGTGTGTATATATATATATATATATATATATATATAGTATATAATAAATCAGTAGTTACCATCCCGTTTCAATGCAGATTGAAATCCCAAAGAGAAGAACACTATTTACTGTTTGATCTGGGCTACTTTCCACACCTGCCCAACTAGAGATAGTGAGACCCCCACCTGCTGCCTCAGCACCATCCCTGAACAGGTCAGAAGGGACACTGGAAGCCCCAGCCCTACAAGGTAACAAAGAGACATGATGTTGTCAGCCCACAGTCCCTGCTACTAAAAAGCTTCCAGCAAGTCAGAAGCACCTCTCTGCCCATTGAGCTACCACTGCCCCCACTGAATCGTGCAGAATGATTTCTGCTGCAAATATTGAAAAATCCAACCAAATGGTTTAAATACCGGAGAAAGTTTATTATCTCATGTATCCAGAATTCTAGGGAGGGTGGGACTCAGAGGACCACAATCAGCAAGTCAGTGATGTCAGCAAGAGCTCAAGTTCTTTCTATATCCCTGCCTTCCCATGGCTGCCCCTCCACTCTGGTGGCAGCAATAGTCAGGGACGCAAGTAGTCAGAGAGACAGCAGTCAGAGAGTAAGTTCTTTGTTCACATCCAGCAAAGGAGTGATATTTTCCTCTGCAGTTCTCTCTTTAAGAGGGAATTTGTTTTTTGCCCCAAAGCTCCTATTGGACATTTTATGTCTCAGAATCAGTCACGTTATTGTTTTAAAAGTAATCCCCAGAAAGGAGGAGGATGAAATTACCAAGAACAACTTGGACTAATCACCTAGATTGACACAGATGTGGGATGCCAACCCCAATGTCCTTGGGACCTCTTATCGATTTTTACCATCTAGAAAATATCTTAAATGTGTCTGCCTCATTGGTTTCCAAGTTACCATAATCTCATGGTTGGGCTATATAAAAAGCCTCCTAACTAATCAATCTACAAAGTGCTGGTGGACAGGAACTGTCATTACACACTCAGTTCAATCAAGAAGCCAAAGCACTAAGTCAATCTGCCTAATAAAATGTAGGAAGCAGGGGGTCAGGGCAGAGAAAAAAAATGAGCTAGAAATGGAAGGAAACTTTATTCTGGTGTTGAACTTTGCTTCTTTGCATGTGACATGGTACCAACATTAGACCTTGTGGCACCTTAGGTTATAATGTGATTCCAGGACTAAATGTCCTTAGTAATCAGTAAGTTTTTCCTGGAAATGCCAAGTTTAAATCTCAGAAAGAATCAACTGCCAAGGCCAAAAAAAAAAGCACTATTCATTCATCCAATACATTTTTGAGTGCTTATTCTATCCAAGGCAATGTGCTTGACACTGGAGATACAAAGGTGAATAAGACCAACAGTCTAATCTCTTAGAGCTAACAGTATATCAGGAAAGACAGTCATTAAACAACTAATTACAGACTAATTATTTAATTGCAGTTTTGACAATGCTATTAATAGAGAAATATAGGCAATTGAAACCATATAATGATTTGAGGTGGGAGGCATGAAATCAGAAGATGCTTCCCCAAGGAAGTGACATTTAAACTGGGTGGACTTTAGCCAGAGAAACAGTAAGGGACAAGTATTCAAGGCAGAGAAAACTGTTGTGTACAAAGACTCTAAGACAGAATGAAACAAGGAAAGATGAAAAAGGAGTGTGTCCAGAATAAAGAGAAGAGCAGTACAAGATGAACTGGGAGAGGTAGGGGTTTGTAAGGAAGGGCAGACCAGCAGAGTGCAAACCTCTTCTGCACTAGAGGTTTAAGAAAGTGATATGATCAGGGGTGCCTGGGTGGCTCAGTCAGTTAAGCATCCGACTTCAGCTCAGGTCACATCATGGTTCGCGGGTTTGAGCCCCGCCTCAGGCTCTGGGCCGACAGCCCACAGCCTGGAGCCTGCTTTGAATTCTGTGTCTCCCTCTCTCTCTCTCTCTCTGCCCTTCTTCCACTCATGCCACTCATGCTCTGTCTCTGTCTCTCTCAAAACTAAATAAAAAACATTAAAAATTAAAAAAATAAAGTGATATGATCAGAAGCCAGAAGATGACACCACAAACAACTGGGAAGAGACCATCAAAAACATAATAAATAAGCTGTTTCCAGAATTCTGGGAGAAAGAGGACACTCCTACTAGTGGATGGGGCTCTGAATAATCTGGCTTGTCTGCATCCAATTCACTCTCTTTTTCAGCTGTCACACTGCAGCCACCATACAGCCACAGACGTCAGTGAATGACATAGTGTTCCCTTTCCAGTGCCCTTAGGGGTGATGTGCCCATGTGTAGCCTGGAAGATATTCCTAGATATCTGTGATATGGGTCTTGCCACCTGCCCTGGCCTTGTAGTCAGCCTCCTTCCTACCCCAAGATTTTGCATTCCAAACGGGAACACTATTTCTCCAGTCACTGGGCTGTGCAGAGGAGTTAATTTGCCTGTTAATTTTCCACATGAGATAATACGCACAATGAAGCACAAGTGAGAAGCAGGACATCGACACTGTCTCCAGCTGAGAAATCAATTCATACTTTAAATTACTCTGGGTAACCCCAGTCACCACTGGGTTCCTACTTCCATCTATCCTGATTTGTATAAAGTTGTCTTCCTGGAGCATGAGGACCCCAAGAGGACCCTGAGCAGTTTCGCCTCTGCACCCCAGTGGCACACTAATGGCCCAGGGAGGAGGAGAGGCAGGATTGACGGCAGGGCATCCCCAGGGCATGCAGGCAGCACGCACTCCATAGCAGAGGTGGTGGGGCCTGCTGGGCCTGTGCTCAGTGTCAGCAACAGCGTCAGCCAGCTTGAGGTCTGGCCAGCTAACACCTGGGGTTCAGAGGCCACTCACCTCTCCTTACCACCTGGTATCTCAGCTGATTAATTGCCTGGATCATTCATCCATTTCACAAATATATACATGGGTGTCAGATACTCTGCTTGGTTTAGAGGAGAGAAAAAGATTGAAAAGATCCCCTTGTACCTTAACACAGGAGATCAGAAAAAAATCAAGCAGGCTGGGTGCCAGTCCCAGCTTTTCCATTTAAGAGCTACGTGACCACAGGCCAGCTCTATAACCTCTCTGCAGTTTAGGTGCCTCACCTGTGAAATGGAGACAAGATCTAGTTCCCAAAGTGGTCACAAGGGTCCATGTATATAAATAAAGTTTCCATGCACTTGCTTGTCACTGCATCACACAAAATAGGCTGCATAGATCATCACCAGATGTAGAGATTATAAAAATAAGCCATGTGAAAAGGCTACATATTGTATAAGTCCATTTATATGGAATATCTAGAATATGTCAATTCAGAGAGACAGAAAGCAGACCAATGGTTGCCAGGGGCTGGGAAAGGTGGTGGGGCGGGGGGGGGGGGGGGAGGTGCGGGTGCGGTGTGGATAGGAAGCAACTAGAATGGGTACAGGCTTTCTTTTGGGGGTGATGAAAATGTTCTGGAGTCAGATCATTGTGATGGTTGTACAACTCTCTGAGTATGTGAAAAACCACTGAATTGTATACTTTAAAGGTATGGAGTTTATGGTATATGAATTATGTTATTTAAATGTATAGGGGTGTGTGTGTGTGTACGTGCATGTGTATGCCATGTTGCATATATAAAATCTGCTTTGGATGTATCTCAGGAGGAAATCCATGCAATATGAATCAAGATGATGTAGATGGATTCAAACATGAGTCCAGAGCCGGAGTTTCAAGAATAAGCAACGGGGCTTGCAGGTACAAATATGCAATCATGATGCGTCTCGCAGAGGCAGCCCATCTCAGATTGGACCAGCCACAGTTCAAGTGTCGGTAGCCTCCTGTGGCTAATGGCTATGCGTCTGAAAAGCACAGGTTCAGAAGGAAGACTGAAAAGGAAAGAAGGAAGGAAAGACAGACGCAGCAATTGAAACCTCCTTCGAGCTGGCCATGCATTCCAGTACCACCTTATTCCACTTCACGAAGCCCTGCAAGGGAGACGGCACTAGCTCCACTTTGACATTGGAGTAAATCAGGGCTGAAAGAGGTTAAGCAAGCTTATGAAAGGGGAGGTGGTTGTTGTTAAGTAAGGAGAGAAGACACCTGAAAGGAGGAAACAGCTAAGATTAACAAAAAAAGAGGAAAACCATGACGGGCAAAGGAAGGTCCCAGAGGATGTATGTGGAAGGCCACTTGAAAAGGACAGAATCCCACAAGACAGTTGTGTTTTATGTGTCAGGCAGGTGTGGAATTAGCTTCCCTTGTAGAATTCTCTAACGCCAGAACCATAAGAGCGGATAGAAGGCCATTCCATTAGCAGCTGGGGTCAACTTGAACGTGAGCATCGACAGAAATGTGTCTCTGCTCAGCGGAAGCTGAGATGTCAGCCGCACGGGTTTGCAGTCATGCCAGGAAGCAGCCCGTGCCCATGCTGCTCACTCGGCATCTCCTGGCTGCCTTCCCCCCTGACCATACCGATGCCCCCACCCCACACCCCAACAGCAACAGCAGCCCTGGCCTCTGTCTCTGACCCTTGCCCCCTCCAATCACTCGCTTTCCCCTTGCCTCTGTGTCACCTGGTTCCTTTTCTCTACAAACCCTTATTTCCAAGCCTCTTTCCTCTCCGTCTTCATAAATAATTCGGGAGAGGCACTTCCAGCAGTGTCTCGTTCATACGCATAATTAAAGTGGCCCTCTCTGAGATAAGTCTCCTCCCTAAGTCATTGGTCAGATAAGGAAACTGAGGAAAAGGGGGGCAGAGCACCCACGCCTCCTGCAGCATTTCTCCTTCAGACACCAACCACACACCAACTTCTTCACATGTGTTTTTACAACCTGAGGAATAGGAAGGAGGGAATACAGCCAAATTCCAGTTCAGCTTCCAGCTCACAATACACTCCAACCAGCAGTAAGTTAGGCAGCTTGATATGGTGAAAAAGCCCCGGCTTTCACGTATCTGGACCTGAGTTTGTGTCCTGACTGCAACTTCTTAGCCATGCGGCTTTGGATGAGTTCATGAACACCCTTCTGCCAACCCCCCAAAGCTTGATTGCCTCAAGTTTTAAAGTTAAAAATCCTTCAATTTTTTTATTGTTTTTTAATGTTTATTTATTTTTGAGAGAGAGCACGAGCAGGGGATGGGGGGAAAGAGGGCGGGGACAGAGGATCCCAAGGGGGCTCCCCGCTGACAGCAGCAAGCCCCATGCAGGGCTCGAACTCAGGAACCGCACAATCATGACCTGAGCTGAAGTCGGACACTGAACTGACTGAGCCACCCAGGTGCCCGAACAGTTAAAGATCTTTTTTTTATTTATTTATTCCTTTTGAGAGAGAGAGAGAGAGAAAGCATGAGTGGGGTAGGGATAGAGAGAAAGGGAGAGAGAATTCTAAGCAGGCTCTGTGCTGTCTGCTCAGAGCCCAACATGGGGCTGGAACTCATGAACCATGAGATCATGACCAGAGCCTACATCAAGAGTTGGACACTTAACCAACTGAGCCACCCAGGTGCCCCGAAAACTCTTTTAAATGGAGAGAGCGAAAAAATCTGGCTTTCCCAGTTGCACTAACAGTTAAAACACAGAAGGTGCCCGAAAGGACCAGTTCTCCAGCTTCTTGTGGCTGTTACTTTCCTTCATTCCTTTCTTCTCTCAATGAAGAACATCAGGCTCACTCTGCAGCCCAGCACAGACACAGGGTTATAGTCCGCAGGACTCACCACCCAGCACACCACCCTCTTCTCACCTCACAGGTCAAAGTCTGTCCTGCTTATTCAGAGCAACACCCAGGCTGAACCAAAGTGATGCCACCTATTTCCCTGATCTTGCATCTTCTGTTGATAGGGCCAAAAGAAAGCCAAAAAGTCCAACCCCCATTCTGACTGTGCAGACAGGGTGGCCTCCTGAGATTTCCTCTGTTAATGATGCCTCAGTTACTTTTGCAGCTCCAGCATTAAAACCCCGATTGCATCAAAGCCCCGATGAGTCACACATGAGAATCTTCCCTGGGGGAAATGTCAGGAAAAGGACAGGGTGGAGGAAGTTGAGGGTACAATGATTTTGTGGTTCAGCAAACCCAAACACTCAGTTCTTTTTGTACTCAGCACCTAAAGTAGTGCCAAGAACACAGATAGCTCTCAAAAAAAAAAAAAAGTTAAAAAAAAAATAAATAAATAAATGGAACAGGATATTAAAAAACAGAGAGATGTGATAGAGTATAGAATGTTCAAGAGATTGCACACAATTTGGTTTTGCAAAAATGTGTAAGAGAGATAGTGGGGTCCAACCAACAAAGTTCAGGCAAGCTCTGTGTACCCAAATGAAGGCAGATCCAGAGTGAGGTCTGCCACCCCCACCAGAAATCCTCCCTCCTTTGACAAGGTCTACACCCAAATCCTCCAATTCACCCATGCCCTGCTACAGCTAGTTTTTCTTTCCCTTCTATTGCTCATCATTTGCCTTCATGGAATATGTCATCGTAAGATTTGTGCAGCTTTATTCATAGTAGCCAAAAGCAGGAAACAGCACAATTGTCCATAGGTGGATGAATGTATAAACAAACTGTGGTATATCCATGCAATGGGATACTACTCAAAAATAATAAAAGGGGTGCCTGGGTGGCTCAGTCGGTTAAGCATCCAACTCTTGATTTCAGCTCAGGTCATGATCTCACGGTTTGTGAGTTCCAGTCCCATGTCAGGCTCTGCGCTGGCAGTGTGCAGCCTGCTTAGGATCCTCTCTCTCCCTCTCTCTGCCCCTCCCACTCATGCTGTCTCTGTGTCTCTCAAAATAAACAAATAAAAACTTAAAATATTAATAATAAAAGAATAAACTGATATACAAAAAAACATGAATGAATCTCAAAAACAGTACACTGAAGGATGGAAGCTAGAGAACAATGAAATAATCATCAAAGTGCTGAGATAAATTAACTGCCAGCCCAGATTCCATACACAGCAAAGTATCTCCCAAAACTACAAGCAGAATTACGTATTTTTAAACTAATAAAAATTGATTAATTTGTCAGAAATCTTAATGAAAAGTTTTAATATTTTGAACTAAATGATAATAAAAACCTGAAATAGCAAACCCAGTAGGATACAGCTAAAATTATGCTTAGAGAGAAATTATACCCTTAAAACAGATATATTAAAAAAAGAAGAAAATTTGATTAATCTAAGCATCCATCTCAAGAGTTAAGAAAAAACAAATATCTCAAGAGGAAGAAAATAGTATGATGGTAAATGAAGAAATAAACATGCAATAGAAAAGATCAACGAAGTCAAAATTTGGTTCTTTCAAGACTAATAAAATTTATAAATCCCCATCAAACTGACCAAGAAATAAAAACAGAAAAACAAATAACAAAGCATAAATAAATGTAACACCACTACAGATCCTGTAGCCATTAAAAAGATAACTACCAAAATGAAGTAGATCATCTAAATAGTTCTATAACAATTAAAGAAAATGAATTGGTAATTTTAAAATTCTCTGAAAATAAACCTCCAGGCCCAGATGGTTTCACTGAAGAATTCTACCAAAAATATCTATCTATCTATCTATCTATCTATCTATCTATCTATCTATCTATCTATTTTTGAGACAGGGACAGAGAGAACGAGCATGCAAGCGCAAACAAGCAGGATAGGGACAGATAGAGAAGGAGAACAGAATCCAAAGCAGGCTCCAAACTCTGAGCTGTTAACACAGAGCCCGCCACAGGGCTTAAACTCATGAACTGTGAGATGAGATCGTGACCTGAACCAAAGTCAGATGCTTAACCGACTGAGCCACGCAGGCACCCCATATTTGAAAAAACTTTAACACCAATTCCACATAATACCTTCTAAGTAATAGAAGAGGAGGGGATACTTTCCAACTCTTTTAAGAAGCCAAGATCATCCTGATATCAAAATTAGACAAAGACAGTGCAAAAAAAGAAAACTATAAGCCAATATCTTTCATAAATACAGATGTAAATTTATTACTAAGAGAATATTAGGAAATAAATTCAGCAATATATAAAAAAAAGTAGACACCATGACCAAGTAGAGTTTATTCTAGGAATGCAAAGCTGGTCAATATGTAAAAATTAGTCAATGTAATCCACCATATTTATAGGAGACCAAAGAAAAAATCACATCATCATAATTGAAAGTCTGTAACAAAATTCATCACTATTTATGATACAAGCTCTCAAAAACAAACAAACAAACAAACAAACAAACAAAACAACTTTAGGAATGGAGAATTTCCTAAACTTAATAAAGAACATCTACAAAAAACCTACTATACCATTTCTACTAGATGGTAAAAGACTGAATGCTTTCTCCCTAAGATTGGGAGGAAGGCAAGGGAAAAAAAACAACTTTATTGAGTTATAGCTGACATACAAAAAGCTGTACATATTTAATGTATACAAATTAATAAATTTGGAAATAAGTGTGTACACCAATGAAACCATCACCACAACCTATGCCACAAATACATTCACCACCTTTCAAAGTTGCCTACTGTCCTCTTTATTTTTTGTATGATAAGAACACATAACCTAAAATCTACTCTCTTAGCAAATGTTTAATTATATAATACAGTTTTGTAAACTACTAGGTACCATCCTATACAAGAGATCCCTAGGTCTTAATCATTTTGTATAACTGCCACTTTGTGCCCTAGACTAATACCTTCCTGTTTCCCCTGTCCTGAGTCCAAAGCAACTACCATTCTACATTCTGCTCCTGTGAGTTTGACTATTTTATTGCTCATATAAGTGGTATCACATAGTCTTTATCCTGTGTCCAGCTTATTTCACTTAGCATAAGGTCCTCTAGTTTCATGCACATTGTTGCACATAGCAAGATTTCCTTCTCTGTAAGGCTGAAAAATATTCTCTTGTATATTTTACCACATTTTCTTTATCCATTCATCCACTGATGGACATTTAGGTTGTGTTCATGTCTTGGCTATCATGAATAATTCTGCAACGAATATGGGAGTACAGATACCTCTTAAGATCTTGATTGCAATTCCTTTGGTGTTGGATTGCTAGATAACATGGTATTCTGTTTTTAAACTTTTAAGGAACCTCCATATTGTTTTGCAGTAGTAGCTGCACCAATTTACATTCCTACCAACAATGCACAATGGCTTCTTTACCCCCACATCCTTGCAACACTTGTTATCTTTTGTTTTTGATGATAGCCATCCTAACAGATATGAGGTGATATCTCATTGTGGTTTTGATTTGCATTCCCTTGATAGTAATGTTGAGCACCTTTTCATATACCTACTGGCCACTTGTATCTCTCCTTTAGGGAAATGTCTATTCAGTGTTTTTCCCCAGGCTTTTTAAAATTTTTTTAATGCTTACTTATTTTTGAGAGAGAGAGGAGAGAGAGAGAGAGAGAGAGAGAGAGAGAGAGAGAGAGAGAACAAATAGAGGAGGGGCAGAGAGAGAAGGGGACAGAGCATCCAAAGCAGGCTCTGCGCTGACAGCTTAATGTGGGGCTCAAACTCAAACTGTGAGATCATGACCTGAGCCGAAGTCAGAGGCTTAACTGACTGAGCCACTCAGGCGCTCCTCTTGTTTTTAATCATGTTATTCATTTTTCCGCTGTTGAGTTGCAAAAGTTCTTTATATATTTTGTACATTAACCCCTTATAAGATATATGGCTTGCAAATATTTTCTCCCATTCCATAGATTACATTTTCATTTCATTGATTCTCAGTTCTGCAGAAGCTTTTTAGTTTGCTGTAATCCAACTTGTCTATATGTGTTTTTGCTGCCTGTGCTTCTGCTGTCAAAAACAAGAAATCATTGCTAAGGCCAATGTCAAGAAGCTTTTTCCCTATGTTTCCTTCTGGAAGTTTTATGGTTTCAGGCCTTACAAGTAAGTCTTTAACCCATTTTGAATTGATTTTTGTGTATGATGCCAGAAAAGGGTTCAATTTCATTCTTTGGCTTGTAAATATCCAATTTTCCCAAGACCATTTATTAAAGAGAATATCCCTTCTCTACTATGTATTATTGGCATCCTTATTGAAGATCAGTGGACCGCATATGTGTGGGTTCATTTCTACGCTCTCTATTCTGTTCCATTGGTCTATATGTCTATGCCAGTATCATACTGTTTAATTACTGTAGCTTTGTAATATATTTTAAAATCAAAAAGTATAATTCTTCCAGCTTTACTCTTCTAACTCAAAAGTAGTTTAGCTATTCAGGGTCTTTCATAGTTCCATACTAATTTAGGACTGTTTTTTCTATTTCTGTAAAAAGTGTCATTGGCGTTTTGATAGGGATTACATTGAATCTGTAGATCATGTTGGGTAATATAGACATTTTTACAATATTAATTCTTTTGATCCATAAACACAAGATGTCTCCCTACTTATTTGCATCCTCTTTAATTTCTTTCATCAATGCCATATAGTTTTCAGTGTATGAGTCTTTCACCTTGTTGGTTAAGTTTATTCCTAAGTATTTTATTCTTTTCCATGCTATTGTAAATGGAATTGTTTTCTTAATTTCTTTTTTTGGATAGTTCATTGTTAGTGTATTAAAAAAATGATTTTTTCTTTGTGCTTATTTATTAACCCTTTACTAGTCTATATAACATGCACTGCATAATACATATCACTAGTAATTCAGTCTTTATTGCTATTAGACAGGTCAGGTTCTCTACAGGAAGAAAAGAGCAAGAATGGCAAAATTTAGGAAAACTCCTGTCACGTACACCCAGCAGGTTTTAACATATCAACCTGGCCCAGGGAGGAAGATGGGGAGCAGATCCACCCCTCCTCCTAGGATGCAGCATTACCATGTTTTTTGTTTTTCCTTTGTTCCTGCAGCACATCCCAACCCACGAGTCTCCATCTCCTCTCTGTAAAATCCATGTTAAGCAACTACCGTCACTCTCCCCTGTGTCTGTAGCACTTATCTCTCCATCAGTGCCTATTTCCTGTTCTTGTATATGATACTGGACTTCAAATGCCTCACTCTGTTGATCTCCATTCCATCCTGCAAGTGTGTCTAACCCGTTAGCTGGTTGGCCTATACCAGCTCATGCTTGTCTACATTCTGTGTGCCTCTACTCCATCTAGAAAACCAGTGTCTTCATTGACTTTCTCTCTAGCCTCTGTCTAAATGTGTGTGTTTCCTTACCCTGTGCCTACAGCCCACCTGTACCTCAAGTGTCTTCACCTACTGTGTCTCACTTGGTGGTCATTTACCTATTAGAAGACATCTTGGTTCCTTCCAGATTTTTGCCTGGAATATTTGTTTGTTAATAAATATGCTTTATATATGTTCTTAGTGGTTTTTATGTGGACATATGTTTTCACACCACACATTATGTAAATACATAGGGGCCAATTGCCAAACCATATGATGACACTATGCTCAGCTTCACAAGAATCTGGCAAGATGTCTTCTCAAGAGATTGTACCATTTGTATTCCCATTGTCAATGGATGATATTTCTTGTTGTACCACATCAAAAGGTAGAAATAATCTAAATGCCCATAAATAATACAACAGGCAAATAAATTGCAGTGTATCCTACAATAGAATACAGCAATGACAATGAGTGAAATCCTGCTATATGCAACATCATTGTTGAATCTCATGACATAAAACTGAATGAAAGAAGGAAAGCACAAAGAATATTGGATGATTCTATTTATACAGTTAGGGAGCAAAAACAAGTTTAAGAATCTATGACATTAGAGGTGCCTGTGTGGTCAGTCAGTTGAGTGTCCGACTTCGGGTCAGGTCATGATTTCGTGGTTCGTGAGTTCAAGCCCCGCGTCAGGCTCTGTGCTGACAGCTCAGGGCCTGGACCCTGCTTGGGATTCTGTGTCTCCCTCTCTCTCTGCTCCTCTCCTTCTCACACTCTGTCTCTCTCTCAAAAATAAATAAAGATTTAAAAATTTTAAAAAAGAATATGATGTTACATTCAAAGTTATATTTATCTTTAAGGAGAGTAGGAAGAATGACTGGAAGGTGGCGTTGGGTGTCTTCAGGGGTGCTGCTAATGTTCTATTTCTTAATTTGGTTAGTGGTTACATGGGCATGTTCCCTTGGTTAAATTCCCTGAACTTACTTAAAATTTGTGTGTTTTTTTGTATGAAAGACCTTTCAACAAAAATTTTATTAAAAAGTTAAATTTGAAGTGGTGATGATGAGCAAATACTGGACACAAAAGAGAAACTTTTAGATATAGATTGCCCCAGGGAGGATGCCAGGAAATACCAACCATGCAGAGGGCCAGATGCCTGGAAATGAAGAACTGATCAAGAGTGAGTGCCAGGCCAGGGCGCCTGGGTGGCTCAGTCGGTCAAGCGTCCAACTTCAGCTCAGGTCATGATCTCGCGGTTTGTGACTTTGAGCCCTGCGTCAGGCTCTGTGCTGACAGCTTAGAGCCTGGAGCCTGCTTTAGGTTCTGTTTCTCTCTCTGTGCCCCTCCCTTGCTCATACTCTGTCTCTCTGTCTCTCTGAAAAATAAACACTAAAAAAAAAAAAAAAAAAAAAAAAGAGTGAGTGCCAGGAACCAAGAGCAGGTGGAGCCAGGAAAGGCAAGATCCCAGACCAAGGAGAGGTGAAGCGAGAAGATCCCTAAAATACAGTGGCTGAAATATGAGAGCAGAAGCTGAAAAGTATTTTGAAATGAAGGCAGTAGCAGCCAGGTAAGCATTCAGGACAGGAATTTTGGAGCAATGAGATGATCCGAGTTCGTGACATGTTTTAACCATCTATCCCAGTCATTTTTTAAGTCTTGGTTCCCAACTAACACAGGTCACCTTGCAATCTTAGACTTTAGAACTTAACTTCTCTCTGACAATTCCCAAAGGATTTCAGTGGAGGAGGGGGAAGGGAATTGTCACTCTGATATATACTAAATATTCAAAACCAGCCTTTCCCCGTCTCTCCTTGGTCTTTGAAAACCCAAGAATGTTTACAATACAATAATGAAATAAAAATAAAGTCATTCATCAAGAACCCTGTATTTATTTTCTTTATGTCTGAAGGTTGTTAAATCCTAATTATCCTGAACTATTTTCATACTGCTGAGCAGCCTCCACTTATGAAGTCAGTAATTAATATTCAATTTGCCTAGAGCTTTCAGATTTGCATGTTAATTATTGATTTCTTAATCACCAGGATGGGTATTTGAAAGCTTTAGAGAACACTGACATTTCAGTAAATGTTACAGAGTGATCATCTCTGTAGATTGGGGTTTTTAAGAAAATATTTTGCAATCTTTTATTTTCAGATTTCCTCTCCACCTGCAGCTCTGATTCTTTCCCAAAGGCATCTGCTCAAGCTTTGCACTACTGTTATTGATAGAATCATGAGTATAAATCAGGAAAGGGGTAATGTCATGGTCCCAGCTTGATCATCCTTCTACCAAGTGTCATCTCTCCAGGAGGGGCAGAGTGAGGAACATTAGCAACACAAACAAAGTAGAGAAAGATAAAGCTGGAACTAATTTCGCTGGACATTGGGGGAGTAACCTGGCTATAGTGGTTCGTCTAGTTGATATATCTGGATTACCTAAAGCATAGAACTCAAAGAGACTGTAGTTGGGGAATTTAGAAAATTGAAATGAGGGAATTCTGATGGTAGATGACACTCGACACACAGGTAGCAGCAACATCAAGTTGTGGCCAATCAGATCTTTCACAGCAGGACCCCAGCCAAATACAGGAGGACTCAAGAAAAAGGTCTATCCACTCCTCAGGAAAAAGAAATTGACAAGAACTAAAGATGTTTTCATTATTTTTTCTGACTGGACTCGTGCTCAACAGAGCTCCAGATTGAGTTGGAAGCCTCAGTGTCTTCTGACCATGGTCTTTCCATGGCTGGAATCAGAGAAGCAACACACATATATACATACACAAGGGCTCATCCATATGCAGAAGCTCATGCAGTATTTCATGAGTGAGCGTTCTGGAAAAAAAAAAATGCCAATATGCCAAGTCCATCCAGGCCATGCCTGAAGCAATCAGAAGAAGACTAGCTGAGAGCCAAGAGAAGACATGCTTGGTCAAATGCTGAAAGAAATGGGGTGGAAGGAAAAGACATTGCAGGGATATAAGAGGTTGGACTACAAACAGGCAAAAGATAGAGGATGTGGGGATATGGAGTGGGGCAGTTTAGAAACAAATCTTGAAAATACAACTGCTAAATCCCTTTACTTGCTACTTGCCACCCAACTGCCCAGACAGTGAAAAGGTCTATAAACTAAAGGCTCTCATTAGACAAGTATTAAGAGGGCTGGGATAGGAAATGCTATGGCGTAGATGCTCACCAGCAAACAATCTCCCTGGAATAGCAGCTCTGCAATAGGTAACTAATAAGCTCCATCCAGAGTGGGGAATACATTACAAATTTCATTCCTGCTGTCAGGACTGGCTAATAAATTGCAGTGAGCCTAAGGCCACAGAAGGATGAAAGGAACGAGGCTTGACAGAAGGCTACTACAGAACTCCAGGCTCCCAATTTATGCTGACCACCACATTGATTCTACTTAGTATGTTGATCCAAACATGGTATTTCCCAGCAAGAAATTTAACCAATAGAATAGCATATAAATATCAATAGCCTATATATCTTTAAGTACCCAAAAGTACCTTAATGTGGTTTTCAGTAGAATGGCTGACCGTGCTCAACCATACAAGAGCAATGGATTTGGAAAACTCAATGACAGCCAGTATCTTAAATTCCCTAGGGTGGTAGACATGAGTTCACTTTTTAAGCAACTTTTATGCAACATTTAAACTGGGGGCATCGGGGCACCTGGGTGGCGCAGTCGGTTGGGCGTCCGACTTCAGCCAGGTCACGATCTCGCGGTCCGTGAGTTCGAGCCCCACGTCGGGCCCTGGGCTGATGGCTCAGAGCCTGGAGCCTGTTTCCGATTCTGTGTCTCCCTCTCTCTCTGCCCCTCCCCCGTTCATGCTCTGTCTCTCTCTGTCCCAAAAATAAATAAACGTTGAAAAAAAATAAATAAAAATAATAATAAACTGGGGGCATCATGCTTGCAATTATCCCAAGGTATTAAGAAATGCAAGAGTAAGCCAGATGCTTGGCCCTGTGTACATTCATCATCATCTTGTTATGCCATTCTGTTCTTTTCCTGAAACATTTTGCACCACACTGAGCTCTAAGCCTGGCTTCAAAGTGGTCCAACATAATTGAGATAGCAGTCACTTTAAAATGGCTTACCCAATGCTCCATCCTGACCCTCTTCTCACTTACCTGCTCCAGTAGATTCTATTAATAGCTCCAATTCTTCATCCTCCCTGGACCCATTCCCTTTCATTGTGACATTTCAATTCCTCCCACTAAAAAGTCAAAAAATATTCCCAGCCCACCTCCACTCGGTCCCCAACTTGGATTCTGTCATGTGACTTGCTTTATCAAAGTGAATGTGAGTAGGCATGAGAGAACAAATGTTTGAAAAGTGCTTTTTCTGGTCCTGGCTAAGAGGCATCTTCTGGATCTTCTAGATCTCTGACATGCTCTCAGCCTACTCCCACCTCCATCTTAGAACGATAAGAAAATACAATTGCTTCCCCACATTTCTTGGGGCAGCAGGAACTCAGCAGGGTTGTCTAAGGTCCTCTCTGCCCCTAATACCCATATTTGAGCTTCCTATTCCCACCCCATGGCATCATGGGAGTTACTAAAAACTGTCATCTCCTAGCATTCCATTAATTCTTAGAACACCCATACCTTCTAGAGATTATTGTCCCTTCATAATCAACTTGTAGCTAACCCTGAGGAGCTTTTCCCAATGACCCTCACCTGCACACATTCTCTTCCTTCATTCCCAACTTTTCTCTCTCTTCAGGGAGAGAGATTTTTCTTTTTTCTTTTTTTCTATTAGTAGAAATAGGAAGGAAGGTAACAGGCTAGTCAAGTATTCTTCCAATCCAATTTCTCTTCTTGGTGGGGGATGCTTTTTAAGTTGTTTTTTTTTAATTCGTTAGTTAACATACAGTGTTATATTAGTTTCAGGTGTACAATATAGTAATTCAGCACTTCCATACAACACCTGGTGCCCATCACAAGTGCACTCCTTAATCCCCATCACCTGTTTCACCCATCCCCCTACCCACTTCCCCTCTGGCAACCATTAGTTTTTTCTCTATAATTAAGGGTACCTGGGTGGCTCAGTCAGTTAAGCCTCCGACTTCAGCTCCGGTCATGTGGTTCAGGAATTCCACATTGGGTTCTCTGCTGTCAGCATGGAGCCTGCTTCAGATCCTCTCTCTCTCTCTCTCTCTCTCTCTCTCTCTCTCTCTCTCTCTCACTGTCCTTCCCCTGCTTGTGTGCACGTGTGTGCACTCTCTCACTCAAGAATAAAATTTTTTTAAAAAATAGTCTGTTCCTTGATTACTCTCTGCCTCTCTCTCTCCTTTTCCCCCTGCTCATTTGTTTCTTAAATTCCACATATAAGTGAAAACATATATTTGTCTTTTGCTGACTGGCTCTGACTTAGCATTATACTCTCCAGCTCCACCTATGTCATTTTCATTTTTTATGGTTGAATAATATTCCGGGGTGTGTGTGTGTGTGTGTGTGTGTGTGTGTGTGTGTGTGTACACATACATACATGCCACAACTTCTTTATCCATTCATCATTCGATGGACATTTGGGCTGCTTTCTTAGTTTGGCAATTGTAAATAATGCTGCTAGAAACATAGGGATGCATGTATCCCTTTGAATTAGTCTTTTTGTATTCTTTGGATAAATACCCAGAAGTGAGATTGCTAGATTATAGGGTAGTTCTATTTTTAACTTTTTGAGGACCCTCCATTCTATCTTCCACACTGGCTGCACCAGTTTGCATTCCCACCAGAAGTGCATGAGAGTTCCTTTTGCTTCACACCCTCAACAACACCTATTGTTTCTTGTGTTGTTGATTTTAGCCATTCTGACATGTGCAAGTGATATCTTATTGTAGTTTTGATTTACATTCACTTGATGGTAAGTGATGATGAACATTTTTTCATGTGTCTGTTGGCCATCTGGATGTCTTCTTTGGAGAACTGTTTGTTCGTGTATTCTGTCCATTTTGTTGTTGTTATTTGGTTTTGGGGTGTTGAGTTGTATAAGTTTTTTATATATTTTGGTTACTAATCCCTTATCAGATTTGGCATTTGCAAATATCTTCCCCCATTCTGTAGATTGCTTTTTAGTTTTGTTTTTTGCTGCACTTTGCTGTGCAGAAGTCTTTTATTTTGATATAATCCGAATAGTTAATGTTTGCTATTGTTTCCTTTGCCTCAGGAGACATATCTAGAAAAAGGTTGCTATGGCTGATGTCAAAGAGGTTTACTGCCTGTGTTCTCTCCTAGGATTTTTATGGTTTCAGGTCTCACATTTAGGTCCTTAATCCACTTTGAATTTATTTTTGTTTATGGCATAAGAAAGTGATCCAGTTTCTTTCTTTTGCATGTTGCTGTCTAATTTTCTCAACACCATTTGTTGAAGAGACTGTCTTTTTACCATTGCATACTCTTTCCTGCTTTGCCAAAGACCGATTGACCATATAGTTGTGGGTTTATTTCTGGGTTTTCCACTCTGTTCCATTGGTCTATGTGTCTGTTTTTGTGTCAGAACCATGCTGTTTGGATTACTACAGCTTTATACCATAACTTGAAGTCCCCATAACTTGAAGTTATACCATAACTTTGATGCCCCCAGCTTTGCTTTTCTTTTTCAAGATTGCTTTGGCTATTTGAGGTCTTTTGTGGTTCCATACAGATTTTATAATTATTTATTCTAGCTCTGTGAAAAATACTGGTGGTATTTTTGATAGGGATGTATTAAATGTGTAGATTGCTTTGGATAGCAGAGACATTTTAACAATATTTGTTCTTCCAATCCATGAGCATGGAATGTTTTTCCATTTCTTTGTGCTATTTTCAATTTCTTTCATCAGTGTTTTACAGTTTTCAGAGTATAGGTCTTTTGACTCTTTTCCAAACCACCTTCTTATGTCAAGATAATTCATTGTGGTTTTTTTTCTTTCCATTTTAGCTATGGCCTCCTTTCCCTGAAGGCCAAGGTCTAGTCTGAATGCTGAGAAGGGCAACAGAACAAACAAGGGAATTGAGTAGCGACAGCAATAACTCCAGTAGAAATCAGTCACTACCTCATTTGTTCATTTGTATAGCAAATAAATAAGTGCAAATCAGAGACAGGTTCAGGTGAATAGATAAGTCATCTGATGTGTCAAGCCAAAAACAGGAACTCAAGAGGAGTATCAAGTCATGGACACCAAAGTAGGGTAAAGCTATTGGTAGAAACTCCAAGCCATCGTAGATGTCAAGAAAAATAGCCAAGGAAGAGAATATCAATAGAAAGACCCATGTTGGGGCAGGAGTGTAGGACACTCTGAAAGGCAACAGATTAGACTTCAGGAATATATAGTAGTGGTCAAAGAACATTTGAAAGTAATTGCAGTGTTGCTTATCCTAATCCAAATATCTTGACCATGAGGGTCTCCCTGGCACAGCTGTTAGAATCTCCTAGTGATTTGCTACTGTTGGCCTTCACCCAATACCCTGACCATGAATTAAATCTCCAATGTGGTCACATGGCTCTAGTTGACATGGACTTATTTCTGCGCATCCATGAGTCTCAAAGCCCTAGAAGAAATATCTGGAGAGGAGGAAAAGGGAATTATTTGAGCAAGTACAGCCTTGAACACCAGAGACAAGATGTGGAAGAATAAACATCCTCCATCTAAAAATGGATGTGCAACACACTCTAAGGCAAGTGTGAGGTGCTGTCTGGGTCAAGGATGATCATTACCTCTGCTGTCTGGACCACTGAAGACAGGATCCATGACCCCAATGCATCTTTTCCATCTTTGACATATATTATTCTATGAATTTTTGATGTTTCAATCTGTGTACTTTGGGGAGAATAGTGGTGATTACAAAAAAGTACTTTCCATTCTCCTGGGGGGTGTGATAGATGGCTAGTTTCCGAGAAGATCTGCAGCAGGGAGAAGCTGAGGAGGCTTACACTAGCTGTGAGCTGTTCTTACATGTACCACTTTCAAAAGGCAAACTAAATCCTTTCAAGATAGAAAACAGTGCGTTCGCCTCTTCCCCATTTTGGCAATTATACTTAGGCTGCTCTGTTTCATAAAGTTATGGAGCAGTTATTTGGGATTAAAGGAGCAATTGAATCTGTATCAAAAATAAGTTTGATATTCCTTGCCTCCCTGACAAATATGTTATTACTGCCTTCGCAAAGGGGCATTTACCTGTCTGTCAGAAATACACTGTGTTTTCATTTCCTGTGAAATCCTCTTTTACTTCTGAAGACATATCTGTGAAAGAAAGTGAACACTTCCGACAGACACTTCCCAAGGGAAAGCATGAGCCTTCACCCTGCCTGTGGGGTCCTGGCCCTTAAGCAGCACTATTTTGTTGATGAAATGCAGTCATGGCCCTGTGTGCTTTAAAAAACAGAACCCGTTGGATTTCATTCATTTCCAAGGTCTCTGCCACTGCCCTCATTCACATTCTACTTAAGAGATTCCTTTCCTGAACATTCTCCTTAGTTTTTCCCCTAGAAATAAGTCGTTTGCATTTAAAGGGGGAAAGTGTTATAGCTCTGTGACTGTGGAGTCCCTACCTAATTAAAATCCTGGGACGTGGGCTCTCTCCTCTTTCTTAAATGTGCTCACAGTTAGCAGCACACCATTCTCTGGGGTGAGTCATCCAGTTTCCAGGCTATCATCTCTTGCACATAATGAAAATCTTGAAAGTGTGCAGTCAAGAGCAAGCTCTAATAGTAGTGGTAATACCTTTCTAGAGCTTTAGGTTTGTAGACCACTTTCACATTCCCTACCTCCTTGGAGCCTGTAAACATTCTTAGAAGGCTGATGTTTTCCCATTTCCCAGATCTGAAAGTGAAGGCCTGGTGAGGAGAAGGGTCTTGCTAAAGTCAAAGAACTCTATGGACAGTCTAACCCAGTCCTCCTGAGTACATATCCCAGGCTTCTGGCACTGCCAAATAAAAACCATCACCAATTAGACCAAGAGTTATGGGACTGGGGCTTGGCACCAGGTGTATGTTGGGCATGCCCACAGTTTCCTGGGGACTCTAACAAGCAGGCAGGGCTGAGAATAGCTGCATTCCCCCATGCAGCCCTCTTCCAGACCCCAGCTCTGTGCTCTGGAATGAGAACAGGTAATGACTTTTCATACAGGAAGAGGCTGGTGTGTGTGTGTGTGTGTGTGTGTGTGTGTGTGTGTGGTGTTGGAATGGAGGATGCTGCAAATGCACAACAAATTTTGCTTAATTACTTGATCAATTAATGAATGGGCCAGCAGCCCAAAACAAGAGGTGGTAAGAGCAGCAAGTCTCTGCAAAAGAGTGGCATCAGTACCACCAGCCACCTGGGGTCCACTGGAATGGAAAAATGGCTCATGCCTGTAGCCCATGCCCAGTCCTGCCTAGAAGCAGGGGCTGATCCAGACACTGGGAGAGAAAGAGTTTGGTGGTAGAGTGAGATGTGCAGTAATAAAACCTGATAGAGTGTTGACAAGAATTCAGTCCCCTGGGATTCTAATTCTCACCACTGAGTCTTTCAAGATGGGCTCAGCCTGGGATAATATGGTCCCAACTGACCTGCAGAAAATCGAAGTATTCACTCCACCACAACTGCTGCCCCTAACGCATTTCAGAGAGGTTCCCAATTCTCACACATTCATATCACAAGGCAGTTCCCAGTTCCCAGCTCCCTCAGAGTCAACCAGGATGAGCTAAGATTCCTCCTCAGTATGGATCTGCAACAGACTGGGATTCTAGAAGAGCTCTCCCAGCTCTCCTCTGAGCACACTAGGATGGCATGCTGTTCTAACAGGCAAAGGGCGCATCGTAAGAGGCCAGGCTGAGGTCCTACATGACACCAGAAAAGAGAAGCACTAAAGGTCCCTGGACTGAAAGACAAGCAGATGAGTCTGGTGCAAAGACTGATTCTAGCTGTAACCAGGCAGGCTCTGCATCGCTAAGTGAGAGGGCTACTGATTGTGGCACCAAATAAGTGAAGTCGAAACCACAAGGGCTGACAAAGGAAAAGGTGCTCGACATCGGTAATCATTAGAGAAATGTAATTCAAAACTACAATGAGACACCACCTCACATCCATTAGAGTGACTACTATTTAAAGAGATAGGAAAAAATAAGTGTTGGTGGGGATGTAGAGAAAGTGGTACTCTTACAACTGTTGGTGGGAATGTAACATGGTGCTACTGCTATGGAAAACAGCCTGGTGGCACCTAAAACAAAATTAAGAATAGAAATACCATACAATCCAGCAATCCCACCTCTGGGTATATACCCAAAAGAACTGAAAGCAAATTCTCAAAGAGATATTTATACACCCATATTCATCGTAGCGTCATTCACAATAGCCAAAAGGTAGAAACAAGCCAAATGTCTATCAGCAGATGAAATAATAAACAAATGTGGCATATACACACACTGAAATATGACTCCACCTTAAAAAGGAGTAAAATTCTGATACATACTACAATATGAATGAACCTTGAGGACATTATGCTAAACCAATCACAAAAAAAGACAAATGTTGTATGATTCCTCTTCCATAAGTCACCTAGGATAGTCAAATTCATAAAACAGAAAGTAAATAGTGGTTGTCAGAAGTAGGAGGGGGGATAATCAAGAGTTGTTGTTTAAGGGATAAAGTTTCAGTTTTGCAAGATGAAAAGAGATTCTGGAGATTGGTTGCACAACAATGTGAATGTAATTAACAGTACTGAACTATACACTTAAAGTGGTTAAGACAGTACATTTTATGTTACGTGCATTTTACCACAATTTTTTAAAAAACCAACTGAAATGGCTGAGAGTGTCACCAACCTACCAAAGCTAGAGAAAGTAGACAACCAACACTTGCTCAGAGAGCAGATAGCTTTTTGTGAATAGCTCATTGCATAAGACAAACAACTGCCAGTTCAGAGTTTGAGGCAAGGTACTTCACCTGGGCAGTTTCTTTTGGACATTGTTTCCCTGGAAAACCTCCAAGGCATTTGCACAGCACATTTCTGTGTCCATTCTTGCCAATCTATTGTACCATCTAGGGCTATCTGGGAAAGCCATGATACAAAGGCAACTGAAAAGAGTACTTAATCCTCTCCATCAGCCTTGTGGGCATGGGCTATCTCTGTCACCAGAGTGACCACAGGAATTGGGGTTGCAGAGCAGAGAATACACAGATAAGAGAACTTTGACACTGTTAGCGTTGGAGACCACTGAGATTGCAGGGTATTGAGGCAGATGCTACCACTGCTATATATCAAGGAGATAAACTTTGGTGGTTTGAAAGAGTAACCTATAAGGAAAGTGGATAGTCAGGAAGAAAATGCCTCCTTGGTAAGGACTGTCATTCAGACTCATGACAGTGGGCAGCCAGTGGGATAAGTCATCACCCATCAGTCCCACTGAACCCTAGGCAGGAGGATACCTATAGAAACTAAGGAGGCTAATTTCTCCTCTGCTCAGTCTTCCTGGGACACTCCCATAAGCAAGAGCCACTCCTTCCTGGAGACTCCAGTGCTTCCAAATGTTCTAATTCAACTGCATCTGGTCTTGTCAGGCCCTCCCAGGTGCAGAGACAATAAGCATGAGATCTATACAAGTTTGCTGTCAGAATGAACCAGTAAAGGACACAGGTCCTGTTGGGAAGGGATGCGTCTTGGGAGTTTCTGCCCATCTACCACGAAGGAGATTATTCCAGCTGGACTCAGAGAAAGCCAGAAAGTCTATAATGCAATTTTTAAATAAGAATTCCCAGTGTGGGGGCACCTAGGTGGCTCAGTCGGTTGAGTGTCCGACTTCAGCTCAGGTCATGATCTCACACTCTGTGAGTTCAAGCCCCGCGTCGGGCTCTGTGCTGACAGCTCAGAGCCTGGAGCCTGCTTCAGATTCTGGGTCTCCCTCTCTCTGCCCCTCCCCTGCTCATTCTCTGTCTCTCTCTGTCTCAAAAATAAATAGGAACATTTTTAAAAAATGAAAAGAATTCCCAGTGTGGCAATTGATTTCTAAAGTGTGGCATCTCCAGCCCACCACTGAAGCCTAAGGAAGAAACCACTGAGCCATGCATGGCATAGGAAGTCTGCAGCTTCCCAAAGAACTATGTCCTCAGCGTTTCTTCCTTCCTTCTGCAATATTACTGGAGTAAGTATGTGGCACATGTGCTAGATGCTAGGAAACCAAGGGTGAAAAGTAGAGTAGGTCCTTGATGTCATGGAGCTTATATTCTAAGGTGGGAAACACATTTTCCCACTGAAGTATAACTGGATGTAGGATGCCCAACACCATGGCACAGGGGGCTCACAGTCCCCTTCAGGTCTTTGACAAATAAAACTGAACCTGAGTACTGGGCCCTTTTATAAAAGGGTTATGGTAGGACCATGATCTGAGAAACATCAAGCATTCCTGGTAAGAAGACATGAAGATTCTACACCCTTTCCCAAGGGTCTAGCTTTCCAATACAGCATCCACGAGCACTTCCTAGGGAGGAAAGCTGAGTTTCTCATCCTGGTGCACAAAGAAGCTGGTCTTACAAGACCAATCACAATAAGGCCATATGTCACATTTGCTCAAAGCAATGACTTTTAGAGTCAGACAGCTTGATTCCACCACTTACTAACTATATGAACCTGACCCTCTCTGTGCCTCAGCTTTGCCATGTTTAAAATGAAAATAATAATCCCAACCTCCCAGAGTTTCTAAGTACATCAAAAGAGGTCCTATATTTAAAGGACTTGCACCAAACCTGGCATATGAGACTTGGCAAATTTTCGTGGCTTCCCCTCCTCCCCTGGGCTGCCTCTCCTTTCCCTTACCCCCTGACCTGGACTCCATATGGTCCTCCAGAGCACCCTACCTACGCTTTCTTCCCCTCCCAGGGTGGTTCCAGTTCTCCCAAACTCCTATTTTCTTTGTTTCTGTCCTCAGATAACCAGAAGGGCCTGAAGTATCCACCGGATCACAGGTCTGTGATGAGTCCCCACCACTTACCTGTAGACTCCACATCTAGGGAGGAATCACCTAGGGGAGCATTAGGGGGTGTGGAACCTGCCTAGGAAGGGAATATTAAGAATAAGCAGACATTCAGAAACCCCCAGAAAGAAGGTGGTCTGTCCTACAAGCACAACAGGATAGTCCCTTAGCTATGAAGCAACAACTCAAAATCTTTCCACTGACAGGCCAAAGCAGTTGATTTTCCTGGAATTTCCTCTCTCCCATCCTCTTTCTTCAAAGCCAGCACTCGAGGGTAGATGAGCTGTACAGTAGTGCCTCCCAGTTTTATTGCAAATTAAACATGCACACATTATAAACAAACAATAGATGTCTCTAGAGTAAATATACAGCTTTCAGACCCCTCATAAATTCTTCAAGAGGAGCTCTTTGCAGTTTATAGCCTCAATACAATTTTGAGTGAGTTACAGCCCTGTGTGGGATGTCACGAAGGAGACTGCTCATGAAGGGGGGTTTATATAAGATTCTCCACTCTCCTGTGTTGCTGCAAACTTCTCCAGGCTGGGGTGTGGTGGAGGTGCAGTCTCACACTGGGCCATCCTCACCTTCTCTCCATGCCTTATGATTTCTTATAAGACTCTCTTTCTCTAATAAGCTTAGAATTTGCCCCTGCTCACCAAATACCAGAATTCTGGGACCAGGGTATCCAGTCACCCAGTCCTACTTCCTTAAAGTCTTATGTAGGGGGACCAAGGCCCAGAAAGTTTGAGCAACTCACCATTAAACAGCAGAGCCAAGAGTAGAACACAGATCTTCTGACTCCCAGCCCAGTGCTCTCCCTAACACGCTGTGGGCTCCAGCCACCTGACATAAATAAAAGGGCTTTTAAGTGCTTGTAATACTGAAAACTCCAAATGATCATGTGCTGTTAAGGGCAGGAAATCAGAGAAAGAAGCTATAATGTAGTTGCAGGAGACAGAGTCATAATGTCAAAACCAAAAGCAGGAGCCAAATGGAAGGGGAAGAATGAGACCTGTGTGTGACCAGCTTCTTATTCCTGAGGGAGCATATAGAAGACACATAGACATGCAGGACCCATCCTAAGCAGGGAGATGGACAGGAGGTATGGGGATTTCTATTACTGGAACACGTTTGCACTTAGAACATTCCTCTTTTCTATGGGATGGGTTTAGTATCTTTTTAGAATGTCTACCTCATACCAATCTTTGTTCTGAGTCTTAAGAGCAAGCCAACAGGGGCACCATTCAAGGAAGTCCAAGCACAAGTGGGTTCTAGGAGGCTCTAAAAGAACTCCCTGTTCCACAGAACAAATGGCATCTTGAGGTCTCTGGTATGCTTCATGTGACCCTAACAGGGAGAGTCTCCAACAGAGGTAGGTGCTGGGATATTAGCTCTTGCCCTACCATATTTAAATGAGGAAACTGAGGCCTAGAAAGGCTGGTTTACCAAAAATGACATAGCTGGTGACCAGAGCCAGAAGTCTCCTTATTTAACTCTAGCTGTCAGACTCCCATTCCAGTGTTCTTCCCCCCAAGCTTCCCCCAAACTGCCCCCATGGCAGTCCTGCCTTCCAAGTGGCAATGTTTTCTAATCAATTAAACTTGACTTTTTGAGACTGTTGTCAGTGTCATGATACCCCTTGAAATCACTGTCTAGAGGACATCTATACAACGTTCACACATATGAGTCTAAGGAGGAATGAGAGAAAGCAGGCAGTGCTAGAGAGCAGCAGGTCAAGGTGAATGAATGAAGGTGCCACACACCTCATGGCTTCCCAGCCCTTCCCTGCACTCCTTGTGAGATTGTCTCCTACAGAAAACAGAAAGTACCATGAAGATAGCTTCTTTTTCTCTCCTTGTCCCTTCCATGGGTATCCCCATTTGACTCTAGACAGCTAAGGCTGTCTTTCCTAAAGGAAATAATCTATAATACTATAAAAAGCAAAAGAAAGAAAGGGTTCTAAATGTCTGAACGGAGGGGAAGAGTCAAGAAAATCATGTGGTATTCATGAAGTAGGATAATATGTAGCCATTATAAGTGACATTTATGCTGTCTATCACATGGGAAAATGCAGTCTGCACAGTCTTCAGGAAGGAATGATCACAACTACGTGAGAACTAGAGATAGAATTCTGTGTAGGGAAAAGGCTGGATAGAAATGTACCTAAATACTAACCATGGATTGTTGGAGTGGTAAGACTATGAGACACTGTCAGGGGCTGAATGTTCATGTCCCCCCACCCAAATTCATATGTTGCGATCCTAACCCCCCAGGTGATACTATTAGGAGGTGGGGCCTTTGGGAGGTGATCAGGTCACAGGGCAGAGTCCCCAGGAATGGGATTCGTGCCCTTATGAAAGAAAGCCCTGGGCGCCTGGGTGGCTCAGTCAATTAAGCATCTAACTCTTGATTTCAGCTCAGGTCACGATCTCACAGTTCATGAGTTCGAGCCCCACATTGGGCTTCATGCTGACAGCCTGGAGCCTGCTTGAGATTCTCTCCCTCTCCCTCTGCCCCTTCCCTGCTCATTTATTCTCTCTGTCTCAAAAAAGAAAGAAAGAAAGAAAGAAAGAAAGAAAGAAAGAAAGAAAGAAAGAAAGAAAGAAAGAAAGAAAGAAAGAAAGAATTAAAAATTTTTTTTAAAAAGAGAAAGAGAGAGCCCAGAGAGCTCTCTCACCCCTTCTGTCATGTGAGGACACAATGAGAAGACAGCCGTCTCTAAACCAGGAAGCAGGCTCTCACCAGACACTAAATCAGCAAACGCCTTGATCTTAGACTTTCCTGCCTCCAGAACTGTGAGAAATAAATGTTTCCTGTTTAAGCCATGCAGTCTATGATATTTCTGTTATAGTAGCCCATATTTTTCCTCTACTTTCTGTTTCTCTGGTTTTCAATTTTTTTATAATGAATATAAATTTTAGAACAGAAAAAAAAATGTAAACTTTTTAAGCATTGCCTTTCCAAACCATGCCAAACTTTTAGAGAAAATAGTGTTTAGTGGTTAAGGCTCAAGTTGACATAGATTTGTTTGAATCCTAAGGTTAATTGTTAATTGTTTTATCCCTCTGTGCCTCCATTTCCCCTTTTGTACAGAATACCTAATTCACATTATCATTGTGAGCACTGAATGGGATAAGTTTGAAAAGCACCTCTCCCAACACCTGACACACAGTAGGTGCTGCATAAATGTTAGTAATTACTATCATTGTCATTATTGCTATTGTTGCTAACTCCAGTGCAGGAGCTGGTGGTCAGAGTGCATACGAGATCAAGAACAGCCTGGGTCCTCCCTCTGGGTGGAGAGAATTCCAAAACTGCTAAATGAACATGGCAATGCTAGAGGGAGCCTGGAGCTTTGAAATTCCTAAACAGCTACCAGATGGTCTGCAGTGAAAGGAAGTTCCTAGGCAAATGACATTGGCCAGTTAGCCAAGCCACCGTTCTGCTTCACCATGAGCTTTTTTGGCTCTAGACCTTCTCAAGACAGAATTGCACTTTCTCAGGGGCTCACGGTGAATAAATTTTCCCAAGGAAAAAGACTCCCAAGTAGTCTTCCAGATTTATATGTGTTCTTTTTATTGAAACCTAAATTCTTACATTATAAGGAATGTTCCTACTGCCAAAAGCATTCATCAATAAATGATGAGAGACTGGACAGGATAACCATAGAATTCCAAATAGCAATCGAGTTTCTCTGAAGAACACGACTCTGTTGTATCCAAGGAGTTCTGCTAGCTACTTGGCAATAAGGATATATGATTAGAAAAATATCAGTTATTCTTTCAAAGTAACAGCTTTCCTTAGAATAAATGAATGGATTCCCTTTTTTCAGGTCCTTAAAATATTATCTGAGCAAGTTCTAGCCCATCACATCTCTGTTCTGAAAACTGTATTGTTCATTGACAGTCTTGGGTTATTAGGTACATACAAGACCCTCCGTGGAGGAAGCTCCTCTTCAACTGCTTACAAACTGTAGGTATGAAACTGGTATTCAGAGTGGAGAGGAGATCAGAGGATTTCTACCAATGAACCACCCTAGCAATTCCTGTGGGGATCTGTGGAACTGAAAGTCACTGTTCGCAAAGATATGTTGATGACATACTGTTGGTTTAAAATAACTATGACATACTGTTGGTTTAGAAAACACTGAGCCCAGTATTTTCTGCCATTTTTTAAGCTTAATGAGATAAAGATTAGCCCAAATTAGTATGTCTTCCTTCTGAGGTTTCCAGGACACTTTGTGCATATACCCACCAGTGGCAATCCCACACATCACCAGGCTAACCAGTCCCCATGGGGAAACTGAGGGAGCTCAACACCAGAGAACACGGACTGGACATATCCCCTCCCTTATTTCCATGTGACAGCATCTCCTGAAACACACACCCCTATGCTTTCACCCATTTCCAGTACTGATGGAATAAATGGTTAAAAGGAGTAGAATCCGTTTTATGGATGCAGGTTTTAATGAATACAGAGATGTGTTTACCCCCAATTTATCCACTGCCTTTGGCAATAAAATGTGACTGTGTCGGAAGGAGATTTTCATAGTTCTATAAAGAAAGGCAGCTTATAGCATGAAAAGCTTAGAGCTTTTCTGAGAAAAAAAGAAAAATTGAAGCCAGAGGTGGTTAAAAAATATCTCCCATATCCCTCACAAGAAACAAACTATCCTATCCATGCCCAGGGTATTTGAGATTTGCAGCAGGGAATCCTTCTAGTATTTGATGTTTTCATTTCCACAGTGACTGACACATCTCAGTAGCATAGTGAATGCTTTTCTTCTGGATTCCTCTCCAGCATTATCATTATTATTACCATCACTGTTAGGTTAGGCACTAGTTTTGCCTAAAGCAACAAACCTCAAAAACTCAGCTTTCAAGGCTCTCCCTAAATTATTCGTATACCTATAATGGATCTTATATTATCATTGTTGCATTTTTATTTCCATCAGACTAAGACTCTCCAGAGATCTGAAAACTCCCCCTACCTTTGTGAACAGGAAGGTATTCCAAGGCTCCATAGATCTCTCCCAGGCAAATGAAAACAGTATTACCTGGGGAATTCAGACCCCACCGTTGCTTTTGCCTGAACTAACAAAAAGATTCTGTTCTTCATTTCCTTTGATCTTCCCTCCAGCTGTAAGAAATTCTACCCTACTGGAATGGAAACTTGGATGCAATGCATGGTAGACTCTCAGTAATGTGGGCCAGCCAGCCAGGGAAAAGTACTGTTGTGGGTAATACTGTGAGCTCCTAGAGGTAGGAACTGTGACTTACTGGTTTCCTATCTTCCAGCACCTAGGAAAGGATCTTTGAGTGCTTGCTGAATCTCAGCTAGTTCAAATGAAGAGGCCAATTGTGGCAAGAGCCATATGGTCTAAGACCCAGGGTCTGACAGGTTCTGCACTGAATCAGGCAAAGCAAGGCCATTGGTGGGGTGTGATGGTGGGGGAGAGAGGACAAGGGGTGATGGATGACTGATATAGAAGAACTTGGTATTGAGGGACATGCATATAGAGGTGATGGCAATTCTGGTGATCCATGTATTTATGGCAGGACTTTAGCCAGTAACTTGGGAAGGGGTGGTTCAAGAAGATTTCACCACCTCTCCATCACCATCCCCAACAGGGAGGGGAGAAACTGAACTGGATATAAGTCCCAACCACAGAGACAGAGTTTAAGTTGGGTCCAGTCATGAAGAGAGATGCTAATACAAGGCATGATAGCCAGGTGACTACAGGGCAGAGGTTGAGGCAAATGCCCTGTCTGGCAAAGTCTAATACTGAGTGAGGAAGTACCAGGACTGAGCAGCCCCTCAAATAGGCAGAGCTTATCCTTGACATTCAAACACCAAGTCTGGAAGTGTGACTTAACTCCAGGCCCCCCAGTGATGGGTATCAGGCTACTACTGTAAGCTATGTCCTAGTCAGAAATGGGTAGGGGCTTTATGAGGTCCTAGATTGCAGTTAAGAGGACCTGAGTGAGGCCAAGACACAAGCAGTAAAACACTTACAGTCCCTCCCTGACCACTTTCTACTGAGCGTTTGGAAATGACAAAGTTAAGGCTTGAATTAAACTGAAATAATACATTCTGGCAGAATACGTATTAAAAGATGACCTTGGCCTAATTTTGTTGTTGTTGTTGTTGTTGTTGTTGTTGTTGTTGTTGTTGTTGTTTGAAGGAAAAGAACAGATTGTACAGTATCTTTTTTCTAGGCAGCAAATCGAAGTTCTTGACTCCTTAAGAATCTGGCACAAGATTTGGGAAGTTTGGTGAGTAGGCTGAATGTGTCCTGCTTTGGGGAATCTTGCTTGGCATCAGCTATGCTTCTTCTGTGTAACCAGGCAACTGGATGATTTTATCAAGACTGCAAAGGCAAAAGAGCTGGCCAAGTTCCATAAATCAGTGGTCTGAGGAAAGGTATGTTTATGGCTTCTGGGAGTTGGTGAGGAGAGGAAGAAAGAGACCACTCACAAAAACCATGCCACAGAGGGTAAGGAGAAAGAGAGGACAGATGGACATCAGAGAGGTCATGATGGGAAGAGGAAGGGAGACTTTTTCATCCAACATTCAAGATGTCCAGGGATGAATGATGGATGTGCCTCTTATGGCCAACTGGAATCTAAAAAAGGACCCAGAATCTCTATCCTTCTCTCCTTACACCTTCATCCACTTCTGAGTTTTTAAAGATTATATTCTGTACCCATTGTATCAGAAAAAGTTCAACCAGAAAAAGAGACTCCTCCAGGGTTTCCAAATAGGGAAGATTTTAATATAGGGAATTGACTCATCTAACCAACAAAAGGACCTGAGGAGCAAAGATCGGGATGGCAGCTGCAAAATTCATGAAATCAAGAGGTTACCAAGGAAGTGGCTGCTACCAATATCTGCCGTCCACAGCTCAAATCAAGTGACATGGGAGAATGCCCAGATGTGCTACGAAACTCAGGAACTGCAGAGAAACTACAGCCTCGGCTCCCTGTGGCAGGTGGTTCTCAAGAACTAACTTGGAAGTTTCTGTAAACCTTACTTTTGCCTCCTTCCCATCTGCCTACAATTGCATCAGAGAATAATGACTTCTACCCTGCCACCCTTCAATCTGCACATGGGTGTACAGAATCTAACCCAGAATGATCATGGTGAGGAATTCTGGGAAATGTACTTGCAGACTTCTCTGTAGTAATGATGCAATGATGAAGATAATGTAGAAGCAGACAGAATAGATGCGGAGTTAACAGCACACAATCTGACATACCCATTGAGAATGAAGGATTTACCAGTTCCACTTTCTTATCCTTGGCATATGACTTATAGTTTGCGGGTGATTCTGTTTTGAGTCTATCTCCTTCCACAGGCTTGAACAATGGTATTTGAGTATTTGAAATGTGGTAGAGATGGGGCACCTGGGAGGCTCAGTTGGTTAAGCATCAACTTTGGCTCAGGTCATGATCTCATGGTTCGTGAGTTCAAGCCCTGCATCAGGTTCCATGCTGAGAGTACAGAGCCTGCTTGGAATTTGTTCTCTCCTCTCTCTCTCTCTCTCTCTCTCTCTCTCTCTCTCTCTCTCAAAATAAATAAATAAACTTAAAAAAAAAAAGAAATATGGTAGAGATTGCTAGCTTGTTTATTCACTCATTCCCTGAATATGTGCTGAGCTCTTACTAGGTGCCAGATGCTAGTCTAGCTGCTGGGGACAGAGTGGTGAACAAGACAGGCAAAGGGCCCTGCCCTCAGAGGCTTATACCCTGATTAAAAAGTGCCATAAGGTAATAAGGTGAACAAATTGAACAAGGTAATTTCTTTTTCCTAACAGCTTTATTAAGGTATATTTTACATATCATAAAATTCACCTACTTTAAGTGTGCAATTCAAGGACTTTTAGTAGATTTACTGAATGGTACAACAATCACCATAAATCAGTTTTAGAACATTTTCATCCCCACAATAAGATCCCACATGTCCATTTACAGTTAATCCCAGTTCTCACCCCCAGCCCCAGGCCAACACAAATCTATTTTCCGTCTGCATAAATTTGCCTTTTCTAGACATTTCATATAAATGGAATCACACCAATAACTTCAATTTGGGATAAATACATGAGTTAAATGAATCACCTAACTAGACAAGAGTAACTAGGCAAGAGAAGCATTCACCTTTATTTTGGATGGTGGAAGAAGGCCTTCTTGAGAAAGACTTCTATTTGAGCTGAGATACACCTTTTCAGATATGTTAGGCATATATTGTCCAGAGTATGAGGTAGAGACTGTATTAATTGGTATAAAATACACTAAATACAGTAAAATACACCAATAGACTAAGAGCATGGTTTGGAGATGATATGAAGGTTACATTACCCTCACAATAATCATCTATGGCAACAGTCATGCCTAAGGAGAGGGTGCTGTAGAGACTGGTGGGCTTCTAGAAGGGCACCTTCTGGGGGCGCCTGGGTGGCTCAGTCGGTTGGGCGTCCGACTTCGACTCGGGTCACGGTCTCGCGGTTCGCGAGTTCGAGCCCTGCATCAGGCTCTGGGCTGATGACTCGGAGCCTGGAGCCTGCTTCCGATTCTGTGTCTCCCTCTCTCTCTGCCCCTCCCCCGTTCGTGCTGTGTTTCTCTCTGTCTCAAAAATAAATAAACGTTAAAAAAAAAAATTAGAAAGGCACCTTCTGGTGGACAGAACTCAGGAAGAGGTTGGAGGTTGGAAGACTGACTCAGAAGAAAGGGACAAAGGGCTCTGTTTTCTCTCTAAAGAACAAAGTCCTCAGATTCTATTGACAACCATGCCCTGGCACCTATCAGAATACTCAGACACAACAAGAGATAGAATCAAACAGAACATCTGCCTCCACTCCTCCCCTGCCCCAGGAGTTAAGCCAGGGTACGGCAAACAGCCTTCAGAGCAGTATGGGGTGGGCAAGGGCTAAGACTTTAGACTCAGGCAGTCTTTCCAATACTAGTTCCTACTCTTCCTTGCCATGTGAGTTCAGTTGCTGTTTCCTCATCTGCAAAATGGGAATTAAAACTCTCATCTTGGTAGACCGCTTTAAGGGTTAAATGTGATCATATAGGTAAGCGATCAGCCCAGTGTCTGACATATCATAAGGCCTCAAGAAATTATACGATTTGTTATTGTGAAGGCAGGAGCAGCAGGCTCAAGATTCAGGTAGATAAAAGGCAACATGAGGTTAGACACTCTTTGGTAGATCAATTTTGACTGATTTAACTACTTTAGCCGGCAGATTTACATAAAAAGACAGATACCAGTGCTGCTACCAGACATAATTAAGTAAAATGACTAGTGTCTCAGAAGCAGCCAGAGTCAGGCGAAAGTAAACCGATTCTGCAAATACAGCAGCTTAGAACACAGGGGCCATAAGACAGACAGCCCCCACCCCACCCAGGGAATGCACGCAAATTTTGGGGAGTCTATTGGATAGCTTCTGAGATGGAATGGGGTTGGAGACAATCTTAAGGGTAAGAAACCTAACACGTCAGAGTCAGAGCAGTTGTTGTGTTGCTATTATCTTTATTACTATTTGTTGTTATCATCCCCAGACCCCAGCCCAATTTGGCAGATGAAGAGAACTATCCAGTAAGACCTAGGCAGACAAGGAGATTCAAAGTTCAAAACGCTGTGGGCCATGAAGAGCTAAAAAATGAAAGTAGGGGTAGGGGGTGGGAGCAAAAACCTAGAGGGCCCATGACCTGGGGAGTCTGGGGCATAGTCACCACCACATTTACCACCATGTCTCCAAATTCCCTTTCAGGAATTTTTCTGAAAACAGAGAAATAAAAACCCTAAAACGGTTATTTCTCCTGAGCTAGTAAAACCCACAAACAGGATGAAAACAGAACCTGCAGTTTCCACATGGGTCACTGCTCATATACAGTCTCATCTCAGAAGTCTCCTCAGTGAACAACTCAAAGGAAATACAGGGAAATATCCATCATGTAGCCCCAAGACTTGCAAAAGTTGATATTAATCAGTTCTGACTAAAGAAAAGCCAGCCACCAACTACCTTTGTCTTCCACCTTCCAAGTGGGCTGTTTTCACTTGCTTTCTAAATCTGGAGAAAAGACTTTTGAAGGGGCCTGCCATGTAAGACTGTACCCCAATGGAGCCCAGCCAAGATGCTCCATGATTAGAAGACACAGAAGAGTGTGTCATCCACTTTCAAGAGCAAAGCTTCAGCATTCATCAGAACGAGGCTTAAATCTTGGGTCTGCCATTTAAGCAAGTGACTTAAATCTCTCTGTGCCTCAGTTTCTTTCTCTGTAAAACGGGAGTGATAACAGTTCTGGCATCATAGGGTTGCAACAAGAATTAAAAGAGACAATTTATGCAAAGCATTTTGTAGAGCACCTGTCACATTGTGAGTGCAACAAAAATTGGTTACTACTATTCACATATTCAAACATAATTGGTTGGCATGCACTGCACTGTGAGCTGAGGTTTGGACATACCTGGCCTGATGGAACAAGAGTCAACTTGGGAGAATGAACACCCGAGTTTCAATTCTGGCTCTGCCCTTTATTAGTTGTTCCAACTTAGTCAAGTCTTTTAAACTTCTTGAGACTCAGCTTCCTCACTTAGCAAATGGGAGTACTAGTATATATCCGCAGTATTGTTATGAGGAATAAATAGAATACTGTCTTTGAAAAGCATGTTGAAGGAGATACAGTTAGTCATTTGTGGATTCCTTGGGCATTTTGCCTCTCTTCCTTTTCTCATTCAGTCCACTCCTTTTGTACCTATTCTCTTTCCCATTTTGGTACCAACCAGAAGCAAGGGAAGTGAAGGAGGGCAGAGTGACAAAAACCCAATCCACTGTATCAGCTATTGATAATCCTATATTTCTGATGAGAGAAAAAGTTGAAGATGTGTTTAATTCATACACAGATCCTGGAGCATGAGTATATTTCCACTTTCCAGGGTAAATATAGGTTTGTATAAGGAGATCCGGTGTTAGAATCAGGGGCACCTGGGTGGCTCAGTCGGTTAAGATTCTGACTCTTGATTTCGGCTCAGGTCATGATATCACAGTTCATGAGACTGAGCCCCACATGGGGCTCTGTGTTGACAGCATGAAGCCTGCTTGGAATTCTCTCTCTCTCTCTCTCTCTCTCTCTCTCTCTCTCTCTCTGCCCCACCCTTCCCCACCGCTCTTAAAATAAACATTAAAAAAAAAAACAAGTGTTAGAATCAGAAATATATTCTAACTCTTAAAAAATCCTTATTCTATCCCTTATACTTGTGTGACCAAGAGTGAATTACTTAAAATCTCTGAGCCTCAATTTTTTCAACTAATAGGAGTAAATACACCAAATAAGTAGAGTCGTAAGGTTGAAATATAAAAGAGGTAAAATACAGTGTCTGGACAGATACGGTATTCAATTAAGTGGCAGTTATTCCAAATTGAAATGTCTATTTCAAGTCCTATGATAATTATTTTTTTAGCACTACCAAGATCTTTTTATGAAAGACGATAAAGTCCTAACCAGCTGCCAGACTCAAATGCAACTTCTTCATTATCCTCTCCTTCCCTTCAGACCATGCTTCTTGTTTCCTCAGACATCACGATATAATTCATCAAATCACCTCTCCCAAGATTCTTGCTTTCAAACCAGTGGTCTTGTCTTTCATAGCAGCATGCATCTACAGGACTGATCACTCTCCAGAACTAATGTTCTGTCAGGAAAGGGGTACTGAGTGCTACCATGTGCAAGAAAGCACTCTGCCGGCATCCCAGACAGGAAACTGTGAGATGCACAGACCCTGACCCTCAAGGGAGATACCTGTCCACAGTGACAGTATCTCATGGCACAGTGCCCAAAGCCTGGTGAGGACCAACATTGGACAGCCAGACAAGGCAACCTTTAGGCTGGGCCTTTGAGGACAGGGAAGGGTTTGAGAGGTGGTCAAAGGAAAGAGAGGAATGATATGGACAAAGGCATGGAGACAGGAATGGCGTCTCCAGTTTGGGTTGCCTGAAACATGGTAGGTTGAAAAAGTGGTAGAAGAGACTGGAGAAGCAGTACAGAAAAAAGATGCTAAAGATCCGAACTACAGTAGTGGTGCTGAAGGTAAAGAAGAAAAGAGTATAAGAGACATTTCCGAGGGTGAATCATCAGTTCTTAACAACCAAAGGACATTGGCAGAAGGCTGAGGAGGGGCACCCAGGAGGGCTCTCAGGTTTGACTGGAGGACTGAATTGGTGGTGGCTCCACTGACGGAGATGGAGTCCTAGTAGGAAGAACAGGTAAGGGAGTAGGTCTTCAGCTCAACCTGGCATGTGTTGAATTTGAGATGCATGTGGGATGCATGCCAAGCCAAGGTAGGTGCCCAAAGACACATCCAACATGTAACTCTGTTGGAGCTCTGGGCACCGTGCTGGCTGAAGCGTTATGTTTTTCTCTCTGATAAGTGGAACCAGACTGGCAGATGTGTCTGGACTGGACAGAGGATTTGAGCAGTCATCTTCATAAATGCAATCACGGAAGCCATAGGGTAGAAAAGGCACTCCTCGCACCCCATAGCTCCCCGCAGAGGGAAGAACTCGTGGCAAGAGCTTGATAAATCACAGCCACATGGTTGACTCTCTTGACACAGCTCTCCTCCCTACCCACCTCATCTTTTCTATCGTGTTCACATCTTTCTTCCTTTCATCTCCTCCTGCTTCTCCTTTGCAGCTCCCAGTGAATGCCCGATGAATCCCGGCTTAGCGAATAGGCTAAACTCACCACTTAGAAAACAAGCCCTAGCTTTTATCTTCCTCTGTGGGTTTGAGTCTGCTAGAATCAAAGTAATATTAGCACGATTTGTTTGGATTAGCATGAAGACTTCTAATCCGCTCCTTTGCAATATTCCATATTTTAATAACTTTAATAATTACTGCTTCCCTTTTCTAATTAAGAGCTTAGAGACAGAGACCTTGGAGAGGGACCAAAACAGTGGTGTTTGGTATGGTGGAGGACAGGAAGAAACATTTGCATAGCAGAATCAACATTCAGAGCCAGCTAAGAAGCACTTGGAGTTCATTTCTGTGAGTATTTATTATGCCCCCCCCCCATTGCCCTGCAAACTGTGGTCAAGGCCCCGCATGCTGGAGATACAGATGGTGCAGATACAGATGTCACTTCCGTACTGTTTGAGGTCCAACTAGGATGCCCTAGGTCACTCTCTGACAACAGTAACATAAATTCCATAACGATATCCTTCTGGTAATGTCCCTAGCAGCACTTACAGCTTAGAAGTCTAGACCACCTTGGCTCCGGCTCACTGTTCTAACTTTAGGGAGGGGCACTGGTGGCTGAGCAAAGGTTCCTGCTGGGGAGTTGCTTTCAAACCACAAAAGTGCTTTTGAGTTCTCAGCAACAATATGGGAATGAGATCAGTTCTGGAGTCCCCCACCTCTTGGACCCAGAATCACATCCTCTTCTCTCCTGGAGCTTGTCTTCAAGAGCTGAGCCATTTTGAACTCTCATACAGGGGATTTTGTTATGCCCCTTTTCCTCAATCACACTACACCTCTTCTTTTAACAAAATCTATCTTTACTGATTCCAAGCGCCACCCTTCTGCTAGGGACTCCAAACCCCAGAGATAAATTTGATGCCACCTCTGCCTCAAAAAATCATGGTCTTTTGAAGAAATCAGACATGGGACATTACATTCTTAGAAGGTAGGATAGAATGAGTGCTAAATATAGATTCAAAAAAGCCCTCATTCATTCTGACTTTGTGAATTGAGGCCAGTTTTGCAGAGGAGGTATTTGATCTGGTTCTTTGAGGATAAGAAGGATTTAACAGATAGATAATAAGGGAAATAGTATTCCAGGATGGGGGTGCAGAATAAGCCAGCCAGGGAAGCTTGAAAATGCTTCACTTAGGGAAAACTGAGGGGTCTGGTACTGATAAAGAGCAGGATTCAGGGGTGCCTGGGTGGCTCAGTCCGTTAAGCGTCCAACTCTTGATTTTGGCCGTCACAACCTCACGGATTCTTGAGACTGGGCTCTATGCTGATGTGTGGATCCTGTTTGAGATTCTCTCTCTCCCTCTCTCTCTGCCTCTCCCCTGCTCACGTGCATGCATGTGCTTGCTCTCTCTCTCTCAAAATAAATAAATGAACATTAAAAAAAAAAAGGCAGGATTCACACCAGGCTGTATAGGACATGAAGCTGAAATGTATAATGGCATCCAACCACGATGCCCGATTCCCATAAGGAATCAGGTCTTTATCCCGGAGGGGTTGGAAAAACACCATGGCAGGATTCTCGAGATAGGAGTGATCTGAATTCTCTTATTCAGATGAATAAGATGTAGGAGGATTACTGCTCATCCACATGAAGGAGGAAGAAATTAACAACATGCCACCAACATGTAAGCTATTGCTTCTGCCCCAGGAGTGGGAGACAGAACAAGGGTAAGGGTAATAGGAAGCAAAGGAGTTACAGTACAGAAAGAATCCATAGGCTTCTCCAACTGACTAACTGAGGTATCACTGGCTGACATATGTTTGATCACCGTCACCAGAGTACAGATCCCCTGAGGGCAGGAACCATATCTTATTCACCTTTGTGGCCTTAGTGGTTAACACAAGTGGCTCTCATTATAGTAGAGTCTTAACCTGGTGGCCTTAGGTGAGTTACAAGGGGGTCTTCAAGTCTCCCCAAAATTATATGCACAATTTTTTGTCTGCGCCTTTCTGTTAGAAAGGGCCTACAGCTTTTATCACATCCTTAAGGGGCCCTGTGACCCAAAAGATGGTTAAGAACTGCTCTAGAAATTTGTCACCTTCATAAATGTTTCTGACTCTTGGTTTCTGTTTTTATTCCTTCTCTAAGTACTAACTTCCTATAAAAAAAAAAAAGATAGGGTCAAACACATTAAATGGGTACTATGAACGTTATTATATTTTATTTGTAGTAAAAACCTAACATATAAATTCAGCTGAGTCTAATATGCTGAAACTCTGAAAGACATTTTCCCTGCCCGCATCTGACCTCATTCTCCGGTAACACACTCCATTCCAGAACCTACTCTCTAATAGCTGATGCATCTATGAGGATGTGAATCAATTCTAATTTGGAGTTCAGCTTCTGCAGCAAGTGCCTTTGAAGAAGCACCTTCCCGAGAATGCCGGCTTGCATCTTTCAATTACAGCTAGATAATTAGGATGGGGGCTCACCTGCTGCCAGTTCCGTTTCTGCATGGGGGGTGTGGGGGTGCGGATGTGGTACTTCTGGGCAACAGACACATTCACCAAACATTGAAAGGGATCCTGTTGTCCAAACCCAGGCTGAAGAAGGAGTCGGTGCTGCTTCTGCATGCCAGAACAGTCTGGGAGATGTGGCTTGGATGCCAACTATGAGATGTTCTGTGATAGCCCAGTAGTTTATAAAGACTACGGAACAGAATGTTTCCAAGTGGGACTGGCCCGGAGAACTTGGAACATATGTTCCCTAGCAGAAAATAGCCTCTGACATCCAGAAAAGATGCAGTCCAGTTGGGGCGATGGGGGTGAAGATACACACATAAAAAAAAGAAAAAAGAATCTACTTAACAAAAGGACAGAGAAGTGTATGCTCAGTGCAAGGTAAATTTTTCAAATGAAGGGAAGCGTTGTAGGAATTCAGAGAAAAAAACTGCCACTGTGTAATGAAGTTCATAAAAAAAGGCCATGAAAGAGGGGCAACGGCAAGGAATTAACATATCTGCACCACATATTCATGCATTTAACTTAATTTCTTTTTTTCTAACAATGAGGGAGCATCTACTATGTTCCAGCTAAGCCACCAAGTAATTTTGTATATATTATTTGTTAATCGTCACAACTACCTTTGAGGTAGGGGTTATTATCTTCATTTTATGGATGAGGACTAAAGCTCAGAAAGAGCAAATAAATTTCCTAGGACATGGCTACTAAGTTCCTGAACCAGAACCAGAACCAGAACCCACGTCTACCTGCCTCCAAAGACTAAATTCCTTTCACACCACAGTGTCCCTAAAAAGCTATTAGTACAATGTGGATGAATCTAAAAAACACTAAGCTAAGTGAAAAGAAGCCAGGCACAAAAGGAGTCACATATTTATGACTCCATTTATATGCAACATCCAGAACAGGCAAATCTAGTGATAGAGACCTAATGGTTGCTAGAGCTTGGGGAGAGAAAGAAACATCAAGAGGTTCCCCCTCAGTATATTTGGGGGATAGTGAGGTGCCTGAATCAAGTCAAGCAGCATGATGAGCCAACATTCTCTTCTCGATTCAAGGGAAGATTTTCAATGAAGGTGTGAGGATCACTCTTTCGCTGAGAGTGAGAGTTCCCAGGCACAAACATCTGTGCTTCTTAATCACGATAGAAGGAGCTGCCCAAGATTATCCAAAATGCCCCCAAGAGCATTTACAAGGGGTGAAGGTCGTCATTGCTGTGGGTCTTCCTAAATCAGGAAGACGCAAAAGTCTTTTGATCATTCTCAAATAACTCTACATGTGGTCATTTCTTGGTTGCTTAGGAGCAACTTTGAATCTCTGTGAATTTAAAATACACAGAATAATCTCTTAGCTAATGAAGATGCCTAGTCAGCCACCCAGCATCCCATCTCAACTGGGCTTTGTTAGCAGCATCGAGGGTACAGAAACTCTCATGAAGGACCTGAGGGAATCACAGGAGATATTTAATTTGGTTGCACTGCCTTTTATGTGGGAAACTATAGGCCACATGAAAACGGGGACTTATGAAGGCAGACAAAGGTCTGCCATCCAAGCAGCAGTGAGCCTGGAAACGGGACTTATCTTGGAGTCTCAATATCCTTTCAGGTTCTTCGGGACATGTGTGCCTTCACTTTGCACTATTCTCAGAAGGATCTGTATCAGTGATGGTGGCTTCTGTTTATTTGGAGTTTCACACACCAAACTGACCCTTTCAAACCCTCACAGGCTTTCCGGTAGCAAAAAGGAGGTAGCAAGTGGACTCACCTGTTCCCTTGCCCTTCTCCAGTCTCTGGTCTACTTTCCTCTTTGCCACAGTCAATTCCCAGAGTCCTGGGAGAGGGGACATGGTTGCCCTGGTGGGCCTATAACTCAGTCTCTTCCAAGTACACGCTCTATTCTGAAAGCAGGAATCAAACTCTTCAGCTGCTCATCCATACCCATTACTGGGGTGCCCAGAAAGATGTAGTTCGTGGAGAGTTCCTGGGGAGTTCCTCGCAGAGTTCTGCACGATGCCAACCATGATGCTGAAAGTCACATTCTGTGTGGAGTCCAGTAAGAGTTCTATGGGGTGTCCAGTGGAGTGGCATACACAGAATTCCATGCAGTGCCTCGTGACTGCCCTGGGCCCAGGGAGGTATATAATGTGTTACAGCCAAGGCAAAGCCAATGAGATGACCTCAGCCATCCCAAATGTGGTATCTGTCAAAGAGCTGTCATGCTCAGCAAAATTCCCCTTGAAGTGCTCTGAGCTGTGCCCAGTGACATGTCCAACATGGTGTTGAGTATAATGCCTAGTGCCCAACAAGTGTCCATTTGATGGCCTGCATGGTACCTAATGAATGATCTTCAGAGAGTGACGCACCTAGGAAGCTTCTCCCCTGCCCACAACCACCTGCGGCAGTCCCCCATGACTGCCCCTCTGGCCTCCTGATGACTCCAACCCCACTGCCAGCCTCTCCACAGGCCCCTCTGGTCTTTAAAAAGCCACATAATATCATTTAAAAAAAAAAAACAAAAAAACAATTTGTTCCAAAGCTGAAGACAGCCAAGAAAATGTAAAACCTCAAATACCAAGGTAACAAACTTCAGTTTTATTTTGAGATTCTTTTTTTACACCGTTTCAAAAAAACAGCACTCAATAAATACTTGTAAAACAAAACAATATAAGCACATAGTACAGAAATCTATGAAGTACAAAATAAAATACCCTCTTCCCTTTCCTCACCCTCCCATCTCCCATCAAGCCCTCTTTCTGGAATTAGCCACTGCTCATTTGGTTTGTGTCCTTCTAGATATGTTCCATGCATTACTCAAACGTGTATTATATGCACATAATTCTTTTTTTATACCCACAGGGCATTAATGATTCATTCTTCTGAAGCACGCTTTTTTCATAAAATACAATGTGGTAACCTTTCCATGAGTGTACATGTATGTTTACTTCATCATCTTTGATTGAAATACACAGTAGTACTATTACTTATTTAACCAATCTTCTGTTGATGGCATTTAGATCATTTCCACTTTTTACAGTCACAAACACCACTGCAATTAACATCCTTTAAATTGTGATAATATCGCAAAATAACTCTCCAAAAAGATTATAATAATTTACACTTCTTACTGACAAACGTAATAGAAATCTTTCCACTGCTTCTGGAAAGCCTTTAATTGACTCCACTTTAAAAGTTCCAGGTCATATCACAAGTTTCGGGTTCAGAATGGGAGGGCTCATTTTCGCTGGGCTTCGGCTTCATCCCCGTGCCTTGCAGCATGTAGGCTGGCATCCAGTCCTTGACACTCTCTCTCAGTCCAGGTGTCCGGCACCTCCCAGCTGCCAGTAATAAAGACCTGTCCTCAGTGTTCAGGAGGCAGGCTAACTCACATGGCCACCAGGGTCTGCAGTCTTCCGCTGCCCCCAGGCCTGCCCCTAGAGATCTGGTGAGTGAGCACAGAGCCAGAGGCTATCTCTAATTCCCACAGAATAGTCCTTCTGCCTGTCTGACAGGCTTCTGTCCTCCCTGAATTTCCCATCAGTCCCCTAACCTGGAATGGAGCTTCTCCTTGCCCCTGATCCCAGGCCAGCCCAGCCTTGGCCCCAGCATCTCCCCCACTGATGGCCACAGTGAGGGTCCTGAGATGCCTGCTGCCATCCACATCTCCACCTGTTGTCTTGGTTCAGAGTTCACCCCATCCTCTAGAGCTGGGTCTCTGGATAATTTACTACTCTTTTGTCATAGTGGCCCAAGCATCTCTCGGCCAGCCTGCATTCCCCTCCCTCCTGCAGCACCAGGGCCTCACCTCTCATTTCATTCATTCATTCAACAAATATTTATTATGCGCTATGAACATTTTCTACTGAATTGCACAATTCCTGAAATAATAATTCTTGCATATACATCAAGCTCTGTATTTCTATGGCAATATGGATGGCAGGTTATTGAAATTTTATGAATTTATTACTACAGACTGGATATAGTTCAGTCTTTTTCCTGGAAGAGATGCACTCCTATATAGTTACCATTATAGTACTATATCCCATCCCACGGACATGTTATAATAGCCAACATGCATTAAGTACCCACCAAGTGTTGATCTAAGAAGTGAGCATGCATTAATAATCCTCATCAAGACAACCATATGAAATAAATACTACTGTCATCCCCATTTCATAGGTGAGTATCTGAGGCTAACTAAATTACCAACAGAGCCAGTATCCAAACCCAAGCATCTGACATCAGAGCCTGCACCCTTAACCACTATGGCATTCCGCCCCTCCATAGTGCTTTTCTACATCAGATCCTTGGGCAGAGGCCCAAAAATTCATCAACGGCAGCTTGGGGAAATCCTGAAAGATGAAGGGTCCAGGACCTAAAATGAGAGCAATAGCTCTGGACTCTGGCCAATGGAACTTCTTAGCAGGCTCAGTGATCTGCAGGCAGTGGGCACCATTGACTAGCATGTTCCAGTGATGTGATGACAGAGATACGCGGAGGCCAGTGCTGAACACACAGAGCTGTCAGTTCTGTCCTGCTGATAAGAGGCGGCCACTCAGACTTACTCTTCTTTCAACCCATCATCTCCAAGCTTCTCTGCATGGTGGTTAACATGTCACTGTGAGAATTAAGGGCAAGGATTCTGGGGGCAGAATGTCTGGGTCCATCTAGATCTTGGCTCTACTACTTGTGTGTGACCTTGAGATGAGTTGCTAAACATACCTGTGCCTCAATGTCCTGGAATATGAAATGGTAGCAATAAATGTGAACTATTTCAATACCATCCCAAAGGCTGGCCGACCACTTTGGAGCAGCTGAGGCAGTGAACATAAAGCCACAACTTGTCCTTGTATAGGTGCTACACAAGGTGCACTCAGAGGGGAACAAGATGGCAGTAGAATAGCAACCTGAGTGAAAATAGGTGTAGTAGTTTGCTGGGGCTGTGGTAATAAAGCACCACCGATTGGGTAGGTTAAACACAGAATCGTGTTCTCTCTCAGTCTGGAGGCTGGAGTCCAAGATCAAAGTGTCAGCAGGTTTGGTTTCTTCCGAGAGCCGTGAGGGATGCATTTGTTCCAGGGCTCTCTTCTTGGCACAGATGGCTGTCTTCTCCCTGCATCTATTCACATCATCTCCCCTCTATGTATATCTCTGTGCCTAAATCCCCCTTTTTATAAGGACACCATATTTGGTTAAGGCACACCTTAATGACCCCATTTTAACTTGATTACCTCTGGAAAAAAACGTATCTCCAAATAAGATCACGTTCGGAGGTGCTGAGAGCCAGGATTTCAACATACGAATTTTCAGGTGACACAATTCAACCCATAACAATCACTAGTGAGAAGAGTTACCATTTATTGGGCAACTATCACGTGTTTTACTGTGACTCTTAAAACCCACAGCAAATCTAAGGTATCTACTAAGAAAATCGAGATTCAGGGAGTTATAGTGACTTGCCTAAGATTATATAACTAGTCATCAGTGGAGCCAAGATTTGGATAAGGACTGTCTGACCCCAAAGCCATGCTCTTTAAATGTGATATAATAGGGGCGCCTGGGTGGCGCAGTCGGTTAAGCATCCGACTTCAGCCAGGTCAAGAGCTCACGGTCCGTGATTTCGAGCCCCGTGTCGGGCCCTGGGCTGATGGCTCAGAGCCTGGAGCCTGTTTCCGATTCTGTGTCTCCCTCTCTCTCTGCCCCTCCCCCGTTCAAGCTCTGTCTCTCTCTGTCCCAAAAATAAATAAACGTTGAAAAAAAAAAATTTAAAAAAAAATGTGATATAATAGTGTCCTTTTTAGTCGGTTCCTAACTTGCCAGTGACTTGGGACCATTCCTGTAAAGATACAAGGTCTTATCTAATCTCTGTGCCCACCTCTGGAGCTCCTCTGCCTGGAAGGGGGCTAGTTCTGTTCACATACAGATCCACGGGGACTCCAGAAAATCACGGGCTTGCAAAGCAGGAAGAAACTTCTGGTGTCATCCAGTCCATCCCATCCTTTACAGATGAAGAATGAGTTGCTTACTACACAAGATCACACAGGCAAGGGAGAATTAGTTTTGAAGCTGCTCTCTACCCAACACTGCCTTACCAGAAGAAATTGTGAACTTTGCTGGCTGATCTAATTTACTTAGCAGACTATCTAGCATTTTTGAGCCACTTATATAAAATCATGAGATTAGCCATTTTTAATCAAATACAGTCTGACACAGTATGAAACAGCCAAGGACAGGTCTGTCACACAAACACCCTGCAGCTTTAATTACCAAAAAGCCAGCCCCTCACATTTATCACAAGAAGCATTAAACTTCTCATAGAACTTCTTTTCTATGCCAATACTTTGAATAGTAAGAAATCAGGAAAAAGGTAATCTGTTCTTGTCATAGGAATTGTTATATAAGAAAGAAAAAACACATCAAATCTCCACATCCATTCTCCAGACGGAAAGCATGGTGTTCCTCCGTAATAGCATCCATCTTCCCTCAATCACCAGCTTTGGGGCACACCACCTGGCCAGCATCTGGGGCAAATATCCTCTGCCATGCCAGCTTTCTCTGTCCCCAAATCCAGCCCAAGTTTCTCAACAACATTAATCAGGCAAATGTCAGGAGAACTGAGACAGAAAGTCGACTCCAGATCTGAATGACAGGTATGATTCCAGGAAAACAGTCAAAGGTCTAGTAACTGCAGACCCAGCTCTGCCTCTTAGAAACAGTACAGCCTCAGGCAGATTCCTTTAGCCTCAAAAAGTCAATTTCTTCACCTTTGAAATGAGAGAAATAGTAGCCTGCCTCACAGGTTGTGAAAATTAAACAACACAACCGTTAAGATGTACAGCACACCACTTGTGGTGAATATGGCACCACGTGTAAACTCGACAAACCACTGAATCGGACACCTGAAGCTAATGTAACATCGTGTGTCAACTATACTCAAAAAAAATAAACTAAATAAAAATCAGTTAAAAATAAAATGCACAGCACAGTGGCTGGCACATAGTAGGGGCTTAAATATTTTTTTAAATTTTTAAGTATATGGAAAATCATTTTCTTCCCCCTAAAACTGATGGGGAGTAATCTGTTCCTTCTCTTACATATACACACACATACGAATAAGGAAGGAATTGGGAGTATTACAGGCCCTAACGTGGCCAATCTTTGGGCTAATGCTGCCACCTGCTGCTGGAGAGCCAGCATCCCATGCAGCTAGTTCATAGGGATGAAGGGAAATACATGAGAGACCATATGGGATGCACCTAGATGACCCGTCTCTAGCACACTTCTCTTCCATCATTCCGATCTGAAACAAGGGCGTACCTGACTTATCTGGTCCTGGGGTTCCAGTCAAATTTCTGTGGCAGGAGGGACTTCTCAGACAGAGGATGACATTTTCCTAGTAGGCCACATTTCCAGCATTAGGAACATTAGGACAGCCAAGAGTTGTGCTGCACCAGAAGTCAAAAAGTAGTATGCGGCCTGTGGACACACTTCACGGAAACTACATAATGTTAGCCCACACTGTGGTTCATAAAATTCAAATTAGCCACCAATGCTTAAATGTCAGATTTCACCTTAACATGTGGATTTTCAGATTATTGTCTCCCTAAATCCCAATCACAAAGGCTTGCAGAGCATAAGATGGCTAAACAAGGTAGGATTGATTTATACCTTCAAGAAATAATAATAGTAACTACCAAGCACCTAGTCTATGTCAGGTACAAAGAAGAGCATTTTAACCTCAAGTGCTGACCTCAAAGATATTTTCATCCATTGTGCATTCAGATCTCACATCTCTGCTCTATGAATTTGCTTTTGTTCTCTGGGCAAAAAATATAAAATCACCACCACATCCAATCCATAATAAACATGACTTGCATAAATAATCCATACAAAGTAAAACTTGCAATGGCAAAAGCTTTGAACAGTAACATTTATATTGACTGAAAAATCATAAGAAGAATCCTATCTTTCAGGTAATACTGAAAACAGCAAAATTTGAGCCAAAAATTATATGTAAAAAATAGAATCTTCTTCACAAAACTTTGATAAGGTACCCAGGAGAATCATACTTGTTAAAAATAATGGTCCAAAAGAAAATTCCCAATAACGTAAGTTATAGTCAGTTCAGCTAGATAGGAAGAAAACGCTAATTATTGAGTCTTTGTCAAAATATGTTTATGGAAAAACTAACCTTAATAGAAAATTTTCAGTAAGACAAAAATTTTAATCTGAAAAAATAAGCAAATGTGTTGTACAGGAAATTGTTGAAAAATTATATTGGTTTTACTATCTGTTCTCCTTCTAATACCACAGAAAACTCATGCTGACAGCCTAGTATATGTCCTTCTGTATACTTCTCCATACTATAATCTCACATACTCATATTCATATTGGCAAAGGCTTTTCATTGTTTGTCTTATAAAAACTGAATCATACATTTCCTGGCATCTTGTTTTTCTCATTTAACAATATCTTAAATCTTTTTAAATTAGAATGGGCTTATTTGTATAAAAGAAAGTCCATGAGAGGGATTGCCAAGTGGCAGGAAAGATATTTTTAAAAGTAATTGCCAGATTACTTTCAGAAGGACTGAAATAGTTCACCTTTCCTTTGGCAAAGGATGCGCGTACCTCTTTCTCTATATCCTACCAGCAGTCTGCATCACTGCTTCTTTCCACTGGTCTGGTACAGGTAAGGATTAATCTCATTATTACTTTAATCTGCATTTCTCTAACTTCTAATGAATTTGGGCACCTTGTCACGTTTGCTGGCAACAAGATTTGCTCTTCCACAAAATGCCTGTTTATAAGACTTGGCCATTTTTACTGGGTAGTTTGTCTTTTGCTCGCCATTTGTAAGAGTTCTTGGTATATTTTCATCACAAATTATATACCTATCACCTGCATGACAATTAGTTTTTTTCCAAATCAGTCATCTGTCTATTGACTCTGCTGATGATCTTTGCCATACAAAAGGATGAATTTTTATAGAAAGATGACTAAACTTCTAGTTAAAGGAGTCTTTCCCCATCATTCCCAATTCTTAGAAAATGTGGGAATGTAGTCTCTCAGATTATCTTGCAAGACGTTATTGTATAATTTTTTATATTTAGTCTTTATATATATCTTTATTTTTTTTGGAATAAACATAAGATAAAGATCCAAGTTTTTCTTCCAAGTGGATAGCCAGTTTTGCCAGGACCATTCATTACAGAATATATTCTTTTCCCACTGAGCTATACTTCCAACTTCCTAATGTAGACAATGCTTATATAATCCAGGGTTTATTTCCAGAGTCTTTATTCTATTTTACTGATCTAGTTACCTATTCTTGTACCAGTGTAATACTTAATTTATAATATGCTCTGACATCCTATAAACCCTCTCTCACTAATCTTTTTATCATATTTTTCTGAGCCACCTTTGGACATTTATTCTTCTACACAAACTTTAATACCATTTTATCAAATCCTTCCCACTCAAAGCCCCTGGGATCCTAGTAAGAACTGCATTAATCTTACATATTAATTTTAGAAGAATTGACAATTTTAACATTGTCTTCCCATCTGAAAACATGGTGTTTTTATTTGTTCATATCTTGTTTTATGTCCTTCTAGAAGACATATAACTCCTAATGATTTATTTGCTTCATATTAAGTCTTGTTCTTGTTACATTTCTTCCTATTTTATAGCTCTGTTGTTATTAAGTAGTTGTGAACATTTCCATTTGTAGCTATTTTTTTGTAGTACATAAAAATTGCTGATTTTAATGTATTTATCTTGCATCTAGACACCTAGCCAAATTACCTTATTAACTCTAAGAAGTTTTACTATGGTATCCTGGATTTTCCATGTATATAGTCAAATAGTCAAAAAGTGAGCTTGTTTTTCTCCTCTTCCCCAGTATTTTCTCTACCAATTATTTTACTTATTTGTTACACTTGCACAAATCTCCAAGACAATGTTAAATAATAATGACAAGGGTAGGCATTTCTGTCTAGTTCTTGGTTTGAATTAAAATGGTTTTACTATTTTACCATCTAGGATAATATTTGCTGTCCTTTTTGGTAAGTGATCTTTATTGTGGGGGGGATAGTTTTTCTTAGGGATAGTTGCTGAATTTAATCAAGTGTCTGTCAAATGGAGATGTTGGGTTTTTTTCCCTTACTTTGTTGATAAATGGATGTTAATGGGTTTCCAGTATTTATATTTTTGAAACAAAGTGTACTTGTTTTACTACTCCTAAATACATTATTAAATCTATTTGTTAATATTTTATTTATAAATGTTGCACCTATATTCATATATGATCACTGTCTATGACCTAGTTTATAAAACATTTTTATTATCCTTTAAAAATGAGAAAAACAATTTTGTGAATCTGTCTAGGCCTGTTGTCTTCTTCAACCATAGCTTTATAATCACCTTTCTGACATGTTGTATAGTAATTGGTACATTCATATTTTCTGCTTCAGCTTATTCCTTTGGGGGATTTATAGTTGGGTGGGGGGAGTTGGAAATCAAACATATTGTCATAGAAGTACATTTAGTTTTCAACATATTGTCATAGAGGTACATGTAGTACTCCTTATAATTATTTTGATCTGTATTATTTTCAATTTTACATTCCTTTTGCTTTCCCTGTTTTACCTTTAATCACAGAACCAGGGTTTGAACTCAAGTCTTTCTTTTTCCAGTCCCCGTCCTCATGATCTTGCTCTATACTATACTCTTAAAGTTAATTTAGGTTGAATCTATAAATGAAAATCATTTTGACTGATTTGACTGAAAAAATTAGTCAACTGCAGAAATTACATTTTTATAAAGTTTAAATTATCCTAATTTTTACTTAAAATAGCTATCTTGGCATAAATAGCATTAGCAATAATATAATCATGCTTGGCAAAATCTTGGAGAATTTGAATTGTCTTCAATTAGCAAGCAGCCTCCTTGTTTCCCTCATTCTAAAATTGGTTTTTGACTAGCACCAATAATTTCCATGGAAGAAAGCAAAATCCTCTTTATCTGAGACTATAAGTGTTATTTAATTCTTGAAAATAGTATTCAAACTAACATGAGATTTCTTTCAGTTTAATAAAATACTACCTAATTAGGAGTAAGCTTTACTATTATCTCTAGGGATATATTAATATCATTAAAAAGAACATATGGTTCAGAAAGTTGTATGTACATTTATAATTTTGTTCCCTTCTGAATATGAAACACTATTTAATTAAGCTTATTACTATCCTTAACGCTTTTTCTCAAAGGAAATGTTCTTCATTCTAAGCTACATATCTTCTTTTGTAAAAAAAAAAAAAAAATATATTTATGAAAATTTTTTAAGAAATCCTGAAATTCTACAAGTAGATATCCTCCAGTTGTATGCAAAGGATGACTCCCTTCTGTTCTCCCTCATTATATTTCTACAGTAAAATATCAGAGCTATCCGCATGTGCTCCCTTTCTTTCTCTCCTGGTAACAATTTCTTAACAACTATTTTTTCATGAGCAAACTGGAGAGATAAACCAATTCTCCATACAATTCAAGTAAAAACAAAAGAAAAGAACACGGGGCCTAGGAGAAGGGTACAGCAAAGGCCATCCTCTGGACTTAAGTATAGACACAGACTATGGCTCATCCATCCATCTTGCTTTCTGCTCATTTTAAACATCTTCTTTGCCCTCATGGACAATATACTTCCCTTTGTCCCATGTTCTTCAGTTTTACTTCCATTTTAGAGTTCCACTTTCTTCCTTTCTTGCTCTATGTATAATCTGATCTCTGCCTAAACTATTCTTCCGAAGTCCACCTTCCTTGTTATAAGTTTAATTCTGTCCCAACAAAATTCATATGTTGAGGTCCTAACCTCCAGAGCCTCAGTATGTGACATTATTTGGAAATAGGGTTGTTGCAGATATAATTAGTTAAAATGAAGTCATACTGAGTAGGGAGGGCCCCTAATCCAATATGACTGGTGTTATTACAAAGAGGAAATTTGGACACAGACATACACACAGGGAAAATGCCATGTGATGACAAAGGCAGAGATTGGGGTACTGTATCTACATACCAAGGAATGCCAAGATTGCCACTAAACCATCGTAAGTGAGAGGAAAGGCATGGAACAGATTCTTCCCTCACACTCTCTGAAGGAACCAACTCTGCTAACACCTTGATCTCAGACCCCTAGCCTCCAGAAGTGAGACAATCCCTATCTGTTGTTCAAACCACCCAATTTGTGGTACTTTGATATGGAAGCCCTAGCAAATTAACATATTCCCCTTCCAAATTTAATAGTATATTTTCTCTACACTCATCCACATTAACTTCTCACTTCAACTGATTAACAGTGGTCACCAAGTCCTTGTAAAATTCTTTCCTAACACTGCAAAACTATAGTTCATTGATCCTCTTCTGTTGTTTTTTCTTACTTTTCTAATTTCTTACTTCTTACTTCTTATTTCTCTAATTTCTCCTCCCCCAAACCCCAAAAATGTCCGTGCCCCCAAGTTTCTGTCCACAATCATTTCCATTATTAGTGGTAGTAAATTTTTTAAAATAATTAGCTTTTATTGAGCACATGCCAGGAGTCATTCTAAATATCTGACATATATCATCTAACTGAACTCTCACATCCACTCTGAGAAAAATGCTATTTTCTATCCCATTTTGTAGATGATTAAACTGAGCCCAGAGAGGTTAAGTAACTTGCCACAGCCACAAAGAGTATGTGGCAGAGCTGAAATTCAAACCGAGATCTGACTCCTGAGCACTGACTCACTTCTATACTGTTTCTCACTCTTTCTCCACAGAGAACAGATCTCTCTCCATCTGTCCTTTGAAATCTTACAGAAATATGCTTTGTTTTCTCCTCAATGCAAATGGGACTGTATCCTGTATCTCCAGAGCCATTTCCTTCCCATACTCCAAGTTGGGATCTCCACCTCAAACCCCTCTTGTCCAAAACTGAACCCCTTCCATTTCCCTCCAAATATGCTTTGCCTTTTTTACCCCCTGTTGGTTCCACCAATCTCCTCTGCCACCCATGCTTGGAACTGTCATAGCATTTTTCATTCATATCTGTCCTCTGCCCCTTTTTATAATGTTTCCAAGTTGTGTTAATTCTACTCCTGAACAACTAAGTTACCCACTCGTCTCCGTTCCACCTGCCTATACCATCCCCCAAATTGCCTCATATTTCTCCACATTCCATCTTTTCCTTCCCCCGTCCATCCTACGTCCTACCGCCAGCTCCTCCTAAAACATTCATCCATGAGGTTGCACTCTTCTGCAATGTTCACTGCCTAAAGAATAAGGGCCAAACTCCTTGCACAGAAGATGAGGATCCTCTAGGATCTAGCTTCAACCTATCTTTTCCAATCTCCCTTGCTAACCAAACAAAACTTCTCACTTTGTATAAACACTCAGATTTTCCTGCCGTGGTTCTTCCAGCATGCCCTCTGCGTCTCTAATCCTTAAAGTTCAGTGTAAATACTTCTTGTTCTGAAAATTTACCCCAGATCTTTCACCAGCTGTTGACTATCTCTCCCTCCTCTGAACTCACTGTATATGCTATTCATATTTGTCTTGAATCATTACCACTATCCACCCTCTATTCCAGTTATTAGTCTACATATCTTATATCCCCCACCAGACTATGAGCTCCTAGAGGGCAAGAACGGAGATTCATCTCAGAATTTGCCACAGCACTTAACACAGTATGTAGCATAGGGTAGGTATTCAGTAGGTATTGACTAGCTTAATTTGTAAAGTCTCTAAGTAAATGAATGTATCAGCCAAATTGAGACCATTTGAAATTCAGAGTGCAGTGCAGCAAAACCTTAAAAGCAGATTCAAATCACCAAGAGATTTGACTCACCTGGGTCCCACTCTGATCCAGCCAAAGGTTGTCATTATGCACAGCGATTTTGCTTTTGTGTTTCTGTGGAACACTCCAGGCTAAACTATCCATTGACACCAAAGCCCTTCTCTGTTCATTCCCACCACACCCTGGAAGGTCAGAACACATCATTATCCTTCTTCATGTTTCAATCTATGAGATGATAGGTATGTGCCTAAACCCCTGTGCAGTGATAATAACTCATGCCAAAGTACTTTGAACTCAGTAGGTCCCATTCACCCTGTTGTTATGAACATTCCCATGCCCAGAGGCCACCACTAGGAGGCTCCAGCATGTCCCTGAAGCCAGGCTGTTCAGCAAGTCTCTGGGAAAGATTATAGAAAAACTTCAAAGTCTTGATTCCAATCTCCAGACCAGAGAATGCAGGGCAATCCCAATGACCACTCACCTGAGTATATAGCCAGAGGGTGTCCAAGGGCCTGATGAGAAACAAGTATTTCTCTTGTCCCTGCATATTTGAGATTCCTGGTGTGGCAGTTAAGTGGATGGTCCCTGCCTGCAAACTAAAAGAGAAGGATAAGACCTAATCACTTCAAGAAGGGAAGAGGGGCTTTGGAGAATGTAGCATTACTTTTTTTTTTGGCAGTGGTCAATTAAGTATGCAGCACAGAAAAAGTATCTCAGTGCTATTGTTCAATGTTTATCCACCAACAAACATAACCAAGTACCCCCATCTAAAATGCTCTTCACTGATCGCAACCTTTTACTTTTTACATATATTAAAGGGATCAAAGTTTCTGTGTAAAAGTAGAAATCTAAACATACTAAGCATTTCTATCTTGGAATGACTGTAGTGAAAAAGGCAAGATCACCAACTTTATTTCTTTCAGAAGCTTGATTTCATAAACTTTTCTTTAATATTTATTTACTGGGGGGGTGGAGAGAGAGAGAGAGAGAAAGAGAGAGAGAGAGAGAGAGGGCGGGCATGAACAGGGGCAAAGAGAGAGGGAGACACAGAATCTCAACCAGGTTCCTGGCTCTGAGCTGTCAGCACAGAGCCCGATGTGGGGCTCGAACTCACGAACTGTGAGATCATGACTGGAGCCAAAGTCAGGCGTTTAACCAACTGAGCCACCCAGGTGCCCCTCACAAGCTTGATTTCAAATGAGGGATGACAACTAAAGTCATTCACAAATTTTTGGAAATTAATATTTAGCATAATATGAGAGTTGCTTTGAAACTATATGAAGAATCAAAAACATCTGGCAAGTAATATATTCTACAAATTAAAAACACTTAAGTCAGTTTTTCAGTAAGCTCAGACAAGGATCATTTATGCACAGCTCTAAACTGGCTTAGTATTTACAAATGCAATTTGAGAAAAATACTGTGTATTATGGGAAACATAAAAACAGCAATTTAAAAGAACAAATAACTTTGCAACAACAGTTACACCATATACTATGATATCACATCTATTCTCACATTGGTCAAAAGTAGCTATAAAATATTATATAGCATGATATTATTATAACACAGGAACAATGTACAAATAATATTTAAGACCCTGAATTCACAAACAGTGAGCTTTGAGCCTTAAAAACAGTATTTGAAGTTGGGAATGCAAGTTGGTGCAGCCACTCTGGAAAACAGTATGAAGGTTCCTCGAAAAAATAAAAATAGAACTACCCTATGACCCAGCAATTGCTCTACTAGGCATTTATCCAAGGGATACAGGTGTGCTGTTTTGAAGGGACACATGCGCCCCCATGTTTATAGCAGCACTTATCAACAATAGCCAAAGTATAGAAAGAGTCTAAATGTCCATCGACAGATGAATGGATAAAGATGTGGTATATATATATATACATACACACACACACATATATATATACACACACACATATATATACACATATAAATAATATATAATACATATATAAATAATATATAATACATATATACGTTATTTATACGTGTATATATGTGTGTGTGTGTATATGTGTGTGTGTGTATACACATACACACACACACATATACACACACACACATATATATATAACGGAGTATAACTCAGCAATCAAAAAGAATGAAATCTTGCCATTTGCAACTATGTGGAAGGAACTGGAGGGTATTATGCTAAGTAAAATTAGTCCGAGAAAGACAAAAATCATATGACTTCACTCATATGAGGACTTTAAGAGATAAAACAGATGAACATAAGGGAAGGGAAACAAAAATAATATAAAAACAGGGAGGGGCACAAAACAGAAGAGACTCATAAATATGGAGAACTGAGGGTCTGGAGGGGTTGTGGGAGGGGGAATGGGCTAATTAGGTAAGGGACACTAAGGCATCTACTCCTGAAATCATTGTTGTACTACATGCTAACTAATTTGGATGTCAATTTTAAAAAAATAAATAATAAGGGGCGCCTGGGTGGCTCAGTCAGTTGGGCATCCGACTTCGGCTCAGGTCGTGATCTCGCGGTCCGTGAGTTCGAGCCCCGCGTCGGGCTCTGTACTGACAGCTCAGAGCCTGGAGCCTATTTCAGATTCTGTGTCTCCCTCTCTCTGACCCTCCCCCGTTCATGCTCTGTCTCTGTCTCAAAAATAAATAAACATTAAAAAAATTTTTTTAAATAATAAATAAATAATAAAACAAGTTAAATTAAAAAAATAGTATTTGGAATAACATAAATTTTACTGCTTAAACCACAGCAAAAAAGACTAGGTGATGTAATCGAGAATTTAAGCAATCATCTATTTATACAAAAGTACTCATATTTCTAAATTGGATAATGTTTTAGAATAAGCACAGTTATAATTTAATAGCTAAGGATCAAACTCTAGGTTTTATTTAAATAAATATTTCTCATGTGTTAAGGAAACCTAGGCACAGGTTGTTTACGAGACATCAAAACTTTTGGGGGAAAAATTAAAATATGGTCATTTTTACATATGCCAAAAATCTCTCTTTGTAAACCGTCATGAACAATTTTTTTTTTTTACTATTCAGCTGTTTCATAGATATGATCACACTGAGGTAACTATATATTTTTAAAACTTTTTTTCTAAAAAGGTGGACAACAGTATTTTCTATTCTCATTCAAAACTGAGGTCAGCTAACATTGCCTTATCTATATTTGTTGGTAACTTGATATTAAAATCCCAATAAATTACGGTTGCCACATTTCCCCAGCCCATTTTCATTTTACAACAAAATGTTAAAATTCACAAGCGTGTATCATGCCAAGATTTTTTATTTTCTTAATAAAAAACCCCAGTGAAACATAAAAACTAAAAAACTCTGCTTTAAATTTGGATTTGCTCACATTCCTGCATAATTTCTAGGCTTGAAATGTTCTTCGTCTTAGTTATTTTCACTAACAGCTTTCTAAGAATATTTGTTATCAAGGTAACTTTTTAAGAAAAATCATTAATTCCATTTTGTTGAATATATTTTTATCTAATCAGCAACCTGATGCAAACACATTTTCCCCTCTGGCTATAATTACTAAGGATTGCAGTCATCATACCAGAGTCTTCATCATTATCTTCTAAAAGGCTCACGGTCTCCAAAACATTTTTAGAAGTCCTATGTATTCCATCACTAGCATCCAGCAGGTTAGAAAATACACTCAGCCCCTCTTAACCAAGTTCTGCTTCCTCCAGTCCAACTCAAATCCACAGGCTTTCATCCAAATCTACTTTCTTTCTGAAGAACAAGGAGGTAGCTATGGCTGAAGAACTCAAGAAATCTGTCTGACTGGCCCCCTCTTAGGTGCCCACATGACTTCTGATTCTCTTAAAGGATCTTAAGTTGCCCTGAGTGAGGTGGCTCGAACTGTTTCTCCACCTAAAGACTTGCTAAATTTCTGCAGAATCACAGAATGGTGATTCCCTTTCCTACTTCTGCCCCTAAAATGTTTGGGAGTTGCTAAAAACAAATTAACTGCATTGACTACAATGACAACTGGGGGAAAGCCTCAATCAGGAAAAATAAAAGTCCTCTGAGTTAGAAACATCTCCTGACTATGATCAAAACTACTGCCTATTTTTCTAGGGCTTGATGTGCCTGTTTGAGAAACCTGCTTATCTTTCAGGCTCTCCACCCAAAATTCATCTGAGTTACATGTTTTCAATTCCAGCACAGATGGGCAGGACGACAAAGGAAGCTCTATGCTCTGAGGCCAGCTGTTTATTTCAGGGATGGCAACTCCTAATACAAGGCCAACAATGATTTCCTTTGTGTGCCCTTTTCTGTTTTCTGGAATCTGCTAGGATCCTATCAACAAAACAGCAAGAAGCAGTTTTAAGAGCTTCACTGCAATTATCTAGAAGTACTGGCTACCTGATGTTTGCGGTGTTCATCCTGACAGGCAAACATATATAAATACCTACATAGCTCTTTTGGTCGTGTCTTGTTTTACTTTCCTGGGGAGAGATGAGGTTTCTGTAAAACCTTGTAAGTTATGTCTGACAAGAGGTCTTGCCTAAGAATTTTTTTTTAAGTTTATTTATTTACATTGAGAGAGAGAGAGAGAGAGAGAGAGAGAGAGAGAGAGAGGGAGTGTGCGCGCGCGAGCAGGGGAGGGGCAGAGAAAGGAGAGGAGACAATCCCAACCAGGCTCCACTGACAGCACAGAGCCATATGAGGGGTTCGATCCCATGAAGCCCTGAGATCATGACCTGAGCCAAAATCGAGTCAGATGTTTAACCAACTGAGCCACCCAGGTGCCGCTTACCTAAGACTTTTTAAATGTGTTTTTCTTGGAGTGCCTGGGTGGCTCAGTAGGTTGACTGTCTGACTCTTGATTTCAGCTCAGGTCATAATCCCAGGGTCATGGGATCAAGCCCCTCAAGAGCTCTGCAATGAGCCTGGAGCCTGCTTGGGATTCTCTCTCTCTCCCTCTCTCTCTCTGCCCCTCTCCCACTATGCACGCTCCCTCTCTCTCAAAACAAACTTAAAGAAAAAGAATAAAGATGAAAGAAAAAGCTTGATACTGATAAATGTCATCTTTGGTTGGTTTGATATTGCCTACACTCTTTTTGTCATGTTTAGAATTTTTGTTTTTAGGAGTTGTATTCTTTTTGCAAGACAAGGCATGAAAATATTTGAGATATTTTTCAAAATATTCTAGTTTTCTGAATAAAATATCATTTTCACTTTCCTGATATAGCTGAGATATATTCTGATGATTAAGGGAGACTTCCACTTCTTATTTGATTGTCCAGCTTTATGCTTTCTTTGATGACGACTTGTTCTAAATTTTCCTTTACAGCCATCGGAGTTTTCAAACTGGTGCTCACCTGGTTACAAATGATGATACTTAAGACAGACAAAAGTAAGCTCCATTCACCACATTATAAACGTTTAAGTCATCATCATAGGCGTAAAAACCTACAGTAGGTGCTATCTTTGGTCATACCTCAAAAAAGGTTCATTGGAGAAGGGAGCTATAAGTCCTTGAAAAGAAAAAAAAAATTAAACTACTATATGAGCAAGTACATAACAGGTGGTCAGATAAAGATGATTTTATCAAAGAGTAACTATGCAATATTCTTTTAGTAATATTACCGATAGTATATATTACAATACTCTAATTTCAATACAAGTAGTTTCGGATATGTCTAGCAACACTGTAAGATAATTAAGCTGTAACTGGTAGTGACTTGATGTACTTTAGGTAGAAATGATCACTTTCCTAAGCATGTGCTCCCTAAACAAAGTGCAGCCTGTGATTTGATTTTTAAGCAGAAAAAAAGGTTTGCTTCCAACTTGCCAATTTAGTGAAGTTTAAAGAAGAGAATGTTTCTGTTTCATAGAGTATATCAAAGAGGTATGTGATGTTTTAAGTAAGAAAGCAGAGGATCAAAGATGAAACTTCACCTGGGGATCATGCACCTAGAAGAAACATCATTTTAAAACTATAGACCCATCAAATCACCAAAAACTAAAGATGCCAATTTACAATAACAACTGTGGCCATCTAATAACAGCACAAAACCAACAAAGTCATGTCCTGCTATGAGGTACTAACAAATATCTATGTAAAGTCCCCCTCCTAAGACCTGTATATTACCTATAATAGTAATTTACACTTCTATGGTGTTTCCACTTTCAAAATGTTTTCACATCCCATATCAATAATAATAAAAAAGGATGTTATGTGATGTGCCAGATGCGGCTGTAATGTAAACTGAGAGGGGAAATGTCGACCATCAAGCAGTGGTTGCAGGCAGGATAGCTTTGCCTTTAGTACATTGTATTACGTGAAGATAAACTCCAGACAATGAAGCTGGGCTCCAATCAAAACAAAATCAAATAAGGCTGACAAAACCAACTAAAAGCCAAGGCAAGAGAAGCACATTGGGTATGTGAATCAAATGTCTACCTACTGACCTACACAATAACAGGGAAGGAATAAAAATAGAACACAAGTCTAGATTCCACTGGTTAATTTAAACTGCTTGTCATTTCATCTTTAAATCTGCCACTCCAACTGATCGGGGTTAGTAGCAACAAGGAAATAGAGTGTGCTTTACAGAAAGGACCTAGTAAGAAGGAAAGAGAGAGAAAGCTATGTACCAATATACTCACTAAGCCACATGGCACATCTCCAAAGCTAAACAGAATGACCCCAGAATACAAAACACCAAACTGTGAGGTGGCTAGGGCAGCCTTCCTTTAGGACTGCCCCCTTTCTTGGGCTCTTTCTCACCTTGTCTACTACCTCCCTATTTACAATTTATTAGTCCCCTCACCTGACATTCCTACTCTCCAATCCTCCACTCTCAAGAGAGAAGCTTCAGTGTAAATCAGCTGAGGTCAGATATGCCTTTTTTTTTTTTTTTGAGACAGAGAGATAAAGCACACATGCAAGCAGGGAAGAGGGAGAGACAGAGAGAGAGAGAGAGAGAGAGAGAGAGAGAGAGAGAAAGAGAGAGAGAGAGAGAGAGCGAATCTTAAGCAGACTTCATGCCGACCTCTATTTCCAAGTTCGAGCCCATGATCCTGGGATCATGACCAGACCTGAAATCAAGTCAGACACTCAACCGACTGACCCACCCAGGTGCCCCAAGGTCAGATATTCTCAACTAAAATTTAACATATAGGGGCACCTGGGTGGCTCAGTTGGTTAAGCATCCAACTTTGGCTCAGATCATGATCTCCCAGTTCATGAGTTTGAGCCCTGCATCTAGGTCTGTGCTATCAGCCAGAGCCCACTTCTGATCCTCTGTCCTCCTCTCTCTCTGCTCCTCCCCACTCACACTCTCTCGCTCTCAAAAATAAATATTTAAAGTATATCAAATAAAATAAAGTTTAACGCACAATATCAGATGTCTGGAAGTGACCTTAGAAGGCCTTTTCCCCTAATTTTTCACCCGCTGAATCAATTCTCCTATAATAATTGCCACACATGGAATCCAGTCTGAGTAAACACCTCCCCTGATTGTAAATCAAGGCTTCCTGGGGCAGCCCATTCCATTTCTGGACGGTTCTGATCATTAAAAGGTTCTCAGTCATGCTAAACAAAATTAGCCCCCTATGGTTTCTCCTCACTTGAGAAATATGAAACAAGTCCTTCTCCCCCTGGCAGCCTTTCACTTTATTTAAATACATCTGTCACCTCCCCCACTGAGTACCACCCCCCTGCAGTTCAAATATGCCCAACTGTTCCTCATATGACATGATTTATAGGCCCCTAATCATGTTGCTCATCCTCTCTTGAACATGTTGCAGTTCAGTAAAGTCCCTCTTCCAAAGTATGGAAGACAATATTGCAGGAAGTCCCTCTTGCCCAGAATTAAGGACAATATTGCAGGAATGGCCTAAATATGGAATAAAAAAGCCTTTGTCTACCATCAAAAGAATTATAGGCACCAAGGATGGAATGAACAAGAGAAGGATTTCTATTGTTACTATCAGACTGGGAGGTGGGGAGATGGGGGGGCGGGGGAAGGTGTGAAAGAGAGTTCACCATGCTTTGCATTCTGTGATTTTGGCATTAGATGTAAATTTTTTTTTCATGTTTATTTACTTTTGAGAGAGACAGACAGAGCATGAATGGGGGAGGGGCACAGAGAGAAGGAGACACGGAATCTGAAGCAGGCTCCAGGCTGAGCTGTCAGCACGGGGTGGGGGGAGCCTCGAAGTCACAAGCGATATCATGACGTGAGCCGAAGTCGGACGCCCAACCGACTGAGCCACCTAGGCGCCCCTTGGAATTAGATTTTAAAAACACAAATGAGAACCCACTGTGTGCAGCGTTCTCTGCTAGGCACTTTTGGAAAAACAAATCAGTAAAATACAGCCCTGAAAGAATCCCACAAACCATCATCTATCCCTTATCCCCTCCTCTTCAGGCAAATCACAATCACACAGGTCTTTCTGATGAGGCAGATTTGAATTACTCATCCATGTTAAAACGCCTGGCTGGGGCTAGAGACCCCAGCCACCCACCCACTCAGCCTCAGGATGATGAGCTTGACCTGACCCCAGAAAAGGTCATGGAAGTATTCTATATGCTTGTGACAGTGGCCCCACTGACTCATCACGCCATCCTGACTCTTGTACACTGTACCCCCCTCTTCCCAGTCTGAGAGCTCTCCCCTCTTCTCAAAATACAGCCCTCTCCTCCTTCGTCGGCCCAGATCCCCTGATGGTACACATCTATAATCTATATTACCCCTGACCCTGAGATGGACTCGCCCAGTTTCTGCTGACTGGCAGCTCCTGAGCACAGGGCTTGTCTCCCCACCAGAGTCGCGAGCACCTTGCATTCTCTTTGCCCCGGTCACTGTTAGCAGCCACCACCAGTAAGGACACACATGGTGAGGCTTTTACAGAATCCAGAACTGAAAGCCCTGGGGACCTTCCATTCTACAGCTGACAAGGGAAGCCCAGAAAGTCAACTGACCCTTTTGAGGTAACAGAGGGACCCTGGTGATAGTGTGTATGCTGTCTTGATTTCCCGGCTCACTTCTCCTAACGCGGGAGGAGGTTTTTAAAATCTAAACACTTTCTGTGCATTTACAGAATCAGCCTGGGACCGGCTTCATATTTTAAGAAAGAAGTCTACAAACCTCAACGCCCACCACACTTAGTATATAAGACACGCCCCCTCATCGCTAACTGCCTATCACAGAGCTGGCCAGAGCGCCGTTCTCCCACAGTCCCTCCGGCAGAGGGCGAGGATTCGAAGCGCAGAATTTGGCGGTTCTCGATTTTCGCTCCTCAGGGCCCTCCCACGGCCCGGGCTCGCCAGCCCTGTTACCAGGCCAAGGGGCAGGGGGCAAACCTGAGGCGACACCGGCGGCTGGGCCCCGCCCCCGCTTACCCGGCTCGGCCAGCCCCGAGAGACGGGTGTGCACTCGCTCCCGAGCGACCCTTGGGGTGCGGACTCCACCGCAGGAGCCCCGAGACGGGGAGGCGGCCCGGCCTTCCAGCCGCGTGCCCCACGTAGGAAACGGGCTCCGGCGGCCCCCAGCGCCAGAAGGGGGCTGAGCGGAAGCTGGGGGGCCAGACGTACCCGCGCCGCGTCCTGCGCCACGCCCCCGACCCAAGCCACGCCCCAGGCCGTGCTCTCCGGTGCGCGCCTTCCCCGTTCTTTCTTCACCCTGCGCTCCAGCTCTTCCACCTTTCCGCCCCTCCCCGCTTACTCCCGCGCCGAGTGCCCCTCCCTCCCGGCTCCACCCCTTCCTCCATTCCAGCTTCCAGGCCTCGCCAGGAAGGACATAGTGACCCCACCGTTCGGCCCTGCACGTTGTTGGTTTGAGCTCCGTGTGGTTAAAGCATTCGTACCACCCAAGAGTGAGCAATTCAGTGTAATAACATGAGCTGACAGAAAACCTACTGGTGCCAGGCTCTGTTCCAAGTAAGTTACCAGTATTGTGCCCTTTTAACAAATTGGAAGACTGAGGCCAAGGTGATTAAAAAGATTAAGACTGATGGATAAAAAGGAAAGTGGTATATCCATACAACGGAATATTACTGAGCAATAAAAAGGAGCCAACCGCTGCTGGTACATTCCATAACTTGGATGAATCTCAAAAACGTCATGCGAAGAGAAAAAAGCCAGACACAAAAGAAAACATACTTAATAATGCCATTTATATGAAATTCTAGAAATGGCAAATCAATAGCGACAAGAAGCAGGTCAGTGGTTGCCTGAGGCTGGAGATGGGGCAGGAAGGAAATCTTGGGGGTGATGAAAGTATTCCAAAACTTTATTGTGATGGTGGTTGCACAACTGTGCACCCTTACCCAAATGTATCAAGCTGTATGCTTAAAATGGGTGATTTTTGTGGTATGTTAAATGTCCCTCAAAAAACTGCAAAAAAAAAAAAAAAGGATGGGGAGGACAAAAAAGAGAACTCTGGGTAACACCAAGGGTGAATGGAGAAGAAACAGGAAAGGTAAAGAGGAGTCAGAGAGGTGTAAGAAGTAAGAAATAGAGATAGCACCAAAACCAGGTGGAGAGACTAGTGTGTGGCGCATTGTAGATGCCAAATAAATTCTTGTTGAATGAATAAATATGCAGTGTCTAGAGGGAGGAAGTGGTCAACATGCCACAGAGAGATTGTAGAGGATGAGAACTCTAAAGAAGCCCTGGAAGATTGAGCTAGAACCAGGGAGAGCAGCCTGAAGACGAAAAGTCGCCCGTTTTTTCTGTGTCTGTGTTCTGAAAGATTCCAGGGAGAGAGATGTAGGAGTATGGTATGCGTGGGCAGATCACCTGCCCTACGTCTGGTTCAGTTAATGGTAATACGGTTGTAAACAAAACCAATGGAATATTGGGCTCATTGTGATTTTCCTGTTTACAAAATCCATCATAGTTTTAAAATTGTCAAAAAAAATGCTTTTTTTAAATAGGGTTCAATCATATGAAAACATTTTGCAGTATTTTTAATGCTGCTTGACCATTGGCTTGAAAAGGTAGTTAATGATGATCTGTCCCATATTCTGAATTTTTGAAGTACAGGTTCAAGGCTTTAGAAGAGTGACAATCATAGAAGATATGTCCCCTGCAGTGCAAATTTTCTGACAGTGGTTTACACATGTATGATTAGCAGTGTGCTGTGGTATTCAGCAAAGCCAGCCCACAGTCGAGGCTTTCCAAACCTCATGCTCTGACTTGCAGGACCTGAGTCACAATGACTGATGGAAGAGGGTATTGCCTGTTAAGGGCTGGTGGACTGATTAATGTTCTCAGCATGAAGCTTTGGGCCTTTAACCCTGACAGATCATTAGCTCCCAGAAAATGTCCAGCCTCCGGGGGTCATGGTTGTTATTACAAACTAATAAATACATGAAAACATAAAACAGAGCAAATGGCCTTTTTATGTACTGGAGATATTTAAAAACTAAGCTGCATATTTCCATGAATATAGAGTCCTGTTTGTAGCATAAATCCTCCCTTAGCTTTTAGAAAGTAGGAGCAGAGACCATTAGAAGAGCCATACTTCACTGTTAATGTTGCATTAAATTTTAACCACTGCAGTCATGGTTAAGGAGATATTTTCATTATAATCTGGTACATTCAGGACCTTGCAACTTAGTTCAGGGTGCACGCATTTTTGGCAAATTGATTATATTCATGTTGGCTTCTTACTCAAAGGATATGAATGTTTTACATTTGATAAAACTTAATCAGTCCTTAAGGTTATTTACATGTTAGAAAAGATAAAAGCCTCAGACACAGACTAATACATATTATATGGGGAAAATATTAAGCCCCTGTAGGAAGAAAATCAGCCACTGTTTCTTTGTTGTTAAGTACAATATGTTCCAGTGAAAAATAGACATACCACTATAAACTGATAGTACATAAAAAAAGGAAACCAAATGCTCACCACTTCTGGAATCATTGTCTGTTTCGTTAATTTCTACTTTATATCTTCCTGGAAAGAAAATATGAATTAGCTAACAAAAAGACAAATGCAGTAACGGGGAAATAATCAAGGGGAAAGGGCAGACTACAACTATTCCAGAAATAGATGCCACTTTAGTCACTGGGATGGGGTCAGAGGTCTGGGCTCCCTGGTGCTAAGTAAGGCCCAAGGGGAAACTTGGTAAACCTGACATAAGTGTCAGAAGAAAAGAAAAAATGTGTGTGGGGTCTCCCAGAAAACTAGTAAATTTTAGAAACATGTTAAAATTGAATCAGGTCCCATTCTCTTTGACCATTAGACTGTGGTTCTTTAGTGACACTTTGCTATGAGCTGAACTGTGTGTCCTCCCCCCTCCACACACATTAATACGTTGAAGCCCTAACCCCCCCCCCCAGTGTGACTGTATCTGGGTAGGGTCTTTAGGAAGTAATTAAAGTTGAATGAGGTAATAAAGGTAGGACCTAATTCCAAAGAACTGTGGCCTTATATGAAGAGAGATCTTTCTTTCTCTCTCTCTCTCTCTCTCTCTCTCTCTCTCTCTCTCTCTCTCTGCCATCTGAGGACACAGAAAGAAGGTAAGCTACGAAGAGAGCCCTCACCAGAACCTGACCATGCTGACACCCTGATTTTGACCTTCCAGCCTCCAGAACTATGAAAAAATTAATTCCTATTATTTAAGCCACCCAGTCAATAGTATTTTGTTATGGCAGCCCAAGCTGACTAATACACACTTAGACATAACAAATGTTGTCACCCATAAGACGTGAGAACACAGAATGCAATCAAATGTCAAGAAAACTGGGTCTGATCCTGGCCCTATATCTCCTTCCATGACCTGTCAATGTAGAAGACAGTAGATTCTAATTAGATATTTTTACCTGTCCTATAAACTGCAAATAGATAAAGTTGACTCTTCTTCAATGTCACACACCAAAGTCATATGTGCTCTTTAACAAACTGTACAGTAAGCCTATTCACATCAGTCTGTTTTTAATAAGTTAAAAAACAAAGCAAGGTATCTACATAGATGTCCCAAACTGTGAGACTGATAAATTATGGTGGGGGTATCTGGGTGACTCAGTCAGTTAAGCATCCAACTCTTGATTTCAGCTCAGGTAATGAATGATCTTGCAGTCTGTAAGCCTCAAGTCAGGCTCTGGGCTGTCAGCATGGAGCCTACTTGGGATTCCCTCTCTCCTTCTCTCTCTGTCCCTCCCCAGTGCGCACGCTCTCTCCCTCTCTCTCTCTCTCTCTCTCTCTCTCTCAAAATAAATAAACTTAAAAAAAAAAAACAATAAATAAATAAATAAATAAATAAATAAATAATGGTGCTTTGACGCCATAACTATGAACTCTTGGTTTTGTTGTTTTTTTTTTTAACGTTTATTTATTTTTGAGAGAGAGAGAGACAGAGCATGAGCTGGGGAGGGTGGGGCAGAGAGAGGGAGACACAGAATCCTTGAGCTGTCAGCACAGGGCCCAATGCAGGGATCAAACCCACAAACTGTGAGATCATGACCTGAGCTGAAGTCGGCCCCGTAACCGACTGAGCCACCCAGGCACCCCGTATGAACTCCTGTTTTAAGAAATTTTGAAAAATAGAGGTGCCTGGATGGCTATCAGAAGCGTCGACTTCAGCTCAGGTCAAGATCTCGCGGTTCGTGAGTTCGAGCCCTGCGTTGCTCTGTGCTGACAGCTCAGAGCCTGAAGCCTGCTTAGGAATCTGTGTCTCCCTCTCTCTCTCTCTCTGCCCCTCCCCCACTCACACTCTGTCTCTGTCTCTCTCAAAAATAAATAAACGTTAAAAAAAATTTTTAAAAAAGAAATTTTGAAAAATATTTATAATATTAAGTAAAATAATATATAAAGACATAATCTGATTACAATCACATAAAAGAAACTATAAAGATAATGTAAAAATGAAAGCAGCAATAGGTAGTTTGAAATATGAGTTACTTTTGCCTGCATGTTAGTCTCTGAAATGTTGCTAGATTTTTTTTATTATTTACAATTTTCAAAATAAATTCAAAAGCACCTATGGAGAACTGTCTTTTTATTACCAAATTGACTGTGCCTTTTGTTAGTTGTTGAAGAGTCCAATTGTGATTAAAGTTACATTTGATTTATAGTGTTGTCATTTTAAATACACAGAGTCAAAAATGACTAAATTGAAATAACCAAGTGTTTCAATTTTAATGAGATCTGAAAGCTAACTTAGCTAAATGTCTTCAAAAGACAAGGTCGAGATAAATGTTGGCGTGATCGGATCTCTTCATCTCACTTGTCCCATGTGTCAAGATGAAATGAGAGCATACTCTTAGAAAAAGGAAAGCATTCAACCCCCACCAAAGCTAGATTCTGATCACTAAGCATGAGTGAATAACAGAGGCCTTGTATTTATTTATTCACTTAGTTGTCATTCATTCAGTTGACACTACTTAGTATGGGGCAGTGATTTAAGGCATGGACTTCAAAGCCAACTGCCTGGATTTAAATCTCTATCACTTACCAGAGTTCTGATCCCATGTAACAGTCAAGATAAGTTAGATTTGCTATGGTGTCTCAGTCAGTTTGGGCTGCTGTAACAAAAATACCATAGATTGGGCAGCCTATAAATAACAAATGTTTCTCTCCCACAGTTCTGGAAGCTGGAAAGTCTGAGATCAAGGCACTAACAGATTCACTATCTGGTGCGAGCCCATTTCATGTTTAATAAACAGCTATCTTCTCACTGTGTCATCCATGGCAGAAAAGGCTAGGGAGCTCGCTGGGGTCTCTTTTATAAGGGTGCTAATACCACTCATGAAAGGGATCTGCCCTCATGATCTAGTCACCACCAAAGTCCCTACCACCTCGAAATACCATCACATTGGGGATTAGATTTTCAACTAATTGAGTTTGGGGGAGGGGCTATATATTTAAGTCTGTACCATGTGTAACAGATGACAACTGAAATCTCTGTTACTTAAAACACCTTGTTAAAAAAAAATTTTTTTAAACACCTTGATATATTCCTACTCAAGCTACATTTCCCATGTGAGGGAGAGAGCTGTGCCCTACATAATCACTCAGCGATCCAGGGTGATAGAGACTCTAGCATCTTTAGCTGTGTATATACATGTCAGCATCTTGAGTCCTGGAGGGTCTCATACCAGCAACCCAATGCTTCAGGGGTGTCTGGGTGGCTCAGTTAGCTGAGCATCCAACTCTTGATTTCAGCTCGGGTTGTGATTTCATGGTTGTGAGACTAAGCCTGGAGTCAGGCTCCCTACTGGACATGGAGCCTGCTTAAGCCTCTATCTCCCTTTCCCTCTGCTCCTCCCCTGCTCATGCTTGTGCTCTCTCTCTCTCTCTCTCTCTGTCTCAAATAAAAAGAAATGCTTCAGCGAAGAAGTGACTCATAGCACAGAAGTGACGCATATCAATTCTACTCATTGCTTATTGTCACAAGACCACCTAACTCCAAGAGGGTAAGAAAATCATCCTCCCACATGCTTAGATAGAGAGGAGACCCAGGGAAGGGTGAACACTAAAAGCCTCTATGATAAATTGAGCAAATTACTTAGCCTCTTTGTGGCTCCATTTCTTTATCTGTAGAATGAAGATAATAATAGTGTATAGCTTATAAAGTTATTGTGAGGATTAAGTTAATGTACATAAAGCACTTTGAACTGTGTTTAACACTAATACTCAATGAAAGCTATTATTATTATGTACCAGTCATTGTGCTAAGCAGTAGGGACAAAAGATGAATTAGACAGCTCTCTCTACCCTAGGAGTTCACACATTAGAGAATAAATATATATAAGTAATGATTCCACAGGAAATCTGATTAATATCACTCGGGAAAGTGATCTTACTTCTGAGTAGTCTTAGTAACGCAGATAAACAGAACAGCATGGGAAAGTGGAACACAGGCTGTGGAATCAGTCAATTCTTAATTTGACCCTTGGCTTTGCCACTTACTGGCTGTAACTTAGACGAGTGACTTAACCTCTCTGAGCCTCGATATCCTTCCCTGTAAAACAGGAACTTAAAAACATTCACCTGAGATTAGTTAGGATGAAATGTGAAACAGGTAGCATAATGTGCAACGTGTAGTTCAATTGATAGGAGCCATTATTTTGAATATATTCTTAAACACTCTAGACAGAAACTTTCCCTGTTCTATTCATTTCAAATCAGTAAACATGCATAGAGCGCCTATGTGCCTATCCGTACTCACTGGGGAATATAAATTTAGCTGGCTTGTCTTTTTCAGGTCACATCAAGTAAAGCATAACATGAAAAATAAGACAAAAAAAAAAAAACAAAAAAAACACTACATAATCCCAAATCCTACATATGCCTTGATCTAGCCTTCCCCCACCGCCCACTCCCCCTCTACTCTCTCCAGAATCCAACCCCACTTAGATTCTTCCCAATCATTTTGCAAGTTTCCAAGGGGCATCCTGTGGTTTCTCCAAGATCCAGGCTTCTTTCCTTCCTCTTTGCTCTTCTTCCTGCAATGAACCCCTAGAGAGGGCCCTTCAGCTCCCACCAGCTCCTCTGCCCCCTCACTGAAATGCATAAAATGCTTCACACAGGGAAAGACAGGATGCTCTGTGGTAAATCAGCCATTGTGGACATCCTTTAATTAACTTTTAATTCACAAATAAGATCTCAAGCTGTACATCACATTCCTATGAATATTCACTTATCTTTGGTCAAGAATCTTCTCTGTAACCAATCTTTTATTTCGTGTAGCTGTGTGGGTTAGCACAATCGAGATGAGTATTCACTGTTAGCCAAAAGTCGAGTTACAAATCTACCCAACCAGGGGCGCCTGGATGGCTCAGACAGTTGGGTGTCCGACTTCGGCTCAGGTCATGATCTCACAGCTTGTGAGTTCGAGCCCCACATCGGGCTCTGTGCTGACAGCTTGGAGCCTGGAGCCTTCTTCAGATTCTGTGTCTCCCTGTCTCTCTGCTCCCCCCCTGCTCACTCTATCTCTCTGTCTCTCTCTCTCTCAAAAATAAATAAACATTAAAAAAATTTTTTTAAAAATCTACCCAACCAGATGACCCCTCTTCTGTCATAAGTTAAAAAAAAATGACATCAAATACCATAAAAAGATAGACAGTTGGTATTTTTTTTGATGCGAGTTCCTAATAAATAATTACCTATATACTTCTTTTGTAGAATCCCTAAGATCCTACAAACAATAGAGTCATAGTTTATAACATAGCTATAAATTAATAACCTTATTGAAATATTTTTCGATGGGATTAGATTAGGTCTTCCCAAGCCACCAGCCTGAGTACAATTGTACCAGAAAAGCAACAGTATCAGAGGATCTTGGGACTAGAGGTTCTGCCTCACTAGTCCATTCAGCTTCTTGATGAACAGCTAGGAGTTGAGGGAGGAGTGTGTCATACACTTCACTTATTCTGCCCCTAGGCACTGACAGCCGCCAAAGACACCGCGTGTTGCTTTTTCCTTGACATCCACGGTCACCTCCCCACTGCACAGTGCTGCTCTGAGGCAGAATTCTGGGCCTCTGGGTGAGGCTCAGCTGCTGAAATCACTCCTTCCCCGCCCAGGTACCTGATCTGGAGAGAACCTCAGGCTTCTACCTGTCTCTAGCTCCAGGAACCTGGTGTGTCCCAGCAAGCTTTATCCGTCTCGGTGCTTCTCTGGCGTCAGCCAAGTTCATGGGGAGGCAGCTTGGAAGACCCTCCAGAGGAGGTGAGCCCCAGTTGCCTAGCTAGGGTGAGGTTGTGTCTCCCTCAGTTGGTGGCCAAGCCCTCAACTACCAGTCACCTGATCTAAGACCCTGCCTGCTTCCTTCCTGCTTAGCGAGATTTCTCTAACGGGAGGTGCAAATGTTTTCCTTGTATCCGTTTTCTGAGAGGTACCCAGTGTAAGTGCGAGTGTGTGTGTCTGTGTGGATTTTCATTTAGGGCAGTGTCTAGTACTGTTTCTCAGTGTAGATTTATGTTTACTTAAAACTGTGAACTCGCTCTCCTGACTGACTTTTCCCTTTTGTAATAAACACCTTTGGTTTAAAAAATTATTCTTATTTTCTGTATTCATTCCAGAGGTATTTATTTCTGCCGAAGTCGTGACAGTGATGAATAATCTGGCTCTAACAGAACTTACATTCTATTGGGTTAGACAAATGTTGAAGAACTAATACCATAATTTTTAAATTATAATTACGGTAAGTGCTAAAAAGGAGGAAAACTAATTGCTAAGAGAGGATATGACAAGTCACCTGACTTATCCAAAGAGGGAGAAAGGCTTTCTAGAAGGGGTGCTGATTGAGCTGAACTCTGAGGGATAGGTAGAAAATAACTGGGCAAAGGACGTGTATGGGGTGGAGGAAAGCACCATACTAGAGAGCATTGCAGGAAGTTGAAACAACATGTGCAAAGGACACTGACTGCTCTCAGGAGCTGAAAGAAAGTGACTGAAATGCAAAGATCCAGGAGGAGCATGCCCAAGAGGAAGCTGGTGAGAAGGCAGAAGGCAGAAGACAGATCCTGAAGGGCCTGTTCACTACACCAAAGACTCTGGTCTTTACCTTATGAGCTGTGGCAAGAATTAGTGAGTGTAAACAAGAGAGTTATATGATTCTTTTTTTTAAGAGATGGTTCTAACTACTGTGTGGGAAAAGCATGGAGGGAGGAAATAGAATTGGGAAGTTATTTCATTAGTCTTAACTGAGAGGTGATAGTGGATTGACCTAGCTTGTGACTAGAGATGGACAAAACTGGGCAGTTTTGAGATATATTTAGGAGGTAGAATTCACAAACAGCTAAGGCCTGAAAATTCAAACTAGTAGACATGAATTTAAGTTTAAAAAGGGAAAAAACCTAGTAAGGTTGAGGAAAGTCCCTACTTAGAAAGGGTGGCAGGGGCGCCTGAGTGGCTCAGTCCGTTAAGCATCTGACTTCAGCTCAGCTCATGATCTTGCAGTTTGTGAGTTTGAGCCCTGTGTCAGGCTCTGTGTTGACAGCTCAGAGCCTGGAGCTCATTTCGGACTCTATGTCTCCCTCTCTCTCTGCCCCTCCCCTGCTCACAGTCTGTCTCTCTGTCCTTCAAAAATAAATAAACATTAAAACAATTTTTTTTTTTAAAGAAAGGGTGGCAGAGTTTACTTTGAGATAATAGCATTATGCAAAGACTAGAGGGTGTTACGGGAAAGTCATATTTTATTCCTAAAACTTAAAATTCTGGGTTGTTGGATCGATCTATCTATCTATCTATCTATCTATCTATCTATATCTTTTATGTTTCATAAAATAATAATTTATAAATTATACATCCATTTCATAAACATTCATATATTGTATGAATACATATTCATGTTATATTTATGAATATCTGTGTGTTCAAAATGCACCCATAAGAACAATAAGGAACTCTTGAGATGTTCAGGGCAAATTCCTGTTGAAGACCAATTGGGCTACTCAACATGGTTGGTCTGCTTGGGAAATAATAGAAGTAACTACTTAGAGAATGTGTTTATATTACACAATTTATATCTGCCTATTTATTGCTACTTTATTTCTTCTTCATTCCTTGGAGAAGGACCTATAATAACTAAAGCTATTGGTCTCCAGGGAAGCCAGACACAGATACAGCAGTTGGAGAGAAAAATCTCTCCTGTGTCTCCGTTTCCCTTAACCTTCTGGAATCGGATTCATTCCTGGCACTTGAGAAGGTCTGATGAGTGAAAGATGAGTTGTGGCCATCTGGTACTTCTGGGGAAGTGCCATTGGGTCGTAAAGAGAACAACTGGGTAAGGAGTTAGGAAATAGGAGCCCTACCCCCTGTTCTAGACCTGGCTTCCTGGATTGCCTTGAGTGGATTACTTGACTCCCTGGGCCTTAGTTTTTGAGCAGGAGAATTTGAACTCGACTACGTCCAGGATTCCCACAGTACTTGTTCTGTGACTCAAAGGGAGAATACAAAGTCTCCTACCTAATACTTCACAGACAGGGTCTCTCTAGTCATTCATTAATTCGTTTGACAAACGAGAACCACTGTGTACCAAGTATGACCATTGGCATGAGGCACATAGCAGTGAACATAGACAAACATCCTCGTGGGGTTTACATTCTAGTGTTGACAGTGGCTCTATTCAAACTCTGGCATTTTTAATATACAGTTAAAAGAAGATGTTTTGGGGTTTTGTTTGTTTTTTAACACTAGTCAGAAAAAGTTTGTTCTTTCAATACTTGTCTCAGGCAGCATCTTCTTCCTTAAGAAGGCCATCCCTCTGAAGACTCAGAAAGGGCAGAGTAGTCCCTTCATCTGTAAGTTATAGCGTTCTGTTCTAGGAGATTTATTCATAAATTGTATGTATATTTACATATTAATAGACACAAATAATCATTCCTATTGAAAGTCAATATTGGCATTGGTCATCTCAGTCAGACTATAAATTCCTTGCAGAAGTGACCACTTAGTCTCAGACAGTTGGTGAAGTGCTGGGCCCCAATAGGTGCCCAGTGCACACTTGCTGAACAGCTCTGTGCTATGGGAACGTGTTGGAGCGGATACCCCCTGCCCTCACTGACTTGTCCGGGAAGAGCCCTCAGAGCAGGATTACACCTAAGGAGAATAAAAATGAGAAGCCCAGGGGCGCCTGGGTGGCTCAGTCCGTTAAGCATCCGACTTCAGCTCAGGTCACGACCTCACGGTCCGTGAGTTCGAGCCCTGCGTCGGGCTCTGGGCTGATGGCTCAGAGCCTGGAGCCTGCTTCCGGTTCTGTGTCTCCCTCTCTCTCTGCCCCTCCCCCGTCCATGCTCTGTCTCTCTCTGTCTCAAAAATAAATAAACGTTAAAAAAATAATTTAAAAAAAAATGAGAAGCCCATAGAATCAGAACCATGGACCAGTGATCGTTTCTTTGCTACTCCTGGCCTCATAATCCAGCAGTTGAAAAAAATGACGGCGACTATACAGATTCTCCTTTGGCACCCACATTCTGCACTCCTGGTTTGAAAATTCCTTCTACGAAGAACAGTACAGCTTTGGGATCCACAAATTATCCATTATCAGAAACAAACAGTTCATCAAATGATTTGGAAATGAAAGATTGTACATCGCTCGTTTTAATTCAGAGAAGTGTTTTGAGAGTTTTGCAGATCCCTCTTCTGTAATTTCTTCTTACGAGAATCTGCTGAGAACATCTACACCTCCAGAAGTAACTTCCATTCCAGAAGATATTCTCCAGAGGCTATCAAAATACAACTCAAACCTAGCTACTCCAGTGGCAGTGAAAGCCGGGCAATTCACATTGCCCTACAGCTTTCCCCCTTTTTATTATTATTTTTTAAATTTAATGTCCATTTATTTTGAGAGAGGGAGAGCACGAGCAGGGGAGGGGAGGGGCAGAGAGAGGGAGACACAGAATCCGAAGCAGGCTCCAGGCTCTGAGCTGCCAGCACAGAGCCCAGCGTGGGCTCAAACCCACAGCCATAAGATCATAACCTGAGCAGAAGTCAGACGCTCAACAGACTGAGCCACCCAGGTGCCCCTGGATTTTCCCCTTTTAAAAAACCAACCCATAGTAAAGGTGAACATGGACACTGAAAAAGAAAAGAAAAAAGCTGGAATCCCACTCATGGGCTCTTGCCAGGTTTCCTTTGCTCTGCCTGCCCTTTCTCGCCCCCAGGTTTGTTTCCCTGCCCAAAGCTCAGGCTTGCTCAGGTCCTGCTTCCGCAGCTGTCAGCTCTCCAGGGCAGACCATGGTTCTATTCTCAGGGGTGCATTCCAGCACATGGGCCTCCCAAGTGGGGAGGGCACATCACAGGGAATACCCTAGAAATCCACTGAGGTGTGAGAAGAAAATACTCGAATACACACACATACACATTTACTTTTTATCAAAAAAAAAAAAAAAAAAAAAGGAGGAAAAATTAAGATTTACTTACATTTCATGCGTGGATTGACATCGGCACCCTCACTCGGTATGCATGTCTGGTGGCCTCTCAGTGCATATGGTACCCTGGTCACTTTAAGGGAAAGGGGTAAGGGGAGTTTCCACAGTAAAGACAGGGTCACTGAGGGTTCAGTGAGGTAGATTTACAGATTACGTTATCTGGTTTTAACTAACTTGCCCTCACAAAGTAGAAAGGTGGCTTTAAAAGATTCTTACGTAAACAAACAACAAAAAACAAGAACAAAACAACAACAAACAAAAAACGACAGCTGGAATATAATGCCAAAGATATATCAAATACTTACATAGCATTTACTACACACCAGCCACTATCCTAAGTGCTTTGTCTCTATTAATTCATTTAACCTGCACAAAAAACCCAGGGAAGATGGGACTTTTTTACTCCATTTTAAACATGAGGAGACTGGGGCACCAAGAGTTTAAGTTGCTAGTTCTTAACCCAGAGCAGGCAACCTGTCTCCGGTCAGTGCTCTTAAGTACAATACGATACTCCTTGTAAGGACAAGGAAACAAGAAAATAGCAGAGTGAACACTTCTTCTCTTCTTGGTACAACACCTCACTCACATATCTCAGGAAGTTAAAGTTTTGACTAGTGTGATGGTCAGACAAATGTTTATGAAACTATCAAGAAGATCCTTGAGGGACGCCTGGGTGGCTCAGTCGGTTAGGCGTCCGACTTCGGCTCAGGGCATGATCTCACAGTTCGTGAGTTCGAGCCCCGCGTCGGGATCTGTGCTGACAGCTCAGAGCCTGGAGCCTGCTTCACATTCTGTGTCTCCCTCTCTCTCTGCCCCTTCCCTGCTCATATTCTGTCTCTCTCTGTCTCAAAAATAAATAAACATTAAAAAAAATTTTTTTTAAAAAGAAGATACTTGAAATATGGGTTTACATTCACCATCCTTAATGATGAATGTTGCCTTGTTTATGATGTCTTGGGATGTTAGCCAATAATAGGAGGACATGTGTTCAATTCATAAATAAATTAATCAATATATCTTAGTGGGTTTTTTTTAATGTTTGTTTATTTTTGAGAGACAGAGCATGAGCAGCAGAGGGGAGAGAGAGAGGGAGACACAGAACTCATAGCAGGCTCTAGGATCTGCACTGTTAGCACAAAGCCTGACGCAGGGCTTGAACGCACAAACTGTGAGATCATGATCTGAGAAGGAGTTGGACATTTAACCAACTGAGCCACCCAAGCACTCCCTAGCTTAGTGTTTTCTTAAATAAGCACCAGGTCAGAACAATTTGGAGACCACTCCCCTGGAGATTAATGAATAGCTAAACAACTCTTACACTCCAAATTATTTGTTGTGGTTACTTTCTGGGGACTGAGATTGTATGCAATTTGTGAAGTTTTAAGATAAAATTTCCATTTATTACCTCTAAATTTAAGTAGTGTTGGAATTTTCCAAAACTATCATGAAACATTTTATAAGGCAAATTTGAAGAACAAAATTTATTTCTGTGCCTCCGCTAACTACCCTAAAGTGCCTGATTTCCTTTTTTTTTAATGTTTACTTATTTTGAGAGAGAGAGAGAGAGAGAGAGAGAGAGAGAGTATTAGTGGGGGAGGGGCAGAGAGAGAGGGAAACACGAATCCAAAGCAGGCTCCAGGTTCTGAGCTGTCAGCACAGAGCCTGACGTGGGGCTCCAACTCCTGAACTGTGAGATCATGACCTGAGTCGAAGTCAGATGCTTAACCAACTGAGCCACCAGGAGCCCCAAAGTGCCTGATTTCTTTGCATGGCATTTAGGATCTTCCATGATGTTTGTGACCACCTTCTTCAGGTCTCAGAATCCCCAGGTTACTTTTGCCTTCCACCAATCTCTTCTCAGCAGTGTCTCTAATGGGCTGTCAGTACTTAGTTGAGTCTTGGCCATTGCATTAGGCATGTGCCCCAGAAGGGCCTTTTTTTCCTCACTGGAACAACATCTTTCCAGTCATCTGAGACTCAAACGTCATGTCCTGCCTGAACCTACTTCTCTATACACTCAGGACTTTATTTATAGATGCATTATATATTTTAACATATTGTTTCAGTTATGGCTAGGGCTTCCCCATGTGAGTGTGCACGTTGTGAAATGCACACAGATGGAGGCTGAAATCTTGCCCAAGCACTGTTCACCAGACTGTGAACCCAGGAACACTTTTTCCCAATTCGCTCACTGTATATTGCTGTTCCTACCAGATTGCAAACTCCCTAAGAGCAGAGAGCCTTCTTGTTCATCAATCTGGCACAGTTCCTGGCAAAGAGGCCTTGTCAAAAAGACTCTCAATAAATACCTGTTGAATTGCATTTCAGAGCACATTTTCAGACATAAAGCTCTTACATGCTCCATCATTTTTAATCTTCTTTATTCAGTTATGCAGGAAATCAGCCACCACACTGACTTTATGTTCTTTTGAGCATTTATCACAGTGTCAAACACCTTAGGGATATTTAGTGGAGATTAATTTATTATGATAAATGACCCTTGCTCATTTTCTGTTCTTTTCATCACATCTTCTTATCTATTTTTATGATCTACCTTCTAAGTTTTATTTATTATGTTTTATCTCCCAAAGAGCCTTACATGATTGTAGTGTTCACACATGTAATAAATTTTGAAGTTTTTGTAGTTAAATCAAATGAGACATTGAATCTGGCTAAGAATTTATGACTCCACACAAACAACAGTGCCATTCACACAGCGGAATCCAGTAAATTTGATTATTGGCAAAATGAGCTCATAGTTGAAGATTCTGAAAAAAATTTTAAATTTAAAAAATGGCCTAGTTATCTATGCACAGAGAAAATTCTATCAAGAGCTACCACCTAAGTGTTAATTTCATTGGTTTTTCTACCAGAGGTCTCATGTAAACCAATGAAAAAATATTCCTCGACTCACACGTATTGGTCTGTTGAAAGGTCATGATAGACAAATTTAGATGATGTTACACAAAACAAAACCTGTTATGCAAAAACAAAAACCTGCCTGCTGATGGGGTGCCTGGGTGGCTCAGTCGGTTAAGCGTCCGACTTCAGCTCAGGTCACGATCTCACGCTCCGTGAGTTCGAGCCTCGCGTCGGGCTCTGGGCTGATGGCTCAGAGCCTGGAGCCTGCTTCCGATTCTGTCTCCCTCTCTCTCTGCCCCTCCCCCGTTCATGCTCTGTCTCTCTCTGTCTCAAAAATAAATAAACGTTAAAAAAAAATTAAAAAAAAAACAAAAAACAACAACAACAACAAAAAAAACCTGCCTGCTTTATAAAAAGAGGGAAGAAGAAGAGGAAGAAGAGGAAAGGAATAACAACTACAACTGCTTTTTATCTTTTTAAAGAAAGTTTCACCTTCAGGGTGTGTAGAAAGAAATTCATAATCTTCCAGAAAAGAGCAACTATAAAGATTAAATAACTGAAGGATTTTTTTTCTTTTTCTTTTTTTTTTTTTTAAGTAAGTTCTACACCCCACGTGGGGCTTGTACTCACGACCCAGAGATCAAGACTTGCATGCTTTACTCACTGAGCCAGTGGGGCACCCGAAGGATTAAATAACTAGATCTTTTAAAAATGATCAAAAAATGGGGTCACTTTGTCTAGTGAAAACCATCAAACACTTGATGGTTTGAACATTTAAGATGTAAAGCATCAAGCTGCAAAGTTCATGTGCTGAAATTTAAAAGAAAGGTCCAAAGACATTGAATCATCCAACTTAGTTAAAAATTAAAAGTGATTAATCATTGCTTTCCTTTAGTGAAGGTGAATTATACTCATCACTTGACCATTAAGAAAGTTAAAATATATCCTATGGAAATATATTTTACATGTTAAAATATTTTCTAAACTGTGGAGTAAGACTGCTGGTTCGAATCCTGGTTCTACCATTTATTAGCCTACTGACCTTGGAAAGTTATTTAACTTCTCCATTCTTGTTTTCCTGTCTGAAAAATGCGGATAATAATTGTACACAACTCAGAATGTTATTGGGGGGAATAAAGAAATACTATGTGTAAAATATTTAACACAAGGCCTGGATCATAGTAAATCTCAACAAAAATTTGTGACTGTCATTAGAGATATAATAAAGAACTTATGAATCAAAATTGATAATAGGGGTACCTGGGTGGCTCAGTTGGTTAAGCGTCCGACTTTGGCCCAGAGATCATGATCTCATGGTTCATGAATTCGAGTTCCACATCGGGCTCTGTGCTGACAGCTCAGAGCCTGGAGCCTACTTCAGATTCTATGTCTCCCTCTCTCTCTCTGCCCCTCCCCGACTCATGCTCTGTCTCTGTCTGTCTCTTTCTCTCTTAAAAATAAACATTAAAAAAAATTTTTTTAACCTGGGTGGCTTGGTGGTCTAAGTGTCCAACTGATTTCAGCTCAGGTCATGACTCACGGTTGGTGCATTTAAGCCCTGCATCAGGCTCAGCACTGACAGTCTGGAGCCTGCTTGGGATTCTCTCTCTCTCCCTCTCTCTCTGCCCCTCCCTGCTTGCACTCTCTCTCTCTCAAAATAAATAAACATTTTTTAAAAAAACAAAAGTTGTCAAATACTGAACATCTATAATGCGTCAATCACCATGTTAATTAATTTTCATACATTATTTTTAATTAGTCATTTTTAAATTTTTTAATGTTTATTTATTATGAGAGAGAGAGAGAGAGAGAGCACGAGTGGGAGAAGGACAGAGTGAGAGTTAGAGAGAATCCCAAGCAGGCTCCACACTGGCAGCACAGAGCTCCATGCAGGCTCAAACCCATGAACCATGAGATCATGACCTGAGCTGAAATCAAAACTCAGATGCTTAACCAACTGAGTCACCCAGGCACCCCTAGTTGTTTTCAAATTATCTAAGACATTGGAACACCTGGGTGGCTCAATCATTGGGCGTCAGACTTCCGCTCAGGTCATGATTCCCCAGTTTGTGGGGTCAAGCCCCATGCTGGGCTCTGTGCTGACAGCTCAGAGCCTGGAGACTGCTTTGGAGTCTGTGTCTCCCTCTCTCTCGGCCCCTCCCTTGCTCATGTTCTATCTCTCTCGCTCTCTCTCAAAAATGAATAAACATTAAAACAATTTTTTAAATGAATTATCTAAAATGCACATGCCCCCGTGGCCAAAGAATTAACACAGCATGATTAAATGTGAAAGTGAAGATTAGAAGAGCCCAGCCTACACTGATGTTTACATTGACCACCTCTAATTCCAAGAACTCAGAGAGAACTACCGTAAACTTTCTTTTTGGTAGAATAAGATCATATGCTCCTAGAGATTTCTATGTCTACAGTAGTATATACATATATAATCCTCATCTTTTAGTATACAGATGCTATACATGCTATCCTACAACTTGCTTTTTCTTTTCCCATTTATTATATGTTGATTTTCTTTCTAGATCACTTTTTAAAAATAAACTTTTCATACTGGAATAATTTGGGGCTTACAGAAACTTGTAATAGGATCTTGTATGTAGTTTGAGACATGAAATATGAACACAAGATATAACTTAGATACATTTGTTAAACATAAGAAACCAATATTGGTTCGGCGGTATTAGCTGAACTCTGGATTTTGTTCCGATTTCACTAGTTTCTCTGTTAATGTCCTTTTTCTGTCCCAGGATGCAAGGCAGCACACCATGATGCAATGAGTTCATATCAATTTTTAATTTTCTACCTCATTCTAACAACCGAATAGTGTTATATAGTACAAGTGTACCATAATTTACATAATCCTATTGACAAGTTTTCATACTTTTTCTAGCTTTTGGCTACTGCAAACAGCACTGTAGCGAACATCAATTTGTGTACAGGCATGCCTCATCTTATTGTGCTTTGCTTTATTGCACTTCACAGATCCTGAGGTTTTTACAAACGTAAGGTTTGTGGCAACCGTGTATCCAGGAAGTCTATTGGTGCCATTTTTCCAATAGCATTTGCTCACTTCATGTCTTTGCATCAGATTTTGGTAATTTTTGTAATATTTCAAACTCTTTCATTATATTAATCATGGTGATGTGTGATCAGTGATCTTTGATGTTGTTATTATAATTGAACCACGCCCATATAAGACAGTGAATTTAATCGTTAAATGTTGTGTGTGTTCTGACTGCCCCACTGACCAGTTATTCCCTGGCCTCCCTATTCCCTGAGACACAACTATATTGACATTAGGCCAATTAATAACTATACAACGGTCTCCAAGTGTTTAAGTGAAAGGAAGAGTCACACATCTCTCACTTTAAGTCAAAAGCTGGAAATGATTAAGCTTAGTGAGGAAGGCATGTTGAAAGCCAAGATAAGACCCAAATTTGGCATCTTGCAATAGTTACGTTGTAAATGCAAAGGAAAAGTTCTTGAAGGAAATTCAGAGTGCTACTCCAGGGAACACACGAATGATAAGAAAGTGAAACAACCATATTGCTGATATGGAGAAAGTTTTCATGGTTTGGATAGAAGATCAAACCAGCCACAATGTTCTTTAAGCCAAAGCCTAATCCAGAGAAAGGCCCCAACTCTCTTCAATTTGAGGTAGGCTGAGTGTGATAAAGAAGCTGCAGGAGAAAAGTTTGAAGCTAGCAGAGGTTGGTTCATGAGATTTAAGGAAAGAAGCCATCTCTGTAACATACAAGGGCAAGGGCAAGCAGCAAGTGCTGATGTAGAAGCTACAGCAAGTTATCCGGAAGATCTAACTAGGATAATTAATGAAGGTGGCTACTCTAAACAACAGATTTTTAATGTAGGTGAAACAGCCTTCTATTGGACAAAGAGGCCATCTGGGACATTCATAGCTAGAGAGGAGAAGTCAATGCCTGGTGTCAAAGCTTCAAAGGACAGATTGACTTTCTTGTTAGGGGCTAATGAAGTGGTGACTTTGAATTGAAGCCAATGCTCATTGATCATTCTGAAAATCCTGGGGCCCTCAGGAATTACGCTCGATCTACTCTGCCTGTGCTCTATAAACGGAACAACAAAGCCTGGATGATAGCACATCTGTTTACAACATCGTTTATTGAATCTTTGAAGCCCACTGTTGACAATTACTGCTCAGGAAAAAAAGATCACTTTCAAAACATCACTGCTCATTGACAACACACCTGGTTCCCCAAGAGATTCGATGGAGATGAACAATGAGATTAATGTGATTCTCATGCCTGCTAACACAACTTTGGCCCTTGGATCAAGGAGTAGTTTCAAGTTTCAAACCTTATTGTTTAATAAATACATTTCATAAGGCTATAGCTGTCATAGACAGTGATCCTTGAATGTAACGGGGCAAAGGAAATTGAAACCTTTTGGAAAGGATTCACCATGATAGATGCCATTACACATTTTGTGATTCATGGGAAGAAATCAAAATATCAGCATTAACAGGAGTTTGGGAGAAGTTGATTCCAACCCTCATGGATGACTTTGAGGGGTTCAAGACTTCAGTGGAGGAAGTAACTGCAGATGTGGTAGAAATAGCAAGAGAACAAGAATTTAAAGTGGAGCCTGAAGATGTGAATGAATCATTGCAATCTCATGAGAGAACTTTAACAGATGAGAAATTGCTTCCTGAGAAGCAGGATTCCATCTTGAGATGGAATCTACTCCCGGTGCAGAGGTGCAGAGGCCATGAGGACTGTTGAAATGACAATAGAGGATTTAGAATGTTACATAACCTTAATTGATAAAGCAGAGGCAGGGCTTGAGAGGATCGACTACAAAGTTGAAAAGTTCCAGTGTGGATAAAATGCTATCAAACAACATCACATGCTACAGAGAAATCATTCGTGAAAGGAAGAGTCAACCAATGTGGCAAACCTCACTGTTGTTTTATTGTAACAAATTGCCACAGCCATCCCAACCTTCAGCAACCACCACCACTGTGGTCAGTGAGCAGCCATCAATATCAAGGAAAGATCCTCCACCAGCAAAAAGATTAGGACTCACTGAAAGCTCAGATGATGATTAGCATTTTGTAGTAATAAAGTATTTTTTAATTAAGGTATGTACATTGTGGGGGGTTTTATTTGGACTTAATACTACTGCACACTCACTAGACTGCAGTATAGTAGAAATACAACTTTTATATGCACTGGGAAACCAAAAAATTCATTTCCTTTGCTTTTATGAGATGTTTGCTTTATTGTGGTGGTCTGAGTTCTGCAGTATCTCTGGGGTATGCCTTACATCTTTATTCATTTGTACAGTAGGATAATCTTGGAAATAGAACTGCGGGGTATAAAGATGTGTACATTTTGTACATAATTTTGATGTACATATTGCCATATTGCCTTCAAAGAAGTTTACACTAATTCATATTCTAGAAAATGTAAATGAGTTCTTATTTCCCCATAAATCTTGCTGATCTGAGAGTGAAAAGAGCATTTTGTTTTTTTCATCTGCAATTCTTTAATAATGAGTAGGGTGGAGCATCTTTTCTGATGTTTATTGGCAATTTGTATATCCCTTTTGTATGAAATGCCATTTTTTTCTCTTTTATACAGGAGTTGTTCATCTTTTCCTTATTGATTTATAAGAGTTCTTTTATATTAAGGAGATTAGCCATTTCTTATATTTGGTGCAAATATTCTTCCAGCTAATATTTTGTCTCTTGACATTATTTATATTAACATTTTGCTACACACAAGTTGAAAAGATTTAATTACCATCTTTCCCTTAAAACTCTGGGTTTTGTTTTTGTTCCATGACAACATTATTATAAAATATTCACCTCTGTATACATTATGTGTAATCCTCACAATTTAGTAATTACTGTAAAGAACACTTGATATTCTTGAAGAATACTGAGATGTCTTCAAACACCAAATTTGTAAGCACTACACTATTACAAAGATCTTATGAAATGATTCAAAGGTTTAACACCGTGACTCCAACTTTGTTTTATTGGATTCCTCCTTATTTTGGACCTTGAAATTTAAGGGTTTGTAGACACCTAGAGGAAGCTAGGATGAATCATGGTCAGTTTTCTTTGATTTCATTAAGCTCTGATATTTGTGTCTCTTCCTTTGATATATTTGTAAGGCACTTTCTGTTAGTGTGAGCCTCTTTTTATGCTGTTGAAGACACTAACCCATAAACCTTTTATTTTATAAACATCTTCAGCTCAGAAAGAGGCAAGCACTTCCTTGGCAATGACTTTTTTTTTTTTTTTTTTTTTTTTAGTTTATATCAATGGAAAATGCTATGTCAGGTCCTTGAACCCATCTCTCTTTGAGGCCAAAGTGGGTTGAGAGTTCTACTAACGTCTTCACTAATTGCTTCATAAAATACTTGCATATGCTCCTAGCTCTCTCTTGGATTACATTTTCCTGAGCATCATGTTTCCTATTCTTATCTTTACACCAAGAGTTACTCATGTTTTCAGTGTTTACTGGGTTTTCTACTCATTTGAGGAATTTTTTTTTTAACCCCAGTGGTGGAAGCACTCACTGAACATAGTTTCTCAAAATTGTTTCTTCTTGCTTCTTTATTCATGTCATTTCCATCACAAATATAAGGCTTTGACTAAGGTTACATTCCACTCTCTCACTTAATCAAAGAGCCTATCTCATGGCAAAGAGCCATCACTTTATTAATTTCTTCAATTTCATTGCGAATAGATTTGCAATTTCATTGCAAATAGAATTTCTTTTCAGAGCCATTTTTTACAAAAGAAAATTTTAAGCATTCTCATGGAGATACTACCTAAGTGGAGAAGAGTAGGCAATAAAGAAACTATGTCAACGTACAGTTGCTGGATGATTAACAAGATTTATTCACTAGCTAAATGACTGGTTTATTTACTCATTTATTCCACAAATATTTAAAAGCACCTATATGCCAGGCATAATTAGGGCTGCATAATCCCTCATGGAGCTCAGTCAAGGGCTGGAATAATTATAGCCAGTACATATTGATTGTTTCATATTTGCTGGACAGTGTGCTGCATGTTTCAAAGTCTTTATATATCAAGTTCCTCACTTGCAAAAAGGGGATAATAGAGTAGTTTTGCATAAAGCTGCTGAAATAATTAAATGAAATAATATGTGTAAAGTGCCTAGAACAGGACTTGCTACGTATATAAATAAATAAATAAATAAATAAATAAATAAATAAATATCTTGTTACAGTTTTATGATTATTATTATTTTCTTTGTATTTAATATACCTTAAAAAGTGGTGCTATTATTATCCTCATTTTATAGATAATAAAACTGATGCTTAGTAAGTTTAAGAAACCTATTCAAGGAAAACCACACAGTTAATAATAACAGAGGTAGGATTCAAATTCAGGTAAGCAATTCTCAGCTTATTCTTTCAACCCCTCAGCTATCCAGTCTTCTATACTCTGGCTAATGATAAAATTTAAACTTCCTTTCTAGCACAAATATGGAGGGTTATATGTCATGGACCTTTCTGGCCAAAACTGCAAATGTTAAATTGATAAATGCCAACGGTCCGCTTTCTACTTGAGAAAAAAGAGATTTAGAGAGGTCTTATATGGAAAAGTGTCTGAGCTTAAATCTCAAAACAGGGGTCCAAAGCCATATCACACTGACTAAAAGATCTTTTTAACTTTATTAAAACATAGTCATGGTGAAAATTTCTATTCACATTTATGGAATACATTTAACAGTATTACTGGTAGTTGCCGTTAGAGTGGTAAACATCATTAGCTCTTAAATTATACAATGTGACTTTGACTATATGGCTTTAAAAATGGTTTAAAATGTTTTGTAAAGGGTCTTGAAGGGAAAGGAAAGAAGAAAAGAAAGGAAAGAAATGCCTTACATATTACAATGGACATTTCTAAATGCACTTTTTATTTTGGGGAAATTTTAGATTTGCAGGAAAGTGGCTAAGAAAAAACGAGAGAGTTCACACGTACTCCTCCCAGTTTCCCCTTTACATTACCATCATACATTTGTCAAAACTGAGAAACTGACATTGGAACATTGTTAGTAGCCAAACTATCTGTTTTATTTCACCAGTGTTTTCATTAATATTCCCTTTCTGTTCCAGGATCCAATCCAGGGTACCACACTGCATTTAGTTGTTATGTCTCCCCAGTCTCCTTTGGTCTGTGACAGTTTCTTAGTCTTTAATTGTTTTTCTTAAGCTTAACTGTGTTCAGGAACACTAGCCAGATATCCTGTAGAATGTCCCCCCAGTCCAGGTGTGCCTGATGCTTTTTTTTTTTTCATGTTTTGACTGGGGTTATATTATGAACTTTTTAAAGTGAAGGGAACAAGAAAAATAATCCAAAACAATTTATAAGCTTCTGACCTACACCAGTCCTGGCAATTTTTTAAAATGTGAGTCTCCCCTAAGAAATGTCATTAATTCAATAAAAATTTATTAAGCCTGTGCCAGGCACTCTTATAGGCACAGAGGAAACATTAAGGACAATCAGCCTAGACTGAATGGTCATGAAAAGCCTGTTTGAGGAGGTAACATTTGAGAGGCCCAAATGACCAGATGGAACTACATAAGAGCAAAGATTTGGGAGAAGAATGTTTAGGAAAAGGGATTAACTACTGAAAGGCTTTGTGGCAGAGGTAAACTTAGTTTATTTAACAAGCTTCAATAAGGGCAGAGTGGCTGGGTCATTGTTATAAAAGGAAGAGTGGTAGATGAGATGAACAAAATGGCCAGGGGCTAGCTTGCATTGGGCTTCGTAGGCCATGGCAAGGGATATGAATTTTATGCTGAGTGGGACAGGAAATCTTTGAAAGGTTTTAACTAAGAGAAAGTTTTAACTAAGAATTATATATAATCTGATATATTTTAAAAGGATTACTCTAGACATTTTGTGGAGTATGAATTTTGTGGGATAGAAATAGAAGGTAGGAGCTTCTAGTTTGAGTTCTAGAAGTTAGGAGACAATTAGGTAGTCCAGGCAAGAAAAGATAATGATTGGAGTAGGATGGGAAGTAGTGGATATAAAGAGAACTGGTTGGATTGGGGTAAATGTCAGAGGATGAGGCAACAGCACTTAGTAATGAATTGGAAGTGAAATAAAGATTTTTAAGTTTTGGGCTTGATCAACTGAATTCATGATGGTGCTATTTATTGAGGTAGAGAGAGCCGACAGAGCATATGTTGCAGGAGGAAGGTGGGGGAGGCTCAGAAATCAAAAATGATCTGTTCAGGTCAATTTAAATTTGAGATGTTTCAAGTCATCAAAAAGGTAGATGTATGTATAAGTTTGGTGTCCACCAGAGTGTTCAGGAATGAAGACATAAAATCCATATAGAAAATAAACAAACACATATGCATGTAATATTAGTAACTTAATTTAGAGTGGGAAGAGTAGGAAGAGTAGCCAGACATCAATATTTGCTCATTCATTTATTAATCAATTCATGCATTCATATACTTCACAAATATTTACTGCATAACAGCCAACCTATCAGGCTTTAGTACAGCCATGTCAATGGCCTCCAAAGAGAAGAATACAACCAGAGAAGGTGGATCATGGGAAGAAAACATTAGAACTTAAAAAAGGTATTTTTATCTAAAAACATAAAAAAACTAAGTCTTATGAATATTTAATATGTAGATTGACACTGGCATCTCACTATTAATGAGTAAAAATTATGAGTTATGCAATGTGGGAAATAATTCAGGGATTTTTTTCATTTTCTTTCATTTTAATCTATTGTGTGGTTTTTTTTTTTTTTTTTTTGAGAGACAGAGAGAGAGAGAGAGAGAGAGAAAATCTTAAGCAGCCCTCACGCTCAGAGCAGAGCTTGATGCAGGGCTCAATCCCATAATCCTGGGATCATAACCTGAGCCTACATCAAAGGTTGGACATTCAACCTACTGAGCCACCCAGGCGCTCCTTAATATATTGTGATTTATTCCAGTTTATGTGTGCTGGGTTAGGAAAATTTACCAATGACATTATTATTTCATTAAACTAATCCCTCACTAAAAGGAAAGAAGCTAGGGGTGCCTGGGTGGCTCAATCAGTTAAGTGACTGACTCTTGATCTCAGTTCAAGTCTTGATCTCAGGCCAAGCCCCATGTTGGGCTCCATGCTTGGCGTGAAGCCTACTTAAAAATAAATAAATAGAGAGGGGAAAGTGGGTGATGGGCCTTAAGGAGGGCACCTCTTGGGATGAGCGCTGGGTGTCGAATGGAAACCAATTTGACAAATTATATTTAATATATAGAAAAAGCTTTAATGTAGGGGAATATAATGTTGCTAGCTCTTCTAACACATTTAATAAAAATTTAGGCTAGCAAAAAGATAAATTATTTAAAAATAAATAAATAAAATGAAAGTAGCTAGAAAAAGATTTCTGGAAAGAAAACATGAGTCGAAGACAATAATGCAAACATAAGCAAAAAAGGTGATAGGAGAGATGACATATCTACTTCTAGCATGAGCTGTACAGAAACCATCTTATTAAATAGTGGGAAGGACATTTTGAAATCAATGATTTGGAAATATTTCTATTACAGGAGTTTAATATACAAATGGTTTGTGTGCTACCTAAGGCTGAGACAATGGTAAGTGAGGTGAGGCATTCCCCTCTGGTGCAAAACTTAAGAGTACAGCCACAACCTCAGTAATCAAGATAAATAGTATCTTACTACAACATTTTTTTTTTTTAATTTACTTATTTTTGGAGTGGGGGGCAGAGACGGAGACAGAGAATCCCAAGCAGGCTCTGTGCTAACAGCACAGATCTCATGAACCACATGATCATGACCTGAGCCAAAATCAAGAGTTGAACGTTTAACTGACTGAGCCCCTCAGGTGCCCCCTAAAAATTAAAAATTAATGCAAACATCTATGATGAACAAAATATCAAAATTTTAAATAAAGACAAGGTCAAGGTCAGTACCCTAAAAAAATCTTACACATGTACATTAAAACTTGAAGGCAGAATTCTCTAAGCTATTGAAAACTCTTCCAAGCAATGAATTCCAAAGAGTTCTGAACCCATTTGTTAATTTAAAATGCAACATTTTCTGGCTGACATCAGGAAAGATAGAAAGTTAGTTGAATTTCAATAAAAACTTTTCATGATTGGTGGATGGAAGTGATAAAAATGGATACTTGCATTAGTAAGAACAGCCAAAGATGTACTTCTCTCATTAAGATTTACATATCTTTGTGAGTTTTTCCAGCTTATGACAGCCATTAAAATGAGGTACAGAAATAGCCTGAACGTTGAATCAGACAATTTAATAACTGCTTCAGAAGGTATTAAAGATTTTAAAAACCATTGAAACCCAGTCAATCATATTGCTTTCACTAAATATATTTAGTGAGACTAACAAGAATTCTTTCTACCATTAATATAAAAAATAACTCTTACAGTTACCTTTAAATGTTTATTTTTATCTTATCCTTTTTACATATTAAAAACGTTTTATGTCACATATAGCAGGATGTGTATATGACATACAAATATACAGACTTACACACTTTTTTTTTTTTTTTTTTTGCTAATAGGGGAGTGCATCAAAAAACGTTTAGAGAGGGGCCCCTGGGTGGCCAATCTATTAAGCCCCTGATTTCAGCTCAGGTCATGATCTCACAGTTGGTGAGTTCAAGCCCCACATCTGGGCCCTGCGCTGACAGCTCAGAGACTGGAATCTGCTTCCTATTCTGTCTCCTTTTCTCTCTGCCCACCGGCCCTCACACTCAAAATTAATAAACGTTAATAAATAAATAAACTCAAAAATAAATAAACATTAAAAAATTAAAAATAAAAGTTTGGAGAGCACAAGTACAGGTAGTTAACGCTGTGGGTGTTAGGAATATGGCAGGATTATATTATCTCAGCACGGTGTAAAATCTCTGTACCCACGGAAGTCTTCACGAGGGACCCCTTGATGAGGCTTCATAAAGTAAGGTTTCATGAGTGAGATTTGGAAAAATATCTATTGCCTAATTTGTTTAGTATAAAACAGAGCACAATGCTGACAGAGGAGATTTAAGTACTCTGAAAACATTCTTAAAGAAGATGGTATGTTCAAACCGCAGCCCTACTCGCAGAAGCGATCTCAGTCCCAGACTTGAACCTGTCGGGAGAAGGAAGTTCTCATAAAGGGGGCAGGAGAGTGCCCCTCTAATGCAGGGTGTGTGTGTGTGTTTGGCGGGGGAGGTGCATGGAGAGTGACAACGTTTCTCTGAGACGAGGGCTGCTGCCTCCCCTCGCAGGAAATGGCCTTGAGGTCCCTCGAGCCGGGGCCATCAAGAGGGTAGGGAGAGGCGAAAACGAAAACGCAGTTCCTTCAGGCTGGGGCCGCGTCTGAGGGCGGAGGCCGAGAGACCGCCCGTGACGCCTTCTCTTCCAGAAAGAGGCCAGGGCTATGTGAAGAGGGGCTGAAGTTCAGCCGCTAACAGGAAGGGAGAGCCGTATTGGGGGGGTGGTAGGGTCAGAGAAGGAGTTTTCGGCTCGACTCTTTCCCTGGTGGGCAGCGGGACCGAAGAGCCCCAGAAGGCATGGAGTATTCTGAGGCCTGGCCCTCTCCCTGCCGGCAGGGGGAGTCCCGAGATGGACGGTCCAGAATCCCTCCCATGAAAGGCGTTTGCAGGTCCGCTGAACCACTTTTGTACATCCCGGGGCTGAGTAAGAGCTGAGGTAATTAGACGCGAACGACAGCTGCCTCGGCACCTTGGGCGCCTGGCGCGGGGCTGGGAGCCCGACGGTCCGAATTCTCGCGAGAGCGGCCGCCGCCATTTTTCCATTGATTGCAGCGGGCTGGGGGAGGGGCCGACGACGAAGGCGACGGCGGCGGCGGCGGCTGCGGCGGCAGCGGCGGAGCAGCCGTGGGTCGGTGTCTGCGCGGTGGTGTCTGAGGCCCAGTCTGAGGCCTCCGCGGTTGCCGGAACGCAGACGGTGGAGAGGATGACTGCCGCTGCCATTCTCTCCTGAGTTAGAAAACCGCCACCACCCTGCCCCCTCCCCCGGCCGGGCAGAGAGGAGCGGCCGGAGTCTGAGCCATGGTGCCCGGCGAGGAGAACCAACTGGTCCCGAAAGAGGTGAGGGGCCAGCGGAGGAGGCTAGGCCCGAGGCCTGCGTCCGCTCGAGGCAGAGCAGGCCCGGGCGAGGGGTCGGCTGCGGGCCCAGCTCTTGTGCGGGCCTGGCTGTGAGGGAAGGAGGAGGTGTGTGGTGGGGGCTGTACGGTGGGTGCGGTGAGCAGTTGGGAGACCTCACTGGATCTAAGGGGCCTGGGGAGTCGAGACCTCCTTTCTCGCGTTTGTCGGGCTGGACAAATAAAGGAGCGGAGTGGAAGGGATCAGGTCCAGCTTTGGGGGAAGAAAGTGGCCTTTTAAGTACTTATTTAACATGTTGAGCCAACGTAATTTTGAAGACAAAATTCTGTAACAGTTGGTAATGGGCACGACAGGGTGACGGTGCTTCTTCTTCTGGTTTTGACAGTGGCAGTGTGTAGCTTTCAGGGCTTGTGAAATCTACACCCAACTTGAGATCTGTGGGAGGACAGAGTTAACTGTTAGGACTTTTTTGAACTCCTGTTACTCGGTAAATACTGTTGGCCTGCCTAAATGGGGCCTATCGAAGATCGTTGAAAAAGTTAATGTGACTTTCATGTAAAGGTAAGAGATAGCCGAACATTACCATATGGAGAGCTGAACTACTTTTTGTAGTTGGGTTGTGTATGCTAGTTTGGGTGACTTCTTGAATTCTTAAAAGCAAGTGATATGAGAAGCCTTGACATCTTGGCTTCTCTTGAATAGTAGTAGAAGGTTAATGGTAGAATCCAGCACTGGCCAGTGAATTTCAACATATTAATAGTATCTCTGTTGGCTTTATAAATATCTTCAGCGTATCCAAATGTGTATTTTTATCTGGTTAATCATCAGGCTAATGCTTTGGATTTTTATTCTCATATACCTTAAATAGAGGCAGTGTCTTTTTGAAATGAGCTGTGTAGAATCTTGGTATTTGTAAGTGATGTTCCTTAAAAATTCTTAGTTTTGCTTTTTTAGTTGCTTTGTAGCAATTGGTTGTTACTTAAGCAAGCTCTGACACTGCAAAAGTGATATTAGAGTTATTTATGATAAAAATATTTTTCTAACTTTGTCAGATGATATTGTTTTGCAAGCACAGTTTTTTAAAAACTCCGGTATCATGTGTCAGTATTTATTCATCGAACATCACAAACTCTGCAAAGTGGCTAAGCAGATAAATTAATCAGAATTCTTGCCTTGGAAGCTTTCAAAGCTACTAAGAAAGAGAACGCTGGTAATGTTCCTTGAGCTTCATGTAGGGGAGAGGTACCTTATTACCTAAGTAACTCTTATGCAAGGATCGAAGTAATAGTTGCTATAAGAAAGATACAGCATGCATTTTCTTTTAGAGGTACATACTGCCAGTTTTCATTCTTACAAAAACCAAAGTTCGTCCTTTCTTAATTTTTTGACCATTAGAAAAATATAATATAGGTGAAACGTTAAGAAAATGCAACATCAGATTTCCCTGATTGGTGTATAAAAAACACGTTATGGATATATAACTTCACAGGAAACTATCTGTTGTGTAAAAGCTGATACTATAATGCTGCTTTTACCAAAGTTTGGATTTTAATTTCCTCTCCTTTAAGACTAACTCCTTTACCTAAGGCTTCAAGCACATCCCAGTTTTTTCTTCTTCTATATTTTTTGGAACATATGCCTTCCCCCCCAACCCCCCATCATCTAGATTCATCTTCAGGCTGTTCTTTTTCCCTGGCTCTTCTCATGATTCCTGGAAGCATGCACAGTAGTCTCACATCTTAAGACTGTCACTTGAAGTTCTTGCCTTTTTAAGCTAGCTAGCTACCTAGTTCTTTTTTGATAGCCATACTCTTTCTGAATTCTTCTTACTTGCTTCTCTTCCTTGGGTGTTCTGTTGCATTTGCTTTTGGTGATATTGTACTTTTTTGTTTTTTTTCCTATCTGTTTGTCTTATCTGCCTGCTCATTTAGTCAATGCCTTTTCTGTGTCCTTAATTATCACTTCTGTCTTTGTCATCTCCTGTCTGGTCTTTGTAGTAGGAATAGAATTATACAGTGCTAACGCTGAGGGAGAGTATAGTGATCATCTAGTAACTTACATCCCTTTACTTTAGAGATGAGGACATAGGGCCAGAGGATTGAAAATGACTTGTTTAGGATCACATGAGTAAATTAGAGGGTGAGGACTGGAACTCACATCCCTGCACTGTTCCTTGATTATATTCTAATTTATAGATCCCTCCGTGTAACCTGGAGGGTCTGGAAGAGTAGTGTGTAACTAAATAAATTTGCTATGTGAAAATAAATTGTAGAATTAAAAAAAAAACTTGCTTTGGTTCTAATGGCTTATTATCAACAATCTAGAGGATTCTGTTTTTGTTTCGTTTTGTCTTTAGGACCTTTGTATGGGGAACCTCTTACCTCTACTAGATTTAGATCTTGGTTGGGTGTGTGCATTCATGCATGTGTGTAGTTGTTGAATGAATAATATATTATTCTCATCCCTGAAGCTCCAGGACAAATGTATCGTAGACCACTCCAAAGAAGGCAGCTTAGTGTAGTACAGGTATTGGTAAACCCTGTGGGTCAAATCCAGCTTGTAGCTCGTTTTTGTATGGCTGTTATTGTAAAAAAATAAATAGAATAATTTGTGCCACATGAAAATATATGAAATTCACATTTAGTATTTATAAATAAAATTTTACTGGAACACAGCCATGCCATTTATTTACTGTTGTCTGTGGCAGTAGGAGAGTTGAGTAGTTACTATAGATGCTGTCTACAGGATAAATTTGAAACTACTTAGCTTTGTATTCAAGGCCTAGTACAGTTGATTCTGGCCACAACCTTCCTTTTCAGCTTATCGCTTCTCCCATGAAACAAGTTTTTAATGCAGCCAAACGGGTTTCTCTGTAACTTGCTTTTTACTTCTATTTGTACTATCACCTCTTTGCTACTTCTTTGTTCGGACTCTTTGTATACATTTTTCCTTAAACACCCCATAGCTCATTTATTGTAAAAATCTTTTTATGACCATTTTAACCTTAGGGATTTCTCCTTCTTAGGAGACCTTTACATATGACTGGAATTCATTTGGCAACTAATGAATAGTGCTTGGTGACATCTATTATGGTCTCAAACTGTAATATACATTTTTATATTATTATTTTTTAATGTTTGTTTATTTTTGAGAGAGAGAGAGACAGAGTGCGAGCAGGGGAGGGGTAGAGAGAGAAGGAGGCACAGGATCTGAAGCAGGCTCCAGGCTCTGAGCTGTTGGCACAGAGCCCGATGTGGGGCTCAAACTCACAAACCATGAGATCCTGACCTGAGCCGAAGTCAGACACTTAAGCGACTGAGCCACCCAGGTGCCCCCACATTTTTATATTATTTTTTATGAATTCCTTGGCAGCAGAGATCTTTGTGTGTGTTTCTCAGTTTTCTGTTTTTGTATACATTATAGGTCTAGGACAGTATCCTTTCTGGAACATATATTCAGTAATATTTGTTGATGTGGTGACAGCGTTGTAAGGAAACCTAGAATTCTAACCAATTATCCCCTACTTGGATGTTTTCCACAGCACCGTTGGCAAGCTGTTTTCCAACCTTTGCTTGAACATTTTCATGACTAATCTCTGATAACATCTTTGCCTTAGAAAAGATGTTATTTTAAGTTTTTGAGCTGAAAGAAGTCTAGACCTCTATACCTGCCATTTTTTGATGATTGCCTTTGAAATCCTAAATCATTTCCCATAGGATAGCTTTTTCTCATTGTTGAAGATGTGAGAGGGAAGTAGGAAGTCAGTCCTCTTTTCTACAATCTGAGCGTCCTCAGTTCTTTAACTTTTTCTCAGTTGCTCTCTTTTAGACACAGTCCAGTGTTTTTAGTATGCCTCCTAAATTATTGTACCTAGAGAAGAGCAAAGAGAGTGTGATCTGTTCATTGTGGTTAACAGTAAAGCTTTTCACCTCACTTTTTCATTCTATTCTATCTCTTTGAATTGTATTAATATTGGCTTTCAGATCTCTTGCTTTTACTATTATCCCAATTTTTATTTATTGCTTTGTTGCTTTTATTATTCTCCTTCTTTATAAGGATTTGTGACACTAATATTTATTGAGTCCTCACTGTGCATATTACTGTACTGTGACATGTAAGGAATGTGTAGAGGAAATAGGAGAGATTCATTTTTCCCCTCAAGTGTCTTATGTGTAATTAAGGATAAGGTACATATTTACTAATGGTTTAACCATAGTACTTAAAGTGATGTCCAGAGTGTATAAATGTAGGGAAGATGGAAAAGTGAAAGAAAAGACTAAAGAGTATTTAGTTTCATATCTCAGTGCATTTCTTTCTGTCTCTTTTCCATGCAGTAACTACTGCTTCTATATGGAACTAATGGTAGCGATAGTAATAACCAATATTTATGGAACATTTATTGTATGTCAGATGCTGTTATATGTGCTTTGTATATATTACCTCATTTGAGCTTCACAGTGACCTCACATATGAGGTCTTATATGAAGACCATTGATATTGACAACCCTCAAAACATTATTTTTTTTTTAACGTTTTTGTTTATATTAGAGAGAGAGAGAGAGAGAGAGAAAGAGAGAGAGAGAGCTTGAGCCGGGGAGGGACAGAGAGATTGAGACAGAATCTGAAGCATGCTCCAGGCTCTAAGCTGTGAGCTGAGAGCTGTTAGCACAGAATTGGACGCAGGGCTTGAACCCACGAGCAGTGGGATTGTGACCTGAGCCGAAGTCAGATGCTTAACCAGCTGAGCCACCCACCCAGGCTCCCTGAGAACTCCCAAATCATTAAAACAACTTATTTTTTATTTGTTACCTGTTTTTCTTTTATTCATTTATTTATTTTTGAGAGAGAGGGAGCACACAGGAGGAGAAGAGAGAGAGGGAAAGAGAGGGAGAGAGAGAGAGAATCCCAAACAGGCTCTGCTGTGTCAGCACAGAAGCCAATGCTGGACTCAAACTCACGAACTGTGAGATCATGACTTGAGCCGAAACGAAGAGTTGGACGCTTAACTGGCTGAGCCACCCAAGCACCCCTCTATTATCTGGTATTTAATAAAATCCATCAGTATTTACTACGGTCAATGTCAAATGAATATTCTTTTAATTTTATGTTTCCTAATTACTTGAGGAAATATGCTGCGATGATCTTTCTTGGTTTTGGCCGTTCTTTAAAAATTAGCCTTTAAAAAAAATATTTGGAGTATTGATTTTCCTTTACCAGTAAAAGGCAGTTTGGTAGTTATGTCAAGTAACAACCGTGGTTTACATATATTGGAGTGTTTAATAAAAATCATTAGTATTTCAGACACCATTGGGGAAATGTCCACTTACTAAAGCAAAAAAACTGAATGCAGTTGTGTATGATTCCAAATTTGTCAGGGAAAGAATGGACAATTTAGGGTTATGCGCACTTAAAGATTAGAAGGAATACTCTAAAATAATAATTATTGTTCTTGGATATCTGGATCATTGAGCTATATTTAGATTTTCTTTACATAGTTCAACAATGGGCATGTACAGTACTAAAAAAAAGAAATTTAAATGAACTAATTGTAGTTTTTGAGGTAATTTTTGGTATTATATTGTTTTTTATGCTGATTTTTATCTTTTCCCTCTCTTCTTGCTCTGTGTATTTGCCACAGAGTAATCTGATCCACTTGCGTGGCTTCAGCGTTTCATTGTAATATACCCATTTCTGTCTCCAGTCCTGACCTCTCTTCTTCTAGATTCACATTTCCACCTGCATACTCGATATCTCTAGTTGGTTGTACTCTTTAAGACCCACAAATTGAATGTAGGTAATATCAAGATCTTTTCTATCTCTCTCGTCATGTTCTCCTCTCAACACTTTTCTTTCCTGTTCTGTTCAGTTAGTGTTGTCAGCATCTATTGATTTGCTTAAGTTGGGAGATTTTTTTTTGACTTCTCCTTTTTCCTTTTTCTTATATTTAAATTAGTTCATCACTTGTATCCTTACTTTTCACTTTGTGGCTCTGCCTCTGTTTTCTCATTCAAATGTATTCCTGCTAAGTGGTGTTTTTTGGTTTTTTTTTTTTTTTTTTGACCTGTAGGCTGTTCTCTTTCCTAAGCTGTCCTCTCCACAACGTCAGTTAGTTTCTAAAACAGGTGAATTTATGATTTACTTACTTTGAAAGTTTATAGTTACTACCCTCTGATTGCCAAGTGAATAATAGGTATTGTTTATAAACACTGTGTGCCAGACACTATGCTAAACAGTTTACATATGTTATCTTATTTAATTCCTGTAAGAGCCCTCTAAGACAGCTATTGTTTTTCATTATCTTATAGATGAAGAAGGTAAGGTTTAAAGAGGTTGAGGACCTTGCTCAAAGTTATAAAGCTGTTTGGTTCTAAGTCTGCACGCACAGCCTTCACCAGTGAAAGTACTTCATAATCCAGCTTCAGTTGATTTTTTTTAAGTTTAATTTTTATCAAAGTTATACATGCACACATTTAAAAGAGTTTAATAGTTCTGCAAGATTATTGACAAAACATAGTCGTTTGCAAATTCTCCTTCCCTTTTATTTCAGGCTCTTCAAAGACAACCACTTTCAACTCATTTTTTTGATGTTTATCTCCATATCTCAAAATAGCATGCTAGTAGTGTTCCTTCTTGGTTTTTCAGTTTAAGGCATTATCTACTGACTTCTTACAGTGGAAGATACGGTTCACTGCTCTCCCCAGCCACTCAGAGACACACTTCTCAATCCTGCTTAATCTTCCCGGTATTGTCATATTGCAAGTACTTTGGTTACATCAGTACTCAATGTGACTATAAGCTATTCATAGTTGAGCCCTGTAGTTTGCTGTGATTATTTTCCTTTCTAGTACATCTTGTTTTCCCTGAGTTAATGGTTTTTGTTTTTGTTTAAATTGGCTTTTGTTTAGTTTTCTGTGTACTTCATTTAGCCAAGGGGTTCTCAACAGGGGACAACCTAGTGGACATTTGGCGGTGTTGGGTGGGTGGAAGGAGGGCAGGGAGTGTGCTACTGATATCTAGTAGTGGAAGCCAGCTGTGCTGCCAAACATCATCCTATACTGCACAGGACATCCTCAACAAAGAATTATGTGGCTCAAAGTGTCACTAGTGACACTGTTGAGAAACTGTGATTTAGTCCAAACTCTCTCTCAAGTGTGTAAATCTCGTCTTATTTTGTTCAAACCTACTAATTTTTTATTTACATTTTTTTGAATTGCAGCTGTTGTCTTAGATTTGCCTTTACTGTCATCTTAGTAGACCCCCTCAGGTCTCTCTTGTATTGGGTCTCCTCGTTCTGTATCTGATGTCTTCTTTCTTTGCTTGTTTTCTCATTTTGGAGGACCACTTTTAGCAGTGGTCTCTGGATGAGATACAATTTTTCCCAGACCTCACATGCCTGAAAATGTTTCTTTTCTCTTGCTTTATAGAGTTTGGTTGGACAGAGAATTCTTGGTTAGAAAAAAATTTTCTCTCAGAATTTTGCAAACATTGCTCCGCTGTTTTCTTTTTTTCAGTGTTGCTGTTGAGGCATCAGATGTTTAGGAGATTCTTTCCCACTATTTTGAAACTTTCTTTTTCCTTTCTGGAAGCTTAGAGAATCTTTTTGCCTACAATTCTGAAATTCCTGTATTATGTGCGGGAATAGGTATAGGTCTTTTATAATCCACTTCTATTGAGTTCAGGGTAGTCTTATTCGTTCAGAAATGTATTTCATCAGTTCTGGGAAATTTCCTTAAATGTATTTTTTTCATTTCCTCCATTGGTTTTCTTTGTTCTCTCTTGAGTTCCTGTTGTTTAGTCATTGGGCCTACTGACTGCTTTCTCTAATTTTCTTGTCTGTGTTCATCTATTTTATATTTCTTTTCCCCTTGCTTTCTGGGAAATTTTTCTCAACTTTTATCTTACAGTTCTTCTACTGAGGTTTTATTTCTGCCATCATATTTATAATCTCCAAGCACTCTTTTTATTTTTCCTGAAAAAATTTTAAATATTCCGTTTCTGACTTGTGGATGCAATGCTTCTCTTATCCCTGTTGGGAAATTAGTATAGTTTTCCTCTCTGCGTATTCCCCCTTTCCTCCAGATTTCCTTTTTGTGTTTATTTGCTTGGGCTTTGTCTTTCATATGAGATGGCTGGTGATCCTTCCAAGTCAGCTCTTAAAAGAGGTGCCTTAAAAAGCTTAGAAGCCCTACAAGTGGGTGATTATGATTTTCCCTGCAGAGGGATATAGTTGAATAACTTCCTTGCAGATTACCAATGACACATCTTCTATCTTGTGCTGGACTGATTTCCCAGAAAAGGTTTCTGATCTTATGCCGGGAGAGGACAAGCTTGGGAGTTGAGTAGGAAAATCATTAAGAATGTAAAAGAATGTAAATACATTTTCATTTGTTCTCCAGGTTTCAGTATGGCATTCCTCACATTCATTTGAGCCTGGCGTCCTCTAGTGCAGAGACACCCTGTTTCGTGCTCTCTGAGGTCATTTGGCCTTTTGCCAGGGAGGGTCAAGGAGTAAAAGAGGGGCCTGGGGGTTCTCACTGCCTCTTAAATTTCAATCTGTTCTTCTAGTTTGGACCCCACCCTTATTCCCACGGTGTCTGAAAATGCCAGCTTCTGTGCCTTTCAGGGTTTTTTTTTCCCCTCCCATTTTCCTTTAAAGTTTTTTTGTAGAAAAGTTGGAAAAAGATTGGAGAATTCTCATATACGTTTCACCGAGCTTCTCTTCATGTTAACATCTTATGTAACTATGAACACTTATCAAAAGTAAGAAATTAACCAGATTTAACTAGTTTTTCCACTAATGGGCTTTTTTTGTTCCAAGATCCAAATTCTTGATCCTATGCTGCATTCTGTTGTCTCGTCTCCTTAGTTTCCTTTTATCTGCGACGATCCTCACCTTTTCCTTCTTTCATTGACCTTGACACTTTTGAACAGTTATTTTGTATAATGGCCCTTAATTTGGGTTTGTCTGACATTTTCTCATGATTTATGACCTCTCTCATGAGGTTAGGAATTAAAGAGAGGGATATTACAGATGTGATGTGTCCTCAGTACATCATATGGGAGGTCTTGGGGAATATGATGTACTGCTAGTGATGCGTTAACCTTGATCTCTTGGGTATGGTGTCTGCTGGGTTTCTCCACTTGTAAAGTTACTATTTTCCTCTTTAGTAATTATTAAATATTGGAGAGTATGCAGTTATCTTGTTTCTTTTTAAACTTATTCTGCCTACTAATTTTTAGCATCCATGTATGGATCTTGTCTTATTACTGGTGCATTCTAATAGCAATTTTCTATTTTCCTCATTATTTCTGTGTTTATTCATTGGAATTCTGTGAAGAAGAGTTATCCCTATTCTCCATATATCTACTTATATGTTTATATCGATACAGACTTCTGGGTATTTATTGTATTCGTTCAGTTATAACCCAATACTATTTTATTTGCTTTGTTTTTTAAGCTGTTCCAGTCTTGGCCAGGGAAGCTCTTTCTGGTTGGCATTGGTGTGTTCATCCTTGCTTTTTGAGCACTTAACTTACTTTCTGGCACCACATTATGCTTCAGCCCATGGTATATTTTCTCTGCCTCAACCCTGGAAACATCACTTCTGGGAGTATAGGAGGTCTTTTGGTATAAATGTAAATCTGATATAAACCAGGTGTCTGGTTTTCTTCTAAGCTAATGTAGAATTCAGCCTCTTCAATGTAGAGTCATTACCATTTGATCTGCTTTCTGGTTTCTAAAACCATGTTTCTGGTTTCTTACAGGTTTAGGCTCTCCAAAATATTTCTTTACTCTTATTTTAGCAATATCTTGAGAAGCTGCAGAGTTAAATGCTTATATGTAATCAGTCTATCCTCTTTAACCTCTTTAATCAGTCTATCCTCTTTAAATTCCTAACTTAATGTTTTTGTCTTCTGCCCAGGCCAGTTTTGTTTTAGCCACATTTGACTGTATTAGTTGCTGTTCCTAGATGAGTTGTTTGCTTTCATGTGTCAATTCTGTGCCCTGCCGAGTGCATAGTATGAAGTACTTTTTTATCATCTGGTTCCTAGGGAGTTTTAAATGGGTGAACTTGGATTTTACATGAAAACTACTATTTAAGTACTTTTTTAGGGTTTCCTCTTTTTTATTTTCCATTTCTTTTGATTAGTCACATAAACTTTTTGCATCTTAGTGTTGAGGTACCACAATTTTTTGCTGAAATGGAAGAGAGAGAGCCAGTACATTTCTGGGGTACTAGAGTACCATGGTAGCCCAACTTGGAAAGAAAAAATTGTATTGAAAATAGGGTGTTGTGAAAAACATAGCATTAAATTGTATATTTAAATATCTATTATAAATTAAGGTTCCAGAAGACATCTACTTTTAAAACGGATTCATTTTTTTAAATGTTTATTTATTTATTTAGAGAGAGAGACAGAGTGTGAGTGGAGGAGGGACAGAGAGATACAGAATCCGAAGCAGGCTCCAGGCTCTGAGCTGTCAACACAGAGCCCGTTGTGGGGCTTGAACCACAAACCATGAGATCATGACCTGAGCTGGAATCAGATGCTTAACTGACTGAGCCATCCAGGCACCCTATTTGTGTTGTGTGTGTGTGTGTGTGTGTGTGTGTGTGTGTGTGTGGTTTATTACACAGATTTTAAAGTGTTCTGTCCAGATACTGTTAGCTTAAAACCTAATTTTGTACAAACATTCTCCATTGTACAAAGTCTCTGGGGCAAAATGATTGTGATTGGCAGTGATGGCAAATGATTAGCAAAAATGACATAATCCTCCACATCAGGATTCTTAAAGAGCACACCTTTCTCCTGAGCATTATTTGGTATTTATATGGTGGAAGAAGGGGTGGATATAAGTGTAGTGTAAGTAAACAGAGGTCTTCTTTCTGTCTTACTGCATACTTCTGTTTACTTTATCTCTAGGTGTGGAAGCAATAACTACTGCTGTATTCTTTTGTTTAGTAGGACCAAACTGAACCGTGCATACATAAAGTAGCCATGGATATGAATATTTTCATTTACATAAAACTTGTTACAGCCCACTGTTGAGAGATTACTGTTTTTATGAAAATTACTGAGATATATGTCTTGAATTTTGATGTTTTTTGAAAAACATCCTTTTAAAATTGTATCCTACCAGCAAAATCTAGCCCCTCTTACTTCCTACAAGAAACCGTCCTGATTCTCCTCTTTCAACCAGATTGCATTTCCCTAACCCTGAAACCCATTGCACTGTATCTTTTGGCATTTGAAAATTATACCCCCTTATTATAAGTTACATGTTACTGCGTTAATACCTTTATTAGATTAGAAACTCTTCTAAGTCAGGAGATGACAGCCAGAGTGCCCGGGTTTAAATACTAAGCTTTGTGACCTTGGGCAAGTTACTTAGCTTCTTGGTACCTTAGTTAAATGAGGATACTAGTAACTACCTCCTAGGGTTGTTGGGAACATGAAATGAGTTAATACATGTCTTGCATATAATAAGCACTCTATAAATGTGCAGTAGGTATCATTTTTGTTGATACCTTCATTGTGTTATTGCTTGCATCCTATATTCTTTCTAGGAGCCAGCACATTTATTGTTGTCCAATAAATAGTTATTGATGAGATGAAATTGTATTTTAGTTATTAAATGTACTAGTCAGTATGGTTACAGTTCTGATTATGACCTGTCAGCTAAATATCTTTTTTTTTTTTTAAAGATTTTTTTAACGTTTATTTATTTTTGAGACAGAGCGACAGAGCATGAATGGGGGAGGGTCAGAGAGAGAGAGGGAGACACAGAATCTGAAACAGGCTCCAGGCTCTGAGCTGTCAGCACAGAGCCCGACGCGGGGATTGAACTCACGGACTGCGAGATCATGACCTGGGCCGAAGTCGGACGCCCAACCAACTGAGCCACCCAAGTGCCCCTAAATATCTTTATGTGTTTGCACAAATCCTAAATGATTGTTTGATTTGACAGGTTCTTTTATATCCTGAAATATTGCTGGTATGAATATACTGCTATTCTTAGTGTTTTGAAAACTGAAACATGTAACAGAGTACAAATACTAGAAACAAATTTTTGAGTCTAATGAGGTTCTGACAAAAATCAGTTTAGTATGTATAGGTATTTGTCAGGATACCTTATGGGATTAACAAATTAGTGCTTTGTAAGATTTAGTGTGAAATGTTATTTTAAAGCAGGATCCATGTTAAAAGTAGTTTGTTTCTGGGGCGTCTGAGTGGTTCAGTCGCTTAAGCGTTGACTCTTGATTTCAGCTCAGGTCATGATCTTATGGTTCGTGAGTTCGAGCCCCACTTTGATCTCTGTGCCTGCAGTGTGGAGTCTGCTTGGAATTCTCAGTCCCCTTCTCTCTCTCTTTCAAAATAAATAATAAACATCACAAGAAAATAATAGTTTGTTTCTGAAAAAACTTTATGTGTTCGATAATTTTCTGTAACTCTAGAGTAGTACCAATTGACATGGATGGAAGAGACTGTTGCTGTCAGTTGTATATTGATTGTGCTCTAGATTTGATCCTGTGTAGTTGACTGCTATGAGGCTTGCAGTCTTTCAAATATCAGCATAACATGCTTGTATTCAATAAATACAGTGGCTTCCCAATAGAGAGGAATTAAGGGCTATTAAGTGACATAATTAAGAAAAGGTTTGGAATTTAAGTCTTTATATAGCGAATCCAGTACCTTTGTTAAGATTATAGATTTAGCTTTAGGAAGACCATGGACCTCATTTATGACTTAAGTGAAATTTTCTAGTATAATCAAAGCATTGTAGTCTGACTATAAATACCTTTCTTGTTTCAAATGATACTTAGCTATTTTTATTTAATCATAAATATCCTTTTTCAATAGCTCCTGATGCACAATTCATTCATTCAGTTAAGCACTGAGTTAGTAGCTGCTAGGAGTCAGATTCAAAGATAAATAAGGAACCTGACCTAGTTCTAGAGGCTAGCCCAGTTAATTTAGTTAGAGGGAATAGTGTTTAAAACACAAATGTTTGTAATATATTTTAAGGAAGTGAGAAAAAGTTTAGGGTACATGCGTAGGTTGTCTGGGATTCAGTAGGAGAAGATGGTTCTGGAAGGTTGTGTCTTAAAATGCTGAAGGCTCTGTATGCCTATAAGGAGGTTAGATTTTTTATTGTGTATACATTAGGGGGCAGGAAAAAGTTTTTCCCAGAAAAAGTTAACAGGTTTGTTTATAATTGTTAGAAAGCTTAATTCCTGAAACTCGTTCACTGAAACATTTTTTACTTGTGTGAATGTTTTATGTCTCTGCATTAGTGTGAAAAATCTACACACAAATGAAAATGGAAGAGGAGGAACTTGCTAATACCTTATTCTCTTGTTTTTGTTTTTTCATTTGCAGTTATTTAATTAGGTACTTTTTTTTTAAGAATGAAGTATTTCCCATCATAATGCATCCTAAGTGCATTTCCCGCATATGAGTTGTGCTGGCAGAATATCTTTTGGCATAATTGTTATATTTTTATATGGATAACCCACAGGTAGGTGTCTTCAAATATGCTAAATAGATAGGTTTCATTTGCCTTCAGAAAGTGCTAGGAGAGCTACACTCTGGCAGTATAGATCTGTTTTGAAGTCCTAAGCAATTTCTCACACTCGATGCTAGAAGGGAAGTTTGCAAGTGAGAAGCTCAGTGTTCTGATTTTCACTGACAGTACAAGGCTTATAACAATGTGGTTTCTTCACATAAGACACATTTTTGTGAGTGACTTTTGTAGTTGGTTGCTTCCTGAGTGCTTTAGCACTGATCTATTTGCAGGCATTAGGCTTGGTAGAGATGCTGATATAGAGAACTCCAGTGTTTACCACCCTTCCTATTGGCTGAAGCTCAGGAGATAGAGGTAGCACTGGTGTTGGAGAATAATGACTCTCATGATGACTGTCATGTTGGCAGCCGCACAACTGAGAACACCACAAAGAATGTTTTTAATTAGGGGATTAATGAAAGCATCCCAAGGATATCCCCAATGTTCCAAATAAAATTAAGACTTTAATTCTTAACCACAAGGAGCTCTTGATATAGCCCTGGTTGTGGGTTGCATTAAAAAGTAGAATTTTTGGGGGCACCTGGGTGGCTCAGTCGGTTGAGCGTCCGACTTTGGCCCAGGTCATGATCTCGCAGTCCGTGGGTTCGAGCCCCGCATTGGGCTCTGTGCTGACAGCCCGGAGCCTGGAGCCTGTTTCAGATTCTGTGTCTCCCTCTCTCTCTGACCCTCCCCTGTTCATGCTCTGTCTCTCTCTGTCTCAAAAATAAGCAAACATTAAAAAAAAAATTTTAAAAAAAGTAGAATTTTTGACTCGTCTCCTAAAAGGTGTGTATTGCTTTACTAAATATAAACTGAATTTATATACATTTATTCCATTTTATTGATATAAAATGTCTACCCTTTTATGTGTTTAGGTGTTTTAATTTTAAGTTCATTTATTTATTTTGAGAGAGAGAGAGCAAGAGAGAGTGTGGGAGAGGGGCAGAGAGAGAGAGAGAGGGAGAAAGAGAATCCCAAGCAGCCTCCATGCTGTCAGTGAAGAGCCCAACATGGGGCTCGATCTCACAAATCATGAGATCATGATAAGGTGTTTTAATATTATTGCCTTTAATTTTGAGTTTATACCAAGTTGTGTAATTTGTTACATTATGTTTATTTATAGTACTTTGTGGTAATGAAAGAGAATTGGTGAAAAATTAGATACCCAGTGATGAAGTCTCTTATTAAAAGACATTTGAGAAATATTACTGCTTTAATTTTGACATTTTAAATATACATGTCTTGTAATATTTATTTATCATTACGTTATTTACCATTAACATGGCACAAATACAGACACAGAATAGACACAGAAAGAAATAGACACAGAAAATGTTTCTACAATTCAGTAATATGATTTAATATAGAAAGGATGTAGTAGTTAGGTATTACAGCCCCTTCGTTTTTAGATTAGAAAAACAAAAAGGCCGTACAAGCTCAGTAACTTACTCAAGGTCTCCTCTAGTGGAAGAACTTGAATGAAACTTTTTTTTTCTTTAAGTTTATTTATTTATTTTGAGAGACAGGGGAGGGGTAGAGAGAGAGAATCCCAAGCAGGCTTCACACTGGCAGTGCAGAGCCCGATGTGGGGATTGAACTCATGAACCGTGAGAACATGACCTGAGCTGAAGTCAGATGCTTAACAAACTGAGCCACCCAGACGCCCCAAACCGAACTTTTCTTTTAAAGTCAGGTTTACTGAGGTATAATTTATATAGTAAAATTTGCCCTTTATGGTATACAGCTTTGTGAATTTTGACAAACTGATAGAATTGTATAGCCACCACTACAGTCTAGATATTGAATATCTCCATTACCTTAAGAGAGTGTTCTCATGCCCCAGTCCCCACCTCCACCTGCCACTGCCCCCATACATGTTCAGGGCCTACAACCACTGATCTCTTCTCTGTCCTCATATTTTGCCTTTCTAGAATATCATATAAATAGAATTCATATAGTATGTAGCATTTGGAGTCTTCTTTCCTCTAGTATAAAACTATCAGAGTCATTCATGTTGTTTTAGGTATCAGTAGTCTTCCTTATTGCCAAATGCAACCGTTGTTCATCCATTCACCATCTAATGGACATTTGAGTTGTTTCTAGTTTTTGGTGATTCTGAATAAAGCTGCTACAGATAGTTGCGTACTGTGTTTTGGGTGGTAAGTACATATCTAACCTTGTAAGACACTGCCAAACTCTTTCCTGAAATGGCTGTACTGTTTTGCATTTGGGTCAGCAATGTATGAGCATCTTAGTTGCTCTACATCCTTCCTTGTTGGTACTTGGCAGTTTCAGGGGGTCGGGGGGGGGTTGTTTGTTTAGTTTTTGCTCTGTTTTTTTTTAACCATTCTACATTCTAGTGTGTCGTGATGTCTTTGTGGTTTAATTTGCATTTCTGTAATGACTAATGATGTATAGCATTTTTTCATGTCCTTGAGGATTTTTATTAAGCCTGATAAGAAAATATACTTTATGCAATTATTACATTTGCTAGGTACTGATAGGAGAGAGAGAAGATAGAAGAGTACCTGTTCGTGAGGAGTTTATGATTTACAAAGGGAAAACTGGTAATTACGTTAAATGGTCATGGCTATTTGATAACCCAGTTCACATAGTCCCTGGTCTGATGAAAGGAAACGGTTGGGGAATCAGAAAACTCAGTGATTTGACTTTGCCTTAGTCTCTTAACCTTTCTCGGTCGTTTTTATCTTCTTTTAAATGAGGGAGTTGGACCAGATGAGGTATAAGATTTATCTCTATAAGTCTACATAAACTAGGAGGTAGGAGTCTATATAAAGTAGAGGAGGTGTTTTTACTACTTTTATTTATTAAAAAAAATTTTTTTTTAATGTTTTTTATTTATTTTTGAGAGAGAGAAAGCGTGAGTGGGGCAGGGCAGAGAGAGAGGGAGACACAGAATCCAAAGCAGGCTCCAGGCTGTGAGCTGTCAGCACAAGAGCCCATTGTGGGGCTTGAACCCCTGAACCATGAGATCATGACCTGAGCCGAAGTCGGACACTTAAGAGACTGAGCCACCCAGGTGCCCCTGTTTTTACTACTTTTATAGTAGTAGGTTTTTAACTTTTGTAAGAAGGCCATGTATTCAGAAAACAAAAAATCTTTGTAGATTTTTCCTGTCTGATGAAATTCATATTACCTAAAAAAGATAATCTTTTGAAATTTTAAATATTGTAAATTATAATATAAATTTTAATACCTTTTGTGTGATATTATTATATTATAACCTGTAGGGTAATTTTCAAGATATTTTCTCTTGATCCTCAGAAAAACTATTTGTGGACCTTGAAAGTGAGAACTAAATGACTTGCATACAATTATACAGCTAAAAGAAAAGTAGCCACCTTGACCTGAGGGTTCTAGCCTTGATCTTTTGCCCTTTGCAGTACATTGCTCTTTGCACTATAGGCTACTCCAATAGGAAATTCAAATAGTCTTCTAATAGTTTTAAGTAACCTTCACCCTTTTATTTCAGTTGTACAATTTCATGTTCAGAGAATTATAGGCATGTACTATTTTTACATTAAAATTATTATCAATGCTTCTAAATAAAAGTATGGTAACAGTATAAACAAGCTTCTTTGATTTAGTAATAATGCAGTAGAACGTTTAAGACTTGTAAACAAGTCAGTTGTATCAGAAGCTGAGTCACTGCTTGTCAACAACAGCCTACTCTTACAAGAAAACTTAGCTGTAATCAAAAATAAAGATAACAGGAATAGTAAAGGGCATATTATTTCCTCTCCTGAGAGTAGTCTGTTGAGTTTCTAAGTTTAGATACCTACAGTATATTATTAGTGGGTTACCCATTTCCAGTAGTAGAACAACTATTAAAAGGAATAAGGCAGAAGTGGAAGGAGTATTAAGATGGAAGTGAGGGGAAAAATGTCATTATAATTTTTTTGCCACAAATATGTTAACATTATAAAGTCATCAGAAAACCTGTGTTGTTGTTGTTGTTGTTGTTTTTAATGTTTACTTTTGAGAGAGAGACGGAGTGTGAGCAGGGGAGGGGCAGAGAGAGAGGGAATCACAGAATCCCAAGCAGGCTCCAGGTTCCAAACTGTCAGCACAGAGCCCAACAGAAGGCTTGAACTCAGGAACCGCAGTATCATGACCTGAGCCAAAGTCAGATGCTTAACCGCCTGAGCCACCCAGGTGCCCCAGAAAGCCTGTGTTTCTTAGTAGATCTGTGTTCATATGTGACCTTAAGGCAAGCAAGTCACTTCAGGTTCCAGAATTTCTTTTATTCATCTGTAAAATAAGGAGTTTAATCTGATATCTAAATGTCCATCTAGCTTTAAATATTATAATTTTATGTTATGTGTGATGAGTCATCTGTTGATGGTTTCTTAACCATCAAGTAAAATATATTGCTCATAGTTAGATTTAAACTTTAAGAAGTATTTTTTTTAAGTTTATTTATTGTGAGAGAGAGTGTGAGCTTGAGCTGGGGAAGGGTAGAAAGATTGGGAGAGAAAGAATCCCAAGCAGGCTCCGCATCATCAGCGTAGAGCTTGGTGTGGGGCTAGAACTCATGAACTGTGAGATCAGGACCTGAGCTGAAATCCAGAGTCAGACGCTTAACCCACTGAACCACTCAGGTGCCCCTAAACTTTTTTTTTTTAACTTTTTAAAGTTTTCAAACTTCATATTGTTAATTTTCTACTAACTGAATGAGTGCTTGATGTAATTGTTACAAGTAAAAAATAGGTTATATAGAATTCAGAGTTTTAGATATATACTTACTTATTTTTTACTTTTTATAAAAAAGTTTATTTTTGAGAGAGAGAGTGTGGGGAGAGGCAGAGAGATGGAGAGAGAATCCCAGGTAAGCTCTGCACTGTCAGCGCTTAGCCTGGGAGCCCAGTGCTGGGCTCAAACTCATAAACTATGAGATCATGACCTGAGCTAAAGTTGGGCACTTAACCGACTGAGCCACCCAAATGCCCCAGAGTTTTATATATTTATATACTTAGTTTTCTTATGATATTATGAAGTTCTGGGAGCTTGTTTTATGGGTATTTTAGAAGGAAATAGAATGCAAGGAGGGGAGATCCTAATATTAGAGCACAAAAGGTAGGTATGAATATAGGTATTTTTACAAAACTTTTAAACCATACGGTATCTATGTCATACTATTTTTTTTTAATTTTTTTTTTCAACGTTTATTTATTTTTGGGACAGAGAGAGACAGAGCATGAACGGGGGAGGGGCAGAGAGAGAGGGAGACACAGAATCGGAAACAGGCTCCAGGCTCTGAGCCATCAGCCCAGAGCCTGACGCGGGGCTCAGACTCACGGACCGCGAGATCGTGACCTGGCTGAAGTCGGACGCTTAACCGACTGTGCCACCCAGGCGCCCCTATGTCATACTATTATACTTTATTACTTGATTGTGCTATATGATTTAGAAGTAAATGTGATAAATTGACAGGCAATGTTCTATCTTACTGAATATTGCTTTAAATTCAGAAAATCCATATTCTGATATATTGAATAAGCACCTGTTAATAATGCAAATTAGCTTATCACAGAAGTAAAGTAGAATGTACTTACAATTTTTTATGATGTGAACTAAGCTTTTATAATAGGTACAAAGTTGTCTTTTAGAAAATTCCTATATGAAGATTTGAATTTAGAAAGCAGTTGTAAAGCAGAGTGATTATTGTCAAACTTCCTTTAAATACTAAAAGCCCTTGTACTAAAAAAGTTTGAAAATTTAAAATCAGTTTGGAAAATTTTAAAACTTTCAAAATCACTTTTTAGAAACTTAAAGGTTTTTTTTTTTTTTTTTTTTTTGATGTTTATTTATTTTTGAGGGAGAAAGAGCATGAGTGGGGAAGGGGCAGAGACAGAGGTAGACAGAAAATCCCAAGCAGGCTCTGCACTGTCAGCACAGAGCCTGATGCAGGACTTGAACTCACAGACTGTGAGATCATTACCTGAGTCGAAACCAAGAGTCGGACACTTACTTAACTGACTGAGCCACCCAAGCATCCCTATTTAAAAGTTTTAAAAGAGCATACTTTATGCTTCCAACAGCAGAAACTCTGTAATGTATTATGAAATTATTTTCCTGAATCTAATTTCCCAAATATATTTTGTTTATTGAATTCCATAAAAGACTTAGATTTTCTTTTGTCGTTTGTTTTCAGTAGTAAAGAATGTAAATTAGCCGTTTTCATTTCTTAGCTAAGCAGATCTTGCATATGAATTTGCCTGTGTTTTTCCTGTATACTTGTGCTCTTTATTCATGTTTGTATTGAATCTTTATGATTTTCTGAAGTATTTATGTATTCCTGACCAGTCTCCTCAGTTGTTGGACGTATTTGTTTTCTTTGCGTATACTGACAAGTAAATAAATATTATTTATTTATTTTTTATTTTTAAGCAGTCTCTACACCCAGGGTGGGGCTCGAATTCACAACCCCAAGATCAAAAATCACACACTCCACTGAGTTAGCCAGACGCCCTGCGAAATACAATTTAAAAAAAAACAAACAAACAAATCCTAGATATATGAAAGAAATTTCTTTTGAGAATTGAGCCTAAAATTAAATATTATGAGTATAATTTCACACTGATGAAAAGGCTAGGGTTAAAAAGACTGAACCATTTGGGGGAAGTTGCAGAGGGCTGCTAGTGGGAATGGAGTTAATTGGATCTAAGCAAGTCTTGTATTTTTGTTAGTAAATGCAGTGTGTATCACTTCCTGATTATAATGATTCATAGAGATGTTTTGTTAGAATGGCTTAACTGTTTAGGATGGCCAAACAGGGGAATAAGAAATGTGATATATTTGAATGATGAACTTTAACTTCAATTTCCACCCACATTAAAATGGAAACAGTGAATGATTTAATTCTTGAGAATTTAAAAGTTGAAAAAATGGGTAAAAAATTATAACTAGATTCATATAAAATTTGATGATTATGTCTTTACCTTTAATTCTCTTTTGTTTACATACTCATTTATTCCTAAACTAAATATTAAAAATACACTGAATAAAAAGTTCATGATTAGATTTAAAAAAAATATGATTAAAATTTTTAAAACTTACATTAGATACTCAGCTTCCTGGCAGTTAACTTCTGTAGTTAACATTTTAGCTTTTAAGTGAACAAAGTGAGATATAAATTCTAAAAATAAATTTTTTTCTAAGGAATCCTTAAGGAGTACTAGGTCAATTTTAGCCATTCTCTAATGATTTCCTGCCCATCATCAGTAGTTTAATATTATTCAGGAAAAGGACATGTTTATTATTAAATTTTCAGCTTAGCTATGTATACATTTTTAGTCATTTGATTACTTCTTATTCTATGCAGCAGTCTTTTTAATGTTAACTTTTACATTGAATAATTTATTTTGATGTTCAAATTACTCTACATTTGGCCAGTGAGAACCCTTTCAACTGTCTCCTGTGTCCTTTTGACATATCTCCCCGTTCTTGGAGTACTTCTTACTTTCTGCCAGGGAAGGATATTCCAAGCTCTTGTACCTTTCCAACACCGACACTAAGATCAGTCATTTCTACAAAGATCTCTTAATCCTTTTTGTGGAGAATGGTATTCAGAAATCACCATCTGGGCACTAGGTGTGTTTATTGTTGCAGGGATATCATTGCTTCTAGGTCTCCTCAGTAAAAAGGAGCTAGAAAATATGCACACTCACGTATATAAATGTGAAATCTGCCTTTGTATCATTTATATATGCGTCTATATATAACTCAAATCATATGAAAGCCTTTAATAAGGCAGATTTTTTTTTCTGGATTATAAGAGAAAATAGAAATGTATTTCATGCTTATACATATATTTACACATATCCATAGTATGTTTTTGTGACTATAATGTGTTTGTAACATAGAACTATTGGAAACCCAGTTGGCAGACAATTTTGCTACTTCCCCAGATTTATGATCATAAGTTCTGTGTGATTAATTTTTTAATTTGGTAAAATATACATAAAATTTACTTAATCAGTTTTAAGTGTACAGTTCGTTAGCATTAAGTACATTTACATTGTTGTGCTACTCACCATTATTCATCCTCAGATATCTTTTCATCTTGCAGAACTATACCCAGTAGCAATCACTCCCTATTCCCCTACCCACCCTCTCAATGTCTGGCAACTACCATTCTACTTTCTGTCTGAATTTGTTTATTCTAGGTACCTAATGTAAGTGGAATCCTACAGCATTTGTTTTTTGCGCTTATTTCACGTAGTATAATTTCTTCAAGGTTTATCCATGTTGTAGATTGTGTCAGTATTGCCATCCTTTTTAAGGCTGAATAATATTCCGTTTTATATGTATGTATAGAGACATAAATACATTTTATATGTGTATATATGTATACACATATATACACACATACATACACCTTTATATTCAATCATATATCTATATTGATCTGTGTATATAAATATTTATTTCCATCTTTTGGCTGTTGTGAATAATGCTGTTATGAACATGGGTGTTCAGCCATGTATGAGTCCCTGCTTTCAGTTCTTTTGGTTATATACCCGGAAGAGAAATTGTCAAATCAGTAGACCATTTTAGCACTCACAGCAGGTCCTATATTTAGAAAACTTGTAAGCTTAAATGATGTAAGTTGTATTTTGCTTTGCAGCATAGTTGTGGACTTGACTAAGAGCTCATGATGTCTAGCTCTTTGTGGAAATAACCCAAACATCGCATTGAGTCAACTCCAAATTATTTTATATAGAGTTTTGCACAGTATGTCTAATTACTTTTGTAAAACAGCATTTGTACATTATCCTAGAATATAATATTTCATTTTTAATAGGAAGTGGTTTCTTTGTGTTATTACCATTTCTGTTTAGAGAACTTCCTTTAGCCATTCTTCTAGGGTAGGTCTGCTAGCAACAAATCTTTTAGTTTTCTTTCATTTGAAAATGTCTTGATTTCTCCTTCATTCCTGAAGGATATTTTCACTGAATATAGGATTCTAGGCTGACAATTCTTTTAGCTCTATGGAAAATATTGTGGACAATATCTATGTTTGTGATTTTTAATGAGAAATCTTCATTTGAATTGTTTTGCCCATATACATAAGGTATTGTTTCTCGCTGTGAGAACACAACAGTTTTCAAGGATTTTTTTTTTCTTTTTAGAGAGGCAGAGCAAGAGAGAGCATGCCTAAGTGGGGGAGCGGCAGAGGGAGAGATAGAATCTTAAGCAGACCCCACACCCAGCATGGAACCCAATGCAGGGCTAGTTCTCACAACTGTGAAATTATGAGTTGAGCTGAAATCAAGAGTCAGGTGGTTAACCAACTGAGCCACCTGAGCACCCCTAGTTTTCAAGGATTTTGATTATGATATGTGTTTACATGAAATACTTTGGATTTAATCTGTTTGGGATTCACTCAGCTTCCTGAATATGTAGTCTTATGTCTCTTGCCAAATTTGGGAAGTTTTCAGCCATTATTTCTTCAAATAGTTTTTCATGTACACTGTCATTCTTTTTTCCTCCCAGGACATGGATGACATGAATGTCAGTTAGGTCTTTTGTTATGGTTGTACAGATAATTGAGAATGATTTTTTTGGTCTTTTTTTTTCTTTATTTTTCAGATAAAAATGTCTGTTGTTCTTATCTGCAGGGTCACTGATTCCTTCCCTTGTCACCTTCATTCTGTTATTGAGCCTACCTAGTGAGTTTTAATTTTAGTTATTTTATTTGCTATTTCTTTGCTGATACTTTGTTTTTTTCATTTGTTTCATGCTGAACATTTTTACACAGCTGCTTTAAAATCCTTGTCAGATTGGGGAGCCTGGGTGGCGCAGTCGGTTAAGCGTCCGACTTCAGCCAGGTCATGATCTCGCGGTCCGTGAGTTCGAGCCCCGCGTCGGGCTCTGGGCTGATGGCTCAGAGCCTGGAGCCTGCTTCCGATTCTGTGTCTCCCTCTCTCTCTGCCCCTCCCCCGTTCATGCTCTGTCTCTCTCTGTCCCAAAAATAAATAAACGTTGAAAAAAAAAATTAAAAAAAAAAATAAAATCCTTGTCAGATAATTCCAATATTTGCATCATCTTGGTGTTGGCATCTATTGATTGTCTTTTCTCATTCAAGTTGAGATTTTCCTGGTTCTTGGTATGACAAGTGACTTTTCATTTTATCCTGAATGTTTTGGGTATTGCATTATAAGCTCTGAAGGTTACTTAAATGTTCTGTTTTAACAGATTTTCTCTGATACCCTGCCAACAGGTGAAAGGGGGTTCTCCTTCATTACCAAGAGGTGGAAGTAGAAGTCCGGATTCCCCATCCCACCTTTATAGCCTGGGTGCGAGTGGTGCCTTGTTACTTCTGGTTGGGGGTGAAGTTCAGGTTCCCCTTAAACTTCTGTGGATACCTGCTTGACTGGGACAAGGGGGTACACTTTGTTAGTCCTCCCATGAGGCTTCCACTGATACAAGTGAGGAAGTGCTTCTACCACTGGGCTGTGATGGAAGTCCCACTTGCCTACTTTGTCTTCTTTAACACCACTCTGGTGGAAGGGTGTGGGAGGGAAGGGAGTGCCTTGTTTTAGGCAGATGAGAATGGAAATATCTTGCACCTTGATGATGGGAATGGAGGCAGAGCAACTTTCCCCCACCTCAATCCCCCCAGTGTTTGGCTGTAGTGTGATTAGTGTCTAAAAGTTTTCTGTTTTGTGACACTGCCTCTGATCCTTTAGCTGGAAAAAGGCATTCATGTCTTGGGCATTTTTCGGTCTGTGCTTACTCAGACCAGAATATATTAGGCAAAAAGAAATCCAGGGAATTAACCATCATGACCTTCATTCTTTGGGTCCTGAGGTCCCTAGCTGGTCTGCTTCCTCTTCACCTTTCAGTATCTTCTTATCTTTGTTTAATACATAATGCTTTTAGTTGTATTTAGCAGGTGGAATAGGGAGAGTGTATCTACTCCCACTTGTCCCAGAAATGGAGCTTTTGGATATTTTAATGTGTAGAATGTTATGTGTGATTTTGAGACTATAAAGTGACATTCATTTTTTTTTAGAATAGTATTTAATAGTATTTAAAGAATAGTATTCTTTGAAATGGAGCTTTTAGAGATTTTAATGTGTAGAATGTTATGTTTGATTTTGAGAATATAAAGTGACATTCATTTTTTAGAATAGTATTTAATAGTATTTAAAGAATAGTATTCTCTTAGAATACTATTTTCTTTTTAATTTCCTTGTAAGAGGCTTCCAACCTTCCTTTTGGCCTCTATTTTTCCAGATATATATTAGTTGAAGTTAGTAGTTGAAGTTTATTATCATAAGCCTTCGGTTATTTTAGACATCCTTAGTTTCTTTAACTATTTTCTTATGTAGTAACCTCACATTGCGCACAGTCTGCATATTGTGTTTCTTTAACTATTTTCTTATGTAGTAACCTCACATTGAGCACAGTCTGCATATTGTCTGTTAATGTTACCTGATCTTGATTGTGCTAGTTTTTATTGTTTGTTTTCTGTAGACCTATCATGTTGGTTGTTGTACACACTGAGTGTAGTTCTTGAAATCTCCCTAGATCTTTTCCATGTGTACTGTTGCCTAGGTAAATTGCTTTTGTTTTCTTATTGTACATGTTTGAGTGGTTAGGTATTTTCTCTCTTGTGTTTGAGAGGGTAGGAGTAGGCTAACACTTAAAATTTTTTACTTAATATATAAGTTGAGTAAATTTGTCAAGTTTATTTCTTATGATTTACATATAAATTATAAAAACAAGTATATGTACAGTGCTAAATATTTGGAAATGTCAGAAAGCATAAAGAAAAAACACCTCTAGCTTTACCCCTAAAAGACAATACTGTTAATGCTTTGATGAGATGCTTTTATTCTGAAATTTTTCCTTCCCTCTCTTTTCCAATATAGACTCTTAAAAAAATGGTATTATAGTACGTTTTAAGGCTAGTATTGTTTCTTAGCAATATATTGGATATTTACCCTTGTCTGTATATCTCATATAGCATTATTTTCAAAGACTGCATGGTATTCCACTATGTATATTTATTATAATTTTCTTATAAATTATTTTCTTTTTTGGCGAATTAGACAGCTTTTGTATGTTCTTATTACATTTACAGTAATGTTTTGCTGAGTATCTTTTTACATTCACGTCTGTACATTCATTGACAATACCGTTTGGAAGAATTTTTTTTTAACCTTTTATTTATTTTGAGAGAGTATGAGCAGGAGCAGGGGAGGGGCAGAGAGAGAGAGAATCTTAAGCAGGCTCTGCCCTGTTAGTGTAGAGCCCTACGTGGGGCTCAGTCCCATGAATCTTGAGATCATGGCCTGAGCTGAAATCAAGAGTTGGACGTTTAACCAACTGAGCCACCCAGGTGTGCCACCTTGGATGAATTCTTGAAGGTAGGATTGGTGGATTATCACATATGTCCATTTTATTTTTTGAACAAAAATAATGGGTTTTATTCCTATTTAAAATTTTTGTTTTGGTCATGTCTATTGAGACAGATTTGAAATTGATACTGTTTATTATATTAACTATTCCTTATGTTGTTCCTTAAATTTGATCATCTTTTTCATGGCTTTGTCTAGATGATTACTTAAAGTGCTAAATAAAACAGGACTGAAGATAGATAATCTTTTGGCATAATCTTTTAGTTGTGGTTTCAGTTAAGAGTTGTAATTGTTGGGGCGCCTGGGTGGCTCAGTCAGTTAAGCATCTGACTTCAGCTCAGATCATGATCTTGTGGTTCATGATTTCGAGCCCCAGATCGGGCTGTCTGCTGTCAGCGCAGAGTCTGCTTCAGATCCTCTGTCTCCCTCTCTTTCTGCCCCTCTTGTGCTCATTCATATTCTCTCTCTCTCTCTCTCGAAAATAAACATTGGGAAAACAAAGTTATAATTGTTAAGGCACATTTTTATCATTTTATGCATAGCAATGTTTTTGTCAGGTGTGCTTTTCTGAAATCAAGATATTTTGTACCTTTCATATTTGTTGATGTATCAATCTATCAAAAATAAGTAAGATGTGCATTAATTTAACCTCTTAGTCATCTGTGTTTTGTTCCCATTTTTATATCATCTTATTATGAAGAATAGGATATAAAAAATGAATATATTAAGTTTAGTTTAAAGAAGAATAATAACTTGGGCATCTTTTTCAGGATATGAAACATTACCAGTACCACTGAAATCCTTATAACTCCCTCCTCCTCAGTTCTGTCCCTGCCTCTACCACCATTCTAAATTTTTGATAAGTGTGTTTTTGTTTCACCACATGCTGTGTCAGTAAACAATAAAATGGCTAGTTTATATATTTTTGAGCTTTATGTAAATGGAATTATTTTGTGTCTATTGGTCTGTGGCGTATATTTTACTATGAGTTGGCTCTTCCACTTTGTTTTGAGATACATTCATGTTGATGTACATAACAGCACTTCATTTTCTCTGTAACATAGTCTTCTGTTCTATGAATATACTACAGTTTATCATGGAAGCACACTTAGGATATTTATAGTTTTGTGCTATTTTGAGCAATGTACTGTAAACATTTCTGTACACATCTCTTGTTACTTGGGGCAAGAGTTCCTTTAGGAGATGATGGATGGCTGGATGGCAAGATGGATGGATAGATAAGAGATAGGTATTCCTGGTGGTGAGATTAATCGATTGTAGGATAAACATATTTTCAGATTTATAAGTAATATCAAAACTGTTTTGTCGAAGGGTTATATCAGTTTACATTCCCACTAACATGAGTAAGAGTTCTTGGTTTGTAGCTTGGTTTTTTTGCTTACTCATAATATTGTGCATTCAAAAATTTCTTTGTGAGCTAATCATTCGCTTCTGAGAATCTCCTGTTCATGTCTTGGCCATTTTTCTATTGAATTATCTTTCTGTATTGATTTATGGAATTTATTATTATTCTGGGATACTAGTCTTTTGTTAGTTACATTTGTTGTAAATGTCCTTTCCCAATTTGTTGCTTTTTTTTCATCCTTTTAATTTTTTGAAGTCAAGAAGTCCATGATTGAACTGATCTTAATCAGTCTTTTTCTTTTTTATATACTTAAAAATTTTCTTTCCTATCCAAGGATTTTAAAAATAATATTACTTTTTATAAAGGATTTATAGTTTTGGCTTTCTTTTTTAAATTTATTTACATTTATTTAAATTTATTTTATATTTTTGAGACAGTAAGGAAGAAGGTCAGAGGGAGGGACGGAGAGAGAGAGAGAGAGAGAGAGAGAGAGAAAGAGAAAATCTCAAGTAGGCTCCATGCTGAGTGTGGGGCTTGATCCCAAGACCCTGTGATCATGCCCTGAGCCAAAATCAAGAGTCAAATGCTTAACTGACTTAGCCACCCAGCGCCCCTGTCACTATTTTTAATTTTAGCCATTCTGATAGGTGTGTGGTAATCTCAATATGATTTTAATTTGCATTTCCCTAATGGCTAGTGATATTGGCCATCTTTTCATGTGTGTATTTGTCATCTGTTTATGCCTTGTGTTGAAATGTTTTATGTTTTTGCTTAGGTTCTAATTAGATTTTTTTGGTCAGGTGTTTAGAATTCTGGGTAGATATTAGTTCTTGTCGATTATGTGGTTTGAAATATTTCTTCTCAGTCTATAGCTTGTCTTTTCATCCTTACAGGGTTTTTATAAAATAAACTTTTTCAATTTTGATGAAATTTATCAATTTTTCCTTTTATAGACCATGCTTTTGATGTCATCTGAGAACTCTGCCTAGTCTTATTAGCCTGGAAGATTTTCTCCTGTTTTTTTTTTCCCCTTAAAAGTTTTATAGTTTTATATTTTTCATTTAAGTTTATTATCCATATTCAGTTAATTTTTGTATATGGTGAGATACTTAGGTTAAGGATTATTATTTTTCTGCATATTAATGTCCAGTTCCAGCACCATTTGTTGAAAAAACTCATTCCTTCATTGAATTGTTGTATCTAGACAGAAATCAGTTGGGCATATTCGTATGGATCTGTGTTGTGTTCTGTTGATTCCTCTGGGTATTATCTTATATATACCAACTTACCAGTTGAAATGCAGAATCATTACTCCTTTATGTCCCTTTACCATTCTTTGTTTATAATATAATTGTTTCAGATATTTCCTCTATACATTTATAACCATATGAAGTAGTCTTTTCATTTTTATGTCAATTGTCAAACATTTAATAAAAACTCATGAGAATGAAAGTGTGTTGTATTTAACCTTCTTTTTCATATTGCCTGCCTGCCTGCCTGCCTTCCTTCCTTCCTTCCTTCCTTCCTTCCTTCCTGATGTTCTAAGGTTCTTTCTTTGATCATTTCCTTTTTGTTTAGAGAAATTCCTTTATCCATTTCTTCAGAGTAGTTTTACTGGAGACAAATTCTTTTAGTTTTCCTTTATCTAAGAATGTCTTGAATTCTGATTGATTACAAAGGCAATTTCTGGGTCATTTCTAAAGGACATTTTCATTTGTTTGTTTTAGGCTTCTGAGTTAACAGTTATTTTCTGTAAGCACCAGAAAAAAATACTGTTCAGCTTCCTCTGGCCTTTATGGTTTCTGTTCCACTTTCTGTTGTTTGTTTGTTTGTGTGTATGTTATTTTTTCCTGTGTCTTTTTTCCCCCTAATTTGAGTATAGTTGACACACAGTGTTATATTAGTTTCAGGTGTACAACATAGTGATTTTGACAAATTTATACATTATGCCTTATCACCTTAAATGTAGCTTAGCATCTGTCCCCATACGTTGCTAATACGATGTCATTGTATTCCTTATGCTGTGCTTTGATTTTCATGATTTACTCATTCCATAACTGGAAACCTATATCTCCAACTCCTCTTCACCCATTTTGCCCACTCTCCCACCTCCTGTCCTCTGGCAACCATCAGTTTGTTCTCTGTATTTTTAGGTCTGATTCTGCTTTTTGCCTATTTATTTTTATTTTTATAAGATTCCACTTTGTCTTTCTTAGTCTGACTTATTTCATTTAGCATCATAGCCTCTAGGTTTATGCATATTGTCTCAGATGGCATGGTATCATCTTTATTTATTTATTTATTTATTTATTTATTTTTTATAATGTTTTTATTTATTTTTGAGACAGAGACAGAACATGAGCAGGGGAGGGGCAGGGAGAGAGGGAGACACAGAATCTCCAGGCTCTGAGCTGTCAGCACAGAGCCCGACATGGGGCTCGAACTCATGGACTGTGAGATCATGGCCTGAGCCAAAGTCAGATGCTCAACCGACTGAGCCACCCAGGCATCCCCGGCATCATCTTTATTTATCCAAAGAAAATAAAAACACTAATTTGAAAAGATATGTGCACTCCTATGATTAAAAAATGAAACATTTTTTAAAAATGTTTTTATGTTTGAGAGTGAGTGCAAGCGGGGGAGGGGCAGAGAGAGAAAGAGAGAGAGAATCTGAAGCAGGCTCTGCACTGCCAGTGCAAAGCCCGATGTGGGGCCCGAACCCATAAACTGTGAGATCATGACCTAAGCTCAAGTCAGACGTTCAGCTGACTGAGCCTCCTGGGTGCCTTGTGCACCCTTATGATTATTGCATTATTCCATGTTTTTTCTTAACATACTCATCTACTTTATTTATTTATTTATTTATTTATTTTTTGAAGATTTTATTTTAAGTAATCTGTACACCCCAGTGTGGGGCTTGAACTCACAACCTGTGATCAAGGGTCGCATGCTCTACCAGACTGAGCTAGCCAGTCTCCCTTCTTGAAATATAGAATATAATTAAAAACTTTTTACACCCTTGTCTCCTAATTCTATCATATGTATCGTTTCTGGGTTGGTTTTTCTCACTATGAGTCATAGTTTCCTGCTTCTTTACATGCCTATTTATGTTTGATTGCATGTCAGACATTGTGAATTATTCCTTGATGGGTACTGGGTATTTTTTATTCCCATAAATGTTTTTGAGCTTTGTTTTTGAATGCAGTTAATTTACTTGTTAACAGTTTGATATTTTTAAGGCTTGCTTTTAAGCCTAAGCCTGAGCCTAATTTGGTCCCACTACTGAGACAATATTCTTCTGAGTACTCTTATCTGATGCCTTGTGTATTATATTTTTTTCATTTTGGCTGGTGGGAACTGAAATGAGCGCCAGGGATACTTTACTGTGGTTTGTTCCCCTGCCTCAGCTATTTCTTCACATGCATATGCTGATGAGTACGGCTGAATACTCATGGAGGACCACTCTACAGATCTCTGGAGCTTGCTGTTTCCACAGCTTTCTTTTCTTCAGTATTCTGCCCTGTAAATTTTAGCCAGATTGGCGCCCTTGAACTCCCACCTCATCTATTCAACTCAGGGAAATTACTGGACTCTATCTCTATATATTTTGTGTAGGTTTTTAGTTGTTTAAGATGGGGAAGGTAAATCCAGTCTACTATGTCATCTTGGTTCATAGTGGAAGTTTCTTGGAGATAGATAATAAACAAGTAAAATAATGCAAATACATCAAATGGCCAAAAGTACTCTGGGGAAGCCTGAAGCAAGGAAGGGAGATAGATGTCAACTATCAAGAGAATTGTAATTTTAAAAGGATAATGAGAAAGGAGCGCTTAGTCGATTGTGTCAGTCAGACTCTTGATTTTGGCTCAGGTCATGATCTGGTTTGTGGACTCTGTGCTGACAGCATGGAGCCTGCTTGGGATTCTCTCTCACCCTGTCTGTCTGCCTTTACCCTGCTCTCTCTCTCTCTCTTCCTCAAAATAAAATATGAACAGAAAAAAATAAAAGGAAGATGAGAAAAAGACCAGATTGAGAAATTGACTATTCTGATTTTCTTTTGCTATATAACAGTCTGCCCCCAAACTTAGTGACTTTTGCTCATGGGTGTGCAGTTTAGGCAAGGCTGGGCTGGGACAGCTCATTTATGCTTTGCTAGGTATCAGCTGGGACAGCTGAAAGGCTGAGGACTGGAATTATCTGAATGCTGGTGTTCACATGTATGGTGGTTGATGCTGGTTGCCAGCTGGGATCTCATTTGGGCTGTGGCTAGAACATCTACACATGACCTTTCTATGTGGCTACTTGGCTCCCACACAGCATAGTGGCTGTGTTCCAAGGGCAACCATCAGAGAGAGAGCCAGGTGGAAGCCGTATTGCCCTTTCTACCTCAGCCTTGAAAGTCATGTTGGGTATTACAAGAAGTCACTAAGGCTGACCCATAATTAAGGGGACTGGAATTAGACTCCTATTCTTGCTAGGAGACATGAATCTGTGGACGTATTTTAAAGCCACCACAATTATATTTGCACAAAGGAAGTAAGGATGTTGAGGGGAAGAGCATTCCAGGTAGAATGGACAGAAATGCAAAGACTCTAAGGTTGGCAGGTACCTGATTGCTTAGATTTGTTTACAGTTGAGTTCCTGCTGTAAAATGGCAGCTCCCTGAGGACAAGGGCTTTGTTCCCTGCTGTTTTCTCAACACCTAGTGTTTGACAGATAGTTGCAGTTCTTATTTGTGGAAGAGATAGCCTTTTGGCACCGTGTTTCAAAATCCTAAAAATTAGTACCTAACCTTTGATCTAGTAATTCTTTGGGCAGTTATCTTTAGGAAGAATAGTGTATACATAAGCAAAGCTGTAGTGAAAATTTGAAAGTGTCTAAATGCCCATTAATAGCAGATTAGTTAAATAAATTATAGTTTTCTATATAATGGAACACTGTAGTTTTAAACTACATGTTTTGGCACAGAAAGATAATTGAATATTGAGGGACAAGGAACAGAATTAAAATAATAGTGTACAGAATGATCTTATTTGGTTAATAATTAGCAGTCTATATAATATATTCATAGAATGGAGAGGGATCTGATAGGATGTATATCAGAATGTTAATAATTGTTATAGGTGTTATTTTATTGATTTATTTTTTAAATGTTATTTTTATGAGTGTGGGGTGGGGAGGGGCAGAGAAAGAGGGAGATAGAGGATATGAAGTGGGCTCTGCACTGACAGGAGAGAGCCAGATATAGGGCTCAAACTCACAGACCCTAAGATCATGACCTGAGCTGAAGCTGGATGCTTAACCCACTGAGCCACCCAGGCACCACTATAGGGGTTATTTTAGGGTTGCTCATTAAAAAGGTTATTTACTGCTATTATAATAGAAATACATTTCTATTGTAAAAGCAAATAATGTAAAATGTTTTCATTGATGTGGAATAGTATCCAGGTTACTGTAATAAAAAGCACCTTTATTTATTAATTAAAGAAGGTGGAGGAAAACAAGATTTGTACAGAAAAAAGTGTGAAATGGTGTAAAACCAAGATTTTTCAGGAAATTATCTCCTGATTATAGGTTATCTTTATTTTCTTTTGAATATTTCTGTTTCCTTAATTGGAAAAATAAGCTTGTCTCATAATAAGAAAAAGATTTATATTAAAAGAAAATAGCTACAGGCGGTAGTGATAAGCAGCTTTACTTTAAGAATATTTATCATGTTAAAAATCCAAATTTATAAACCACCTAAATCAGGGATCTCTAGGTTCCCCTGTAAAGTTTCTTTAATGGACTCAAAATATTATGTGACTTAGGAAGAGAAAGACAAATACTGTCTGATCTCACTTATGTGTGGAATCTAAAAGATAGAACTCCTGGAAGCAGATTGGTGGTTGCCAGAGGAAGAGGGTACAGAAAATAGGTGAAGGTGGTCAAAATGCACACACTTCCAGTTCTAAGATAAGTAAGTATTGGGGATGTTACGTACAGCATGGTGACTATAGTGAACAATACTGCACTGTATTTGAAAGTTGCTAAGAGAGTAGATCTTATAATTGTCATCACTAAGAGGAAAACAATGTGTGAAACAAATGTTAGCTAAAGTTAGTAATCATTTTGCAATATATACACATATCAGATCTTTATGTTGTATACTTTAAATTATTACAGTGTTGGATGTTAATTATATTTCAATAAAACTGGAAAAAATATGTGGCTTAGAACATTTGATTTACACTTAATTCTGGAGCTACCACTCCTTGCTAATATTAATCTTTACCACTATAGCACAGGTTTTCAGTAACCTTACAAGAGTAATTGAGCCCTAAAGTAAAAATTAGAAATGTAAATTATGAATAAAATCCTAGGTGGTATAATACTCTAATACAGATTTGATTGCAAAAATGTCTTTAGCTTAATTGTTGTAATTTCACTGTCTTACCTTTTTATTTTAAGGAAATAATTTGTAATTCATTTTGTTCTTATATACCATAGGATGTGTTTTGGAGATGCAGACAAAATATCTTTGATGAAATGAAGAAGAAATTTTTACAGGTAGACTGCTGATGTAATTGCTTTAGTATGATAATCAGCAGAACAAGTAACAGCATGTTGGTATTTTTATTTAATAACAAGGCATGTCTTAAGCTTTATGTTTGTTTGGCTTATTTTATTTCAACCTGATTTTAATTTTAATAAGAAGAAAGTCACCTTACATGAATATGCACCTTATTTTTAACATGTGAGTCAGGGGGAAAACCTAAAAACTATGGAACCCTTTGTTTTGAGTTTCAGGTATAGTTGTTGTCTGTTTTTTATGCAGATATATTTCATTTTCTGAAATATTAGTAGTGCTGTATTGAATCATTTAATAACTTACAGAGTCAAAACCCAGAAATCTTACTTGAATAATTAAATAAAACTATTACCTTCCTAACAGGCTGACTGCATTATAAACCTAAACTTTGCTGTGATGTTGCATCCCATTCTAACCTTTACTTAATGCCTCATTTTTCCTGGGTCCTTTAGCTCTAAAATTTTTTTTCTTCAACGTGCTTCCTTTAATCTCTAAATGGTCTGTGGCAAGAGACCATTTAGGAAAAGATCATATAACATTGGAGTTTACTGGGTGGGGGCAGGGGGGATAGGATGGGGGAAGGTCGTAGAATGGAATGGATGGAGCATCTTAAAAATACAGTTTTTTAAATGTGAGTTAGGGCCCTCCATCATTGCTCCAGTAATTGTCACTTGTTAAAGTAAAATATCTGAATGAGGCTGATAAATTTAATAAGTTTCAGTCAGCAAAAATATTCATTCCCTCAGTTCTCTTTTTTAATCTATGGCAGTATTCACTGTGGGTACCCAGAAGGGTAATGTGCTAAGGCCTGATTTCTTAGCTCATAGCAGCTCCTGTACCAAGAAGTAGGGAGAATGGACTTTGTGTGTGTGTAAGTTTACAACCATAATGTTATTCCTTGTAATAACATTGAAAAGAAGAAAGTCTTGAGAGAAAATGGGTTGATTATTAAATTTAGAGGTCAAGAGGTCCCTTTGTAATGTTTTAAAATTCTTTATATTAATTTTGTTTCTTAGAAAAATCTGCATCTTGGAAACTGAGTTTTGTTTGATATTAAGTTGTTTTCTACATGCTAATACATTCCAAATATATGCTATCAATTATACACCTTGCTTTTAAAATAAGGAACACCTAGGAAGTGTTTTTTAATGAAACAAAAATTATGGCGTTAATTTCAGAGAACTCAGATTTGAATTTAGAACTATTAGGAATGCCAAGAAAAGGAGATGCCCTGATTTAAGAAGTGAACATGCTGTCAGGCAGACTCTGAGATCCCTCAGACAGAACAATCTTGTGTCGACCTCTGCAGGATATCCCTAGCAGCGAGCTTATCTTTGGAAGAAAATACGTTTTCAGTATTTTTATCCCAATATTTATCTTTTGTAAATAAGACTGTGGTTTAAATTTGTTCTTTACTTTGTTTTTTCAAGAATTCTTTCTTCAGAGTATGTTAGGAAATCCAGCTTTGTTTCTGCAGTGAGCACAGACGGGCACAGACCAAATGCTCTGTTAGCATGCACAGTCGTAACTGCTGTGGACTTTTCCCTTATTCTCACTAGTCTAATATTGCTATGAGTTGCCCATAAAATAAGTGGTTTTAATTTTATACTTTGTATCTTTTTTCTGTCTAGATTTTCTGTGTAGAGAACTTTGTGCCCATCTCATAGCTCACTTAAGACACATGAAATATTTTCCCAAGTGGAACATTCTTTAGGCTTTTCTAAAGCTTTGCACTTGTTTTCTCTTATTCATCATAAAACTCTTTTAACTCAAAAGCTGTGCTCTCTTTCCTAAATTATGATGTATCCTTAGATGCCTTACCTTAATGTTGCATCTAGTGTTTACATGGATACCTTCCCTGCTCTGGTATGCCAACACCACCATCACTACATCCTTTCCATCTAGTGCTTGCTGTGCTTCAATGTGTTTAAGTACATTTTTGTTGTCTAAGGCTGTAGAACAGCCTACCGCAAAACTTAGTGGCTTAAAACAACAACTAGTTTATTCACAATTCAGTGGGATGGGATCTGGGGCTCAGCTGGTCAGTTTCTCTGGTCTGTGTAGCATCATCTGGGATCATTACTTGGCTGCATTTATCTGGGCTTTGGATGGCATGTCCAAGAAGGCTTTTCTCCGTTATTAGGCACCCCAGTGCTCCTCTGATGTGGCCACGTGTTCTCTCTGTAGGGCTTCCTCATAGCATTGTGGTCCCAGGGTAAGTGGGATTTTTTGTTGTTGTTGTTGTTGTTGTTACTCATAAGAGGGGATGTCCCAAGAGGTGCAAAATCAGAAGCTGCTAATTTTTTTTAAGGTCCTGCCTTAAATCACACAGTGTCACTTCTGTCACATTCTGTTGGTCCTAGATAGTCACAAGGCCAGTTCAGATTCATGGGAAGGGGAAAAAGATAATGAGTGGCAAAGAATCTAGCCGTTTTTCATTTACCTCAAGGTAATGCTTTTTCCTTTGGGTGTAAATGGGCTCAATCAGGGGCAGAGCTCCAAAGAAAACAAGAATGGTAGCTACCCTATTTTCCTAATTCCAAGATACACCTTTTTACATTTAAATGTTTTGGAAATCTGCATGTTTAATAAACAATGTAGAGGTTTTTTTTTTTTTCTTAAAAAACTGTTATAAAGTTATTGTTACACTTTTATTGATGATATCTGAGAATTGAGAAATGATTTTTTTTTCTTACCAGGTCTGAGATTGGGGGGATGTAAGGGGAGTGATTAGTGTTGGCAATAGTGTTATGAAAAATTTACATGTAGTCTATGGATGATAGCCATATGTTAGATTAAATTAGAAATAACAGGCCAGAAGGCAGAGTCTGAAGTAATAAGATTTTTAAGTGGCTAGCTTAGAGCCTTAAAGAATAGCAGAGATTTTTGTTTGTTTCACTTATTCTAGAATTGAATTCAAGAGTAAGGTGTAGTTAGCTCAGAAATTCTGCTTATAGGAATTTTAAGGAAATAGAAAAGCACACAGTTATATGTAGATGTTCATCACAGAATTATTACTAAAATGTAATGAAGTCTAACCTAAGAGTGAGTAACAAAGAACTGATAGAACAAATTATTATTAATCCATGTAATAAAATACTATCACCTGTTAAAAATGGTAAGTTAGAAAAAGTTTGACATGGAAAGATTACATGATACATTTATTAGTAAAGAAAGAAATTACAAAACAGCATACATATTCTAACCCAGTGTATGTGTTTTTAAGTGTGCATGTGTATGTGAGCAAATATATTTGGAAGGATATACTCCAAAATGTTAATAGTTATCTGTGTGTTATGGGGTTACAGACGATTTTTACTTTTTTCTTTATACTCTTCCTATTAAAAAAAATGAGCAAAGTTATTTTTATACAGTTCACAGAAAAGAAAGCCATTGTCCTTAAAAAGAATAAAAGGCACACATGAGATTAAATTTTGTGTTTACTGTAGTACATTAGTCTTCAGATGAGATTCCTTTGGGGATAATTTCTCCACATTTTTTAGTGGAAAGGGAGGAGGAGTGGAGTGGAAAGAGAGCGCCTATACCTTATGCTCACATATTTAGGGGAAGAGGCAGGGACAGTTAAGGTCTGGCCGCGTTATTCTTGTGTATGCTATTATGCTAACACTTTGGATTTCTGAATTCTTTGGTAGGGTCATCTTCTAGGACCATCAATTCTAGTCTGTGTGAGGTTTTAAAATCTGGCCCCATGGTATTTTATAGTTGGAAAACGTGAATCTACTTCTGAAGTATATTGTTTGAAACTATGAAAGTGGATCTTTTATATTTGAAAGTTATTTTGAATTGTTAATTCTTTTACTGTAAACTAGAGTTTAAAAAGGCCCACTTTATGTTCCTCAGTTTGGGATTAAAAGGTGTGAAGCAATCATTACATGTTTTAATATGACACCTTATGTTTGTAGAGGAAGGCTTTTTCCCCCCTTTCTGAGAATCATTATTAATGCTCTTTTTTGTTATCCTGTGTATTTTATAGAAATGTATTTTCCTTTTTTCATTTTTAAATGAATTATTATTTATAATTAAATATTTTGATTTGCCTAAATATGGTAGCCAATGTGTAAAATAGTCTATTTAAAATAGATGACTACTTTAAACATTATACTTATTTTATAGAAATTTATTTTTGTTCTAAACTACTTGGATTAACCTTAATTTAAATAATCTCTTGCAAACCCAAAACTGTATATACCAGAAACAAATTATAATCGTATTGCTCCACCAAACAAACAGATAAACCTTGTGGCTATCCTGTCTTCAGTACTATTCAGTAATTCAATAATTATTGTTTAAAAATGGGTAATATAGAAGTAACAAAAGGTTGGAGTTGATATTGTTGTAAAAGAGAAGGAAAGAAATAAATGATTGTATACGTAACCGGTTGTAGAGTTCATATTTCTGTAAAGCCTGTTATGGGGATGGTGAGACTTACCCCAGTTAAATAACTGCTGCAATTGATTTTGAGGGGAAGCAAGAGATTTGCATAATCAGATTTGCATGTTAAAATACTATTCTGGATTGAAGGAAGATAAGATTAGAAAAAGTTAAACCTCTCATGAAGCTATTGCCATAATCTTGGTATAAGATTTTGATTGCTGCAGACAGGAATAAAGAGAAAGGAGGACGGCTCAAGAGATATTCAGAAGGTAGAATTGACGGAAGTTTGGTGATTTTGTGAGGTGAAGAAGAGGGAAGAGATGAGGAAGATGCTCAGAACTCTAGTTTCAGCAGCAGGTAGATGATGGTGCCATTCACTGAGTTTGGCATTATAGGAGAAGGAGAGAAAGAACTTCTTACATTAAAGTATCTGATGCAGCCTACTACCCCTGTGGAAAGAAAAAGAAAAGCAGTGTCCTTCAACAGCTTGAGAGGGAGGGCAGAGCTCCTTGGAGAATGTCTCCTTTGAAAACTTTTTGTCTTGATAATTACTGAGTTATGTACTGGATGCAAAAGCAGGAAGAAAAATTTGTGACCCTAACTTCCTTCTACATTGGTAATTGAAAAATTTTCCCCCCTTGCTTTTCTTTACCTGCCTCTGCTGGCTGATCTGTTTACATAAGCTTGTCAGTTCCCAACACGTTGATAAATGGGGCTTTTGGACATCTGGTGTACAGATACAGTAACACAAAGATCAGGATGCCTGGTTGCCTGTGCCCCCTAGTTAGGGATTTTCCAATTTTAGACAATTCACACTTATTTCTACACAGTTCCCTTTCTGTTTCTTCAGGAAACCCAGAAATGCTAGATTCAACTGTGCTAATGACACATTTTTAAGGATCATATTTTATTATTTTCAAATGAAAATTGCTCAAGTATACTGACTTCACACCTTGTTGACCATTGATTTACAGCCTTAAAAAGGCAAAAGCAAATATCCACAAGAATGACTGTTGATTCTTAAATATACCCTAGTTTTTCCAAAACAAACACATAAGGTGCTTTATATGTCTGGCATATCCATTACAGTGGATTTCAGACATAACAAAACAGTAATACTAGCTTAGAGAAAATAATATTTTGTGGGATATGTTTACATTTAATCATAGAAAATATGGCTAATTATAATTGTTTTGTTTTTCTTTAAAGATAAACAATGTTTGTTTGTTTTAATTTCAGATAGAAAATGCTGCTGAAGAACCTAGAGTTTTATGTATAATACAAGATACTACTAATTCAAAGACAGTGAATGAACGGATCACTTTAAATTTGCCAGCTTCTACTCCACTCAGGAAGCTCTTTGAAGATGTGGCCAACAAAGTAGGCTACATAAATGGAACCTTTGATTTAGTGTGGGGAAATGGAATCAATACTGCTGATATGGTAAAGCCCTAGACTTAAAGCATGTTCTCTTAAGCTGCTAATAATACTGTAATTATTGTTATTGTTATTAATGAGTATATTAAATCCTGAACCTTTTTTAATATCATAAGCAAAACTGTAATAAGTAATTTAAGAGCCCATGTGCAGCTCAATAATTGGATCCCTCTTCGTCCTTTTGCCTTCATTCTGGATTTAACATTTGCTTGTCCTAAAGTTTGCAGAATGACATCAGTTTTTAATTCATTCATGTAAAAGGACTATCATATTGTGTCAACTATAAAAAATTTTCCAACATTTACTGCATGGAATATTACTCATTTTTTTAAGTGAAAAAAACAGGATATGGGACCATGTGTATTTTATCTAATTTTTGGAAAAGAAGAGAAAAATGCATGTATAAAGGAAAAGGAAAGGAAGGATATACACCCATGTTAACAGAGATTATGTGCCATATACAGTGGTAGGCACCTGATAGAAGCTTGGTGTTACCGTGACTTTTGCTTCAGAGATCTCACAGTGCTGTTGTAGAAATAGATGTATTGCCAAATAATTACACTAACGTGTTTGAAGTAATCTATTGTAAGTTTGTTCTGAGTGCAAAGAGGAGGCATTGATCACTTTTGCATGTGAGAGACCATTTTAGTTGGATCTTATCTGCACTATCAGAATAATATTGGAAATGGTATAACTGCTCACCAATTAAAACTCAGGTTCCCTAAGCTAAGCAAGCTTGTAAACAAGCTACAGTGGGTCCTTTAAGACTTTGTAAACTAATTTGTTTTCTTAACACAAATTTCCATGCTTTTCCATCTCCATGTTTTTGCTTACATCACCTCTTTCTGTCTGTGTGATTGCTATTCTTAAGTTCTCTAGGGAAATACCTCTGATGGGAAATGAAATTGAATGTGTTATCTCTGTCATATTTAGAGAGCAGAGTTTTAATTGGGTCCATAGGTGAATCAAAGATGTTTGATGTTGCTTGATTTGCCCTTAAAATCCATGGTATTTTGCTTTCTATTCCATAATCTATTTGCATTTTTAAAATATAGAGCTAATGTTTTAAAGTAACCAACTTTTCCCTCTGAAATTGATCAGTAAAATTGGTAGTCCAACAAGATATACAAAGAGAAGTAATATTTAATCTGAAACTCTGAATGCTCTGTTATATCACCACGTAACTTCTAATGTTGCCTCTTTTTAAAGGATAGTTCTGTACCATCATGTGTGTCTCCCCAAGTCTTATGTACCTTTCACTTTTAAGAAACCTTACATGATGTTTCCTCATGCCACCTTATAAGTAATCTTTCTCTTTATACCCTGATTATACTTCCTCTTCTGCTATACCACTTATCAGAGCCTTCTTTTTATTGTTATTCATTTGTATCTTTCCATGTGGTAGAATGTGTATGTTTTAGTGGCTGGGACCTCGTAGTAATAATTTTGCATCTTCCATAGATAGTCTCCCTAGGCACTCTAAAAATGTGTGTTAAATTAGCACCTACATGGGGCGCCTGGGTGGCTCAGTCAGTTAAGCATCCGACTTCGGCTCAGGTCATGATCTCACGGTTTGTGGGTTCGAGCCCCGCATCGGGCTTTGTGCTGACAGCTCAGAGCCTGGAGCCTGCCTCCGATTCTGTGTCTCCCTGTCTCTCTGCCCCTCCCCGCTCGTGCTCTGTCTCTGTCTCAAAAATAAATAAACATTAAAAAAAAAAAAATTAAATTAGCACCTACACTATGTTTAAATAGCTCTATGTCAGGATTACCTTCTTCTCTGTGTGGCTATGACTGACTTCAAGTACTTGACTTCTGTATTTTTGTTTGCTTACTGTACATTTCTGAAAGCATACTCTTTGCACCTGCTTATGTATACTTACGTGAAAACCTAACCCACATAGCTACTCACCACCTCATACACATAGATTTGTTGAGGTAAAACCTCCTGTGTATTCCAGCTATATTATCTGATCTCTTATCAGAGAACGTAGAGGACCCAAACATACCTTTCCTCCTTCCATGTGGCTTCTCTTAGCTTCCGATTTTCTATGTCCCATATTGCTCATGGATTTCTAGATGTGAGCCTGTTAAGAGAGACCATATAAGTTTGTTATTTTATGTACTTAACACTTATTTTGAACTTACTATGTGCTTAGTATCATTCTGTTATGAGGCTCTATACAGAAAATCTCATTTAGTCCTTACAACCACTCTGTGAGGTAGGTGCTATTACAGCCTCATATTATAGGTAAAGAAGCGGAGTCATGGGGAAATGGAGGTAACTTGCTCAGAGTCACACATATAGCAAGTGGCAGCATCTTTTATAGGTAGGTTTTGTATTTTTATCCTTAATACCTATACTTTTATATAATGTAAGTTCCTAAGAAAGGCATTTCCATAAAATAAGTTTTTCTAAGGAGGCATTCCTCATGTCATGGAAACATTAAAAACATCTTTTAATATAACAAAATAGTTTTAAAACAAAAAGAATGGGGTGTTCATTTCATCTCTTATTTTTCTCAACAATGGACTAGTGTGTGGGTGAGTCCCTACTGTAGACTTGGAGCACACAGAGCTCCATCTGTTGTCCACCAACCAGAGTGTATCAGAATGAAATTGCCCTATCAGATAAAAGAGTTAGGTAAAGATTACAGATCTTAGATGTTTAATTTTCAAAAGAGTAATCACTTCTGTCCTCCTGGAATCCTCTGGATCCTGGCAGTGAACTTGAAATAGGTTATCATTTACTAGGACAGGTTGTTCCTTAAGGAGTCTTTCTGAAAGTGCCCATGTTGGTATATTACATAATTATTTTGGTTAGGTTGCTTAGTGTGTTGCTTATCTGGGAATTCTCATATTCATATATCAAAACATGTTTTTACAGTTATTATATAAAATTATCTTTAGCGAGTCTTCATAAAAATGTGTTACATACTATATTGCAGACTTTTTAGAGAACATAGAAACACAGATGTTTATAATTTTTTTTGCACAATACTTAATATTACTTCTTAGCCTTACCTTTTTTCTCTCCAGTTTTTTTAAATGTTGGGAAATGTGAACATCTGGGATACCTGTCAGTATATGTACTGTCACTGGGCTTAGCCACCCTAATATATGAGAAAATGAGTTAATTCCAAGTCTAGATTAACAGAATTTACCAGAATCTTCACTTTAAAAAACAGTGTTTGAGCACAAGGATTGTGGATATGTGTTCATTTACATATTACTTGTTTTATTTTATTATAATTAATGTTCCTCATAATCTGAGATATTTTATTTTATGCCCATAGGCTCCACTGGACCATACCAGTGACAAGTCTCTTCTTGATGCTAATTTTGAGCCAGGAAAGAAGAACTTTCTGCATTTGACAGATAAAGATGGTGAACAGCCTCAAATACTGCTGGTAAACTATTTAGAAAGCCCCATATTCGTATTTTTTGTGGACTCTCACTGTTGAGAATCAGGATTCCAAAGGAAGGAGAAGAGATATGATTTGTAATTTATATATAATAAATTATTTGTCTATTTTATGTTGGTTTGTTATAAGTGTATATGTTAATAGGGTAACAGTGGATGTCCAAAGCACTGTTGTGTGTGTATATAGTCCGTTGCTGCACTGGGAACAGAGGTTGCCATCTTCAAGGCTACCACCATGACAGGGTTGGGGTGGATCTAGGATAAAATAGAATACCACAGAGATCTTCTCCTCTGTTTCAGTGGCCTTTCCGTTGGTTAAGTATTTGCATAGTTGCTGTAAGTCCTTGGCAGTTATGCCTAGATTTTTCTGTATTTTGGGGTAGGGACAGACCCACAGAATTCTCTACTCTGATGTTTTTGCTATCACTCTCCCCCCTTCTTTTTGGAAGTTTGCTAGTTTGTAAGTTATGTGCTTTATTTCTTTTCTTTTAGTATTTGCCTTTCCTGTGTGGTCCGGTGGTCTTAGAGGTCATCTAATCCAGTAACTCCCAATTTGAGGGGCATTCCTAAAAAAAATTGAGAAAACCTGGTCTGATTTACCTTGTTGTTTTACTGACTCAGGAAAGTAAGGCTCACAGAGTTTATGGACTTTTTTTTTAGAACACTTCTCTTCAATGAAACTTCACTCAAGAAAAGTTCTCTTTGATGCTTTTCATGTAGAAGTCTATTGTGAATTAGAATACCTGTCTGGACAGTAGACAGTAGTTAAACAGAGCATCCATACTGAAGCAATACTAGAATATGCTCTATCCCGTCAGTTACTTTTATGATATCTCGAGAAGATTTTGATTTGTCTGAATGACATTGAAATATAAATTAGCTATTAATTTAGGGAGCTCTAGATCCACAGTTTGGGAATTCATGTTTTAAAATGCATAGTAATTATTCTTCACCTCCGTCTTAACTGCTTATGCTAAGTATATATCCCTGAATCCTTTTTCACATCTTTCTCATTAATAGGAAGTTTCTTACTGGAGACAGTAGGAAATGATCCATTTTACCCAACACTTTTTAAGTATGCCCTATCTGCCAGGTCTACTTGGCAAGGATGATGTAAAAATGAATGATACACTCTTGTCATCAAAAGAGTTCACAGTGGAACTTTATCCTTCTCTCATAAACAAAATTTGAAAAAGAATTAGGAAAGTTACAAAAGTAAGAACTTTGAAAGGAGACCAGAGCATCTCTCCAACATGTTTTACATTGGGTGTCTTTTGAGTCTTCCTGTAGGAAATGGTGAGGGTGTACATTCCTTTGAATGTCTTGGTGGTAACTGTAAGGCCTCATGTTTTTTCATTGCCTCAGCAATTAGTGTGGTTTTTGTTTTTTTTTCCCCATTGTTTGAGCAACATGTGCCACTCAGTAAATATTGGTTGTGCTGCATTTTAGGAGGATTCCAGTGCCGGGGATGATAGTGTCCATGACCGATTTATAGGTCCACTTCCAAGAGAAGGTTCTGTGGGCTCTACCAGTGATTATGTCAGCCAAAACTACTCCTATTCATCTATCTTGAATAAATCAGAAACTGGTAAGATTTTTTAATTATGGTGAGGGTGGTTGTATTTTCATAAAATCATACTGTGTTAGACCCAGAGTAATCTTGGAGATCTCAAGCTTAATCCTCTCATTTTATGAGTTAGAGAACTGAGACCCAAAGCAAGGTTACTAGGTAGCATAGATAAAATTAGAGCCATATGTGGTTTCCTTTACTCTCAACTTCATGTTGGTTTTACTATATTGTTATTGCCACTCTTTAGTAATAAAGTAAAAAATATTGAGTGTTGTATTTTGAAGGAAGACTTTTCTTTTTGATAGTTTTCTATTTTGAATTTTATCTTAAATTCTGAAGCTGACTTTCTTTGGAAAGGAATGTTTCCGTTATATCGTTTTGGATCAGAGTAGACTAAGGGGGATACTTCTGGTTTTTTTTGTTTTTTGGTTTTTTTTTTTATTTTTATTTTTTTTAACATTTATTTATTTTTGAGACAGAGAGACAGAGCATGAACAGGGGAGGGTGAGAGAGAGGGAGACACAGAATCTGAAACAGGCTCCAGGCTCTGACCTGTCAGCACAGAGCTTGACGCGGGGCTCGAACTCACGGACCCAGAGATCATGACCTGAGCCGAAGTCGGCCGCTTAACCGACTGAGCCACCCAGGCGCCCCAAGGGATACTTCTGTTTTGAAGCAGATGGGCTAGGCTTATTTTATTAGACCTACTGTGTCACCTTGTAGTTTAATCAAATTGTATGTTTGAAATTAATCATGTAATTTTAAAATTCCTGTTAACTCTTTTCTGAACATTATAAAGATTTTTGAATTTTTTCAGTTTTCTCAGTATATATAAGATTGGTTAATTGCATAAATATAATCTGGGTTCTTTTACATAACATTTTATCCTACAACAAACCTTTGCAATAGATAGTATTATTTATGTTAAAAGAAATGGAAACTGGGCTTCCAAGAAGTCTTTGATTGCACAGCTGGTAATGCTAGGTGTGACTTCAGAACTTTTACTCTTAAAACTTCAAAACTTCAAAACAGTCTGGGTGGCTCAGTTGGTTAAACGTCCGACTTCAGCTCAGGTCATGATCTCACAGTCTGTGAGTTTGAGTCCCACATCAGGCTCTGTGCTGACAGCTCAGAGCCTGGAGCCTGCTTCCAATTCTGTGTCTCCCTTTCTCTCTCTGCCCCTCCCCCTGCTCATGCTCTGTCTCTCTCTGTCTCAAAAATAAATAAAATTAAAAAAAAAAAAAAGAACTTCAAAACAGAGATGATTTTAAATATTATATGAAATACATAGTATAAGAATAAAATTATAGCATTACATTGCAAATTGTGTTCTAATGTGATCTGTAATCTTCTATTTTACTATATTTTGTAATTAAAATGTAGAATAATTTCCTTATAGCTGATCATTTGTACAGGCTTAATCGTGTATTTTTTTCTGGAAATACCAGTAAAAGATGGTTGTATTTGGTGTTTAGGATCATTTGTATCCATAGAACTTTTCGCAGTCATGTACCAGGAATCAAAGAATGCAAAATTATCTTCTGTTTCAGATAATTGGAGGTAATAAAGCTGTTTATCATTACACTGTCTAGAGTAGTGATTTTCAGATTTTTATTTCTTTAAAAATCATTTGGGGATACTTGTTAAAAATGTAGGTTCCAGGGCATTACTCCCCAGAATACTGGTTGGATAAATTGCATTTTGTTTTAAATAAGCACCCTAGATTATTCTGAGATAGTTGGAATACTTTGAGAAAGTTCCAGATTTAACAAATTAGGATTCTTGGAATATTTGCTTTGTATTCTCACAACCAACTTAGTCCTTTAATAGGAGTATTTACAGAACTCCTGCCTTGTGCTATATATTCTATGGCTCTATGATGCCCATAAATTCCTAGAGAGTAACTTACACGTTAAAAAAAAAGTTCTTTCTTTGATTGTGCAAGTGTAATACATGTTCATTGTCCTACTTTAAAATGAAGAAAGTGAAAATCACAGTACTACTAGCAGAAACTACTTATAGTGATTTTGCTTATTTCTGTTGCAAATGGGGGTATCAGGTTATGAGCATTTTTTGATTTGTATGTATTTTTTCCTTAATACTATATGATAAGCATTTAAAAACAGTATTCCATTGTATAGTTTAGATATTTAAGCTAATTATTACTGATGTTATGATGAACATTCTTGTACATAAGTTTTTATTTTTATCTCTGATTATTCCCTTTGGGTAAATTCTCAGAAATTGAATTACTATGTTGAAATTTAATTTAAAAAATTTTAGAGGCCTTTGATCTACATTGTCATGTAATGGTAGCCTTCATTTCCAATTATTGTTTCTCACACACCTCTACTCCCTTCCTTTTCCCTACCTTTACATTTTCCCTCTAGTGTTCTAGGGGTACTGCCTTTCTGAATTAAAATAGTCTATAAGCATCTAAAGGAGTTGTTCAAAAATAATTTTGTTATTGAAATTTCATTTTCCTTAAATTATTGTAAATCTTGGTACCACGTACCAAATGTTTTTATTGGAAGATGCTGTCATGATTTTGACTCAGGACTCTAGGAACACATTTCTCCATAATGCAAGAGGTTTGGAGATTTGGTGTATTCTTTCCTGTCTCCCCTCCCTACCAACTTTCCCATAGCCAGCCACTGTTTTTGACAGGAGGTGGTAGGGGTGGACAGGGATGGGGTATTGTGTGTATGAACATTAAGGGGCAAGGAGTGGATTGAAGGCTAATGAGGACTTGCAGATGATTAGAAACTTTGTAACTAGGGTGCTTCCATTATCTGAATCCATGATAACTGTCCTTGGCTGGCTTCTTTAAGAATTCTTTTATTTTATCAGCTCCAGGAGTTGGCCTGTTACATCCTACTTCATTTGGCCTATTTGATGCCTACCTTGTTACCTGCCGGTTCTGTTCAGGATTTTTTTCTGCATGTGCCCCTCACAGAATGGCATGTTTTCATCTTTTCCCTTACTAGCTCACACTTACAGTATTGATTCACAGCTATTTCAGATATAGGACCCACATGGTAACAGTTGTCATTTAAGTTTGTTGATTTAGACAGTGCTTAATGACAAGATTTCTGTTATTCAGTAGCACTTTTATTAGTATCACTGAAATCTTCATAGTTTTGGAAAATAGTGCCTTTATGTGAGACACTGCATTCTTTGCAAAATATCGTGCTAAATGAGGTACAAAGGACCATAGGTTTTTCTATATGATTTTTATTGCTAATGACAAAATAAAGAGTAATGGCAATAATTAAGTGCTGTTACTCCTTCCTTTAAACCCTCTTCTCCTACCACCCCTTTTTTAAGCCCAGGGAAGGGAAACAAGGTCACATATAAATGATACATGATTGGTCTATAGGTACACAAAGGACTGTAGTAGTAGTCATCTTCACTGTTGAGGGATTGGGGGAAGGAGATGGAAAAGAAGGGAAATTCCAGGCAGCCTCAGCCGGGAAAAGTAGAACAACCTGGTCTCATGGCCAAAGCACTGTTGTTTGTGGGGAAGAATCTGTTTATAATAACTGAGAATGAAATAATGCTTCATTATGAATAATCAGGCTACATATCCTATAGACTTGTGTTATTTGTAAGTCATATGCACTTTCCCCTTAAGTTCACCTGCTTCTGTGTTAAGTAGTAGGATAAAGAGATAATTCAGATTTGATCCCTCCCTTCACAGTCTGATGGGGAAGACATACAAGCAAATAGGTCATTACTGGACAGTGAGCTGAAGCCTCTGATATGGATTAAAGACAGACTGCTATGAGAACAGCTCAGGTGGGGGGTGGTTAGGAATTGAAGCAGTTTATAATTCTATAACAATGTAGAATAGAATATATAAACACAGTATTCTTAAATATGAAAGGCATTAGAAATCAAAACTTGAACCGTAGTCCAGAGTAGCTACTCGATATCTTCTTAGAACCATGCAGATAATGTGGAGTCTGTTCCTCTTTTCCACAATTGACCAAGGCTTAGCATGCATATTTGTTTGTCCTTTCATCATTTTTGGCAATATAGTTATCCACAAAGCCTACCATTTCTCAAGACATTTTGATAATTGGGAAGCTGAAAAAGTGTTTTAAAAGGCTTCAGTGAACACCTTCAGCATCTACTGAGAAAAGATTGAAGGTTTTTTGTTGTTTTGAAACACCCAAGTCATTTAGTATTAAGTGGGAGTGAGTAAGCTTAATTATTAAGCAAAGTGTTTACCACATTCTCTTCACATAATGAGGTAAACTAAAATGATGAGACTGATTTTTTTGTGTATGTGTATCTCATAAACTGGGCTTGAAGTCTACTTCAAAAGAGACATTCCAAAAATGTTCTCAACAGTGGTAGCCATGTCCAATCAGATTTATAAAGCTGAATAATTCTAATCATTCACTTCAATTTTAAGTTCCTATATGCTTCTCCTTTTTTCCCTCCTCCCTTCCCCCCTCCCTCTCTCTATTCTTCCCTACTTTTGACTTCTCTTTTTACTTTATAGTTACTCTTGCAGAGTGTGCTGATGTATAGAATCTCATACTTCATGGACTTGTTAAAATAGAGGAAGTCACTCCAAGTTTTTATATAATGAATTTATCTCCTATGTTATTAATTCTTGGCATGAATTGGTTTATAGGGCCTGATAGCAAGAGATAGCTGGTTCAGTTCAGTTTTCCTATTTTGGGTGTGTGATCATTAAAGTAAATTTGGGGAACAAAGGTTATTTTTATGTCAGTTAAACATACCTATATTGAAGTATTCCTCTTTAAATTTTATTAAATGCTAGATAATACCCATGCATATCTCTGGACATTAAACAAGATATCCTCACTTGTTCTGCGAAGCAAGGTTTTTACATAGAGCACATTTTAGAAAAAAAGTCTTTCTTAGGTGCTATTGAAAAATTAAAATAATTTCCAATTTAGTAACCGTAGTCTCTCAGTTTTCACTGTGCATTCAATTCTTATTAAGCTTTCTTTTTGTTATTTTTAATGTAAATGCTGATTTATGTGTATTTGTGTTTTCTTTTTAAAGGATATGTGGGATTAGTAAACCAAGCAATGACTTGCTACTTGAACAGCCTCTTGCAGACACTTTTTATGACTCCTGAATTTAGGAATGCATTATATAAGTGAGTATTCAAAAAGATTTTATAAATAAAATTGATTTAAGAATGAAAGTATAGGTTTTAACTAATAAAATCTAATTTACCTTCTTACACTTATTTGTAAAGTTTGGGGCATTTCTCACTTCATAAAGACACACCTTGAATAGTATTTAAGAAAAAGATCTTTTGAGAGACTGGCATATGAAAAATTTGTGCAGAGAGAGAACCAGAAATGTAGACTAGCAAAGGATAAAATTAATAAGATTTACATTTGGGATAAGCTTACTTTATTTAAGCTTCCCTCACTTATAGCTTTAACATCTTTATTTTTTTTTAAGTTTATTTACTTATTGATTTTGAGAGAGAGTGAGACCAAGCAGGGGAGGGGCAGAGAGAGAAGGAGAGAAAGAATCCCAAGCAGCTGTCAGTGCAGAGCCTGACTTGGGGCTCAATCCCACGAACTGTTGAGATCATGTCCTGAGCCGAAATCAAGAGTTGGGCGCTTAACAGACTGAGTCACCCAGGTTCCCCTAGCTTTAACATGTTTATAAAGAATTGTTGTCTGCTTTTTGAGATAATCCGAATATGTAAACCATATTCTCCTTTCTTTTCACTTCTCAGTTTAAGAAACAAAGATATCTTTTTAAACTTACAAACTTTGTTTCTAATTAAAATATAATGTTGGGTGTGTGTGTGTGTGTATGTGTGTGTCTGTGTGTGTATGTTTATAAAAGACAGTATATACACTAGGTATTTTAAAATGCTCTCTGAAAGAAATTCCATATTTAGATAAACTCTAAAAGTCAGACAATTATTTTTGTGAGTATCTAATAATACATTTACTATGCCCTTGTTTTGTATATTTTCTTTAAGGTATATATAACTTATTTTTTAAGACATTTCAAAGTACAAATTAACTGATTTTTCCTTTTTTTGTGCTATTCTTATACAGTATCCTTGAAATTATTGCAGATATATATTTAAAGTATTCTTAGAACTTTTAATATTGATTGTGTTGCTCAGACAGCACTATATTTACATTCATATGTAAGCTCATCATCTAAGTTTACTTGTGGAAATGGACATTGTAATGAATCCCTCTGTACCCATCACCCAGCTTTGGATTTTATCAACTCATGACCAGTCTTTTTTATGGAAAACTCTCCATTCTGATTATTTGGAAGCACACCCCCATCACATCATCTGTAAATTATCTCTCGGGTCAGTGCAGAGGTTTTCCTGATTGCCTCATAATTTTTTTTAAACAATCTGTTCAAATCGGGATCCAAACAAGAGTCGTACAGTAAAACTGTTATGAGTCTTAATCTATTTTAATCCCCTTCCATATTTTTTTCTCCTTACAGTTAATTTTTGAAAAGATATATATTGAAAACTGATGTCATTTTTCCTGTACTTTTCCACAGTTTGGATTTTGCTAGTTGAACGCCATAGTGTCATTTAATATTGTTCTGTTCCCTGTATGAATTAATAATAAGGACAAGAGTCTTGATCAGATTCAAGTTCTGTGGTTACTTTTAGATGAGCTTTGCCTTTCATTTGTGTTGCTTTCTTAGGCCTTTTTTTTGTTCAAGTCTAAATTTCTTCTGAATTTATGAATTAGAGAAAGGCTACTATTTTGTTGGATAATAATAGCTTCAGTTAATATTCAAAGGTCTTGCATTATATGATGTTAACATTAATGATGTTTTAAGAATATAAAAATATTTTATAACTAATTTTCAAATATTTTATTTCAATAGATGGGAATTTGAAGAATCTGAAGAAGATCCAGTGACAAGTATCCCATATCAACTTCAGAGGCTTTTTGTTTTGTTACAAACCAGCAAAAAGAGAGCAATTGAAACCACAGACGTTACAAGGAGCTTTGGATGGGATAGTAGTGAGGGTACTAATTCTCTTGTAATGATAAGTGTTTCTAGTATTCAAAGGAATTCTGGGAGACAGTATTATAAATAATATGTATTAACAGTTAATTAACTTTACCATAAACCTTTTCATTGCTTTTTGCTGGGACTTAGAAATAACTTGTTTTTAAAATTTAAGTTCTCAGGGTAAATTTTTGAACAATTAAAATTTTCTTGTAAAGTAAGTTTGGTTAAATTTTACTTTTATGTACTTAAATGAAAACTTTTAAAGTTTATTGTCCTAGATTTTTCTTAATATATTTCTTAACTCTACAGTAAAACATAACAAAAATAGCAAATATCATAGCACCATAAAGCATGTGTTACTTATAAAATACTAAGATCTCTTGATTCTTTTCCTTGTGATTACTTTTTCATCACTATAATGTATAGTTTGTGTTCTTTGTTTAATTTAGAATTATTTTGTGTAGACTTTTCCATGTTCTTGACAGTTTGCTTTTAAACAGAATATTGATGTTTTGTTATGCTAAATGTGTTGCTGTTTTTAATTAAATTTTATCTTAAAATAGCTTGGCAGCAGCATGATGTACAAGAACTGTGCAGAGTCATGTTTGATGCTTTGGAACAGAAATGGAAACAAACAGAGCAGGTAATTCATCTTGGGTTGAGGGGAATGTCTTATAATAAATCATTCATAAGTGACTTTTATTCTATTGAAATGTTTTAAAACTTTGGGAATAGTCCAGTTGTTAAAGTACTGAATGGGGAATTGAAAGTACTAGGTTCTCACTTGGACATTAACTGAGTCATACAGATCCTCATTAAACCACCTTAGACCTCAGTTTCCTCCTCTTTAAAATAAGGAAGTTGGGTTTTGTGATCTAGATGATCTCTTTTTAACTAAAAACTGTGTAATTCGTGTGTGTGTGTGTGTGTGTGTGTGTGTGTGTGTGTGTGTGTGTGTTGGGGATGATTTTTGAACAGTATTTTCAGATATTTACTAAGTAAACTATATAATCTATAGCAGATTAAGTATATTGATTATTACCTTCATTTGACCAAAGAGTTATGCTTTGACATTTAGGATTCCTGTTAATCTGTGACTCTATTTTTCTTCCAATGGAAAAAGAACATGTTAGAGGTGGGGAGAGCATTAGATATATCACTGTGACATGAAGAGTTAGGTTGAACTGGGTGGGTGGGGCTCAAAACTCAGTAAGGAAGAAGGTTTATACTGGCTCTAATGACTGGAGATCACAGGGATAAAAAAGGGATACTAATCTGGAAGATAGCCCGGAGGGTCTGCCCTCTGATTAGAATTATTATGATGGTTTGGGCCAGAGTTTTTCAAACTGGAAGTTGTGATCCTTTTGTGTGTTATGAAATAATTTTAGTTAATAAACATCAACAGTTAAAAAAATGGAATAGTATAGACAAATATAAGAGAACATCACTAAAGTAACAATAAATATTATTTTGTGCAAATTTTGTTACACTTAGATGTACTCGATTGTGATGTAAATTATTCTCTTACTGTGTGTGGGTTGTTACCAAAACTGATTGAAAAACACTGGTTTGAACCATTTAGAAATGCCCTCCCTGATGTAGAAAACAGAATCAAATATGACTGGGGCACATGAATGAAGAAGGCTTCATTATATAAATGGTATTAGTATAGGCAATGATGTTGGGTCCTAATTTAATGCTAATGTAAGTCCTAGATATTTGAAGAGAGATAAATTTATGGAAGAGGTAGACTAATACACTTTCTTTTCTATTCTTAAGAGATATTGAAAAAATTTTAAGTTTACATAGTGATCTAGTTTCTCTACATAGTCCTATTGTATTTTAGTAACTTTATGTAAGTGGTATTAGGGGCAGTTTCTTCTTCATAGGTCTGAAGTTATTCTTCCCCTTATTGTGTCTCTCTGTGGGTCAACAATTCCATTAAGATCAGCTGAGGCAATCCTGCGGCGTTCCCAAATTTTGGTATAAGAATTTTGAAGCAAGACATTCACATGGAGGGTCCTTACTTAGCGAGTTAACTAACTGCCTTTTTTTGGGCCAGAAGAACCCCATTTGGCTAAATTTGGGGATTTAGTGAGAGATCCATTCTTTTAAATGAGGATATTTTGACGGAGATGGAGTTGAAGATTTTTTTTTTAACTTCTATACATTACAAAGATTGCAGTATAATGTTTCCCCTCAGAATTGTTTTATGTTTAGTATTGAAAGTTAAAGTTTTATTTGCACCTTGAGCTGGAAGATACGAGTTTAGAAATCAGAATATATTCTTGTGAGAGTGGTGGCATGCAGGTATAAAGCCGTAAAAATAGCTGGTTATTTAGCTATGTAAGTATTAACATGCCTAAAATGATAGATGTATTCTCATCCTAATGAAAAGATAATATGAGGCTTAATAGTATGATAAATTGGTAACTGATTTCAACAAAACATATTTTAGTAGTGGAGTTTTTAGTGATAAGAGAAGTGAACTAGTCAATTTTTGTGCATTGATTCTTAAATTAGTGTTAATCTATTTTTATTGATTTTTAGTTGACTTGTGTCAAAACTTCATTTTTTATAGACTTGTAGATAAATTTTTTAAAAATTTCTTTAATGTTTATTTATTTTTAAGAGAGAGAGAATGGGGGAGGCGCAGCGAGAGGGAGACACAGAATCTGAAGCAGGCTCCAGGCTCTGAGCTGTCAGTACAGAGCCCGATTCGGGGATTGAACTCACAGACTGCGAGATCATGACCTGAGCTGAAGTCGGACTTCTTAACCGACTGAGCCACCCAGGCGCCCCTAGACTTTTAGATAAATCTTAAAGCTCTCCACAACTTCAGCAATAAAGAATGAATATCCTTCGAAATTTATTTTTAAAAGCAGGTATTATTGTGTTTTTGTGTATTTTAAAAATGAATTTTAAGGAATACTTTTTAATGTTTTTATTTTTAGGCTGATCTTATAAATGAACTATATCAAGGCAAGCTGAAGGACTACGTGAGATGTCTGGAATGTGGTTATGAGGGCTGGAGAATCGACACATATCTTGATATTCCATTGGTCATCCGGCCTTATGGGTCCAGTCAAGCATTTGCTAGTGTGGTGTGTACCTTTCAGCTGACTGCTTGTGTATCCATACACAGAATACATAATAGCACAGTGGTATAATCTATTGTGAGGTAAGTATCATCCTAGATACACCTTCTTGGGTTGTTAGTAATTCCTGCTCTTAAACTAGCAAGATCTAGAAGATTTTTGACCCTTCAGTGAGTCCTAATAGTGCATGTATAAAAAGGAAAGTGAATGCAAATGTATGGCCTCATGGTTTAGTATTTTATTCTTTCTGATAGATGACTAGATTATCTCACTTTATCCTTTTCCCCTATAAATAGTCTATTTTATAAACGCTGTTTTGTGACCATTTTTTTGTATCAGAAAGTACTTTTTGTTTTGTGTGCCTATTTCCATATATTTTTTAAAATTGGGAAAAAAACCTCTGGTTTTTATGATAGACAGAGGCCACATTTTTTAAAGGAAACATCCCTATTCTTTAATTTAAAATCATGCATTGTAGAAGCACAGTAATTTGAAGAATCAGATGTAAATTGATTGATTAAAATTAGCTTAATTATTTATATACTGAGAATCCACTTGGGAGCTTATCTAAGATTTTCTCATTCTTATCTATATCTTAATTGCTTTTTGATAATTTTATTATTGTATTTTATTGTATTTACTTACACAAAAGGAGAGTCATGGAAAGGAGTTTGAGTTTTAAAATTACAATGTCCAGAAACATTTATTCTGAATCTATTAGGAGCCAGGGGAGACTTTCAGAGTCATCTTATTTTGGGCCTTACTTGTGTTGTTATCAAGCTGATGGTGGTTTGTAGCTAAAAATCAGTGTTTTTAAAGCTACTCCATACTTTTATCCTTTAAAATAGTGCATCTAGTATGATTTGTTCCTCTAGCCTCTAGGACAATTATTTCCCTTTGCTTTTTTCTCCTACTTTCATATGGCTATCAAGAAATTATAAGAAGTTATGGAATCAGTCCATGGAAATCCAAAGTAGAAGACCTTTTCTGAATAGTGTAAGATTAAGTCTTCTTTCCTGCACTGTGTTTCAGCCCCTTTCCTGAATAGATTTGAGAAATTTTGTTAATAGTACCCTTTGTAAATTGCCATTCTAGGTATAGAAGATTGGCCTTGGTGTAAGTGGCTAGTTTTGTTTTTCATTTTTGTTTTGTTCTGATTTTTGATTTTTATTTTTTAGTTTAAGGTAGAAGTGTCATATTGAAAAATTCTTGTCTTTTAATACTTATTTCCTAATCGTTTTTAATATTGGCACTTTAGCAGAATATACTAGGGAAATATTTGGTAGTCTCAGATGATAAAGACAATTTTTTCTGCGTTGCTTTGGTTATGAAAGTATTTTTTATGAAAGATTTTTCACATAAATGTTCAGTTTAGTTTTTTTACATATTAATTGAATGTTGAAGCTGGTGCTGTTTGTTTTGTTATATTGGCATATATTTGAGTATTCAGCAAGTATAATTGCTTAGCTAAATCTTTTTGTCATTATTTTTTCACCTGCTGATCTACCACCACTCTCTTAAGTATGTGATAGAGATAGCAATGGAGTGATTTGGAGGATACTTCTGGAGAAGTGAAAAAAGACACATTTCTAAATGACATTCTCCAAAGGTAGTATCCTCCACTGATACATGGATAGTGGTGGTGTTGATTCAGTGGGAATTGGAAGTTATAGCTATGAAGCAATTATGTGAGCAAGTTTATATAACACACATGCATGCGCTAATAGGGCTTGCAGAAGGGAACTTAAAACTTGCTAGATTTTGCTGGAATCTCTTTAGGGAAATTATAGCAGGTGAACTACCCAAGATAGGGGTTCTAAGGAGGATACTACCTTCAGAGAACTTTAGTTAGAGGTAAGTAAATTCCCATTATTTTCTGAATTCAAAACCTATAACCTACACTTTTGAAGCCACAGAAAGCATCACACAGCCATCTAAAATTAGTTTTATATCACTGCTTGCCATTGTGTATTTTGTTAGTTCTATGTGTTTTCAAAAAGAATTAGGTATAAATGTGGATTGTAAAAAATCTAGTTAAATTTCGTTCAGACTATTTAATATTTGGCTTAATTTGACTTGAACTCAAAATTTATTTTCTTACTTTTATTAACGGACTCTTTCTTGGATATATGCACACACATAAACACATGTATATACTTACACGTACATTGATAATTCTGTGTTCTGTTTACTGTATACTCTTTTCAATGAGCCACAATATAATAGATACGTGTATACCGTGAGGTTAACACCTGATGCTTAATCTCAGACAATTAAGTGTGAGGTTCTATTAAAAATTAAAGTTTTTTTTTAAACCTTCATCTGAAACATCCAGTTTCTAGAGTTGTTTTATCTCTGTGTTCAAACAAATTTAACTTGAGAGTAATATTCGGATTAAAATAGGAATGGAATTAGCACTTAGCTAATTTATCATTATGACATTTATAATAAATTTTTATGGTCATCTTTCAGCATGATTGATAGCAGACTACTTTTTAAATGAGTGCTAAGAATCGCCTGCAGTTTTTAAAATAGCTTTTAATGATATTTTCTTTATTGAATTGCATTTTAGTCATTATAGCTGTGGTATTTATTAAATTGCTGGTCTTCATTTTGCCTGGCCAAGTGGGAATCAGTGTTTCATGGTTCTTTTGCCATTCTCTTATCTCTCAGATTGAGTTCTTTTTAACACTCCATCTCCAACAGGATTTAATAGAAGTTTAGGAGGCCTCTTTGATTAAATTTGGGAAATGGTATAACTGTAATCCTCTTTGAGAAGTTAACAGTACATATTTTATTTTAAATGCCCTGAGGTTTCCTGTAGTAGAGAAATTTACTTAACTGTAATTTTTTTTACTGTGGGACATTTGTTACCATTTTAACAAAAATTCCTTTTTTTACCCTTTAAAAATTTTTTTTAATGATTTGTGAGATAACTAGAACCTTTTCTTTTCATTGATTAGAGCAGTCTAAACAAATCTCTCTAAATTTCATAATCAAAGAAACTTGCATCTGCTTATTGCTAAGCACATTTGAGAATATATTATTATAATGAGATAGTCCTAAATACATGCTAATAATAGATAAAAATTGGAAGTATTAATTTTTACTGACAGCATATTTCACAAATTAAGCAAAAATGGTATAGCCTCATAGGTTTGACATTAACTAGGGAGAAGCTTGTCTATTTAATGGTAAATTTTCGACACTATATTTTTATGTATATCTTTTGTCATGTAACATATTTATTGAGTTGCCTACTCTGTGTAGGCATTGTTTTAGACCCGTTTTCTATTTATATACTTTTATTCTATTATTAGGTAAGTACATTTAAATATCTTTATTATCACAAAATGTATTCAGAAGTCTGAAATTGGGTTTATAAGTGTCTTTGGAAAGATCAGATTGTGTGAAAGACTTCTGTTCCATAAGTAAACATAGTTTAATGATTGTTTTAAAGTTTTTAATGCAACATTATTTAATTCATAAGTACTTATGGAATCATAAGCATTTCAAGTGTTTAGTATGCACAAATTTATACCATAGGTTCTACCCTGAATTAACAGATGATTTGGACATTCTTAAATATCTGGCTTAGCCACATAACTCATTTGGATGGTGGAGTGGTCCATATTTGTCCAAATATGTAAGCATCACATAAAGAAAAATCTCTTCCACAGACTCTACCCTCATTTTTCTAGGAATTTGTGTGGTTGGACATAGTGGGAACCAGTTTAAAAAGTGGGGACTTCTGCTTTCAGGAAGATGGAGTAGATGTACATTGCCCTATTCCTCCTGCTAAAACAACTGAAAGTCTTGAACATTATATATAAAATAAAACATAAGAAGACTCTGAAAGGTGGAGAAAAGGCATAAAGACTAGGGACCTCAGGACTCAAGGAATGACATGGGGTGAGTTCCCTGGGTTTTCTTTTCGCCTAATATAGTCCAAACTTGGAACTGAAGAAGCTGGCAACCTGGAAATGAACAGGCACAGATTGAAAAGCCTGCTGTCTCCAGCCAAAAGACCAGGAAAGGGACAGCCTAGCAAGGCAGAAAACTTTTAGGCAATAACCATTCTGCTGTAGCCAAACACCACAGAAAGACTGTGGCCCCCATCTTAACTCATGCCAGCCGAGGCTAAGTAGGGAGCCCAGACATCTGTTCTCATGAAGTTGTAACTAGGCTTTCTAGCCCCCTGCCTGGGTAGTTTTCAGAGAAGGCTGAGTAGGTAGGCAGGAGTTTTATCCCTGCCGGGCAGTAACAAACCTTCCCACTACTGTTCTCTTGTTCCCCTGGTTCACTGTCATTAGAGACACACGGGGAGCCTAGCCTTCACTCCTACCTCGTAGTAAAGAGGTGCTTCTTTCTGTCCCTACTGGAATGATGTCAGAAGAGACCTAGTGAAGAGTCAGGATTTTTGCCATTTTTGAACAGTAAAGAGAGTAGCCCCTTCCCACCAATGGTGTCAGTAGAGGCTATCAGGGGAGATGTAATGAGACATGCCTTCCCCTCACAGCCAGAGTGTTATCAGCAGAGGCCGACTGAGCAGTCAGAATCCCAACCCTTGCCCAGCAGTAATGAAGAGCCCCTTCCCACCTCAGGTGTCAGCAGAGGCCATGTGGGAAACTTGGACTTCTTCCACCTGGCAGTAATGAAGCAGAAACCTTTTCTTTCACTGGAGCAGTGTCAAAGGAAGCCAGTAAACCAGAAAATTCAAATAGGGTTTAGAATCTCATAAAACCCAAAATGTTTGGGTTTCATTAAAAAAAAAAAAATCACTCTATATACAAGAACCAGAAGAATCTTACTTTGAATGAAAGTAGAGACAATCAATAGATAAAAACAGCAAAATGACAGATGTTAGAATTATATGACAAATATTTTTAAATAGTTATAGAAATACTTCAGTGGGAGATCCCAAACTTTTTGAAACAAATGAGGAAAATAGGAAATCTCAGGGAAGAAATCACAGATATAAAGAAAAGTGAAAGGGGAATTTAGAACTGAAAAAATGTAATACCAAAGTGAAAAACTTGATGAATAGGCTCAATAGCAGAATGGAAGAGACAGCAGAAAGATTCAGTGAACTTGAAGATAGAACAACAGAAATTGCCCAGTCTAAACAGCAGAGAGAAAAGACTGGAGAACATTTTTAAAAAGGTCCTCACGACCTATGGGACTATAATAAAAGATCAAAGATTTATGTCATTGGAGTCCTGGAAGGAGAGGATAAAGAAGATAGGGCTGGAAAAATACTTGAAGAAATAATGGCTGAAAATTTCCCAAATTTGGCAAAAGGCATAAAGCTATAGATCTGAAGAGCTAAGCAAACTCCCAACAGGATAAATCAGAATCACTCTACATCAAGTCCAATTATAGTCAAACTTCTGGAAACTAAAGACAAATACCTTGAAAGCAGCAATGAGAAAGTTACCTTTTCTTACAGGGTACAAGCGCCCTGATTTCTCATAAGCAAATTTGTCATCAAAAGTTATGGAGACCAGAAGAAAGTGGCACATGTTTTTAAGTGTTGAAAGAAAAGCACTGTCAACTAGAATCTTACAACCACTGAAAATATTCTTTAGGAATGAAGGGGAAATCAAGATCTTGGATGAGGGAACACTAAGGGAATTTGCCACCAGTAGACCTACCTTAAAAAATGGCTAAAGAAAATGCTCTAAACAGAAAGGAAATAATAAAAGGAAGGCGTCTAGGAATGTTAGGAATTAAGAAAGAACATGGTAAGCTAAAAATCTGGGTAAATACAATAGACTTCACTTCTCCTGCGTTTCCTAAATTATGTTCGATGGTTGAGCCAAAACTATAAATTATTTGATGTGGTTCTAAATGTATGTAGAAGAAATATTTAAAACAGTTATATAATAAATGGGAGAGGGTAAAAAGATGTAAAGGTTTCTGTACTTTACTTGCACTGATAAAATGATGACACCAGTAGAATAAGTTATGTGTATATAATACACCTAGAGCAACCACTGAAACACTCCAAAAAACTAGATGAATGAAAATAGAATTAAAAAAACACATACAGGTAATTCACAGTAAAGCAGGAGAAACAAAACAAAACTAAAATAGCAGGCTTAGTTAGACCATTTATATACCAATTAAAGGGTAGAGATTCACATACCAGATTTAAAAACATGACCCAATTGTATGCTTGCTACAAAAAACTCCCTTCAAATCTATTAGTATAGACAGGCTGAAATGTAAAAATATGGAAAAATGTTATATAAATATTGAGAGAAATAGGTATATTAATATCAAATAAAGCAGACTTGAGAGCAAAGAAAATTACTAGAAATAGGGGTATTATTATATAGTGATAAAAGGGTTAGTTCATCAAGAAGACCACAATCCTAAATGTGTATTTACCAAATAACAGAGCTGAAAAATATATGAGAGTGTTGTCCAAAATGAAAGGAGAAATTGACAAGTCTACACTTATAGTTGGAGACTTTAATGCCCCTCTGTCAATAATAGGTAGAACCTCTAGACAGAAAATTCGCAAATAAAGAGCTCAACAACACCATTGACAAACCCCGCATCAGGCTCTGTGCTGACAGCTCAGAGCCTGGAGCCTGCTTCACATTCATATTCTCCCCCGCCCCCTCTGTTAATAATAAACATCTTTTTTAAAAGCTAAAAAAAAAAAAAAAGAAAAAATTAAAATCATTGTGTGTTTTTCAACAATGGCAGAATCAAGTTGGAAATCAATAACAAAAAGATAACTGGTAAGCCACCAAACGTTTGAAAAATACACAATGTGGAGCGCCTGGGTGCCTCAGTCATAAACGTTGACTCTTGATTTTGGCTCAGGTCATGATTTCATGGTTCCATGTCAAGCTTGTGCTAATAGCATGGAGCCTGCTTGGGATTCTCTCCCTCCCCCTCTCTCTGTCCCTCCCGTGCATGCACACTCTCGCTCTCCCTTGCTCTTTCTAAATAAATAAGCTTAAAAAAATAAAAAATACTAACAAAAAAGAAAAATACACAAAACATTTAAATAATATGAGTCAAAGAAGAGGACTTAAGGGAAATTAATAAAAACAACCACAAAAACTTTGAAATGAATGAAAATGAAAATATATCAAATTTTGAGACACAGCTGAAGCAGTACTGAGAGGGAAACTTACAGCATTAAACGCTCACCTTTATTAAAATGGTTATATTAGTAAAAAAGGGGAGACGTTTCAAATCAATAAGCTTCCAGCTAACCTGAAAAAAGAAGAGCAAAAGGAACCCAAAGTGAGCAGAAGGAAGGGCATAATAAAGAAAAGAGCAGAATCAGTGACATTGAAAACAAAAACAAAAAAATCAGTGAAACGCAGAGCTAGTTCTTTGGAAAGATCAATACAGTTGACACACCTGTAGTAAGGGGGGGAGGCAAAAATTTACAGTATTAGGAATGAAATGAATATCACTACCGATCATGCAGATATCAAGAGGATAATAAGGGACTACAACAAATAACTCTGCACACATAAATTGGATAATTTATATGAATCAATTCTTCAAAAGCACAATAATTTTTCCAGTATGAATTAGATAATGTGAATAGCCCCATAATTGTTAAGGTATTAAATTCATAATTAAAAATTTCTCAAAAATTGAGTCTCCCAAGTTGGGATGGTTTCACTGGAGCCTTGTGTCAAACATTTTAGAACAGTGAGCACCAAGTACACAGTCTTCTTCTAAAAACTAGAAACGAAGGGGACCCTTCCCAATTTGTTTTGTGAAGTTACTTTTATCTTGATACTAAACCAAAGACAGTTAAAATTGACCAAGCCAGTACCCTTAATTCCTAAAGATAAGAAAATCCTTACCAAAATATTAGCAGATAGAATTAAGCAATATGTAAAAAGGATTATATGCCATGACCAAGTCGAGTTCATTTCAGGGATTCAGAACTGGTCAGTATTTAAAAATCAGAGTTATCTACCATATTGATAGTCAAAAGAAGAAAATTCACACCATCACATCAATTGACTCAGAAAAAGCACTTGACAAAATTCAGTATTTACTCATGATTAAAAAAGAAAAAAAAACAACTCAAAACTGGGAATAGGGGTAATTTTCTCAAATTAGTAAAGAACATATTTAAAAAACCTACAGCTAACATGGTACTTTATAATATAATAATATTTTTGAGAGAGAGGGCGAGTGGGGGAGAGGCAGAGAAAGAGGGAGACAGAGAATCCTAAGCAGGCTCCAGGCACTGTTAGCACAGAGCCCAATGCAGGGCTCGAAGTCTTGAACCGTGAGATCATAATCTGAGCTGAAACCGAGTTGGATGCTTAACTGAGTGAGCCATCCAGGTGCCCCAACATTTTTTTTTTTAAAGTTCATTTATTTATTTAAAGAGAAAGAGACAGTGCAAGTGGGGGAGGAATAGAGAAAGGGAGATAGAACCCCAAGCAAGCTCCGTGCTGCCAGGGCAGAGCGCGATGCAGAGCTCAAACTCATGAAACTATGAGATCATGATCTGAGCCAAAACCAAGAGTTGGATGCTTAACCAACTGAACCACCCAGGTGCCCCTAGAATGTGAAGGTTGTTTCTAAGCAAAGATGTCTGTCTGCTCTCACCACTCCTACTCATTATAGTCCTGGGAGTCCTAGCCAGCACAATAAGGCAAGAAGAGGAAATAAAATGCATTCCAATTAAAGGAAGAAATAAAATTACCCCCACCCCCATTTAGGTAACATGATTTTTTTTTAATGTAGAACAGTCCTCAGGCATCTAAAAAAAGAAAAAAACAACCCCCCAAAAAACCCTGTAGAACTAGTAAGTGAGCTTAGCAAGATAGCAGGGTATGAGATAAACATACAAAAATCAGTTGTATTTCAATATAACTAGCAAATAACATGTGCAAAGTGGAATTTAAAGTACAATACCATTTACAAATGTGGAAAAAGAATACCTTACATGTAAATCCAACAAAATATGTACAGGACCTATGTATAAGAAAGTATTAACTCTGAAAAGAATATTAAAAAAATTTTTTTTAACGTTTTTTTTATTTATTTTTGAGACAGAGAGAGACAGAGCATGAACGGGGGAGGGGTCAGAGAGAGGGAGACACAGAATCCGAAACAGGCTCCAGGCTCTGAGCTGTCAGCACAGAGCCTGACACGGGGCTCGAACTCACAGACCGCGAGATCATGACCTGAGCCGAAGTCGGCCGCTTAACCGACTGAGCCACCCAGGCACCCCTGAAAAGAATATTTTAAAAAATGGAAAGACATACTGTTCTCACCAATTAGAAGATTCAACATAGTAAAAATGTCAGCTTTCCCCAAGATTATAGTTTAATTAGTCTTTCTTCTCAAAATCTGGCAAGATTTTTTTGATGATCTAGACAAGCTTATTCTAAAATTTATGTAGAAGGCAAAGAAATAAGCTACACATGGTAAGAGAATTTGGGGAAAAGAAGAATAGCGGGGAGAAATCATTCTACCTGATAAAACTTATTATAGAGCTACAGTAATCAAGACTGGTATTGGTGGAAGGATAGACAAATAGATCAGTGGAACAAAACAGAAAACCCAGATGTACATTTGCACAAGTATGTCCCAACTGATTTTTAAGAAAGACACAAAAGTGATTCAGTGGAGGAAGGATGGTCTTCCACTTCCACTTCAAATGATGATAAAACAATTGCATATCCCTATGCACAAAAATGGACCTCTACTTAAACTTTATACCTTGTACAAAAATGTCCTCAAAATGGATCATAGATTTAAATTTAAAATATAAAGTATAAATTTTATTTAAAAAATATAGGAAAAATATCTTCCAGTTCTAGAGTTAAACAAGTTCTTAGATTTGATACCAAAAGTACGGTCCACAAAGGGAGAAATTGAAAAGTTGGATCTCATCAAAATTAAACATTTACTCTTTGAAAGCCCATGTGAATGAAGAGGATAAAAGGAAGAGCTACAGACTGGGAGAACTTCTCTGCAAACCACGTATCTGACAAGGGACTAATATCTAGAATATGTAAAGAAACCTCAAAATAGTAAAAGTAGTAACCTCAATAGTAAAAAAAAAAAAATCCATTTAGACAGTTGGCAAAAGACATAAACAACATTTCATCAAACAGGATATACAGATGTCAAATACAGGAAAAGTCCACTGTCACTAAGGGAACTGCAAATTCAAGCCACAGTGATGATAATCCTTTACCTGCAGAATGGCTAAAATAAAAAATAATGACAGCACAGAAAGCTGGTCACAATGTGATGAAAATGGATCACTCATACATTCTTGATGGGAATATGAAATATTAAAGGGAGTTTTTTTATAAAACTAAACATACAATTACCATAAACCCCAGCAATTATACTCTTGGTAACTTATAGAATGAAAATTTGTGTAAGTTTATGTTCACATAAAAACCTGTGTACAAATGCCCATAGCATCTTTATTTTAATATCCACAAAATGGAATTCGCCCAGAAGTCCTTCATCTAGTGAATGGTTTAACAAACTGTGGTACATACAAACCATAGAATACTACTCAGCAACAAAAAGGAACAAACTATTGATACATACTAAAATTGGAATGAATCTCTAGGGAATTTTTATGCTGCGTGAAAACTAGTCCCAAAAGGTTACATGTGATATGATTCCATTTATATACATTTTTGGTAGAATTTTAGGATTTGGGGCAGATTAATCATTGCCAAAACTTATAGATGTGGTAGGGCCAGGGGAAGGACAGGAAGGTGGTTACTTAAAAGGGCAACATGAGGGATCCTTGTGGTTTAGAAACTGTGTTCAGTCTCTTGACTGTGGTGGTGGATATGTGAACCTTCACAGGCGATCAGATTGTATAGAACTTAATACACACACATACACAGACAAATGAGTATACTAAAACTGGGAAAACCTGAATAATATAATGTAGATTGATCAATGTCAATATCCTGATTGTGTATTATACTATAGTTTTGCAAAAAAAAAAAAAAAAAAGTTACTACTGGACGGAACTGGAGTAGAAAGGACTCTGTATTATTTGTTTTGTTTTGTTTAAACGTTTATTTATTTTTGGGAGAGAGAAACAGCGTGTGAGCAGGGGAGGGGCAGAGAGCGAGGGAGACGCAGAATCCGAAGCAGGCTCCAGGCTCTGTGCTGACAGCTTAGAGGGGCTCGAACTCAATAACCATGAGATCATGACCTGAGCTGACGTTGGACGCTTAACTGAGCCAGCCAGGTGCCTCTGTATTATTTCTTATAATTGTCAACTACAATTATCTCAAAAATTGCAGTTAGAAAAAGTGGATGGCTTAGGATAAAGTTCTTTTCCTAATTAAAAAAAAACAACACAAAAAAACCAAAGTATATGTTCTGGAAAGATAGATAGTTGGATATATTTGTAAGGAAGACATATTACTGTATATCAGTAGCACAGAATTAGTACATTAAAATTGGTTAGGAAGTTACCAGTGGTAGTTCTGATTTATGTTTGATCTGAAAAATAAAGTATCTTATTTTAGTACCCATTTCTGTATTCAAAATAAAATAGACATTTCATGATAAAAAAAATTGTAAAAAGAAAAAAAAGAATTCATAGGCAATGCCATTCCTTGGATATATATTATAATTGCACTGTGCCTAGATTTTCTGCTTTAACTATAAAATTGTAGTAACCAGTATTTTTTTATATGAAGAACTAATGAATGATGTAAGAATTCTCTATGTTCTATTCTGAACTCTGAAAATTACAGTCTATAAAATGTATAAATTACATTTTGTATAATAGGAGTAAACTAGAAAAAAACTATTATCTTCACTCTGGAATGATGATAAACAATCATGGTCAACCCAAAGCTCACATGATATGTGAGTAATTTAACATACTCAAGAGGACAGCTGATGATAAGCAGAGCAAAAATTTTTGTGTGTATTAATAATGGTGCAGTATAGTATTTTATCCCATTTTTGTAATCCATAGTTTATCTTTTAATATGTAACACATAGTTTAGTATGATTTTTAGTTATGCATCACATTAAATGAAGATAAATGTATATGACCACATTTACATAATATATTTGTTGAAGGCATAGATGAATTGAAACTAATTTTTATGACTGACTAATCTTGTTTATAATTATCCTGGAGCCAACTTGTTAAATAGTGAATTAGGAAGCTACAGAAAATTATTATAATATAGCTTGAACTGGTTTCCGAGTCTGGAAGATAATGATGGCCATGTGAATCTGTATATATCTATACATTTTCCCAGAAAACCTAGACAAAAAGGAACACAAATGAAATGTGGATAACCTATAACTTCTTCATTACGGGGACAGAATACCATAAACTTCCAGTTACCTGTAAGTAGCAAAATAATCAAGCTTCTATTGCTGCTATAGGTCTATATATGTGGAGAGGATGGAGTGGAAAGCCTTTGAGACTGTGAAACAGAGAAGGCCTTGAAGGACTTAAACAAAATAAATACAAAAATCACCCTCACAAGGAAAAAGTACAACAGGACATGCCAAAAGAGTTTATAGCACCGGCCACAGGGAAGGAGATCTCGAGGGAGACGTGGCATCCTTGGAGGAATTTTGTCTCTGGGACAGAAGATAGAGAAGTATGATGCCTCTGAGTCAGTGGTGAAGAGAAAACCAGAAGAAAGAGAAAAAGTGTGTCCTGTAGAATGAAAGACCTCAAGCTCTCCACTCCTGTTACCCATGCATGAAACTACACTAAGTTGACAAAAGTTTGAGGTACTCTCAAACTAAAGAACGCTGCCCACAAAATGACCAGGTGGGTGGGGGCTGGGAATCAAATTTACACAGCACCCTGTTAGAAGAGAACAGAAAATAGGTATAAAAGCATTTTAGCTGATAAAAATCCACTCTGCCAAAAAAAAGCCCCGAGGAAAATAACCACAAAATAACTGTAACACAGTACTCCAGACTAAATTAAATATTCTCAAGCAAAACAAAACCTGGTATCCAAAAATTTAAGGAGAAAAATGAAGAAACAATAGGAAATGCAATATGAATTGATCAAACTCAGGAAAGAAAAGGAAAAGACAAAATTGTTATTAGAAGTGAATAAATTATAAAATGCTCAAGAGGATAGAATGGAATGAAAATCTAAAGAGGGACGTAGAATGAAAATGAGAGAAAGAAAAAAGGATCTCAGAGAAATGAAAGCCTGGCAGAGGGTGTCCAACGTAACTGAGTTTGTGAAGAACGCCACAGGGGAACAAACCTTAGGAACTATTAGCCAAGAAAACTTTCTGGAAATAAGGGAAATTTAAGTCTACCTTTTGAAGGACCTTCCGTGTACTTGGGAAAATTGACCTGGAATGATCAGCTCAGACCATATTTTAGTAAGCTGTTAAACTTTAAGGATAAATTGAGTTGGCATCATACACTGGAAGAGCAGCATACAAATCATGGCAACAGAATAGCAATTTGAAGAAATTCACTGAAACAAAGTACAGACCAAGGATTTGACATCTAGCCAAGGTTTTATTCAATTATGATGGCAGAAATTCCATTCTTGAACATTGAAGAACTTACTGAAATGGTACTATATCCATGAGTTCTTCTTGAGTTTATTAGGGGATAAACTCCATCCAGTGAAGAGATCCCCAGGGAAGCTTCAGCAAAAGGACTATGAGCATTTAATGTGTTTATTTATAGAAGTAAGGACTAAATGGAACAAGGGTGGGGACATAAGTAGAAGTGTAACATATTATATGTAAGACGAAATAAAAAGAATACCACTCAAAAGGGGAAGGGAGAAAATGAGAGAAAGTAGAATGAGATCATAGACTGTTGAATGGGTAACAGACAAAGGATGACACTTAAAACTGGCAAACCGGACCCTAAAAGCTTAAGTAAAGAAAAGGGGAAAAATGGGGATTAAGGGTGCAAACACAAGTATAATAAATGCACTACAACAAAATTACCTTCCTAAATACCAAAAGAAAATGTAAGAAGTAGCAGAACACAGCACATGGAGAAAAGAACACAGTAAATATTACTTAATACAGTAATTAAAACTAGATGAAACAAAACATATCCAATATGAATGGTCTTAAGTCGCCTATTAAAAAGATTTTTAAGTTGGCTCATAAAACATATGAAAATTTGGTTTAAGCAAGAATCCATTAGTGGACGCTAAATCTGGGGCAGAAAGTTTAAGACTCAGGATATTTGCATGGTCTCCAAGTATCTCCTTACATATTACATAATTGCTGCGAGAGGATAAAACAATAACTAGGTAGTGGAAAAGCTGGATAACACTTTGTCCAGTTGATTAAAGTTCCTATCACCAATAGGGAGGTTGGGGACATCATGGTCTGTGACTGTGATACCCTTAGAAGGACACATTATAATTTAGGTGGTAGTCTAGTAAGGAATACAGAACCTGAATCTAATTATAAGGAGCATCAGGCAAACCCAAATTGTAGACATTTTATAAAATAGCCAGCCACCTCTTTCAAAAACCCCATTTATGTCATGAAAGAAAGGCTTTGGAACTGTTCCAGACAAAATGAATCTGAAGAGACAGCTAAATGTAATCTGTGATCCTGGGTTCAATTCTCTACTAGTTGGGGAGAAACACATTATTAGGATTAGGAGGACAATTGACGGAATGGGAATATGGCAAAAGTACTTTATCAATCTTAAATTTTCCTGAGTTTGCTAACTCTATTGTAAGAATATCCTTGCTCTTAAAAAGTCATATAGAATTATTAAGAGGAAAAGCATGATATGTAAAACTCTCAAATTCTTCAGAAAAATACACAATGTGTGTAGGGATGGGAGAATGATAAAGCAAGGGTAGCAAAATACTAAAAGTTGGTGAACTGAGTAAATTACAGACATTTTCAGTTCTTTAAACTTTTCTCTGAGTTTTAACTTCAAAAAACAAATAACAATAAACAAACAAGCAAAAATCAAAAGAAGATAGCTCTAGCTATGAACTATAACCAGAGACCAGTCCACACAGTTCCGTGAAGAAGAATCTGAGTTCCATAATTTTCTCCCCCTACCTTTTTGGTTAAGGTATTGAGTGTTTTACATTTCACTTTCAATTTGGAATGCTTGACTCATTTGATATCAGTCCATGCTAAGCTATATATATGATTTTTCTTAGAGCTTTTTCTGTGTTACATTTTTACAGGATTTGCCTTTTTCGTGCCTAAAATGTGTTTGAAAGAAAAAAAATCATTCTGAATGTGTCCTTTTCTTTGACCTCCAATAAAATGCTTGGTCATGTGGAAAAACACCCACTATTTGGTTCTCCTCCCCCCCCTTCCCCCACCCTGTCACTTCCTTGTGTTCTGAGAACAAAATATGAGATGGATGGGGTTAAAGGCATTTAGAGTATCTTTTCATATTTTTGATCTAATTCCAAAATGAGTTGTACAAAACAATATGTGGATAGTAGTTTTGTAAGTGTTGCCAGCTCTTTCACATTTTGCCAGATCAAGCTTCTTTATTTATCTTTTGAGGAACAACATGTTCTGAATCAAAAGAAAAATATTTGAAGATATTTTGTCCTAATGATAGTTTCTTTAAATAGTAAAGAATTTCTTTATATAGGTAAATATAGTCAGTAGTTCTGATCAGACCATGTGTGAAGAGATCACAACAAACGAAATTTGAGATGATGCAGTCCGATGTTATATGTTGTATTAACTAAAATTTATTTTTTATTGTGAAAAATCGGTGATTAAAAATTAAAAATTTTATGCCCACTGATTCTTCACCAATGTTTATACTAAGTTTCTTGCTTCTGTCTTAAGGCTGTATGGAGAGAAGAGAATCACGTGGTTCCTCTAGGTGAACAGTCCAGGAGCTCTCCTACATTTTCAAGTGGAGCAGTATCTGACATGCAGGGAGAAAGTTGTCTGGTGTTTTTCAGTCTTTAGTTCAGTGGTGAATTACTGAATGATGCTAACTGTAGTGATAAATGATGGTTATTAGGTTTTTTTAATGCAGGGATAGTGTGAATTCTTCAGAGTTCTCTGTTATTTACTGTACAGTTTTGAATGTTTCCTTTTACAAGAAGATTGCAGTGATGTATGTAACTGCTTTTCTTCTGGAACTTTTAATCTAAAGATAGGATTTTTATTAGGTTATTTAGCCAAATTCCACAATGTAAAGTCAGCAAAAATTAGGTGGAAATGACTAACTGTGATGTACAGTACTAGGAAACAGATTTCATGCAGAATTAAAGCAATTATTTTGTCACTCAGTTTTTATAATGATATTGCTGTTGATCGTTTTTTTCCTTTTTGCATATTGAGTTCCTAATTTTCTAGCCATCTTCTAAGAATTTTGGTAATTGCAAAGTTTTTATATTCAGGGCTTTAACATTATAATGTTTTTAAGTAATTATAAAACAGTCATTTTTTTTTCTTCTTACTAGGAAGAAGCATTGCATGCATTTATTCAGCCAGAGATCCTGGATGGCCCAAATCAATATTTTTGTGAACGTTGTAAGAAGAAGTGTGATGCACGAAAGGTAGATGCCATGTAGAAATTAATACTAGATTACCTGAGTTTATATTCAATATTCAATAGGTCCCTTTTCTTTTAGGGTCTTCGGTTTTTGCATTTCCCTTACCTGCTGACCTTACAGTTGAAAAGGTTTGATTTTGATTATACAACCATGCACAGGATTAAGTTGAATGATCGGATGACGTTTCCTGAGGAGCTAGATATGAGTACATTTATTGATGTTGAAGATGAGGTAAAATATTTATTATACCTATTTGTTAAAAGATAGTAATCCATTTTGGTTGGTCATGTGTTTAATTAAAAGAGCTATTTGAGGAAACCAATTTGACAATAAACTTCATATATTGAAAAAAAAAAAAAGAGTCACTTGGGGTAACAACACTGGTGTTGTTTAAACTCTTCTTGATAGAAGGTTTTCCTTTCTCTCCATATTTTGTAATGGCAAGTTATATAAAAAGATCTAAATTTGTATAAGCTTTTTTTTCTCACCATAAATTATATTTCACATAATCTTGTTTGATCAGAATAACTCATAATATTCTTTGAAAAGACAAAAAGGATCCCAAACTCTGGAATTACTTCTTTAATTTGAGCGATAATCTTATGTTTCATAACTTTCTTAGCGAAAGAAACCAATCTAGAGGTGGGCTGCACTGTGTTTCTGGCACATAATAAACACAACAAATATGTAAGTAAAATGAGCAAATTGGGTAGTATGGCCTTAATATCTTATATTTGTCTTAGTGTCATTTTCAAGGATTAAGGTTTCTGGGTTATTCTCAGCTAAAGTTTGCCACCTCTTAAATAGGCTAGGTTAGAAAGCTAGAAAATAAAGGTATTTTGTCTGTTTTCCTTTTTTAATTAGTTTTTTTTTTTGTAGTCAAAACTTTATTTAAATAGTTTGAAGAGTGTAACTTGGAAGGGCACAGGTAATGCTTATCAGTTTCTTCTACTCACTGACCCCTGCAAATCTCTGATTCCCCTAACCTTATTCAGTAAAAGATTCTTAGTATCCTAATTTATTCTTTGGAAACTTCTGATTTCATTATGGGAAATATTTACAATCACTTGAGTTCTTAGAAAGTGATAAATCTTTATTTTTTTCAAAATTACCGTGATTCATTTTTTTCTGATTGGAACTTACCACTCTAGTTATAAAAATACCATTTCCCAAGAGCTGAAAAGTGATTTTAAACATTCATGAAGTTTCAGTTAATGCTGTTAAGTATTAAGTGATGATGTGGCATAGAAGAACAACTTTTCTGAGCCTTACTTTGTAAAGTAAGGACAATATTTACTCTTTATAGCTTTCATGAAAAGAGTGCTTTAGATAAAGTAGATGTTCATTGAATGGTACCTATGACCAGGTACTTCTGAAAAGTTTAATTCAAAATAGTATTTCAAACACTTGTACTTAAGCTAGGAAATCTTTCCAAGGTATACCAAAGTAAACAACCTCTTTACAGGAGTCTTCACAGAGATTAGTATTGGATCAGTTTTCTGTATATACCTACTATATTCTTGTAAAAGGAAATCTTTTACAAATAAAGAAAACCTAGATCTAGTTTGACAGGAACTTTTAGGAGGTTCCAGGTCCATATCTTGGGAGAAGAGATGTTCTGGCCTAAAGGAGTGTCAGGAATGATCTCCAGACTCAGTGCAGAGTTCTAGAGTTGGTTTTCACTTAAACTTTACTTTCTCGAGGGATGAAGACTGTATGTTATATGCAGTTCCCACAACAAAGTTCTTGACAAAAAGTTGGTGCTTATTATTATGTATTGCCTGGTTAATTTAGGAACTCCTGTATAACATATCAAGAGGCTACATCTTATAGAAGAATTCTCAAACTATTTAAACAGAAACATTTTTAGATATGTATATAAAATATTTAAGGAAAAGGGGCCAAGGAGTTGTTTGGGGATTTCTAAGAAGTAGATTCCTTCAAATTAAATTTGCATGAAAAGGATTTAAAAATCATAAAAGCATGAAAAAGTGTGATTTTTGTTGTTGTTACATTTCTCTCTCCTATATGCTAGAATGTAAGATTCTTGAGGATAGATTCAGTGTTGTTTTTCTTTCTAATGGTGTCTAATGCCTAACACAAAGATAAATAAAATTGAACCTTTTGTTCAAGAAAAGAGATGATATTCTTTTGGGATTTGAGAACAAAAGCTCATTTTGGCATTTAGGTTCACAGCTTTTACAGATTTTGGTGAAAGAAATGGTAATTTACGTTATTACTTTGCAACTATAAACATAAATGGGGTTTAATTAGAATTTTGAATCACTGATTCATTGTATTTGAATTTTAAGGACATTAATAGAAATGTTTTTAAAATACACGTTTCTTAAAATTTAGTGATTCATCACTTACATATAACACCCAGTGCTCATCATAACAAGTGCTCTCCTTAATACCCATCACCCATTCAGCCCATCCCCAACCACCTCCCTCACATCAACTCTCAGACACTTAACCGACTAAGAGCCACCCAGGCACCCCTAGATTTCATTCTTTTTGATGGCTGAGTAATATTCCAGTGTGTGTGTGTGTGTGTGTGTGTGTGTGTGTGTATCACACATATATGATATATGTGTATGATACATATGATATATATATATATCATATGATATATATGTATCACATTTTTATATGTATATATCTCACATCTTTACCCATTAATCAGTCGATGGACATTTGGGCCCTAAAATACACTTTTTTTGGTTTAATTTTATTTAAGGACTCACTCTCTAAGATAAGATAAATTTGCTTAAAATAGATATTTTTATTAATAACATCTGAAGTTATGTGAAAAAGTTAGCATGTAGAGAAAAGGCTTTACTGAGTATATGTTTTTTTTTATTTAACTTGTAATTGTAAGATAATTATGTTTTATTAAGAAATCCCCTCAGACCGAAAGTTGCACTGACAGTGGGGCAGAAAATGAAGGCAGTTGTCACAGCGATCAGATGAGCAATGATTTTTCGAATGATGATGGTGTTGATGAAGGGATCTGCCTTGAAAGTAATAGTGGAACTGAAAAAATTTCAAAACCTGGACTTGAAAAGGTACCTTTTATAGTTTGTGGGTTTTAGTTGAGAGAATAAAATAATCTCTGAGCTGTTATATAATTCTCTAACTGTTGTGACCAATAAATTCTCCTTAGGAGAAGTAATATTTGAAAAGTAAGACTTTTTTAAAGCTGTTTTGTTTTTTTTTAATGTACATATGTGATCATAATTAAACTTTAGGAAAAAACTGCTTACAGGCAAGAGCATGAATTTTTGGAGGCTGATCTGTAGCTGGGGGGTGGTATGGAAAAGGAGATCACTTCTGCCTTAAAAGTTACACCACGCCTCTAAATCTTTATATAAGAGTTTTCTCATACAGCAAAATGAAAGTTATTTGGCTACATCCATTCATTTTAAGATTCTGGCTCTGGAACTCCTTATGAAATAGTTAATAATAGAACTGATCTTTCTGAGGTAGGAGAAGGCCAAAGGCTTCAGCCTCTCTTGCCTCCCTATCACAGCCCTTAAGGCACTTAAAAAAAAAAAATGATACAGTTCAATGGATTATAATTTGACAACTACAAGATTTGATAATCTCTGTTATAGAATCTTTTATGTCATGGTGTCAGTGATTTTTAAAATGTTATCAAACCATTTCTTTCATATTCATATAATCTGCTTTATTGAGGGGAGAATTATAGGTCAGATGTCTTGAGCATGTATAAATTATGAATCAATAGCCTAAAGACTGCAGTAGTTCAAGTCTTGCAAAGTCATATTAAATACAGGGTTCTTAAGGCAGTATTTAAGAATAGAATTTCTCTTGCATTATTCCAACCACCATCATCATTTACCTTTTAAAATTATCTATTTCAGGGCAGATAGATGATCATGAGTTGCTATGTAATGAATAATGTAACAGATATGTTATAACTTAGTGTAAAGAACACTGCATTCAAGCAAGGGTTGGCAAACTGTGGCTCAAAGTCTAAATCTAATTCTCTGCCTATTTTTCTACATAAACAGTTACATCTGTCTTTTTTTTTTCCCCCTTGTCTTACTGCTGTAAGTAGGATTTCTTACAGTGTTGAATAGGAGTGGTGAGATAGGGCGTTCTTGCCTTATTCTCAACTCAGGAGGAAGGTGTTCAGTTTTAAGTATGATGTTGGTTCTAGGGTTTTTGTAGATGTGCTTCATTAAGCTGAGGAGGTTTCCCTCATCCTAGTTTCTTAAGAATTTTTATCATGAATGAGTTTTGGATTTCATGAAATGCTTTTTCTGAGTCAGTTGATATATAGGATCACATGATTTTTCTAATTTAGCCTGTATTACAATAGATTGATCTTCTGGCATTGAACCATCTTTGCATACTTGAGAAATGTCAAATCAGCAGATCACTGTATCACAGATATTACATAAATACATTAGAAGATGTTCCAAATCATTTTATTGCTCAGCTCTTTTGCAAAGGAAATGGAATAATCTTGTTTGAATAAAAACATTATTTGTGATTTCTTGATCTTGACTGTGCATACCAGAATAGTCTTCTAATTAGAAACTGCTTCTAAAATTTCAGATTATTATTTTACTTTTACAAAAAAACATATTTCAGATATGCATAGTTACAGAGGTTATAACATAATTAAAACGTGAAGGAATGCACTGAATGGAACTCTGATGTATAAAATTATGTGATGACTTTACCATTTTAATTATCTTGGAATTGTGCCTACAATAAATATCTAGGACAGCTAACATATTATTTTACTCTGTACTAATAGAGAATAGGAAATGCACAAATAAGGGAAATTCTTTCTCTTCTCTGAGATACTTTTGTTTTTTCCTCTTAGAATTCCTTGATCTATGAGCTCTTCTCCGTTATGGTTCATTCAGGGAGTGCTGCTGGTGGTCATTATTATGCTTGTATAAAGTCATTCAGTGATGAACAGTGGTACAGCTTCAATGATCAACATGTCAGCAGGGTAAGGAGGGTTTTTTATTTTTAATTTATTTATTTATTTTAAGAGAGAGAGAGCGAGAACATATGTGTGTGCATGCTAGCCAGAGGGGCAGAGAGAGGGAATCCCAGGCACTATCAGTGCAGAGCCTAACATGGGGCTCGATCTCACGAACCGTGAGATCATGACCTGAGCTGAAATCAAGAGTCAGACGCTTCACCTCCTGAGCCACTCAGGCACCCCAAGGAGGGTTTTTTTAAGATTATTCTGAAAGACAGGAGTAGAGCTATTTCTAATCAACAGTAGGGGTTTATTAAAAATGGGAGACTTAGTTTGTCCAGTGAAGCATTTTAAAACACATGCCAAATCAGTCTTTTGTTTTTGCTTTGAGTAAATTTTCTAGTTTATCATTGTTACTGATTTTGTTCTGTTCTGTTTTGTTTTGTTTGGGTCTTGCTAAGTGTTTCCAAAGGCAGACTCCCTTTTTTTTTTTTTTTTTTTTTTATCTTGAGCCCTCATGTGGGCTACCTGTTGAGCACTAGAACTAATTGGCTGGTAGCAGCCAGTGATTCTGATCAAATTTTGTGAATTGGTAGTTGTACGGTACATTTTAACTCTGAGATGAAAATTGGCTTACTTGTTGACATAAAGGTAATGATGTTATAGATTTTAGAAGAAGGTAAACACTGTAACAACTTTTTAGATAACACAAGAGGACATTAAGAAAACACATGGTGGATCTTCAGGAAGCCGAGGATATTACTCAAGTGCTTTTGCAAGGTAAATAACTTCCTAATTTGTACTGTTTATAAATTAGACTTAATTATAGCTCCTCAGCATTTTTTTGCCATTAAAGAAATTTAACCCAGGGGTCAGCAAACTATAACCCACAGACCAAACCCTGCCTGCCTCTAGTTTTTGGAAATAAAGTTTTATTGGAATGTCACTATACTCCTTTGTTGAAGTATTGTGTGTTGATCTTTTCCCTTTAACAACAGAGTTAAAATAACTTCAATATGGCCAAGAAAAAAACTGGCTGACTCCTGACTTAACTGTAGTAGTGGTTCTAGGACACAGGTTTTTTGAAGACTTAACTGTGTAACCAAGAGGAGATGTGGAATCTTCTCATAAACCTGTCAGGAAAAGCAAAGTAGAGTCTCCTTTTTTTTTTCCTAGAATGTTTTAAGTTTGAACCTATCATCGAACACTTAACATGGTTTTCTAATTCTTTGAAACAAGAAAAACTATTAAAATATTTGATGCTGGGAAATGGAATCTTTACAATCTACTTTTTGTTGACATTAATCTTTTTTATATTTCTACTAGCTCCACAAATGCTTATATGCTGATATATAGACTGAAGGATCCAGCACGAAATGCAAGTATGTTAGCATGTAGTTATTTGATTTTAATCTGTACTAATTTCTTTTATAAGTTTGGCAAACCCAGATAACTACTTTTAAATGATTGTTTTTTGTGCCTAGAAAAATTAATTATAAAGATTGTTATGAGATAATACCAAGTGGTGAAAACACTTGGAAAAAGTTGAACTATTTTTTAATACACTAAGAGATAAAACTTACTCTACATTAAAAAAGGGGGGTATTTATTTTCAGTTAGATAGTTGCTCAGTGATGATAAATCCCAGATCTGTGTAGCAGCCCTGACTCGCCATCTAGGTGGCCTAGAGCAAGTTTTTTAGCTTTTCTAAATCTTACTTTCCACGTCTGTAAAATGGGGATAATCATAGTATTTTATAGGATTATAATGAAAAATTAAACAACATTTTTTAGCATTTAGCATCATGTCTACTAGTACATACAATAACTCGTATTTATTTTTTTTAATTTTTTTTTTTCAACGTTTTTTATTTTTGGGACAGAGAGAGACAGAGCATGAACGGGGGAGGGGCAGAGAGAGAGGGAGACACAGAATCGGAAACAGGCTCCAGGCTCCGAGCCATCAGCCCAGAGCCTGACGCGGGGCTCGAACTCACGGACCGCGAGATCGTGACCTGGCTGAAGTCGGACGCTTAACCGACTGCGCCACCCAGGCGCCCCAATAACTCGTATTTAGCTGTGACTGCTTTTTTTGGTATAAGCCTTTGGAGTATTTTATTATCAAAATGCTTTGAATGGGGACCCTTAAAAAAGTCAACTTCTGACTTACCACTCTACAAAGTTCCTGAGAGCTAAAGTTAAATATCTTTGTTTATTTGCTTAAAAAGCAAATAAAGTTTTATGAGTCTAGTATGCATCCTTTATTACGTTTTTTTTTTAATTTTTTTTTTAATGTTTATTTATTTTTGAGACAGAGAGAGACACAGCATGAGCAGGGAAGGGGCAGA